>NC_079148.1:100310210-100993345 GCF_945859685.1 Eupeodes corollae | reverse complement strand
GACCAACTCTACAACAAGTTGTGGGCAAAAATCCATGTTCAAACTTTAAATGAGAATATCTCGCTTAAAACGCATCTAAAAGGCATCAAAGTTGGCACTTAATGGACAATTTTTGAACTCCAATATTTCTTGATCTAGACCACCTAGATGGCTGAAATTTCAGGATTGTGATCTAGGAATCCTTCCCTTTCCATTGGTGTGTGCCTATCTTTGAATAAGACCAACTCTACAACAAGTTATGGGCAAAAATCCATGTTCAAACTTTAAATGCGAATATCTCGCTTAAAACGCATCTAAAAGGCATCAAAGTTGGCACTTAATGGACAATTTTTGAACTCCAATATTTCTTGATCTAGACCACCTAGATGGCTGAAATTTCAGGATTGTGATCTAGGAATCATTCCCTTTCCATTTGTGTGCCTATCTTTGAATAAGACCAACTCTACAACAAGTTATGGGCAAAAGTCCATGTTCAAACTTTAAATGCGAATATCTCGCTTAAAACGCATCTAAAAGGCATCAAAGTTGGCACTTAATGGACAATTTTTGAACTCCAATATTTCTTGATCTAGACCACCTAGATGGCTGAAATTTCAGGATTGTGATCTAGGAATCATTCCCTTTCCATTGGTGTGCCTATCTTTGAATAAGACCAACTCTACAACAAGTTATGGGCAAAAATCCATGTTCAAACTTTAAATGCGAATATCTCGCTTAAAACGCATCTAAAAGGCATAAAAGTCGGCACCTAGTGGACAATTTTTGAACTCCAATATTTCTTGATCTAGACCACCTAGATGGCTGAAATTTCAGGATTGTGATCTAGGAATCATTCCCTTTCCATTGGTGTGCCTATCTTTGAATAAGACCAACTCTTCAACAAGTTATGGGCAAAAGTCCATGTTCAAACTTTAAATGCGAATATCTCGCTTAAAACGCATCTAAAAGGCATCAAAGTTGGCACTTAATGGACAATTTTTGAACTCCAATATTTCTTGATCTAGACCACCTAGATGGCTGAAATTTCAGGATTGTAATCTAGGAATCATTCCCTTTCCATTGGTGTGCCTATCTTTGAATAAGACCAACTCTACAACAAGTTATGGGCAAAAGTCCATGTTCAAACTTTAAATGCGAATATCTCGCTTAAAACGCATCTAAAAGGCATCAAATTTGACACTTAATGGACAATTTTTGAACTCCAATATTTCTTGATCTAGACCACCTAGATGGCTGAAATTTCAGGATTGTGATCTAGGAATCATTCCCTTTCCATTGGTGTGCCTATCTTTGAATAAGACCAACTCTACAACAAGTTATGGGCAAAAGTCCATGTTCAAACTTTAAATGCGAATATCAGCTTAAAACGCATCTAAAAGGCATCAAAGTTGGCACTTAATGGACAATTTTTGAACTCCAATATTTCTTGATCTAGACCACCTAGATGGCTGAAATTTCAGGATTGTGATCTAGGAATCCTTCCCTTTCCATTGGTGTGTGGCTATCTTTGAATAAGACCAACTCTACAAGAAGTTATGGGCAAAAATCCATGTTCAAACTTTAAATGCGAATATCTCGCTTAAAACGCATCTAAAAGGCATCAAAGTTGGCACTTAATGGACAATTTTTGAACTCCAATATTTCTTGATCTAGACCACCTAGATGGCTGAAATTTCAGGATTGTGATCTAGGAATCATTCCCTTTCCATTGGTGTGCCTATCTTTGAATAAGACCAACTCTACAACAAGTTATGGGCAAAAGTCCATGTTCAAACTTTAAATGCGAATATCTCGCTTAAAACGCATCTAAAAGGCATCAAAGTTGGCACTTAATGGACAATTTTTGAACTCCAATATTTCTTGATCTAGACCACCTAGATGGCTGAAATTTCAGGATTGTGATCTAGGAATCCTTCCCTTTCCATTGGTGTGCCTATCTTTGAATAAGATCAACTCTACAACAAGTTATGGGCAAAAGTCCATGTTCAAACTTTAAATGCGAATATCTCGCTTAAAACGCATCTTAAAGGCATCAAAGTTGGCACTTAATGGACAATTTTTGAACTCCAATATTTCTTGATCTAGACCACCTAGATGGCTGAAATTTCAGGATTGTGATCTAGGAATCATTCCCTTTCCATTGGTGTGCCTATCTTTGAATAAGACCAACTCTACAACAAGTTATGGGCAAAAGTCCATGTTCAAACTTTAAATGCGAATATCTCGCTTAAAACGCATCTTAAAGGCATCAAAGTTGGCACTTAATGGACAATTTTTGAACTCCAATATTTCTTGATCTAGACCACCTAGATGGCTGAAATTTCAGGATTGTGATCTAGGAATCATTCCCTTTCCATTGGTGAGCCTATCTTTGAATAGGACCAACTCTACAACAAGTTATGGGCAAAAATCCATGTTCAAACATTAAATGCGAATATCTCGCTTAAAACGCATCTAAAAGGCATCAAAGTTGGCACTTAATGGACAATTTTTGAACTCCAATATTTCTTGATCTAGACCACCTAGATGGCTGAAATTTCAGGATTGTGATCTAGGAATCCTTCCCTTTCCATTGGTGTGCCTATGTTTGAATATGACCAACTCTACAACAAGTTATGGGCAAAAATCCATGTTCAAACTTTAAATGCGAATATCTTGCTTAAAACGCATCTAAAAGGCATAAAAGTCGGCACCTAGTGGACAATTTTTGAACTCCAATATTTCTTGATCTAGACCACCTAGATGGCTGAAATTTCAGGATTGTGATCTAGGAATCATTCCCTTTCCATTGGTGTGCCTATCTTTGAATAAGGCCAACTCTACAACAAGTTATGGGCAAAAATCCATGTTCAAACTTTAAATGCGAATATCTCGCTTAAAACGCATCTAAAAGGCATCAAAGTTGGCACTTAATGGACAATTTTTGAACTCCAATATTTCTTGATCTAGACCACCTAGATGGCTGAAATTTCAGGATTGTGATCTAGGAATCATTCCCTTTCCATTGGTGTGCCTATCTTTGAATAAGACCAACTCTACAACAAGTTATGGGCAAAAGTCCATGTTCAAACTTTAAATGCGAATATCTCGCTTAAAACGCATCTAAAAGGCATCAAAGTTGGCACTTAATGGACAATTTTTGAACTCCAATATTTCTTGATCTAGACCACCTAGATGGCTGAAATTTCAGGATTGTGATCTAGGAATCATTCCCTTTCCATTGGTGTGCCTATCTTTGAATAAGACCAACTCTACAACAAGTTATGGGCAAAAGTCCATGTTCAAACTTTAAATGCGAATATCTCGCTTAAAACGCATCTAAAAGGCATCAAATTTGGCACTTAATGGACAATTTTTGAACTCCAATATTTCTTGATCTAGACCACCTAGATGGCTGAAATTTCAGGATTGTGATCTAGGAATCATTCCCTTTCCATTGGTGAGCCTATCTTTGAATAAGACCAACTCTACAACAAGTTATGGGCAAAAATCCATGTTCAAACTTTAAATGCGAATATCTCGCTTAAAACGCATCTAAAAGGCATAAAAGTCGGCACCTAGTGGACAATTTTTGAACTCCAATATTTCTTGATCTAGACCACCTAGATGGCTGAAATTTCAGGATTGTGATCTAGGAATCCTTCCCTTTCCATTGGTGTGCCTATCTTTGAATAAGATCAACTCTACAACAAGTAATGGGCAAAAAATCCATGTTCAAACTTTAAATGCGAATATCTCGCTTAAAACGCATCTAAAAGGCATCAAAGTTGGCACTTAATGGACAATTTTTGAACTCCAATATTTCTTGATTTAGACCACCTAGATGGCTGAAATTTCAGGATTGTGATATAGGAATCCTTCCCTTTCCATTGGTGTGCCTATCTTTGAATATGACCAACTCTACAACAAGTTGTGGGCAAAAATCCATGTTCAAACTTTAAATGCGAATATCTCGCTTAAAACGCATCTTAAAGGCATCAAAGTTGGCACTTAATGGACAATTTTTGAACTCCAATATTTCTTGATCTAGACCACCTAGATGGCTGAAATTTCAGGATTGTGATCTAGGAATCCTTCCCTTTCCATTGGTGTGCCTATGTTTGAATATGACCAACTCTACAACAAGTTATGGGCAAAAATCCATGTTCAAACTTTAAATGCGAATATCTTGCTTAAAACGCATCTAAAAGGCATAAAAGTCGGCACCTAGTGGACAATTTTTGAACTCCAATATTTCTTGATCTAGACCACCTAGATGGCTGAAATTTCAGGATTGTGATCTAGGAATCCTTCCCTTTCCATTGGTGTGCCTATCTTTGAATAAGACCAACTCTACAACAAGTTATGGGCAAAAATCCATGTTCAAACTTTAAATGCGAATATCTCGCTTAAAACGCATCTAAAAGGCATCAAAGTTGGCACTTAATGGACAATTTTTGAACTCCAATATTTCTTGATCTAGACCACCTAGATGGCTGAAATTTCAGGATTGTGATCTAGGAATCATTCCCTTTCCATTGGTGTGCCTATCTTTGAATAAGACCAACTCCACAACAAGTTATGGGCAAAAATCCATGTTCAAACTTTAAATGCGAATATCTCGCTTAAAACGCATCTAAAAGGCATAAAAGTCGGCACCTAGTGGACAATTTTTGAACTCCAATATTTCTTGATCTAGACCACCTAGATGGCTGAAATTTCAGGAATGTGATCTAGGAATCCTTCCCTTTCCATTGGTGTGCCTATCTTTGAATAAGACCAACTCTACAACAAGTTATGGGCAAAAATCCATGTTCAAACTTTAAATGCGAATATCTCGCTTAAAACGCATCTAAAAGGCATCAAAGTTGGCACTTAATGGACAATTTTTGAACTCCAATATTTCTTGATCTAGACCACCTAGATGGCTGAAATTTCAGGATTGTGATCTAGGAATCCTTCCCTTTCCATTGGTGTGCCTATCTTTGAATAAGACCAACTCTACAACAAGTTATGGGCAAAAATCCATGTTCAAACTTTAAATGCGAATATCTCGCTTAAAACGCATCTAAAAGGCATCAAAGTTGGCACTTAATGGACAATTTTTGAACTCCAATATTTCTTGATCTAGACCACCTAGATGGCTGAAATTTCAGGATTGTGATCTAGGAATCATTCCCTTTCCATTGGTGTGCCTATCTTTGAATAAGACCAACTCTACAACAAGTTATGGGCAAAAGTCCATGTTCAAACTTTAAATGCGAATATCTCGCTTAAAACGCATCTAAAAGGCATCAAAGTTGGCACTTAATGGACAATTTTTGAACTCCAATATTTCTTGATCTAGACCACCTAGATGGCTGAAATTTCAGGATTGTGATCTAGGAATCATTCCCTTTCCATTGGTGTGCCTATCTTTGAATAAGACCAACTCTACAACAAGTTATGGGCAAAAGTCCATGTTCAAACTTTAAATGCGAATATCTCGCTTAAAACGCATCTAAAAGGCATCAAAATTTGGCACTTAATGGACAATTTTTGAACTCCAATATTTCTTGATCTAGACCACCTAGATGGCTGAAATTTCAGGATTGTGATCTAGGAATCATTCCCTTTCCATTGGTGAGCCTATCTTTGAATAAGACCAACTCTACAACAAGTTATGGGCAAAAATCCATGTTCAAACTTTAAATGCGAATATCTCGCTTAAAACGCATCTAAAAGGCATAAAAGTCGGCACTTAATGGACAATTTTTGAACTCCAATATTTCTTGATCTAGACCACCTAGATGGCTGAAATTTCAGGATTGTGATCTAGGAATCCTTCCCTTTCCATTGGTGTGCCTATCTTTGAATAAGATCAACTCTACAACAAGTAATGGGCAAAAATCCATGTTCAAACTTTAAATGCGAATATCTCGCTTAAAACGCATCTAAAAGGCATCAAAGTTGGCACTTAATGGACAATTTTTGAACTCCAATATTTCTTGATTTAGACCACCTAGATGGCTGAAATTTCAGGATTGTGATATAGGAATCCTTCCCTTTCCATTGGTGTGCCTATCTTTGAATATGACCAACTCTACAACAAGTTGTGGGAAAAAATCCATGTTCAAACTTTAAATGCGAATGTCTCGCTTAAAACGCATCTAAAAGGCATCAAAGTTGGCACTTAATGGACAATTTTTGAACTCCAATATTTCTTGATCTAGACCACCTAGATGGCTGAAATTTCAGGATTTTGATCTAGGAATCCTTCCCTTTCCATTGGTGTGTGCCTATCTTTGAATAAGACCAACTCTACAACAAGTTATGGGCAAAAATCCATGTTCAAACTTTAAATGCGAATATCTCGCTTAAAACGCATCTAAAAGGCATCAAAGTTGGCACTTAATGGACAATTTTTGAACTCCAATATTTCTTGATCTAGACTACCTAGATGGCTGAAATTTCAGGATTGTGATCTAGGAATCATTCCCTTTCCATTGGTGTGCCTATCTTTGAATAAGACCAACTCTACAACAAGTTATGGGCAAAAGTCCATGTTCAAACTTTAAATGCGAATATCTCGCTTAAAACGCATCTAAAAGGCATCAAAGTTGGCACTTAATGGACAATTTTTGAACTCCAATATTTCTTGATCTAGACCACCTAGATGGCTGAAATTTCAGGATTGTGATCTAGGAATCATTCCCTTTCCATTGGTGTGCCTATCTTTGAATAAGACCAACTCTACAACAAGTTATGGGCAAAAATCCATGTTCAAACTTTAAATGCGAATATCTCGCTTAAAACGCATCTAAAAGGCATAAAAGTCGGCACCTAGTGGACAATTTTTGAACTCCAATATTTCTTGATCTAGACCACCTAGATGGCTGAAATTTCAGGATTGTGATCTAGGAATCCTTCCCTTTCCATTGGTGTGCCTATCTTTGAATAAGATCAACTCTACAACAAGTAATGGGCAAAAATCCATGTTCAAACTTTAAATGCGAATATCTCGCTTAAAACGCATCTAAAAGGCATCAAAGTTGGCACTTAATGGACAATTTTTGAACTCCAATATTTCTTGATCTAGACCACCTAGATGGCTGAAATTTCAGGATTGTGATCTAGGAATCATTCCCTTTCCATTGGTGTGCCTATCTTTGAATAAGACCAACTCTACAACAAGTTATGGGCAAAAGTCCATGTTCAAACTTTAAATGCGAATATCTCGCTTAAAACGCATCTAAAAGGCATCAAAGTTGGCACTTAATGGACAATTTTTGAACTCCAATATTTCTTGATCTAGACCACCTAGATGGCTGAAATTTCAGGATTGTGATCTAGGAATCATTCCCTTTCCATTGGTGTGCCTATCTTTGAATAAGACCAACTCTACAACAAGTTATGGGCAAAAATCCATGTTCAAACTTTAAATGCGAATATCTCGCTTAAAACGCATCTAAAAGGCATCAAAGTTGGCACTTAATGGACAATTTTTGAACTCCAATATTTCTTGATCTAGACCACCTAGATGGCTGAAATTTCAGGATTGTGATCTAGGAATCATTCCCTTTCCATTGGTGAGCCTATCTTTGAATAAGACCAACTCTACAACAAGTTATGGGCAAAAATCCATGTTCAAACTTTAAATGCGAATATCTCGCTTAAAACGCATCTAAAAGGCATAAAAGTCGGCACCTAGTGGACAATTTTTGAACTCCAATATTTCTTGATCTAGACCACCTAGATGGCTGAAATTTCAGGATTGTGATCTAGGAATCCTTCCCTTTCCATTGGTGTGCCTATCTTTGAATAAGACCAACTCTACAACAAGTTATGGGCAAAAATCCATGTTCAAACTTTAAATGCGAATATCTCGCTTAAAACGCATCTAAAAGGCATCAAAGTTGGCACTTAATGGACAATTTTTGAACTCCAATATTTCTTGATCTAGACCACCTAGATGGCTGAAATTTCAGGATTGTGATCTAGGAATCCTTCCCTTTCCATTGGTGTGCCTATGTTTGAATATGACCAACTCTACAACAAGTTATGGGCAAAAATCCATGTTCAAACTTTAAATGCGAATATCTTGCTTAAAACGCATCTAAAAGGCATAAAAGTCGGCACCTAGTGGACAATTTTTGAACTCCAATATTTCTTGATCTAGACCACCTAGATGGCTGAAATTTCAGGATTGTGATCTAGGAATCATTCCCTTTCCATTGGTGTGCCTATCTTTGAATAAGACCAACTCTACAACAAGTTATGGGCAAAAATCCATGTTCAAACTTTAAATGCGAATATCTCGCTTAAAACGCATCTAAAAGGCATCAAAGTTGGCACTTAATGGACAATTTTTGAACTCCAATATTTCTTGATCTAGACCACCTAGATGGCTGAAATTTCAGGATTGTGATCTAGGAATCATTCCCTTTCCATTGGTGTGCCTATCTTTGAATAAGACCAACTCTACAACAAGTTATGGGCAAAAATCCATGTTCAAACTTTAAATGCGAATATCTCGCTTAAAACGCATCTAAAAGGCATCAAAGTTGGCACTTAATGGACAATTTTTGAACTCCAATATTTCTTGATCTAGACCACCTAGATGGCTGAAATTTCAGGATTGTGATCTAGGAATCCTTCCCTTTCCATTGGTGTGCCTATCTTTGAATAAGACCAACTCTACAACAAGTTATGGGCAAAAATCCATGTTCAAACTTTAAATGCGAATATCTCGCTTAAAACGCATCTAAAAGGCATCAAAGTTGGCACTTAATGGACAATTTTTGAACTCCAATATTTCTTGATCTAGACCACCTAGATGGCTGAAATTTCAGGATTGTGATCTAGGAATCCTTCCCTTTCCATTGGTGTGCCTATCTTTGAATAAGACCAACTCTACAACAAGTTATGGGCAAAAATCCATGTTCAAACTTTAAATGCGAATATCTCGCTTAAAACGCATCTAAAAAGCATCAAAGTTGGCACTTAATGGACAATTTTTGAACTCCAATATTTCTTGATCTAGACCACCTAGATGGCTGAAATTTCAGGATTGTGATCTAGGAATCATTCCCTTTCCATTGGTGTGCCTATCTTTGAATAAGACCAACTCTACAACAAGTTATGGGCAAAAATCCATGTTCAAACTTTAAATGCGAATATCTTGCTTAAAACGCATCTAAAAGGCATAAAAGTCGGCACCTAGTGGACAATTTTTGAACTCCAATATTTCTTGATCTAGACCACCTAGATGGCTGAAATTTCAGGATTGTGATCTAGGAATCATTCCCTTTCCATTGGTGTGCCTGTCTTTGAATAAGACCAACTCTACAACAAGTTATGGGCAAAAATCCATGTTCAAACTTTAAATGCGAATATCTCGCTTAAAACGCATCTAAAAGGCATAAAAGCCGGCACCTAGTGGACAATTTTTGAACTCCAATATTTCTTGATCTAGACCACCTAGATGGCTGAAATTTCAGGATTGTGATCCAGCAATCATTCCCTTTCCATTGGTGTGCCTATCTTTGAATAAGACCAACTCTACAACAAGTTATGGGCAAAAATCCATGTTCAAACTTTAAATGCGAATATCTCGCTTAAAACGCATCTAAAAGGCATAAAAGTCGGCACCTAGTGGACAATTTTTGAACTCCAATATTTCTTGATCTAGACCACCTAGATGGCTGAAATTTCAGGATTGTGATCTAGGAATCATTCCCTTTCCATTGGTGTGCCTATCTTTGAATAAGACCAACTCTACAACAAGTTATGGGCAAAAATCCATGTTAAAACTTTAAATGCGAATATCTCGCTTAAAACGCATCTAAAAGGCATCAAAGTTGGCACTTAATGGACAATTTTTGAACTCCAATATTTCTTGATCTAGACCACCTAGATGGCTGAAATTTCAGGATTGTGATCTAGGAATCCTTCCCTTTCCATTGGTGTGCCTATCTTTGAATAAGACCAACTCTACAACAAGTTATGGGCAAAAGTCCATGTTCAAACTTTAAATGCGAATATCTCGCTTAAAACGCATCTAAAAGGCATCAAAGTTGGCACTTAATGGACAATTTTTGAACTCCAATATTTCTTGATCTAGAGCACCTAGATGGCTGAAATTTCAGGATTGTGATCTAGGAATCATTCCCTTTCCATTGGTGTGCCTATCTTTGAATAAGACCAACTCTACAACAAGTTATGGGCAAAAGTCCATGTTCAAACTTTAAATGCGAATATCTCGCTTAAAACGCATCTAAAAGGCATCAAAGTTGGCACTTAATGGACAATTTTCTTGATCTAGACCACCTAGATGGCTGAAATTTCAGGATTGTGATCTAGGAATCATTCCCTTTCCATTGGTGTGCCTATCTTTGAATAAGACCAACTCTACAACAAGTTATGGGCAAAAATCCATGTTCAAACCTTAAATGCGAATATCTCGCTTAAAACGCATCTAAAAGGCATAAAAGTCGGCACCTAGTGGACAATTTTTGAACTCCAATATTTCTTGATCTAGACCACCTAGATGGCTGAAATTTCAGGATTGTGATCTAGGAATCCTTCCCTTTCCATTGGTGTGCCTATCTTTGAATAAGATCAACTCTACAACAAGTAATGGGCAAAAATCCATGTTCAAACTTTAAATGCGAATATCTCGCTTAAAACGCATCTAAAAGGCATCAAAGTTGGCACTTAATGGACAATTTTTGAACTCCAATATTTCTTGATCTAGACCACCTAGATGGCTGAAATTTCAGGATTGTGATCTAGGAATCATTCCCTTTCCATTGGTGTGCCTATCTTTGAATATGACCAACTCTACAACAAGTTGTGGGCAAAAATCCATGTTCAAACTTTAAATGCGAATATCTCGCTTAAAACGCATCTAAAAGGCATCAAAGTTGGCACTTAATGGACAATTTTTGAACTCCAATATTTCTTGATCTAGACCACCTAGATGGCTGAAATTTCAGGATTGTGATCTAGGAATCCTTCCCTTTCCATTGGTGTGTGCCTATCTTTGAATAAGACCAACTCTACAACAAGTTATGGGCAAAAATCCATGTTCAAACTTTAAATGCGAATATCTCGCTTAAAACGCATCTAAAAGGCATCAAAGTTGGCACTTAATGGACAATTTTTGAACTCCAATATTTCTTGATCTAGACCACCTAGATGGCTGAAATTTCAGGATTGTGATCTAGGAATCATTCCCTTTCCATTGGTGTGCCTATCTTTGAATAAGACCAACTCTACAACAAGTTATGGGCAAAAGTCCATGTTCAAACTTTAAATGCGAATATCTCGCTTAAAACGCATCTAAAAGGCATCAAAGTTGGCACTTAATGGACAATTTTTGAACTCCAATATTTCTTGATCTAGACCACCTAGATGGCTGAAATTTCAGGATTGTGATCTAGGAATCATTCCCTTTCCATTGGTGTGCCTATCTTTGAATAAGACCAACTCTACAACAAGTTATGGGCAAAAATCCATGTTCAAACTTTAAATGCGAATATCTCGCTTAAAACGCATCTAAAAGGCATAAAAGTCGGCACCTAGTGGACAATTTTTGAACTCCAATATTTCTTGATCTAGACCACCTAGATGGCTGAAATTTCAGGATTGTGATCTAGGAATCCTTCCCTTTCCATTGGTGTGCCTGTCTTTGAATAAGATCAACTCTACAACAAGTAATGGGCAAAAATCCATGTTCAAACTTTTAATGCGAATATCTCGCTTAAAACGCATCTAAAAGGCATCAAAGTTGGCACTTAATGGACAATTTTTGAACTCCAATATTTCTTGATCTAGACCACCTAGATGGCTGAAATTTCAGGATTGTGATCTAGGAATCATTCCCTTTCCATTGGTGTGCCTATCTTTGAATAAGACCAACTCTACAACAAGTTATGGGCAAAAGTCCATGTTCAAACTTTAAATGCGAATATCTCGCTTAAAACGCATCTAAAAGGCATCAAAGTTGGCACTTAATGGACAATTTTTGAACTCCAATATTTCTTGATCTAGACCACCTAGATGGCTGAAATTTCAGGATTGTGATCTAGGAATCATTCCCTTTCCATTGGTGTGCCTATCTTTGAATAAGACCAACTCTACAACAAGTTATGGGCAAAAGTCCATGTTCAAACTTTAAATGCGAATATCTCGCTTAAAACGCATCTAAAAGGCATCAAAGTTGGCACTTAATGGACAATTTTTGAACTCCAATATTTCTTGATCTAGACCACCTAGATGGCTGAAATTTCAGGATTGTGATCTAGGAATCATTCCCTTTCCATTGGTGAGCCTATCTTTGAATAAGACCAACTCTACAACAAGTTATGGGCAAAAATCCATGTTCAAACTTTAAATGCGAATATCTCGCTTAAAACGCATCTAAAAGGCATAAAAGTCGGCACCTAGTGGACAATTTTTGAACTCCAATATTTCTTGATCTAGACCACCTAGATGGCTGAAATTTCAGGATTGTGATCTAGGAATCCTTCCCTTTCCATTGGTGTGTGCCTATCTTTGAATAAGACCAACTCTACAACAAGTTATGGGCAAAAATCCATGTTCAAACTTTAAATGCGAATATCTCGCTTAAAACGCATCTAAAAGGCATCAAAGTTGGCACTTAATGGACAATTTTTGAACTCCAATATTTCTTGATCTAGACCACCTAGATGGCTGAAATTTCAGGATTGTGATCTAGGAATCATTCCCTTTCCATTGGTGTGCCTATCTTTGAATAAGACCAACTCTACAACAAGTTATGGGCAAAAGTCCATGTTCAAACTTTAAATGCGAATATCTCGCTTAAAACGCATCTAAAAGGCATCAAAGTTGGCACTTAATGGACAATTTTTGAGCTCCAATATTTCTTGATCTAGACCACCTAGATGGCTGAAATTTCAGGATTGTGATCTAGGAATCATTCCCTTTCCATTGGTGTGCCTATCTTTGAATAAGACCAACTCTACAACAAGTTATGGGCAAAAGTCCATGTTCAAACTTTAAATGCGAATATCTCGCTTAAAACGCATCTAAAAGGCATAAAAGTCGGCACCTAGTGGACAATTTTTGAACTCCAATATTTCTTGATCTAGACCACCTAGATGGCTGAAATTTCAGGATTGTGATCTAGGAATCATTCCCTTTCCATTGGTGTGCCTATCTTTGAATAAGACCAACTCTACAACAAGTTATGGGCAAAAGTCCATGTTCAAACTTTAAATGCGAATATCTCGCTTAAAACGCATCTAAAAGGCATCAAAGTTGGCACTTAATGGACAATTTTTGAACTCCAATATTTCTTGATCTAGACCACCTAGATGGCTGAAATTTCAGGATTGTGATCTAGGAATCATTCCCTTTCCATTGGTGTGCCTATCTTTGAATAAGACCAACTCTACAACAAGTTATGGGCAAAAGTCCATGTTCAAACTTTAAATGCGAATATCTCGCTTAAAACGCATCTAAAAGGCATCAAAGTTGGCACTTAATGGACAATTTTTGAACTCCAATATTTCTTGATCTAGACCACCTAGATGGCTGAAATTTCAGGATTGTGATCTAGGAATCATTCCCTTTCCATTGGTGTGCCTATCTTTGAAAAAGACCAACTCTACAACAAGTTATGGGCAAAAGTCCATGTTCAAACTTTAAATGCGAATATCTCGCTTAAAACGCATCTTAAAAGCATCAAAGTTGGCACTTAATGGACAATTTTTGAACTCCAATATTTCTTGATCTAGACCACCTAGATGGCTGAAATTTCAGGATTGTGATCTAGGAATCATTGCCTTTCCATTGGTGAGCCTATCTTTGAATAAGACCAACTCTACAACAAGTTATGGGCAAAAATCCATGTTCAAACTTTAAATGCGAATATCTCGCTTAAAACGCATCTAAAAGGCATAAAAGTCGGCACCTAGTGGACAATTTTTGAACTCCAATATTTCTTGATCTAGACCACCTAGATGGCTGAAATTTCAGGATTGTGATCTAGGAATCCTTCCCTTTCCATTGGTGTGTGCCTATCTTTGAATAAGACCAACTCTACAACAAGTTATGGGCAAAAATCCATGTTCAAACTTTAAATGCGAATATCTCGCTTAAAACGCATCTAAAAGGCATCAAAGTTGGCACTTAATGGACAATTTTTGAACTCCAATATTTCTTGATCTAGACCACCTAGATGGCTGAAATTTCAGGATTGTGATCTAGGAATCATTCCCTTTCCATTGGTGTGCCTATCTTTGAATAAGACCAACTCTACAACAAGTTATGGGCAAAAATCCATGTTCAAACTTTAAATGCGAATATCTCGCTTAAAACGCATCTAAAAGGCATCAAAGTTGGCACTTAATGGACAATTTTTGAACTCCAATATTTCTTGATCTAGACCACCTAGATGGCTGAAATTTCAGGATTGTGATCTAGGAATCATTCCCTTTCCATTGGTGTGCCTATCTTTGAATAAGACCAACTCCACAACAAGTTATGGGCAAAAATCCATGTTCAAACTTTAAATGCGAATATCTCGCTTAAAACGCATCTAAAAGGCATAAAAGTCGGCACCTAGTGGACAATTTTTGAACTCCAATATTTCTTGATCTAGACCACCTAGATGGCTGAAATTTCAGGAATGTGATCTAGGAATCCTTCCCTTTCCATTGGTGTGCCTATCTTTGAATAAGACCAACTCTACAACAAGTTATGGGCAAAAATCCATGTTCAAACTTTAAATGCGAATATCTCGCTTAAAACGCATCTAAAAGGCATCAAAGTTGGCACTTAATGGACAATTTTTGAACTCCAATATTTCTTGATCTAGACCACCTAGATGGCTGAAATTTCAGGATTGTGATCTAGGAATCATTCCCTTTCCATTGGTGTGCCTATCTTTGAATAAGACCAACTCTACAACAAGTTATGGGCAAAAATCCATGTTCAAACTTTAAATGCGAATATCTCGCTTAAAACGCATCTAAAAGGCATAAAAGTCGGCACCTACTGGACAATTTTTGAACTCCAATATTTCTTGATCTAGACCACCTAGATGGCTGAAATTTCAGGATTGTGATCTAGGAATCCTTCCCTTTCCATTGGTGTGCCTATCTTTGAATAAGATCAACTCTACAACAAGTAATGGGCAAAAATCCATGTTCAAACTTTAAATGCGAATATCTCGCTTAAAACGCATCTAAAAGGCATCAAAGTTGGCAATTAATGGACAATTTTTGAACTCCAATATTTCTTGATCTAGACCACCTAGATGGCTGAAATTTCAGGATTGTGATCTAGGAATCATTCCCTTTCCATTGGTGTGCCTATCTTTGAATAAGACCAACTCTACAACAAGTTATGGGCAAAAGTCCATGTTCAAACTTTTAATGCGAATATCAGCTTAAAACGCATCTAAAAGGCATCAAAGTTGGCACTTAATGGACAATTTTTGAACTCCAATATTTCTTGATCTAGACCACCTAGATGGCTGAAATTTCAGGATTGTGATCTAGGAATCATTCCCTTTCCATTGGTGTGCCTATCTTTGAATAAGACCAACTCTACAACAAGTTATGGGCAAAAATCCATGTTCAAACTTTAAATGCGAATATCTCGCTTAAAACGCATCTAAAAGGCATAAAAGTCGGCACCTAGTGGACAATTTTTGAACTCCAATATTTCTTGATCTAGACCACCTAGATGGCTGAAATTTCAGGAACGTGATCTAGGAATCATTCCCTTTCCATTGGTGTGCCTATCTTTGAATAAGACCAACTCTACAACAAGTTATGGGCAAAAATCCATGTTCAAACTTTAAATGCGAATATCTCGCTTAAAACGCATCTAAAAGGCATCAAAGTTGGCACTTAATGGACAATTTTTGAACTCCAATATTTCTTGATCTAGACCACCTAGATGGCTGAAATTTCAGGATTGTGATCTAGGAATCATTCCCTTTCCATTGGTGTGCCTATCTTTGAATAAGACCAACTCTACAACAAGTTATGGGCAAAAATCCATGTTCAAACTTTAAATGCGAATATCTCGCTTAAAACGCATCTAAAAGGCATCAAAGTTGGCAATTAATGGACAATTTTTGAACTCCAATATTTCTTGATCTAGACCACCTAGATGGCTGAAATTTCAGGATTGTGATCTAGGAATCATTCCCTTTCCATTGGTGTGCCTATCTTTGAATAAGACCAACTCTACAACAAGTTATGGGCAAAAGTCCATGTTCAAACTTTAAATGCGAATATCTCGCTTAAAACGCATCTAAAAGGCATCAAAGTTGGCACTTAATGGACAATTTTTGAACTCCAATATTTCTTGATCTAGACCACCTAGATGGCTGAAATTTCAGGATTGTGATCTAGGAATCATTCGCTTTCCATTGGTGTGCCTATCTTTGAATAAGACCCACTCTACAACAAGTTATGGGCAAAAGTCCATGTTCAAACTTTAAATGCGAATATCTCGCTTAAAACGCATCTAAAAGGCATAAAAGTCGGCACCTAGTGGACAATTTTTGAACTCCAATATTTCTTGATCTAGACCACCTAGATGGCTGAAATTTCAGGATTGTGATCTAGGAATCCTTCCCTTTCCATTGGTGTGCCTATCTTTGAATAAGACCAACTCTACAACAAGTTATGGGCAAAAATCCATGTTCAAACTTTAAATGCGAATATCTCGCTTAAAACGCATCTAAAAGGCATAAAAGTCGGCACCTAGTGGACAATTTTTGAACTCCAATATTTCTTGATCTAGACCACCTAGATGGCTGAAATTTCAGGATTGTGATCTAGGAATCCTTCCCTTTCCATTGGTGTGCCTATCTTTGAATAAGACCAACTCTACAACAAGTTATGGGCAAAAATCCATGTTCAAACTTTAAATGCGAATATCTCGCTTAAAACGCATCTAAAAGGCATCAAAGTTGGCACTTAATGGACAATTTTTGAACTCCAATATTTCTTGATCTAGACCACCTAGATGGCTGAAATTTCAGGATTGTGATCTAGGAATCATTCCCTTTCCATTGGTGTGCCTATCTTTGAATAAGACCAACTCTACAACAAGTTATGGGCAAAAGTCCATGTTCAAACTTTAAATGCGAATATCAGCTTAAAACGCATCTAAAAGGCATCAAAGTTGGCACTTAATGGACAATTTTTGAACTCCAATATTTCTTGATCTAGACCACCTAGATGGCTGAAATTTCAGGATTGTGATCTAGGAATCATTCCCTTTCCATTGGTGTGCCTATCTTTGAATAAGACTAACTCTACAACAAGTTATGGGCAAAAATCCATGTTCAAACTTTAAATGCGAATATCTCGCTTAAAACGCATCTAAAAGGCATAAAAGTCGGCACCTAGTGGACAATTTTTGAACTCCAATATTTCTTGATCTAGACCACCTAGATGCCTGAAATTTCAGGATTGTGATCTAGGAATCATTCCCTTTCCATTGGTGTGCCTATCTTTGAATAAGACCAACTCTACAACAAGTTATGGGCAAAAGTCCATGTTCAAACTTTAAATGCGAATATCTCGCTTAAAACGCATCTAAAAGGCATCAAAGTTGGCACTTAATGGACAATTTTTGAACTCCAATATTTCTTGATCTAGACCACCTAGATGGCTGAAATTTCAGGATTGTGATCTAGGAATCATTCGCTTTCCATTGGTGTGCCTATCTTTGAATAAGACCCACTCTACAACAAGTTATGGGCAAAAGTCCATGTTCAAACTTTAAATGCGAATATCTCGCTTAAAACGCATCTAAAAGGCATAAAAGTCGGCACCTAGTGGACAATTTTTGAACTCCAATATTTCTTGATCTAGACCACCTAGATGGCTGAAATTTCAGGATTGTGATCTAGGAATCCTTCCCTTTCCATTGGTGTGCCTATCTTTGAATAAGACCAACTCTACAACAAGTTATGGGCAAAAGTCCATGTTCAAACTTTAAATGCGAATATCAGCTTAAAACGCATCTAAAAGGCATCAAAGTTGGCACTTAATGGACAATTTTTGAACTCCAATATTTCTTGATCTAGACCACCTAGATGGCTGAAATTTCAGGATTGTGATCTAGGAATCATTCCCTTTCCATTGGTGTGCCTATCTTTGAATAAGACTAACTCTACAACAAGTTATGGGCAAAAATCCATGTTCAAACTTTAAATGCGAATATCTCGCTTAAAACGCATCTAAAAGGCATAAAAGTCGGCACCTAGTGGACAATTTTTGAACTCCAATATTTCTTGATCTAGACCACCTAGATGCCTGAAATTTCAGGATTGTGATCTAGGAATCATTCCCTTTCCATTGGTGTGCCTATCTTTGAATAAGACCAACTCTACAACAAGTTATGGGCAAAAGTCCATGTTCAAACTTTAAATGCGAATATCTCGCTTAAAACGCATCTAAAAGGCATCAAAGTTGGCACTTAATGGACAATTTTTGAACTCCAATATTTCTTGATCTAGACCACCTAGATGGCTGAAATTTCAGGATTGTGATCTAGGAATCATTCGCTTTCCATTGGTGTGCCTATCTTTGAATAAGACCCACTCTACAACAAGTTATGGGCAAAAGTCCATGTTCAAACTTTAAATGCGAATATCTCGCTTAAAACGCATCTAAAAGGCATAAAAGTCGGCACCTAGTGGACAATTTTTGAACTCCAATATTTCTTGATCTAGACCACCTAGATGGCTGAAATTTCAGGATTGTGATCTAGGAATCCTTCCCTTTCCATTGGTGTGCCTATCTTTGAATAAGACCAACTCTACAACAAGTTATGGGCAAAAATCCATGTTCAAACTTTAAATGCGAATATCTCGCTTAAAACGCATCTAAAAGGCATAAAAGTCGGCACCTAGTGGACAATTTTTGAACTCCAATATTTCTTGATCTAGACCACCTAGATGGCTGAAATTTCAGGATTGTGATCTAGGAATCCTTCCCTTTCCATTGGTGTGCCTATCTTTGAATAAGACCAACTCTACAACAAGTTATGGGCAAAAATCCATGTTCAAACTTTAAATGCGAATATCTCGCTTAAAACGCATCTAAAAGGCATCAAAGTTGGCACTTAATGGACAATTTTTGAACTCCAATATTTCTTGATCTAGACCACCTAGATGGCTGAAATTTCAGGATTGTGATCTAGGAATCATTCCCTTTCCATTGGTGTGCCTATCTTTGAATAAGACCAACTCTACAACAAGTTATGGGCAAAAGTCCATGTTCAAACTTTAAATGCGAATATCAGCTTAAAACGCATCTAAAAGGCATCAAAGTTGGCACTTAATGGACAATTTTTGAACTCCAATATTTCTTGATCTAGACCACCTAGATGGCTGAAATTTCAGGATTGTGATCTAGGAATCATTCCCTTTCCATTGGTGTGCCTATCTTTGAATAAGACTAACTCTACAACAAGTTATGGGCAAAAATCCATGTTCAAACTTTAAATGCGAATATCTCGCTTAAAACGCATCTAAAAGGCATAAAAGTCGGCACCTAGTGGACAATTTTTGAACTCCAATATTTCTTGATCTAGACCACCTAGATGCCTGAAATTTCAGGATTGTGATCTAGGAATCATTCCCTTTCCATTGGTGTGCCTATCTTTGAATAAGACCAACTCTACAACAAGTTATGGGCAAAAGTCCATGTTCAAACTTTAAATGCGAATATCTCGCTTAAAACGCATCTAAAAGGCATCAAAGTTGGCACTTAATGGACAATTTTTGAACTCCAATATTTCTTGATCTAGACCACCTAGATGGCTGAAATTTCAGGATTGTGATCTAGGAATCATTCGCTTTCCATTGGTGTGCCTATCTTTGAATAAGACCCACTCTACAACAAGTTATGGGCAAAAGTCCATGTTCAAACTTTAAATGCGAATATCTCGCTTAAAACGCATCTAAAAGGCATAAAAGTCGGCACCTAGTGGACAATTTTTGAACTCCAATATTTCTTGATCTAGACCACCTAGATGGCTGAAATTTCAGGATTGTGATCTAGGAATCATTCCCTTTCCATTGGTGTGCCTATCTTTGAATAAGACCAACTCTACAACAAGTTATGGGCAAAAGTCCATGTTCAAACTTTAAATGCGAATATCTCGCTTAAAACGCATCTAAAAGGCATCAAAATTGGCACTTAATGGACAATTTTTGAACTCCAATATTTCTTGATCTAGACCACATAGATGGCTGAAATTTCAGGATTGTGATCTAGGAATCATTCCCTTTCCATTGGTGTGCCTATCTTTGAATAAGACTAACTCTACAACAAGTTATGGGCAAAAATCCATGTTCAAACTTTAAATGCGAATATCTCGCTTAAAACGCATCTAAAAGGCATAAAAGTCGGCACCTAGTGGACAATTTTTGAACTCCAATATTTCTTGATCTAGACCACCTAGATGCCTGAAATTTCAGGATTGTGATCTAGGAATCATTCCCTTTCCATTGGTGTGCCTATCTTTGAATAAGACCAACTCTACAACAAGTTATGGGCAAAAATCCATGTTCAAACTTTAAATGCGAATATCTCGCTTAAAACGCATCTAAAAGGCATCAAAGTTGGCACTTAATGGACAATTTTTGAACTCCAATATTTCTTGATCTAGACCACCTAGATGGCTGAAATTTCAGGATTGTGATCTAGGAATCATTCCCTTTCCATTGGTGTGCCTATCTTTGAATAAGACCAACTCTACAACAAGTTATGGGCAAAAATCCATGTTCAAACTTTAAATGCGAATATCTCGCTTAAAACGCATCTAAAAGGCATCAAAGTTGGCAATTAATGGACAATTTTTGAACTCCAATATTTCTTGATCTAGACCACCTAGATGGCTGAAATTTCAGGATTGTGATCTAGGAATCCTTCCCTTTCCATTGGTGTGCCTATCTTTGAATAAGACCAACTCTACAACAAGTTATGGGCAAAAGTCCATGTTCAAACTTTAAATGCGAATATCTCGCTTAAAACGCATCTAAAAGGCATAAAAGTCGGCACCTAGTGGACAATTTTTGAACTCCAATATTTCTTGATCTAGACCACCTAGATGGCTGAAATTTCAGGATTGTGATCTAGGAATCATTCCCTTTCCATTGGTGTGCCTATCTTTGAATAAGACCAACTCTACAACAAGTTATGGGCAAAAGTCCATGTTCAAACTTTAAATGCGAATATCTCGCTTAAAACGCATCTAAAAGGCATCAAAGTTGGCACTTAATGGACAATTTTTGAACTCCAATATTTCTTGATCTAGACCACCTAGATGGCTGAAATTTCAGGATTGTGATCTAGGTATCATTCCCTTTCCATTGGTGTGCCTATCTTTGAATAAGACTAACTCTACAACAAGTTATGGGCAAAAATCCATGTTCAAACTTTAAATGCGAATATCTCGCTTAAAACGCATCTAAAAGGCATAAAAGTCGGCACCTAGTGGACAATTTTTGAACTCCAATATTTCTTGATCTAGACCACCTAGATGGCTGAAATTTCAGGATTGTGATCTAGGAATCCTTCCCTTTCTATTGGTGTGCCTATCTTTGAATAAGACCAACTCTACAACAAGTTATGGGCAAAAATCCATGTTCAAACTTTAAATGCGAATATCTCGCTTAAAACGCATCTAAAAGGCATCAAAGTTGGCACTTAATGGACAATTTTTGAACTCCAATATTTCTTGATCTAGACCACCTAGATGGCTGAAATTTCAGGATTGTGATCTAGGAATCATTCCCTTTCCATTGGTGTGCCTATCTTTGAATAAGACCAACTCTACAACAAGTTATGGGCAAAAATCCATGTTCAAACTTTAAATGCGAATATCTCGCTTAAAAACGCATCTAAAAGGCATAAAAGTCGGCACCTAGTGGACAATTTTTGAACTCCAATATTTCTTGATCTAGACCACCTAGATGGCTGAAATTTCAGGATTGTGATCTAGGAATCCTTCCCTTTCCATTGGTGTGCCTATCTTTGAATAAGACCAACTCTACAACAAGTTATGGGCAAAAATCCATGTTCAAACTTTAAATGCGAATATCTCGTTTAAAACGCATCTAAAAGGCATCAAAGTTCGCACTTAATGGACAATTTTTGAACTCCAATATTTCTTGATCTAGACCACCTAGATGGCTGAAATTTCAGGATTGTGATCTAGGAATCATTCCCTTTCCATTGGTGTGCCTATCTTTGAATAAGACCAACTCTACAACAAGTTATGGGCAAAAGTCCATGTTCAAACTTTAAATGCGAATATCAGCTTAAAACGCATCTAAAAGGCATCAAAGTTGGCACTTAATGGACAATTTTTGAACTCCAATATTTCTTGATCTAGACCACCTAGATGGCTGAAATTTCAGGATTGTGATCTAGGAATCATTCCCTTTCCATTGGTGTGCCTATCTTTGAATAAGACCAACTCTACAACAAGTTATGAGCAAAAATCCATGTTCAAACTTTAAATGCGAATATCTCGCTTAAAACGCATCTAAAAGGCATCAAAATTGGCACTTAATGGACAATTTTTGAACTCCAATATTTCTTGATCTAGACCACCTAGATGGCTGAAATTTCAGGATTGTGATCTAGGAATCATTCCCTTTCCATTGGTGTGCCTATCTTTGAATAAGACCCACTCTACATAAAGTTATGGGCAAAAGTCCATGTTCAAACTTTAAATGCGAATATCTCGCTTAAAACGCATCTAAAAGGCATAAAAGTCGGCACCTAGTGGACAATTTTTGAACTCCAATATTTCTTGATCTAGACCACCTAGATGACTGAAATTTCAGGATTGTGATCTAGGAATCATTCCCTTTCCATTGGTGTGCCTATCTTTGAATAAGACCAACTCCACAACAAGTTATGGGCAAAAATCCATGTTCAAACTTTAAATGCGAATATTTCGCTTAAAACGCATCTAAAAGCATAAAAGTCGGCACCTAGTGGACAATTTTTGAACTCCAATATTTCTTGATCAAGACCACCTAGATGGCTGAAATTTCAGGATTGTGATCTAGAAATCATTCCCTTTCCATTGGTGTGCCTATCTTTGAATAAGACCAACTCTGCAACAAGTTATGGGCAAAAGTCCATGTTCAAACTTTAAATGCGAATATCTCGCTTAAAACGCATCTAAAAGGCATCAAAGTTGGCACTTAATGGACAATTTTTGAACTCCAATATTTCTTGATCTAGACCACCTAGATGGCTGAAATTTCAGGATTGTGATCTAGGAATCATTCCCTTTCCATTGGTGTGCCTATCTTTGAATAAGACCAACTCTACAACAAGTTATGGGCAAAAATCCATGTTCAAACTTTAAATGCGAATATCTCGCTTAAAACGCATCTAAAAGGCATCAAAGTTGGCAATTAATGGACAATTTTTGAACTCCAATATTTCTTGATCTAGACCACCTAGATGGCTGAAATTTCAGGATTGTGATCTAGGAATCCTTCCCTTTCCATTGGTGTGCCTATCTTTGAATAAGACCAACTCTACAACAAGTTATGGGCAAAAATCCATGTTCAAACTTTAAATGCGAATATCTCGCTTAAAACGCATCTAAAAGGCATAAAAGTCGGCACCTAGTGGACAATTTTTGAACTCCAATATTTCTTGATCTAGACCACTTAGATGGCTGAAATTTCAGGATTGTGATCTAGGAATCCTTCCCTTTCCATTGGTGTGCCTATCTTTGAATAAGACCAACTCTACAACAAGTTATGGGCAAAAATCCATGTTCAAACTTTAAATGCGAATATCTCGCTTAAAACGCATCTAAAAGGCATCAAAGTTGGCACTTAATGGACAATTTTTGAACTCCAATATTTCTTGATCTAGACCACCTAGATGGCTGAAATTTCAGGATTGTGATCTAGGAATCATTCCCTTTCCATTGGTGTGCCTATCTTTGAATAAGACCAACTCTACAACAAGTTATGGGCAAAAGTCCATGTTCAAACTTTAAATGCGAATATCAGCTTAAAACGCATCTAAAAGGCATCAAAGTTGGCACTTAATGGACAATTTTTGAACTCCAATATTTCTTGATCTAGACCACCTAGATGGCTGAAATTTCAGGATTGTGATCTAGGAATCATTCCCTTTCCATTGGTGTGCCTATCTTTGAATAAGACTAACTCTACAACAAGTTATGGGCAAAAATCCATGTTCAAACTTTAAATGCGAATATCTCGCTTAAAACGCATCTAAAAGGCATGAAAGTCGGCACCTAGTGGACAATTTTTGAACTCCAATATTTCTTGATCTAGACCACCTAGATGGCTGAAATTTCAGGATTGTGATCTAGGAATCATTCCCTTTCCATTGGTGTGCCTATCTTTGAATAAGACCAACTCTACAACAAGTTATGGGCAAAAGTCCATGTTCAAACTTTAAATGCGAATATCTCGCTTAAAACGCATCTAAAAGGCATCAAAGTTGGCACTTAATGGACAATTTTTGAACTCCAATATTTCTTGATCTAGACCACTTAGATGGCTGAAATTTCAGGATTGTGATCTAGGAATCATTCCCTTTCCATTGGTGTGCCTATCTTCGAATAAGACCAACTCTACAACAAGTTATGGGCAAAAATCCATGTTCAAACTTTAAATGCGAATATCTCGCTTAAAACGCATCTAAAAGGCATAAAAGTCGGCACCTAGTGGACAATTTTTGAACTCCAATATTTCTTGATCTAGACCACCTAGATGGCTGCAATTTCAGGATTGTGATCTAGGAATCCTTCCCTTTCCATTGGTGTGCCTATCTTTGAATAAGACCAACTCTACAACAAGTTATGGGCAAAAATCCATGTTCAAACTTTAAATGCGAATATCTCGCTTAAAACGCATCTAAAAGGCATCAAAGTTGGCACTTAATGGACAATTTTTGAACTCCAATATTTCTTGATCTAGACCACCTAGATGGCTGAAATTTCAGGATTGTGATCTAGGAATCATTCCCTTTCCATTGGTGTGCCTATCTTTGAATAAGACCAACTCTACAACAAGTTATGGGCAAAAGTCCATGTTCAAACTTTAAATGCGAATATCAGCTTAAAACGCATCTAAAAGGCATCAAAGTTGGCACTTAATGGACAATTTTTGAACTCCAATATTTCTTGATCTAGACCACCTAGATGGCTGAAATTTCAGGATTGTGATCTAGGAATCATTCCCTTTCCATTGGTGTGCCTATCTTTGAATAAGACCAACTCTACAACAAGTTATGGGCAAAAATCCATGTTCAAACTTTAAATGCGAATATCTCGCTTAAAACGCATCTAAAAGGCATCAAAGTTGGCACTTAATGGACAATTTTTGAACTCAAATATTTCTTGATCTTGACCACCTAGATGGCTGAAATTTCAGGATTGTGATCTAGGAATCATTCCCTTTCCATTGGTGTGCCTATCTTTGAATAAGACCAACTCTACAACAAGTTATGGGCAAAAATCCATGTTCAAACTTTAAATGCGAATATCTCGCTTAAAACGCATCTAAAAGGCATCAAAGTTGGCACTTAATGGACAATTTTTGAACTACAATATTTCTTGATTTAGACCACCTAGATGGCTGAAATTTCAGGATTGTGATCAAGGAATCATTCCCTTTACATTGGTGTGCCTATCTTTGAATAAGACCAACTCTACAACAAGTTATGGGCAAAAGTCCATGTTCAAACTTTAAATGCGAATATCTCGCTTAAAACGCATCTAAAAGGCATCAAAGTTGGCACTTAATGGACAATTTTTGAACTCCAATATTTCTTGATCTAGACCACCTAGATGGCTGAAATTTCAGGATTGTGATCTAGGAATCATTCCCTTTCCATTGGTGTGCCTATCTTTGAATAAAACCAACTCCACAACAAGTTATGGGCAAAAATCCATGTTCAAACTTTAAATGCGAATATCTCGCTTAAAACGCATCTAAAAGGCATAAAAGTCGGCACCTAGTGGACAATTTTTGAACTCCAATATTTCTTGATCTAGACCACCTAGATGGCTGAAATTTCAGGATTGTGATCTAGGAATCATTCCCTTTACATTGGTGTGCCTATCTTTGAATAAGACCAACTCTACAACAAGTTATGGGCAAAAGTCCATGTTCAAACTTTAAATGCGAATATCTCGCTTAAAACGCATCTAAAAGGCATCAAAGTTGGCACTTAATGGACAATTTTTGAACTCCAATATTTCTTGATCTAGACCACCTAGATGGCTGAAATTTCAGGATTGTGATCTAGGAATCATTCCCTTTCCATTGGTGTGCCTATCTTTGAATAAGACCAACTCTACAACAAGTTATGGGCAAAAGTCCATGTTCAAACTTTAAATGCGAATATATCGCTTAAAACGCATCTAAAAGGCATCAAAGTTGGCACTTAATGGACAATTTTTGAACTCCAATATTTCTTGATCTAGACCACCTAGATGGCTGAAATTTCAGGATTGTGATCTAGGAATCATTCCCTTTCCATTGGTGTGCCTATCTTTGAATAAGACCAACTCTACAACAAGTTATGGGCAAAAATCCATGTTCAAACTTTAAATGCGAATATCTCGCTTAAAACGCATCTAAAAGGCATCAAAGTTGGCACTTAATGGACAATTTTTGAACTCCAATATTTCTTGATCTAGACCACCTAGATGGCTGAAATTTCAGGATTGTGATCTAGGAATCATTCCCTTTCCATTGGTGTGCCTATCTTTGAATAAGACCAACTCTACAACAAGTTATGGGCAAAAGTCCATGTTCAAACTTTAAATGCGAATATCTCGCTTAAAACGCATCTAAAAGGCATCAAAGTTGGCACTTAATGGACAATTTTTGAACTCCAATATTTCTTGATCTAGACCACCTAGATGGCTGAAATTTCAGGATTGTGATCTAGGAATCATTCCCTTGCCATTGGTGTGCCTATCTTTGAATAAAACCAACTCCACAACAAGTTATGGGCAAAAATCCATGTTCAAACTTTAAATGCGAATATCTCGCTTAAAACGCATCTAAAAGGCATAAAAGTCGGCACCTAGTGGACAATTTTTGAACTCCAATATTTCTTGATCTAGACCACCTAGATGGCTGAAATTTCAGGATTGTGATCTAGGAATCATTCCCTTTCCATTGGTGTGCCTATCTTTGAATAAGACCAACTCTACAACAAGTTATGGGCAAAAGTCCATGTTCAAACTTTAAATGCGAATATCAGCTTAAAACGCATCTAAAAGGCATCAAAGTTGGCACTTAATGGACAATTTTTGAACTCCAATATTTCTTGATCTAGACCACCTAGATGGCTGAAATTTCAGGATTGTGATCTAGGAACCATTCCCTTTCCATTGGTGTGCCTATCTTTGAATAAGACTAACTCTACAACAAGTTATGGGCAAAAATCCATGTTCAAACTTTAAATGCGAATATCTCGCTTAAAACGCATCTAAAAGGCATCAAAGTTGGCACTTAATGGACAATTTTTGAACTCCAATATTTCTTGATTTAGACCACCTAGATGGCTGAAATTTCAGGATTGTGATCTAGGAATCATTCCCTTTCCATTGGTGTGCCTATCTTTGAATAAGACCAACTCTACAACAAATTATGGGCAAAAGTCCATGTTCAAACTTTAAATGCGAATATCTCGCTTAAAACGCATCTAAAAGGCATCAAAGTTGGCACTTAATGGACAATTTTTGAACTCCAATATTTCTTGATCTAGACCACCTAGATGGCTGAAATTTCAGGATTGTGATCTAGGAATCATTCCCTTTCCATTGGTGTGCCTATCTTTGAATAAGACCAACTCTACAACAAGTTATGGGCAAAAATCCATGTTCAAACTTTAAATGCGAATATCTCGCTTAAAACGCATCTAAAAGGCATCAAAGTTGGCACTTAATGGACAATTTTTGAACTACAATATTTCTTGATTTAGACCACCTAGATGGCTGAAATTTCAGGATTGTGATCTAGGAATCATTCCCTTTCCATTGCTGTGCCTATCTTTGAATAAGACCAACTCCACAACAAGTTATGGGCAAAAATCCATGTTCAAACTTTAAATGCGAATATCAGCTTAAAACGCATCTAAAAGGCATCAAAGTTGGCACTTAATGGACAATTTTTGAACTCCAATATTTCTTGATCTAGACCACCTAGATGGCTGAAATTTCAGGATTGTGATCTAGGAATCATTCCCTTTCCATTGGTGTGCCTATCTTTGAATAAGACCAACTCTACAACAAGTTATGGGCAAAAATCCATGTTCAAACTTTAAATGCGAATATCTCTCTTAAAACGCATCTAAAAGGCATCAAAGTTGGCACTTAATGGACAATTTTTGAACTCCAATATTTCTTGATCTAGACCACCTAGATGGCTGAAATTTCAGGATTGTGATCTAGGAATCATTCCCTTTCCATTGGTGTGCCTATCTTTGAATAAGACCAACTCTACAACAAGTTATGGGCAAAAATCCATGTTCAAACTTTAAATGCGAATATCTCGCTTAAAACGCATCTAAAAGGCATCAAAGTTGGCACTTAATGGACAATTTTTGAACTCCAATATTTCTTGATCTAGACCACCTAGATGGCTGAAATTTCAGGATTGTGATCTAGGAATCATTCCCTTTCCATTGGTGTGCCTATCTTTGAATAAGACCAACTCCACAACAAGTTATGGGCAAAAATCCATGTTTAAACTTTAAATGCGAATATCTCGCTTAAAACGCATCTAAAAGGCATAAAAGTCGGCACCTAGTGGACAATTTTTGAACTCCAATATTTCTTGATCTAGACCACCTAGATGGCTGAAATTTCAGGATTGTGATCTAGGAATTCTTCCCTTTCCATTGGTGTGCCTATCTTTGAATAAGGCCAACTCTACAACAAGTTATGGGCAAAAGTCCATGTTCAAACTTTAAATGCGAATATCTCGCTTAAAACGCATCTAAAAGGCATCAAAGTTGGCACTTAATGGACAATTTTTGAACTCCAATATTTCTTGATCTAGACCACCTAGATGGCTGAAATTTCAGGATTGTGATCTAGGAATCATTCCCTTTCCATTGGTGTGCCTATCTTTGAATAAGACCAACTCTACAACAAGTTATGGGCAAAAATCCATGTTCAAACTTTAAATGCGAATATCTCGCTTAAAACGCATCTAAAAGGCATCAAAGTTGGCACTTAATGGACAATTTTTGAACTCCAATATTTCTTGATCTAGACCACTTAGATGGCTGAAATTTCAGGATTGTGATCTAGGAATCCTTCCCTTTCCATTGGTGTGCCTATCTTTGAATAAGACCAACTCTACAACAAGTTATGGGCAAAAATCCATGTTCAAACTTTAAATGCGAATATCTCGCTTAAAACGCATCTAAAAGGCATAAAAGTCGGCACCTAGTGGACAATTTTTGAGCTCCAATATTTCTTGATCTAGACCACCTAGATGGCTGAAATTTCAGGATTGTGATCTAGGAATCCTTCCCTTTCCATTGGTGTGCCTATCTTTCAATAAGACCAACTCTACAACAAGTTATGGGCAAAAATCCATGTTCAAACTTTAAATGCGAATATCTCGCTTAAAACGCATCTAAAAGGCATCAAAGTTGGCACTTAATGGACAATTTTTGAACTCCAATATTTCTTGATCTAGACCACCTAGATGGCTTAAATTTCAGGATTGTGATCTAGGAATCATTCCCTTTCCATTGGTGTGCCTATCTTTGAATAAGACCAACTCTACAACAAGTTATGGGCAAAAATCCATGTTCAAACTTTAAATGCGAATATCTCGCTTAAAAACGCATCTAAAAGGCATAAAAGTCGGCACCTAGTGGACAATTTTTGAACTCCAATATTTCTTGATCTAGACCACCTAGATGGCTGAAATTTCAGGATTGTGATCTAGGAATCATTCCCTTTCCATTGGTGTGCCTATCTTTGAATAAGACCAACTCTACAACAAGTTATGGGCAAAAGTCCATGTTCAAACTTTAAATGCGAATATCTCGCTTAAAACGCATCTAAAAGGCATCAAAGTTGGCACTTAATGGACAATTTTTGAACTCCAATATTTCTTGATCTAGACCACCTAGATGGCTGAAATTTCAGGATTGTGATCTAGGAATCATTCCCTTTCCATTGGTGTGCCTATCTTTGAATAAGACCAACTTTACAACAAGTTATGGGCAAAAATCCATGTTAAAACTTTAAATGCGAATATCTCGCTTAAAACGCATCTAAAAGGCATAAAAGTCGGCACCAAGTGGACAATTTTTGAACTCCAATATTTCTTGATCTAGACCACCTAGATGGCTGAAATTTCAGGATTGTGATCTAGGAATCATTCCCTTTCCATTGGTGTGCCTATCTTTGAATAAGACCAACTTTACAACAAGTTATGGGCAAAAATCCATGTTCAAACTTTAAATGCGAATATCTCGCTTAAAACGCATCTAAAATGCATCAAAGTCGGCACCTAGAGGACAATTTTTGAACTCCAATATTTCTTGATCTAGACCACCTAGATGGCTGAAATTTCAGGATTGTGATCTAGGAATCATTCCCTTTCCATTGGTGTGCCTATCTTTGAATAAGACCAAATCTTCAACAAGTTATGGGCAAAAATCCATGTTCAAACTTTAAATGCGAATATCTCGCTTAAAACGCATCTAAAAGGCATAAAAGTCGGCACCTACTGAACAATTTTTGAACTCCAATATTTCTTGATCTAGACCACCTAGATGGCTGAAAATTCAGGATTGTGATCTAGGAATCATTCCCTTTCCATTGGTGTGCCTATCTTTGAATAAGACCAACTCTACAACAAGTTATGGGCAAAAGTCCATGTTCAAACTTTAAATGCGAATATCTCGCTTAAAACGCATCTAAAAGGCATCAAAGTTGGCACTTAGTGGACAATTTTTGAACTCCAATATTTCTTGATCTAGACCACCTAGATGGCTGAAATTTCAGGATTGTGATCTAGGAATCCTTCCCTTTCCATTGGTGTGCCTATCTTTGAATAAGACCAACTCTACAACAAGTTATGGGCAAAAATCCATGTTCAAACTTTAAATGCGAATATCTCGCTTAAAACGCATCTAAAAGGCATCAAAGTTGGCACTTAATGGACAATTTTTGAACTCCAATATTTCTTGATCTAGACCACCTAGATGGCTGAAATTTCAGGATTGTGATCTAGGAATCCTTCCCTTTCCATTGGTGTGCCTATCTTTGAATAAGACCAACTCTACAACAAGTTATGGGCAAAAATCCATGTCCAAACTTTAAATGCGAATATTTCGCTTAAAACGCATCTAAAAGGCATCAAAGTTGGCACTTAATGGACAATTTTTGAACTCCAATATTTCTTGATCTAGACCATCTAGATGGCTGAAATTTCAGGATTGTGATCTAGGAATCATTCCCTTTCCATTGGTGTGCCTATCTTTGAATAAGACCAACTCTACAACAAGTTATGGGCAAAAGTCCATGTTCAAACTTTAAATGCGAATATCTCGCTTAAAACGCATCTAAAAGGCATCAAAGTTGGCACTTAATGGACAATTTTTGAACTCCAATATTTCTTGATCTAGACCACCTAGATGGCTGAAATTTCAGGATTGTGATCTAGGAATCATTCCCTTTCCATTGGGGTGCCTATCTTTGAATAAGACCAACTCTACAACAAGTTATGGGCAAAAATCCATGTTCAAACTTTAAATGCGAATATCTCGCTTAAAACGCATCTAAAAGGCATAAAAGTCGGCACCTACTGAACAATTTTTGAACTCCAATATTTCTTGATCTAGACCACCTAGATGGCTGAAAATTCAGGATTGTGATCTAGGAATCATTCCCTTTCCATTGGTGTGCCTATCTTTGAATAAGACCAACTCTACAACATGTTATGGGCAAAAGTCCATGTTCAAACTTTAAATGCGAATATCTCGCTTAAAACGCATCTAAAAGGCATCAAAGTTGGCACTTAGTGGACAATTTTTGAACTCCAATATTTCTTGATCTAGACCACCTAGATGGCTGAAATTTCAGGATTGTGATCTAGGAATCCTTCCCTTTCCATTGGTGTGCCTATCTTTGAATAAGACCAACTCTACAACAAGTTATGGGCAAAAATCCATGTTCAAACTTTAAATGCGAATATCTCGCTTAAAACGCATCTAAAAGGCATCAAAGTTGGCACTTAATGGACAATTTTTGAACTCCAATATTTCTTGATCTAGACCACCTAGATGGCTGAAATTTCAGGATTGTGATCTAGGAATCATTCCCTTTCCATTGGTGTGCCTATCTTTGAATAAGACCAACTCTACAACAAGTTATGGGCAAAAATCCATGTTCAAACTTTAAATGCGAATATCTCGCTTAAAACGCATCTAAAAGGCATCAAAGTCGGCACCTAGAGGACAATTTTTCAACTCCAATATTTCTTAATCTAGACCACCTAGATGGCCGAAATTTCAGGATTGTGATCTAGGAATCATTCCCTTTCCATTGGTGTGCCTTTCTTTAAATAAGACCAACTTTACAACAAGTTATGGGCAAAAATCCATGTTCAAACTTTAAATGCGAATATCAAGCTTCATACGCGTCTAAAAGGCATGAAAGTCGGCACCTAGAGGACAATTTTTCAACTCCAATATTTCTTAATCTAGACCACCTAGATGGCCGAAATTTCAGGATTGTGATCTAGGAATCATTCCCTTTCCATTGGTGTGCCTTTCTTTAAATAAGACCAACTTTACAACAAGTTATGGGCAAAAATCCATGTTCAAACTTTAAATGCGAATATCAAGCTTCATACGCGTCTAAATGGCATTAAAGTCGGCACCTAGTGGACAATTTTTGAACTCCAATATTTCTTGATCAAGACCACCTAGATGGCTGAAATTTCAGGATTGTGATCTAGGAATCATTCCCTTTCCATTGGTGTGCCTATCTTCAAATAAGACCAATTTTACAACAAGTAATGGGCAAAAATCCATGTTCAAACTTTAAATGCGAATATCTCGCTTAATACGCGTCTAAAAGGCATAAAAGTCGGCACCTAGAGGACAATTTTTGAACTCCAATATTTCTTGATCTAGACCACCTAGATGGCTGAAATTTCAGGATTGTGATCTAGGAATCAATCGCTTTCCAATGGTGTGCCTATCTTTGAATAAGACCAACTTTACAACAAGTTATGGGCAAAAATCCATGTTCAAACTTTAAATGCGAATATCTCGCTTAAAACGCATCTAAAATGCATCAAAGTCGGCACCTAGAGGACAATTTTTGAACTCCAATATTTCTTGATCTAGACCACCAAGATGGCTGAAATTTCAGGATTGTGATCTAGGAATCAATCCCTTTCCAATGAATGGTGTGCCTATCCTTGAATAAGACCAACTTTACAACAAGTCAACAAGTTATGGGCAAAAATCCATGTTCAAACTTTAAATGCGAATATCTCGCTTAAAACGCATCTAAAAGGCATCAAAGTTGGCACTTAATGGACAATTTTTGAACTCTAATATTTCTTGATCTAGACCACCAAGATGGCTGAAATTTCAGGATTGTGATTTAGGAATCAATCCCTTTCCAATGAATGGTGTGCCTATCCTTGAATAAGACCAACTTTACAACAAGTCAACAAGTTATGGGCAAAAATCCATGTTCAAACTTTAAATGCGAATATCTCGCTTAATACGAGTCTTAAAGGCATAAAAGTCGGCACCTAGAGGACAATTTTTGAACTAAAATATTTCTTGATCAAGACCACCTAGATGGCTGAAATTTAAGAATTGTGATCTAGGAATCAATCCCTTTCCAATGGTGTGCCTATCTTTGAATAAGACCAACTTTGCAACAAGTTATGGGCAAAAATCTATGTTCAAACTAAAAATGCGAATATCTCGCTTCATACGCGTCTAAAAGGCATGAAAGTCGGCACCTAGAGGACAATTTTTCAACTCCAATATTTCTTAATCTAGACCACCTAGATGGCCGAAATTTCAGGATTGTGATCTAGGAATCATTCCCTTTCCATTGGTGTGCCTTTCTTTAAATAAGACCAACTTTACAACAAGTTATGGGCAAAAATCCATGTTCAAACTTTAAATGCGAATATCAAGCTTCATACGCGTCTAAAAGGCATTAAAGTCGGCACCTAGTGGACAATTTTTGAACTCCAATATTTCTTGATCAAGACCACCTAGATGGCTGAAATTTCAGGATTGTGATCTAGGAATCATTCCCTTTCCATTGGTGTGCCTATCTTCAAATAAGACCAATTTTACAACAAGTAATGGGCAAAAATCCATGTTCAAACTTTAAATGCGAATATCTCGCTTAATACGCGTCTAAAAGGCATAAAAGTCGGCACCTAGAGGACAATTTTTGAACTCCAATATTTCTTGATCTAGACCACCTAGATGGCTGAAATTTCAGGATTGTGATCTAGGAATCAATCGCTTTCCAATGGTGTGCCTATCTTTGAATAAGACCAACTTTACAACAAGTTATGGGCAAAAATCCATGTTCAAACTTTAAATGCGAATATCTCGCTTAAAACGCATCTAAAATGCATCAAAGTCGGCACCTAGAGGACAATTTTTGAACTCCAATATTTCTTGATCTAGACCACCAAGATGGCTGAAATTTCAGGATTGTGATCTAGGAATCAATCCCTTTCCAATGAATGGTGTGCCTATCCTTGAATAAGACCAACTTTACAACAAGTCAACAAGTTATGGGCAAAAATCCATGTTCAAACTTTAAATGCGAATATCTCGCTTAATACGAGTCTTAAAGGCATAAAAGTCGGCACCTAGAGGACAATTTTTGAACTAAAATATTTCTTGATCTAGACCACCTAGATGGCTGAAATTTCAGGATTGTGATCTAAGAATCAATCCCTTTCCAATCAATGGTGTGCCTATCCTTGAATAAGACCAACTTGACAACAAGTCAACAAGTTATGGACAAAAATTCATGTTCAAACTTTAAATGCGAATATCTCGCTTAATACGAGTCTAAAAGGCATAAAAGTCGGCACCTAGAGGACAATTTTTGAACTAAAATATTTCTTGATCTAGACCACCTAGATGGCTGAAATTTCAGGATTGTGATCTAGGAATCATTCCCTTTCCATTGGTGTGCCTATCTTTGAATAAGACCAACTCTACAACAAGTTATGGGCAAAAATCCATGTTCAAACTTTAAATGCGAATATCTCGCTTAAAACGCATCTAAAAGGCATAAAAGTTGGCACCTAGTGGACAATTTTTGAACTCCAATATTTCTTGATCTAGACCACCTAGGTGGCTGAAATATCAGGATTGTGATCTAGGAATCATTCCCTTTCCATTAGTGTGCCAATCAGTGAATAAGACCAGTTTTACAACAACTTATGGGCAAAAATCATAGTTCAAACTTAAAATGTTAATATCTCGCCTTAACTGATTTTGTTTGACAAGAGAAATTAGCAGATGTGACATTGTGGTCCGACGACGACTACGACGAAGAACTATGTTTGCATACTTTTGTATTGGTTGCCAACGTCTATTTTTAAGAGTTGGCTAAAAATTATGAGGGCTGTGACTCAATTACTACTCTCTTATTTAGGATTAACTTAAGTGCCTAGCTACTTGATCAAGCCAATCACTTTGAATTAAATTTGATGACCTTTTCTTAAAAGCTGCTCACATCACACCTGATTGATGGGCTATTTCATACAAAATTACATGAATAAATCTTTAAACTAAGTCTAATGTTTTATATTTTATTTTTCGAACGTTTACCACAATGACATCTGATTTTAATTCCTTCCAATAACAATTTTATAATGTAGTCTTCTCCTAAACAAATAAAAACTCCCCACATGTTTCAAAACACCTCTTCATTTACTTAAGTCACACCACTCGTTAAAGGCACATTAGTGGGCATAACATTCACAACATTAATGATTCAGGAGGCTTCGGTATCCTGTCACATAACCACAATCTTTTTCTACTCCCTTAAACTGTTATCCAACAAAAATTACACCACTAAAAGGCAAAATCCTTTTTTGAAACTGAAGAAGATAAATAACTTTTAACCAATTCACACAATTTAATGTGAGACAAAATAGAAAATACCCTCTTAACACCTCCACAAAATGTTCAGCAGTTTAAAAAACATTTTCTTAGGCTTTTTCCGAACTTGGAAAATTTAAGACGATATATGTTTGTATGTAAGTGAAGCCAATAAAAATAAATCTCAAACATTCAGTTAAAAAAAAAAAAACAAAAACTCTAAGATGCTATTATCAAAGTTTTACAACAGATGTTGTGAAAATAAAGTTTTCTTTTTTTCTTCGATGATACACATTCATTCAATGTTTTTCGCCTTCGCAAAAGGAAGTTCAACAGAATACAGTTAAGTGAAACTTGAGCAAAATATACCTACTTAGTTCTATACTCAATAGCTTCTCCCATTTTCTTCTTCGTATAGAAGTTTAATATAGTGGGAACTAGTACTTATGCACGTTGAGGCAAAATAGAAGACCGAAAAAAAAACAACTGCAAAACTTCCTCCTCTCGTTGAAATTAACCATAAAAATCTTTTTGATAAAGTTGCAAAATAAACAAGAAGTAAAAATTGGATCAAGATACATTGTTGTTGTATGAAAATGTTAAGAAACAGGCTAAAATGAAGAACTCTTCATGTTTCAAGGTAGGAGGTACTTTAAGATGCCTATGGCCTATTTACGTACTATCGACTGAAACTGTTAACGAGTGTGGCTGTGGTCTTCTCTTCTTTTGCAGTCTACAATGATTTTTAATCTGTTAGTCAAATTTGATTTATGAAGGGAAAGACTTTTGGACATTATGTTTTAATATTTTTTTAGAAGTTCTTCAACAGATATTATACTTTTTTTAATAGTTGGTTAAGTGTTTTTATACCTAAGTAATAGAGTCCAGTAAACAAAATAAAAACAATTGGAATTTCATTCGAATAGCAGCATTCGACTTAATTTTTCACACACGTGGTGCTGAAAAAAATCACAATTTACAGAGAAATAATTCTCCAATACTACGAATTTTTTATATACAAACATCTTCTTTCTAATATTTTTTTTTAAGTTAACAAAAGATAGTTTTTGATAAACGTTGAATCTATTTGATTCTAGGAAGATATGCCATTGACAATGAAAAAAGATTTTGATTAAAACAATCCATACGAACTTATAAATATAAAGAGGCTGAGATGAGACCCATACTGATAAGTTCCCATCCCATCTGTCGGTTTGTCTTGCTTAAAAGGTTTTAAGGTTTTCTTCTTTTGCTAAAAAAGTTGTCAGTTGAATTATTCTAAAGAATTCAAAATTGCCAATAATATTTTGCATAAGGTTTGATTTCAAAGTCAATTTTTGCTAACGAGATAATCAGTTTTTCAAAAGATATTTGAGTCCAAAATCAATTTTTAATAACTTTGAGTAATGTTTTTATTTTTTATAAAAAAAAAATGTTGATTTGATTTTTGTCAAAATTTCACCAGATTACTCTTTGAATACTTGACCATTGTGTCATATCAGCAAATTTCTAGTGTAAAAACTCTCCAGTTAAAGAAAGAGCTCCTAAGAGAACCGTTTGGCAATACGACAAAACCATCTGGTACGGTCTCAATAATTACTTCAGGATCTTTAACTGGTCACTATGCTTCCTCGATAGTGACGTTGACGCCAGCGCCGATATGATCATAAGTTTGATTCTCCTGGGAAAGAGAACTTTTATCCCGGGTTAAAAGCATCAGACCTATGGAAAACGCATGGTTCGATGCGAGCTGTAAAGAGGTTATTAGGGTTAAGAAGATAAGTCTCCGTTGTTTTAAAGCCAATCCAACTGAGGAAAACCGGAATAAGTTCAAGCAAGCCAGGAAGGCCTGCAACGCCCATATTCGACATACCAAATTTTTACATGACCAGTAAAAATGTTTGGTCATTTGTAAAAAATATGAGGAATTCTTCCTCTTCCTCGGTTCCTACGCTCGTTGTGAATGACACTCCATTTGTAAGCTCCTTAGAGAAAGCAAATCTTTTTAAAAGATCTAAACGTACATAAATCTGCTGGTCCAGATGGTATCCTCGCTATTGTTCTTAAGAGGTGTTTTTCATCGGTGGCAAAGCTTTTTCATCCGTCCTACTCCTAAGGTCTCGTTCCGAGCGGATGGAAAACCGTATTCGTCCAGCCTATTCCCAAAAAAGCGAATCTTCCTCACCGTCTAATTACCGACCGATTGCACTTACGTCCCTTCTTTTCAAGGTCATGGAAACGCTGATTAATTATCAGCTCAAGAAATATCTTGAAGAACGGAAGCTTCTTAATGACCGGCAATACGGCTTTCGTAGCAATAGGTCCACTGATGATCTCATGTTTCATCTCACCGAACAGTGGTACAAATCTTTACATAGTTTCGGAGAAAGTAAGATTATTGCACTTGATATTTTAAAATCAGTTTGATAGGTTTTGGCATCAGGCTCTCTTATCGAAAATGCGTGCTTTCGGTTTTCATGAATCTCTGCTTCATTGGATTAGTAATTTCCTTTCGAATCGTTCAATACAAGTTGGTAGGATTCAAGTCTTAAACCCAAATAATAAATGCTGGTGTGCCCCATGGCTCTGTTTTATCTCCAACACTCTTTCTCATTTTTATTAATGATCTCCTGTCTGCAAATTCTAATCCAACACATTGTTTCGCTGACGATAGTACTCTTAGCTTTTCATATTCGTTTTCAGACTCTTCTTCGGATGTGGAACTGCAACGACAAAATATGATAAGGTCATTTAATTCCGACCTAAACAGCATTGTACAATGGGGAATAAGAAACCGCGTGGAATTTATTTCTTCGAAAACCCAATGCTGTCTTGTATCGTTAAAGCGAAATATAGCCTCCTTGGCAATATCCATATATGGCACTTGCATCGAGGAGACTGAACATCTTGATATTCTCGGTATGTGTATCACCAAACACCTTTTGTGTCACGATCACATACGCGATGTCGCCAAAAATGCCGCAAGATGTTTGGGTTTTCTAAGGCGATGCAAGATGTTTTTCTCCCCCTCTGATCAGGCTGTTATCTACAAGACTTGAGTATAACTCCTATATCTGGGCTGGTTCTCCAGCAACTTACTTGCCTCTTGGACAGTATTGAACGTAGAGCATTTAGATTGATTGGTGATATTACCATCATAAGATCATTTACGTCATTTGAAATTCGTCGAAATAGTTCTTGTCTCAACCTCTTTTACCGCTATTTTAATGGTTTATGCTCTAGACCAAAAATTAGGGAGAAACTTCAAATATTTTTGGGATGTTGGGAGCAGATAATCCAGTTGAAGGAAAAATTGCTGGACAACGAGCTATTAAGAATTTCCCATAAAATTTCGATTTTTTGTGAAAACGACTTTCAATATATAACCGACTATTTAAGTTGGTCAAGCCATATAGCTAAGGCAATAGATATTCTACAAGGGAAAGAAAATGGCCTCTATGGAAACTTTTTGGCAACTTTACTTCCTGAAATGGGACACTCTTGTTAACAGTAACAAGCTTCAGTTTTGCGCTCCCCTTGTCGCTAAATTGAAAATATCAATATTGACACGTTTTGATGAATACTTTACTTTAAAATTATCGATAAGGGCGAATTTGCAAGTTGAGTCGATTTGGATTTAATAGAAAATATTGCTTTACCTACTTGATATTCATCTACTGAACAAACAGAAAAAGCATCGACTCTATCGTTTTCCGAAACACTAGACTGCCCAGTTAAGAATTGGGTTGGGGGAGTAGAGAACTTTCGATTTAACTCCTCTAAATCAATCATCGGAAATAGAAGAATCTCCTCTTAAACGAACGATTTGAGTTGAACCTGTTGTTATAAAAATTGTATTTAGCTGATTTTATTAGTTTAGTTTCAAGGTTCCGAGATGTTTTGAATTGCCGAAGCATTTCTACGCAACCACATCGTTTCCAAAGTCAGTATGAAACGTCTCTTGTTTTTATAGCATTAATGATCCCAAGAGAAAGCCAGGCACAACTACCCGATGTAATTTGACGAGCTTTAATGGGAACGTGTTTATTAAAAAGGTAAGTAATTGCAACAGTAAGACATTCAATTTGATAATCAACGTTTGATGTTGCAAAAATTGAGTACAAGTCAATAGATGAGCACTTCTACTCTGAACGTCGAACTTGTCGAGTTGTAGAAGCTGAGTAAAGTCAATGATTCTCGAGAATTTTCTCCAGATGAGTCCTGAAACTAAAGGACGTTCTTATCCCTCTACCTTCCAAAAATCATCATCCATTCCCAAATAAACAAGGCATACCAGCCTACGTTTATCTCACCAACTCCCATCCCACCTCCCACGTTTGCAATGGAGAAAAAGCTAGCAGTGGTCCTATCTCCTATACTCCTTCCCACTCTAGGTAACCTAGCTGAATTGCTGATACCGAATCCCAATCCTTTCCTTACACATCAGAATTAACATCAACTGACTCCTCAACTTTCTCTTCCTCCCAACCACCTCTCATCATCCGTGCCGATGATCAGCCTGACTGGGGGCCTTCGAAAATAGCCCAGTCTCTAACGGATACCTGGCGATCTCCGGATTAACTAGCCTTATCTGTACATGCGAATCTCTGTGCAGATGGACCTTTTTTTTTTTCTTTTATTTTCTTTCTCGTGGAACCAAAAATGAACAAAACAAACAACAAAAACAAAACCGGTATCTCTTCAGGACCGAGCTTGGTGTCAAAGGCTGCTATCGTATCTATTGCGGCAAACACAGAGAAGGTAGTGGACCCTCCTCTGCTGTTGGAGCAACGAGAATAAAAAGGAAGCGATACTTAATTTCCATAGTGGCAGGGTTGTGAAAAATGGCCCTACCACTACTAGTGAGAAAACTTCCAGAAATAGAAAACTCTCAAAAGGCCTTTATAGACGGCGAGCGGCGAAAATCTTAAAGGCCTCTGGTACATCATCGGAGGTTGAAAGGACACCGCAGCAAACCGCTAGCGTCGAATGGGCCAAAAGCATACTTGCTACAACAAGATCCAATAAGGACTCTACGTCCAAAAGAGTATCGAGGACATTCTCGAGATGGTCAAAGTTTGCAAACCGTCCCTTCCTTCGAATTTATAAAAAAGATGAGGTTAACGCGGAAAGTGGGCCTCCAAAAACAACCGAAGGTGAACTAGCGGTTGGTGAACCTGGGACGTCGTCTTCTCTCTCGTCCTCTCCAATCGCGACTGCACCCTCTACAAAAGTCGTAGACAGTCCATCCTTAATGGAGACTGAGGACGACCTTAACATGATCCTTCTGAGCGAGGACGAACTCTTGGGTTTATCCTCAGACTCAGAGGATCAGAACAACACGATTATTGGGAGCGATGCTAACGCTCATCATGTATGGGGCTGTACGAATATGAACGACACAGGTGAGTCTCTTTTTGATTATATTCTTGGTGCTAACCTCTTAGTAAGTAATGTTGGAAATGAACCAACCTTCATAACTAAAATTCGACAAGAAGTCTTAGACATAACACTTGTCTCAGATAGTATACACCATATGATCTTGGACTGGAAAGTATCCAAAGAACACTCGTTCTCTGATCATAGATATATCCAGTTCAATATTAATGTGGATGATAACCCGAGTCTATTGACTTTTCGAAACTATCGGAAAACTGACTGGGCTTCATACAGGAACTCATTACAGAGTTTACTAGAACCTGGACTATCTAGTCCTTCCTCTAACGCTAATGAACTTGACAACAAAGTCAATGACCTTACCTCAGCTATGAACAGATTGCTAGAAATTGCTTGTCCACTTATACACATAAGAGGAAAGAGGAAAGCACAATGGTGGGCCTCAGAGTTTGACTCGCTCAGGAAGGAATGCAGGAAACTTTTTAACCGGGCCAAAGCTGAAAGACTAGTCTCTCATTGGGACTCCTACAAAGAATCCCTAAGAATCTACAAGAAGGCACTAAGGAAATCCAAGCGATCTTCTTGGCGATTCTTCTGTGGCATGATAGAAGAAACTTCTGAAGCCTCTAGGTTACGGAAAATTCTTTTAACTAATCCAGCTATTCCAAGCTGCTTGAAAAATACAGAGCGCTCCTGGACAAATTCAAGTAATGAATCGCTGAACTTACTATTGGACACTCACTTTCCTGGTAGTTCTCTTACCGAAACTTGCAACAGTTATATACGTTCAAGTTCAAATACAAAATATCCACAAGGTCTGATCACAAAGGGTAAGCTACAATGGGCTCTCAACAGCTTCAAACCATTTAAAGCTGCAAGACCAGATGGAATAATACCAGCCGAATTACAAAAGACTTCTGATATAATTGCACCAATCCTTGAGGCAATTTTTACCAGCTGTCTTTACCTGGTCCATGTTCCCTCGGCATGGAGAGAAGTTAAAGTTGTTTTTATACCTAAACCATTTAAAGCTGCAGGACCAGTCAATCCTAAAGGTCTTCGACCTATAAGTCTATCATCATTTCTTCTTAAGACCTTGGAAAGATTGATTGATATCCAATTAAGGCACGTATCGATACAAGATTTCTGTCTTCGTCTCAACATGCTTACTGTAAAGGTAAATTGGTGGAAACAGCGACATATTTAGCAAACAAATAGCTGCAAGCTCTGCTATTCGCCTCGATGCTTCGTCGTAGTGGACTAACAATAACATTGCCCACTCCGTAATTCTAAGGTACTTAGAATCAATTCCAAAGCACTCAGACTACATCATCTCCACCTACAATTCGACAGAAACTTCCAGATTTCTATACCTACCAGATCTTTTTGAAAGGATAGGACATTCTTGGAGGATGAGTCAATCCATTTTTACACAGATGGCTCAAAACCCAAAGAAGGGGTTGGTGGTGGTGTGTACTCTGAACGACTGAAATTAAGTCTCTCATTCCGCCTTCCCAATCATTGTAGCGTGTTCCAGGCGGAACTTTTGGCGATAAAAGAAGTCTTCTCTTGGCTCAAAGAAAACGTGATATCAACATCTGATATCCGTATTTTCTCTGATAGCCAAGCCGCTATCAAATCTCTGGACTCTTTCCCTACAAACTCTATAACAGTCCATAACTGTCGATCATCTCTAATGGAGATGACGCAACAGTTTAATTTTCACCTTTGCTTGGTGCCGGGCCATAGAGACATTCCCGGTAACTGTTAGGCAGATGAACTCGCCAGGAACGGTACACTACAGCCCATCCTACCACGTTTGGCAAGTACTGGCATACCAATCGCTACTTGTAAACTGCTGCTAATGCAAGACGCTGTGAGGACTGTCAAGTCACAAAAAACATCTGGCCAACACTGAATTTAAAACGTTCAAGGTGCTTGCTCTCTCTCGCATCGCATATGAGCTTGATAATAGGTGTCATAACCGGACACTGTCTAATAGGAAAGCATGCCACGGGACTAGGCGTATTCTCAAATGACTTTTGCAGAAGCTGTATGGACGAGGAAGCAGGGCACATGCCCTGCTCTAGCTTGAAAACGCAAGAATTACCTAGGAGAATTCTTCTTTAACGATTTAAATCATATCGGTATAATCAGCCTCTCACGTTTGGTAAGGGACTCAAGCTGGTTCCATTGAGCTTAGGTGGAAGCCTCAAGATTCATGTGGTATCACAATGGGCCATTAAACTGGCCTAAGTGTGTCCGTTTCCATCTTGGACAGCCACTATAACCTAACCTAATAGATGAGCAATCACTAAATAAAGATTCGACATTTATGTTACGAAAATCACGATACTCGAAGTATTGCGAAGATTCGTTTTCAAGATATAAATCAAAAGTTCTAAAAAACCAGATCATGATATGAAAACACTGGGACGGATAGCTGACTAGAACATTTAACAAAACTAACATCGCTTACAAGAAAACATCAATAAGAAAAGGTACACAGTCAGGCTTAAAATGTGTTGGTTCAATATTATTCACAAAAGAGAGCCCCAGAGAATTCATTGAAGTCTTAAAACAATTAGAGGAGGGTAAAAGAAGGTTAATATTTAAATCTCCGCAAATAATTAATTTTTCTATTATCGGTGTTATTAGACCAGATCTTGCAACTCTTGGTGGCATATATATAGAACCGATACTGCATTTATATTGTCGCCGTCGAGTATATCAATAAAATAATAATATGCCTGGGTACCATCAGAACTCTTTACTGAACTTTATGAACTCCTTAAAATCACATCTGTTCAATTGCGATAATTTAAACCATTAAAAATATTACAACAAAAGGAATCTATATGTACTCGAAACAAGCTTAAGAAGGTAAGTGAAACAAAACAAGAAAAATAATTCAATAACTCTGATTAGGGGACTTTATTTATAGCAACCCAAACCATAAATAAAAAAATACCCGTGTCAAAAAACTAAACTTATTTCTCCTTTGGGTTTTATTACACTTTTTTTCCTTCTCCGAACCACAATCTTATACACGATCCGAACAAAATACTTCTTATTTTATTATTTTTTAAAATATATAAAAATAAAATAAATCTATATGTATCCAAATCTGGGGGCTCCTTATTTTTAACTGAAAAAGAATTATTCGAAGATATCACATTAAATCCTATTTATTACTTAGCAAAGGGAGAAAAAACATGAACAAAATTAAAGTAGGTACTCATAATAAGCTTTGACTGTTGAAGATTATTTTCAAATAAAATTAAAAAAAAAAAAAAACACAACAAGGAACAAAGTTTCCAACGACATTTGAAGGATGCGGGGCAACAATAAAATTTACAATGAAAAGGATATTCGATGTCGTGCGTAAATATTTACGACCTTGTTCATTTGATAAATGTGAAACAGTCTTTTTTCTAACTTATATACATACATACATATAATCATACACACACATATGTATGTATGTATGAATTTACAAGTATAAAGGATAAAGGTGTTTTTTGAGAATAAAGGATAACAACGCTAAGCAGTCATATAAACCTTACTTTTGAATGTCAAAGGTGAATCGTAAATCTCGTATCGGTTTTTGTGGATTTTCTAAATGGTCAAATTAAGCTCTCTTTCCCACATTCAAACACTTTCTCTCTCTCTCCCTATGAGTGTGTGTTGGTCATTTTTCAATGTGTAAGGTGTAATAAATAAAGATATTTATAGAGTTATTTTGGCCTTAAGTAATAAATTCAAAAGAAGTTTTTATTATTTGAGATGTGGTCGTTGTGATAGAGTGCACAAATTATTATGGTACACTCTGGCGTATACTTAACTTTTTTTTTGCAGAGGTACTTAATCGCATCGGTTGCATCGGAAGGGTTGTCGTGAATTGATACAAATGTCTGTGTTGTTCTTTTGTGTGAGCTTAAATGTAAAAAAATATGAGAATTCAAGAAGGCAGGGCGATAATAATTTATGTTACTTATTGAAAGCAAGAAACATAAATCCATTAGTTGAAATGTCTGAAATAAAAATAAGCCATTTAAATTAATGTAGCCGAAACACATTTAAGCAATTAAGAGAGTCATAATTGAGAAGGTTCTAAATGAAATTGAATTTTAATAGGCTTCAGATATAAAACTCAAAAACAAAACAAATTAAAATTGTGAACAAATTTTTTTTAAAAAACCTGACTTAAGGTTACGCTAAGGTTCGGGAGGGGCCAGATCCTCAATCAACATGCGTCTTAATCCATCTCGTTTCATAGCTAGCTGTCTCTAGTTTCACGCGTCAACTTGGCTGAGGTTGTTTCCCACCTGCGTGCACCTCTTGAGATACATGATGAGTGTCCTTGAGAGAGAAGTTTATTATTCAACTTCCTTCTAAGTCCAAAGAAGCCGCGATTTGAATTGGTGTCGCTATCTGAATTTATACCGATGTCTAGGCAGACAAAATCCTTAACTACTTTAAGTTTATTGCTGCTCATAGTGACTTTTTTTCTAAGACCTACTTACTTACTTAAGGTAATGCTCCAGTCCGGGCGAACCAGAGCCTCAACCAACTTCGTCTCCAGCCAGCTTAATCCCTAGTTAGCTGTCTGCAGTTTCACAGGTCAATTTGGTTGAGGTTGTTCCTCTTTTGCGTGCACCGCCTGAGTCACTGTCTTCCTCTATTAAGCAGTCCACTGAAATTGCATTTAAAGATCTACCAGGCTGGAGCGTTGATGTCCATTCACTCTCATGATCCAGCCATGTAAGTCGTTGGACTTTTATTTGTTTAACCACATTAGTGTTATTGTACAGCCCGTACAGTTTTCGTTGCATAATCCCCTTCACTTTCCAACCCAAATTCCCCTGAAAAATGTTTCTTTCAAAGCATCCTAAGACGTTCACATATTTCTTTAACAAGGTCCAAGCCTCAATGCCATAAATTAGAATCGGGAAGTTGAGTGTCTTTAAATGCCCGAGATAGATATTTACTGTTCAATTTCCTTCTAAGTAAAAAGGAGCAGCAATTTGCAGGAGTTATTCTCTGTTTGAGTTCAGCACTGGTGTCGTTTTCTGAATTTATAGTTGTGCTTTGGTAGACAAAGTTATTAACTACCTCAAAAGTTAAAGCTGTCCTTGGAGAAGTTTTGCTCAAGACGTCTTCGTTCAATGTCCTTGTCCTCATTGACTACTTAACCCATCTCCTCAAAAACGTTCCACTGATATCACGCTTGGATCTTCCAATTATGTCAATATCATCGGCTTATCCGAGTAATTGGATGGACCTTTGGAAGATTGTTCCTATAGTGTTGACGATTGAGTTTTGCACAATTCTTTCCAGAACGATGTTGACAATGCATCGCCTTGTCTAAAACCTTTTTTGACATCAAATCCATCATCGGTGAGATCTTTTCCGAGCGTTCATTCTCCATCGTCATTCTCCACAAACGAGTAAGTTTGACACGGATGCCAAAACTAGACATCGCTCTGTAGAGCTCTTCAGTATAGATGCTGTTATATGCGGCCTCGAAATCGATAAAGAGATGGTGGTTATCCATTTGATGTTCCCGGGGTTTTTTACAAGAAATGGCGTAATGTGAATATTTGGTCAATGTTGGACTTTTCGGGTCTGAAGCCAAAAGGACCTATCATGTTGTTGACAAAAGGCTTAAGACATTCCCATAATACGGCAGAGAGGATCTTATACGCAATGTTAAGGAGACTGATGCCTCTGTAGTTGGCGCAGTTTAGAGGGTCTCCTTTCTTATGTATCGGGCACACTATACTGAGATTCCACTCATCGGGCATGCTTTCTTCCGACCATATTTGGCAGATGAGTTAGTGCATGTTCCTTACCAAGTCATCACCTGCTGCTTTAAACAGTTCGGCAGCGATGCTGTCAGCTCCAGCAGCTTTATTTTACTTCAGTCTAGATATAGCTATCTTCACTTCGTCGAGGTTGGGTAGGCAGAATCGTTGATCTGCGACGCCTAGGTGGAGTGGTTCTATCACCTGATCATCCTTCGAGGCTTCGGTGGTTCGTGGGTAGTAACCTTGGAAGGTTTTTTTTTACCTTTTGGTTAAATTTACGAACTTCATTCCTGCTGTGACATACCCCTATATCCCCGATCGCGAGTTTCTCATGCTTGCTTTTTTCTCCATCTAAAGGATAATACTACTCTATTATGTAGACAGAGTGTGAGCACTAGCAAAGTGAGAGAGGGTTGAAAAGAGATGTCGGTTTTGAATTCCTGAATATTGTAATAGATGGGAAAGACAGAGTGTGGCAAGGCATTCCACATTCGCATAGTACGGATAAAGAACGAATCTCTGTACTTGACAGTACGACCGAAGTTGGGCTCGAGGGTATATTGATGATCATTGCTAGAAGCGCGAGTATTACAGTTGAACTCTTTAAGGGAAGGAATGCAACTGGCTATTTCTCTAGAGCATAAACCATTAAAATAACGGTAAAAGAGGGTGATACAAGAAACATTTCGACGATGTTCCAGTAACGTAAATTATCTTAAGATGTTAATATCACCAATCAATCTAAATGCTTTACGTTCAATACTGTCCAAGAGGCAAGTAAGTTGCAGGAGCACCAGCCCTGATATGGGAGTTATCCTCAAGCTTTGGACGTATATAAGTCTTGTAAATAACAGCCAGATCAGAGGGGGAGAAAAACTTCTTACATCGCCTTAGAAAACCCAAACATCTTACTGCATTTTAGGCGACATCCCGTATGTGATCGTTCCACAAAAGGTGTTTGGTGATACACATACCGAGAATATCAAGATGTTCGGTCTCCTCGATGCAAGTGCCATTTATGGATAATGGCAAAGGGGTTATATTTCGCTTTAACGATACAAGACAGCATTGGGTTTTCAAAGCATTAAATTCCACGCGGTTTCTTGTTCCCCATTGTACAATGCTGTTTAGGTCGGAATTTAATGAGCTTATCATATTTTGTAGTTGCAGTTCCACATCCGAAAAAGTGGGATGTGAATCAGAAAACGAATATGAAAAGCTTAGAGTACTATCGTCAGCGAAACAATGTATTGGATTAGAAGTCGCAGACAGGAGATCATTAATAGAAATGAGAAAGAGTGTTGGAGATAGAACAGAGCCCTGGGGCACACCAGCATTTATTTTGTGGTTTTCAGACTTGAATCAACCCAATACAATTTGTATTGAACGATTCGAAAGGAAATTACTAATCCAATGAAAAAGGAATTCATGAAAACCGAAAGCACGCATTTTCGATGAGAGAGCCTATCAAATGCTCTGAAATATCAAGTGAAATAATCTTAATTTCTCCAAAAATATGTAAATCTTTGTTGCACTGTTCGGTGAGATGAACTATGAGATCACCAGTGGACCTATTGCTACGAAAGCCGTATTGCCGGTCATTAAGAAGCTTTCGATCTTCGAGATATTTCTTGAGCTGTTAATTATTCAGCGTTTCCATTACCTTGGAAAGAAGGGACGTAAGTGCAATCGGTAGGTAATTAGACGGCGAGAAAGATTCGCCTGTTTTAGAAATAGGTTGGACAAATGCGGTTTTCCATCAGCTTTTAACGAGACCTGAGGAGTAGGACCGATGAAAAAGCTTACGCAGTGGTTTTGCTAGCGATGAAAAAACACCTCTTCAGAACAATAGCGGGGATACCATCCGGACCAGCAGATTTATGTATCTTAAGATCTTTTAGGAATCTCGCTACAGTATGAGTGCGAAAAATGTTGGTCCAATAGAATCATTAACTCGCTCAAGTACAGGCGGATTCATAACACTCACTGGCAGCGTTGAATTGGCGGCAAACTGCCTAGCAAAGAGATTTGCTTCCTCTAAGGAGCTAACAAATGGAGTGTCATTCACAACGAGCGTGGGAACCGAGGAAGAGGAAGAATTCCTCATGTTTTTTACAGATGACCAAAAAATTTGACTGCCTTTGCAGTAAAATTTGCTGTAATTTTTGGTCATTTATAAATTTAGTCCGTCGAATATGGGCGTTGCAGGTCTTCCTGGCTTACTTGAACTTATTTCGGTTTTCCTCAGTTGGATTGGCTTCTTGACCCTAATAACCTCTTTACAGCTCGCATCGAACCATGCGTTTTCCTTATTTCTGATGTTTTTAACCCTATTCGGGATAAAAGTTCTCATTCCCAGGAGAATCAAACTTATGATCATATCAGTGCTTATGTCAACGTCACTACCGAGGAAGCATAGTGACCAGTTAAAGATCCTGAAGTAATTATTAAGACCGTCCCAGTTGGCTTTCTCTAATTGCTAAACGGTTCTATTAGGAGCTCTTTCTATAACTGGAGAGTTTTTACACGAGAAATTTGCTGATATAACACAATGGTCAGATGTGCCTAGAGGAGATAGAACTCTGATAAGGTACTTACCAGGGTCAGAGGTATAAGAAACAAGTCAAGAGTGTTTTCTGCTCGACCTACCACGTCCGATATTCGAGTGGGTTCGTTGAACAGCTGAGTTTTCAGCACACACTCCTTCTGGTGTTGTCTGTCCCGAATGTTGAAGCCATGAAGAATTGTGTATATTGAAATTGCCCGTTACAACGATTTCAGTGCGAGAATAGGACTAATCAATTCTTTGGATGGAATCAGGCAAAGCATCAAAATCACGAGAAGTTGACTCTCGGTCTAGATTGGGGCTTCGATTTTCCATAAAGAACGCAATAGTGAATGATTTGATTAAATTTAAAAAAAAAGTTCAGAGACCATATTGTGGCAAAAACTGATAAGCAACATCATTCCTAATGTATATGGCAAGACCATGTCCACAACGAAGTTGTGGTCCGAATCAATATTGGCCCTCGGAATGTTGGGAAATCCTGTATACTGGAGAAATGTCGTTCGTCGATCGCAATGTGGTCAATCTGGTTGATGGTTGATTGATCAGGAGATTTCCGATATCGGAGGTTGTGTCTTGCAGACTGAATCTCCCCATTGTGCCACCAAAGATAGCCAGGGCACTGCTCAATTGTCTTATCCAAGAGCTCGAAGAATATGTCTTTAGTGTCTTCATCTTTCTTCTCTGTTGGGGCATTCCTCCATATATGCTAACGTTGTCGAATTTCCGCTTGATGCGGATTGTCGTGATGTGCTCGCTCACACTGTTCAAACCTAAGACTTTTTGACCGAGTCTAGTTCCAACAACAAATCCACACCCTAATAGAAGCTGTCTTTGTTTTCGGTAGCAGTCACCGTAGTATACAACGCAGTCTTTTAGTTTGTGTTTGCCCGATCCATCCCATCAAATTTCTTGGATTGCGGTAATATCTGCCTTGTAGCAGTTTAGGGCTTCCGCTTATAATTTGGCTGCAAGTGGCCTGTTAAGGGACCTAACATTCCACGTACAGATCCAAAGTTCGTTGTCCTTAATTCGTAGGCTTGGTTCGTCATCAGTAAATCCGTCAGTATCCGAGGCTTGTTAATGCTTCGCAACTAGGATAATTTTATCCTAGGAAGTTGTACGGGCATAGTGTAATTCACTTAAAATTAATCCGGATTGAAGGTGTAAATTTCATTACATCCCTGTTTTTAATTTCGATACTCGATATCTCATTTTTCGTCAATTCTATATGACAAATTTCTATTCTCACGGCGGGCGGAAAGTCGAAGCTAACCTGTCATTCCTTCGCGCTTCATCATTTCTTTTCCGATTTGACTGCCGAGTAAGAACATTCGTCTTCTCATCTTGCTAAAAGTTTTTCTAGTTGACTAAAGTCCAAAGTTATATCTATTGCCTTGTGAGAAAGTTGTAAAACACAAACTACCATCCTTAATAACTTAAAATAAGCCAAAGAAAAATCACCCTAACTTTTGTGCTTACTTCAAGCCAGCGTGACTGTACCTTCTACAGCTTCTTTCGTGGACCACGGAATATTTGGCATATTAGCCCTTTACGTGAGTCATACCACTTAAGTGGGATCGCCGAACCTAAAAGCTCGAACGAGTGATCTTCGAGCGCACCACGTGCTGAGATCGCTCACTGCTTTAGCTGTCCAATCTACCTTGGCATACTTTAAGGCGTTGTATATTTCGATCACGCTCGAGAAATTCCGCATACTATACAAGGCCCTCGGAGCACCTACCTCCGTGTCGATCGAGCGGTCTTTTCGATCATCAGCCGGTGGCGTAAGCCCCAAAACCAAGGTAAAGACAACGAGCAGCAAACCACCTCAGCATCCCACACGTTTTGGACCAAGTCTCAACCACAATTGGGATTATTGCTTCTTCTACCGATCGATCCAACAACTCCACATCATCATACCTAATACCTAACTACGATAGTAAATTAAAGAAAGTATCAAAAGAACAAGCAATTGATCGGCAAACGATTTATCCCTGCCTGTACATCAAACCTCATCTTTAAACCCGGCTCATCATTGAAGAAAATTTTCTTTTATTATATACCTTAAATCGTCTCTCATTCTCTCAGTTAAGTAAAATGTACAAGTTTTTTTTTTAAGTTCAAATTGAAAAGATTTTTTTTTTCCATCCACCATCACTAATCATTTAGCTTCTCCAAATCAAATACAACCTCAACCATACATATAAAAATCACCAACTAACCAAGGTGTGCGCACCTCTTCGTTGGAAGGAAACCTGTAAGTTTAAATAAATATAAACAAACATTCTTAAATCGGTGAGTGATAGTATGTAAGATCTTAAATCTCATCAATTTGAAATTCGAACCATTTAACGAAGAAAACTTAAATTCGGGAGTAAAAATATTAACATGGTTTAAAAAATTATAGGGAGCGTGAGAGATTATTTTTTTTTATATAAGAGATAGGATAAGAGTGACTTAAACCAGAAGTGAGATTCGAGTGAATAGCAAGTTGTTGAATTTCCTTACTGAGAGAGTTTACCTCCATTATGAAAGTAAGAGGAAATTGAGTGAATATTCCTAATAAAAACAGAACTCAAATTAAGTCTATTTTTTTTCGTTGATGATCTCATTCTCACGTTTGGTTTAAATCGAACTCAATTATGTTCCAAATTACGACTATATAAATTAACTTTATAACTTTTAATTTTTTTTAATTATTGTCAATAAAAATATATATAATGAATTCCAGTTTAAAACATATCTATTTTTCGTAACTATTTGGTGTCTCAGTATGAGAGAGTAAAATCTTAAATATTAAGGGAAAGTGATGGAATTAAGAAGCGTCAACGAAAGGTATATGAGAGGGCAGTAGGCCTGCAAGTCAAACTCAATTTAGGGGTTATCGCGAGTCAAGCAAATTAAGTGGTGCGGTAACCATGGCGTTTATTCAGTATTGAATAAACTGTGGGAGGGTACACTTAGGAAACAACAACACCTGTTTCCAAAATAAGAAAAAGAAAAAAAGAGATGCATTTATACATTATCTAACAATTAAGGAGCCCTAGTAGCATATTTAAAATAGGCATGAAAATAGTTACGGCAGTCCAGTGGCGAGTACAAGATCCCACCCCACCGACGAGTTAGCCCTTTGGCCATCGCAAGCATGCCTGCGCGTACTCCGCCGATTGGACACTCTACTTCGTAACCCTAGTGTCGTCAGAGAATCCTGTGGTTCTGACTGGACATTGGGAAGTGAGTTTTTTTTTTGTATAGTCATAGCCGAAGTAGATCCTTCTTCCGTTACACAGGTGGCGCCCAAAGTGGTGGCTCGAAAACTTTTTTGTAGGTTTTATTGCTATTTTAGTTATCTTTGACAAAACTAAATATTTAAACTATTACAAAGCCAACTTTTTGTTTTGGCTGCTAAGACAGGTCGATTTTTGTTTTATCAGTTATGTCCTGGAACGCATGTACTGGATACAATAGTTCTTTAGCAGCATATATTTTGATAAAACAATGAATTCGAGTTTCAAATTTAGTCACTTGCTTGAAGGAGTTCATCTGACGACCGGGAGATAACGGTTCGAGGAAACCATTTCTCCGCCCGATGCGCCGGAGTTCTGTTTCAAGTAACAAAAGTTCTTTTTGTAATGTCAAGATCAATCAAACAACTAAATTTATTAAAATTATAACTTTTATATAAGATGTGACATGACTCTTGCATTATGGAAGTGGCCCAGAGATTCATCCAAGTCGTATTTCTCTATCGTAGCACTTCATGCAACCTGAGTTAATTTTATGCAAAAAACCTATAGGTAATAAATGTATGCAACACTTTTTTTTTATTTACTTCGTTGACGCAACTAATGAACACTTTCCCTTATTCAATGAACATATACACCAAACAATTTTTCTTGAATCTCCTTTTGATATATTCATTTGTATTTTGTAATACGTATTTTCTTTATTTATAAATTGAATATTTATATTTTGAACTATTTGCTTTTTTTAAATTACGATAAGGGTACAATATCCTAAACATATTTTTTTTGGGAATCCTCTAAACTTTCAGAATCAAACTATTTGCTTTTATTTTACATTCGACATTTTCTTTAATAAGAAAATGGCTCCCAAAACAAATCCCAGAAAAACAAAAAATTTGAATAATGGGGGAGAAGAAGACGACCTTGAAGATAATCCTACCGGCGGAACTGCTGAGGCAGGTAGTCAGCCACTCCTTCTTAACCCTCATGGTTCGCGACAATATACACAAACCAGTCTTACCCTCGATGAGAGTCTAAAACGCTACATCGAAAATATTGTTACAGCCTCCCTAGGGGTTAGTAGAGCTGAAGACTTGAGAAATCGAAGGGCGGAATACGAGGCGGAAAAGGTTAGTTTAAGACAGGAAATAGTAAGAACCATCCAAGAAGAGCTTAGGCCACCCACAACGGGTGTTGAAAGGGAAATAGGGGGTCCTAATAATATTTCACCTCCACGAGAACAGAGTACAGCTCATCATACACCTGTGCACAACCCAGTTCTAGCTGCCACAGCCCATCGTGAAAACCAACACGATCCTCTCGATCCTTCACAACTAAGCGATAATATTCGAAATTTTGAGGACCAACTCAACGGTCTGAATCTTAACTCTGATGCTCCAAGTGGCAGGTTACCTTCCACTTTGCCTTACCGTTTAATCGAGTTTCAAAAATGGGGTTTGAAACTCGATAATAAGAAAATGACAGTCGACGACTTTCTTTATAGACTCAATCGATTAAAAATCTGTTACAAAGTCACTTGGGAGGATATCTTCCTCCACTTTCATATTTTTGTAGTCGGTGAAGTTGAGATTTGGTTCTGGACCTTCGTAAAGTCCAACCCAGGTGCAACTTGGCGAAACTTAGAATTTGCTCTAATCGAACAATTCCGAAGTATTGAAACTGATTCTGAATTATCGAGAAAAATGTTCGATCGAAGACAAGGTCCCACGGAAAGTTTTGATAGCTTTTACCAAGAGATTTTAGTTTTAAACTCCCGATTACGATTGCCAAAGTCACCCAGAGAGCTTATTGAGCTCATAAAACAAAATGTAAGACGACGGACGGGTGAACTATTGATTACGTTCAATACAAATAGTTTGCCAGAAATGGTTTATTTTTGCCGTGCAATTGAAAAACACTCTAACCAAAATGATTCTTTACGTGCCAGAGTTTTTCCTACAGCAAATAGGAACCCAGTGGCTAAAGTAAATGAGCTTGAACATTCTTATGAAGACTTTCACGATATTGAAGCGATAGGTTTTTCACAACGGAACCAAATTAATTTTACCTGTTGGAATTGCAAAAACAAAGGTCATTCCTACAAACAATGCCCTAGTCCACAGAGAAATCTGTTTTGTTTTAGATGTGGTATGGAGAACACTACATCTCCCAAATGTGTTAAGTGTTCGGAAAACCGGAAACGGGGCGATACAACCGGGGAGTCTTGCCCTCCACAAGTGAACCCGGAAGTGAAACCGTCGAAAAGCAACTCGTCGTAAGTCCATCGGATTTACGAACAACACCAACTTGTACACAATCACCTGACGTCCTACTTACACCTGACTTATCTGAACAAAGAATAGCAACACATTTACCTCAACAACCTAGCAAAATTACTATTTTAAAAAGACCAATTACAAGTTTTTTTAAAACTGAATTTAAGGATACCCAAAATGAAAACCAAAAACCTAAGACTCTTCATGAAAGATTAAATGAATATTATAGTACGCGTGCGCGTATTTTCAAGGAACCTTCAAAAAACATAAAAAAACTTAGAGACAGATTCCTAGACAAACGGAACAAATTTAAAGCCATATCCGCTACAAACCTCTACCATACCGATGATCCCAGACCATATGCTACCATTTCTATTTTCGGCAAGAAAATGCTTGGACTCCTAGACAGTGGCGCGAGCATTAGCTGCTTAGGATTAGGATGCTTAGATCTCGTCAAGGAAATGGGCATCGCGTACAAACGTTTCAGCGCAAAGGTTAGGACCGCTAGTGGCGATTCGCAATCCATTATAGGTGAACTTAGTACTAAAGTGAGCTACAAAGGAATAACAAAAGAAATTTCATTTTTCATGGTTCCATCATTAGAGCAACCCTTGTACTTAGGGGTAAATTTTTGGAAATCCTTTGAAATCGCTCCACACATTATATCTGAAATTTCAACAATAGTCAGAGTGAGTGACTCAAATGTACACGAGCTGACAGCAGAACAGAAAACCGAACTTAGTAACGTTATAAGTTTGTTTCCTTCCGCAGCAAAGTTAGGACTTGGACGAACAAAGCTGGAAGAACATATAATAAACACGGGTGATGTTGAGCCAGTTAAACAACGTTTTTACCCAGTTTCTCCAGCGGTCCAAACCCTGATGTACGGTGAATTAGACAGAATGCTTTCACTGGGAGTCATCGAAGAAAGCGAAAGCGCGTGGAGTTCTCCTATTGTACTTGTACAAAAGCCAGGAAAAAATCGGCTCTGTCTTGACTCCAGAAAAGTTAACAAGGTTACGAAAAACGATGCTTATCCACTTCACCATGTGGATGGTCTGCTTAGTCGTCAGACAGAGACACACTTCATTTCGAGTGTGGATTTAAAAGATGCCTTTTGGCAGATACCACTGGAAAAGACATCAAGAGAAAAAACAGCATTTACCGTGCCTGGCAGGCCTCTTTATCAATTTACGGTCATGCCCTTCGGACTCTGCAATGCAGCTCAGCGACTTTGCAGACTCATGGACAAGGTGGTTCCACACGAACTGAGACAAAATATATTTGTCTATTTAGACGATCTTTTGGTAGTTTCTGCGACATTTGATGAACACTTAACAATTCTTTCAAAACTCGCTTCACTCCTTAAAAATGCAGGCTTAACCATAAACATAGAAAAGTCAAAATTTTGTTTTAGAGAACTAAAATTTTTAGGTTATATTGTAGGAGGCGGGCACATAAAAACCGACCCGGATAAAGTGGCAGCCATAAAAGATTTCCCGGTACCGAAAACCGCAAAACAGGTGAGAAGATTCTTAGGTCTTGCTGGATGGTACCGACGATTTGTAAGCAATTTTTCGTCCTTAGCTACACCTCTGACTGACACTCTAAAAAAATGCAAAACTTTTACTTTCACTTCGGAGGCAATGAAAGCTTTCGAAGCCTTAAAACTGGCCTTGACCTCTGCTCCGATTTTAGTCAACCCTGACTTTAAAAAGCCATTTAAAATACTCTGCGATGCTTCTACAACCGGTGTTGGCAGCGTATTATGCCAAGAAGATGAAGAGGGTGTAGAAAGACCTATTTACTACTTTTCTCATAAATTAACTTCGACCCAAAAAAATTACAGTATAACAGAATTAGAATGCCTTGCAGCAGTGCTAGGCGTTGAAAAATTTAGGTCCTACGTCGAAGGACAGGCGTTCACAATCGTGACCGACCATGCTAGCCTGAAGTGGCTCATGAGTCAAAAAGATTTAAACGGAAGGTTAGCACGGTGGAGTCTCAGACTTCAACGATTTTCATTCGAGATACAGCATAGGAAAGGTACACAGAATGTTGTTCCCGATGCTCTCTCTCGCGTTTACGCCGTAGACGAGATTGCATCTAAGGAAAAAAATGTATTGAATTCATCAGATGTTTTATACGTCGAACTTAACGATCCGGCTTTTAAGTCAAATGAATATATTGGACTGATAAAAACGATAGAGGAAAATAACAGTCAGTTACCTGATCTTCGGGTGTCAGATTCTTTTGTATACAAGAAAGTCAAACCCTGTGCTGGGGATCCCATAAAAGATGATTGTGTCTGGAAACTATGGATCCCGTCATTGCTGACTAGTCAATTAGTTCGTTTGGCTCATGACCCTCCTCGTTCATCGCATGGCGGGGTCGCCAAAACATTGTATCGCCTACGAGAACGTTTTTATTGGCCTAATATGGCGGCCCAAGTTAAGTCATACGTCGGGGACTGCAATGTGTGTAAGGCGTCCAAAGCGCCAAACTCCATTCTTAGACCTCCCATGGGACAAGCATTTGTTGTCGACAGGCCTTTTCAACATTTATATGTCGACTTTTTAGGTCCGTATCCCAGATCTAAGAAGGGAAATTGCTACATCATTGTGTGTTTAGATCAATTGACAAAATTTGTTTTAGTAAGAGCCTTAAGAAAAGCTACTAGTGAATCGGCTGTAAAGTTTTTAGAGGAAGATGTCTTTTCATTGTTTGGGGTACCCGAATCACTTTTATCAGACAACGGTAAACAGTTCGTCAGTAAAGAATTTATTAAATTCCTAGCCACGTATGGAACGAAACATATAAAAACAGCCACATATTCCCCACAGTCTAATGCCAGTGAACGCATAAATCGGTCTTTACTCGCGGCTATCCGTTCGTATATTGGTTCTGATCAGTCCAACTGGGACAACAACCTAGTCTCAATTGTAAGCGCCTTGCGATCTACAATTCATACTGCGATTGGCGTTTCACCCCATGAAGCCCTTTTCGGACAGAGTAAAATAGAACACGCTTCAACTTACCCCTTACTTAAAAGACTAGGTGGGTTAAACAACTCTGAAATTGAAATTTTGCCAAAACCATTGAAAATGAATATGATTCACAATCGACTTAAGGAATCTCTAGCTAAAGCACATAAAGTATATGAAAAAACGTATAACTTACGAAGCAGAGACATAAAATTTTCTGTTGGACAAACCGTTTTGAAACGAAATTTTATATTAAGCGATAAAATAAAAAATCGAAATGCTAAATTATGTCCAAAATTCGTGCCAGCCATAGTGAAAAAGGTAGTTGGAGACAATCTTTACGAATTAACCGATGTGTTAGGAAATAATTTGGGGTTAGTGCATGCAAAAGACTTGCGAAAATAATTGCAATCTTTTCCTAATCCTTAAGAACCACACACTAAAACTTCATAAAACATCTCCTATGTAAGTCGAATACTGAAATAATTCTGCCTTTTTCATTTCATTTTTGTGATGAATCAGTCAAAAAATTGAAATGTTGTGTACGGGCATAGTGTAATTCACTTAAAATTAATCCGGATTGAAGGTGTAAATTTCATTACATCCCTGTTTTTAATTTCGATACTCGATATCTCATTTTTCGTCAATTCTATATGACAAATTTCTATTCTCACGGCGGGCGGAAAGTCGAAGCTAACCTGTCATTCCTTCGCGCTTCATCATTTCTTTTCCGATTTGACTGCCGAGTAAGAACATTCGTCTTCTCATCTTGCTAAAAGTTTTTCTAGTTGACTAAAGTCCAAAGTTATATCTATTGCCTTGTGAGAAAGTTGTAAAACACAAACTACCATCCTTAATAACTTAAAATAAGCCAAAGAAAAATCACCCTAACTTTTGTGCTTACTTCAAGCCAGCGTGACTGTACCTTCTACAGCTTCTTTCGTGGACCACGGAATATTTGGCATATTAGCCCTTTACGTGAGTCATACCACTTAAGTGGGATCGCCGAACCTAAAAGCTCGAACGAGTGATCTTCGAGCGCACCACGTGCTGAGATCGCTCACTGCTTTAGCTGTCCAATCTACCTTGGCATACTTTAAGGCGTTGTATATTTCGATCACGCTCGAGAAATTCCGCATACTATACAAGGCCCTCGGAGCACCTACCTCCGTGTCGATCGAGCGGTCTTTTCGATCATCAGCCGGTGGCGTAAGCCCCAAAACCAAGGTAAAGACAACGAGCAGCAAACCACCTCAGCATCCCACACGTTTTGGACCAAGTCTCAACCACAATTGGGATTATTGCTTCTTCTACCGATCGATCCAACAACTCCACATCATCATACCTAATACCTAACTACGATAGTAAATTAAAGAAAGTATCAAAAGAACAAGCAATTGATCGGCAAACGATTTATCCCTGCCTGTACATCAAACCTCATCTTTAAACCCGGCTCATCATTGAAGAAAATTTTCTTTTATTATATACCTTAAATCGTCTCTCATTCTCTCAGTTAAGTAAAATGTACAAGTTTTTTTTTTAAGTTCAAATTGAAAAGATTTTTTTTTTCCATCCACCATCACTAATCATTTAGCTTCTCCAAATCAAATACAACCTCAACCATACATATAAAAATCACCAACTAACCAAGGAGTGCGCACCTCTTCGTTGGAAGGAAACCTGTAAGTTTAAATAAATATAAACAAACATTCTTAAATCGGTGAGTGATAGTATGTAAGATCTTAAATCTCATCAATTTGAAATTCGAACCATTTAACGAAGAAAACTTAAATTCGGGAGTAAAAATATTAACATGGTTTAAAAAATTATAGGGAGCGTGAGAGATTATTTTTTTTTATATAAGAGATAGGATAAGAGTGACTTAAACCAGAAGTGAGATTCGAGTGAATAGCAAGTTGTTGAATTTCCTTACTGAGAGAGTTTACCTCCATTATGAAAGTAAGAGGAAATTGAGTGAATATTCCTAATAAAAACAGAACTCAAATTAAGTCTATTTTTTTTCGTTGATGATCTCATTCTCACGTTTGGTTTAAATCGAACTCAATTATGTTCCAAATTACGACTATATAAATTAACTTTATAACTTTTAATTTTTTTTAATTATTGTCAATAAAAATATATATAATGAATTCCAGTTTAAAACATATCTATTTTTCGTAACTATTTGGTGTCTCAGTATGAGAGAGTAAAATCTTAAATATTAAGGGAAAGTGATGGAATTAAGAAGCGTCAACGAAAGGTATATGAGAGGGCAGTAGGCCTGCAAGTCAAACTCAATTTAGGGGTTATCGCGAGTCAAGCAAATTAAGTGGTGCGGTAACCATGGCGTTTATTCAGTATTGAATAAACTGTGGGAGGGTACACTTAGGAAACAACAACACCTGTTTCCAAAATAAGAAAAAGAAAAAAAGAGATGCATTTATACATTATCTAACAATTAAGGAGCCCTAGTAGCATATTTAAAATAGGCATGAAAATAGTTACGGCAGTCCAGTGGCGAGTACAAGATCCCACCCCACCGACGAGTTAGCCCTTTGGCCATCGCAAGCATGCCTGCGCGTACTCCGCCGATTGGACACTCTACTTCGTAACCCTAGTGTCGTCAGAGAATCCTGTGGTTCTGACTGGACATTGGGAAGTGAGTTTTTTTTTTTGTATAGTCATAGCCGAAGTAGATCCTTCTTCCGTTACAAAGTCATCCAGACGCAAGAACCCCTAACCTAGAGGCCGGATCCTTAGTATATCTCTAAGGCCGGGGAACCGTATTAATCAATTCTTATGGTGCAGGGCCCCGAACATGTCATAGAAGCACTATAAGGTGTTCACTAAGTATTTCAAACTTACTGGAACTGTAGACGCCACCGTTGATTCCACCTCATGAATTCCTCTGCTGCCGTCTGGATAAGGAGAGGTGCCTTAGTGGAAACACCTATCTCCCCCTCTGCCCCCAACAACTTTCCACTGGGGTTAGAACTCATTCTTCAGATTAATCACCCGATGTACATCGCGGGGAGATGAGAGTAGGAGTTAATAAACAGAGGTGTCTTTTGAGAAAAGCATAGTCCTAGAGGGCGCTAGTGTCCTTTTGAATGCACATGTCGACCATTGAACATCAGTAACAGTTTTTTTTGTATACATTTGAAAAGATGATGTAGTCAAATTAATACGCTTTGAAGGGAGACCAAGCTTTCATTCACTAATTTATTTTTTTCTATTTCAACTTCACTGCATTAAACTATTTATTTATATTCTTTCCAATTGTGATTAGACACTTGTAAAATTAAATGGACTGATGTACAGTTATTGTCAGGATATAACTCGAGGAAAAACTAAAAGATATACATTTTTTAAATTTTCTTATTTTAATTGACTACTTGAAAAACAATTCATAGACAACACTACTTGAGTTGAGTTGGAGTTGGAGAGTTCAAGTTAAATTAATAGAAAGACGACTTATTCAAATGAATCTAAAAACCTAACTATAAGCATTCAAAAAGGCGCAGTTTTAATTTTTCAATCCGTTTATTTAACAAACCAAAATAAATAAAAAGTCTCCTTCAGTTTGAAAAGAATTGAAAAAGGAAAAAAAAACAAAACTGTTTTAATTAAAGTAGATTTTCAGTTAAATTCTCTTCACTTTTTATAAAAATCTATGTATGTGTGTATGTATGTATGTAAAATAGCAGAAGTAGGAATAGTTAGTTACTGGTTCCACTCGTTTTTAGCTTTCTAGTTTATTTCAGATTCATTTTTATTCACTACGGCACAACGTTCGTTAAGTGCTTTTTTGTATTGAATGGATATAAAAGTCCTATGAAAAGTAGTTATACTGTACCTATAGAACCTACCTACTTATTTGCGTATAGATACTTTACCTTTACGTAGACAGGTATGAATGTAACTAGCAGCTGCACAAGTAATATGAACAATTGAAATTGTATAAGCTTTTGTAGTATGAAAGTTGAGTAAAATTGAAACATTAACAACTTATATTATGCTCGAACTTAGTAGTAAGGGAAAAACTAGAACAAAATAAGAGCAGCTGAAAGAAAACACATTAAATAGCTTAAATAAAAACACGTTAATAAAAATTCAAATAATACGTTTTTCGTTTGTATAATTTAAGTACTTTTGCGAAGTTATAAACTCAGATTTTAAGCGAATAAGTTAAATTAAATTATTAAGGCTTAAACTTGGTAGAATATAAAATATGGTCAAGTGTCAAATTTTCAATAACTCTACTGCATAGATTTTCGCGACTTGAAACCTACACATAAATTCTACTCAATTATATCCTATCGAGGCTCTGTGTTATAAGGATTTTATTTGGTTGAGGTTCCAACCACGTTTAGTCAAAGACTGTCAAAAGCCTTGTTCTGTTCTTGGTAAAGATGAAAATACGACAAGTATCTGAACGGAAAAGTTTATTTTAAATTGTGAAAGGTCAATCAAAATTCAAAATGGTAGAATTCGAAAAGCGTGTGATATGGATTGACTTCGAGTCAGCGTGAGTATGAAGGACAATGAGTTAATACTAGTGAGCAGGACGAGTTCAAATAATAAAAGTTGAGTGAAGATGAGGGAGAATGAGTGACAATAAGTGGGGATGAGTAAAGATAAGCGAGGATGAGTGGAGATGAGTGAGGATGAGTGAGGATGAGTGAGGATGAGTGAGGATGAGTTAGGATGAGTTATGATGAGTTTGGATGAGATAGGATGAGTAAGGATGAATAAGGATGGAATACGGTGAGTAAGGATGAATAAGGATGAGTACGGATGAGTAAGGATGAGTAAGGATGAGTTGGGATGAGTTAGGACGAGTATGGATGAGTTAATACGATGAGTAAGGATTAGTAAGGATGAGTTAGGATGAGTTGGGATGAGTTAGGACGAGTAAGGATGAGTTAGGATGAATTATAATGAGTTAGGATGAGTAAGGATGAGTTACGATGAGTAAGAATAAGTAAGGATAAGTAAGGATGAGTAGGCATGAGTAAGGATGAGTTATGATGAGTTAGTATGAGTAAGGATGAAATAGGATGAGTTAGGTTGAGTTAGGTTGAGTTACAACGAATTAGGATGAGTTAAGATGAGTTAGTATTAGTTAGGATGAGTTACGATGAGTGAGGATGAGTGGGGATGAGTTATGATGAGTTAGGATGAGTTAGGGTGAGTTAAGATGAGTTAGGGTGAGTTAGAATGATTTAGAATGAGTAAGCACGCGTTACGATGAGTAACGATGAGTTAGGGTTTGTAAGGACTACTTAGGATGAGCTAGGATGAGTTTAAATCACCCAGGCTGAGATAGGATGAGTAAGGAGTTAAATAATATTTGTTGGTAAAGTATAAAGTACCGTAGTTTGATCTACTGAAAATTGTTACAAAGTGGTAACTACCTTCGCAAATTATACGGACTAGCATTGAAATGTAATCGACAAAAGAGCTAACCCATGGATTATTCCGACAAAACTGTGACTAGCTAAAGGTATTGAAGATTTAAAGGTTGAATTAGTTGAACATTAGGTGGCAAGGTATTTTGATGGTGAGTAAAATTAGTTTTGAGTCCCACACTATTCCAAAGTCAGTTAAATTTACCAAATTGTAAGGGGTGATAAATTAATCACATAGTTATAGACAATCATATTTTTCTTGCGTGAAACGCTAAACCATTAACATTGCACCATTCTCACCATTTTTTCAACATATTTACATCTCGTGTTTTTAAAAATGTATATTTTTCTGGAAACGAGAACAATCTACAACCCACAGATTAAACCTTCCTGAATCTAGTGCAAACACAAAATACGGAACAGTATCGGAGAGTAAAATAATTGCCAAGAACACCGAAATTAAATAAGTTTTAAAATGATGCTATTTCCAGGTCTCATACAGTTTCAATAAACCATCTTTATTGTGTTTAAGTATATATTTTAAATCCTTCCCCAAAAATGCACACATTTTTCCCTTTCCTCTATTAAAAACCTCCTCCAAAAAAACCCTTCACTTATAACATCCATGCCCATGTGTAAGTCTCTTCGAACTTCAGATAGAAAAGAAAACTTCAATCATAGTTGTTCAAATTCAGTATGTGCTGTGTGCAGTCCTTTTTCTTCCGGTCAAAGCAGTTGGTGTACTTCTTTTTTCATTTTATTTTTTTTTGTTAATTTCCCATCTTTGAAAATTGCAACTCATGAAAACGTTTTATTTTCAAGAAAAACAACATCAATAAAGTTTATCCCCATCTCCTTAGGGTTTGTTGCAAGGTTGCACAATGCACATTGCACAACCAACAAGCCGCATATACAACAGATGTACATGTATGTGTGTCTAACTTCCTTTGTTTGATTCTAACATTCATATAAAATTGTCTACCCAGTCTTATATACTTTCGGCTATTGAGTTTGTGGCCTTTTGGATAAAGCTTAAGCTGATGTTCTGTAATTTTCTTTAAAAGTGCCACATAAGAGTAATGTGTTTGTGTACTGTGTCACAAGGAAAACATTTTTTGTTTTTTCAAGAAGCACAATTGAAAATTATTATTTATTTCAGGAGTTTTTTGGTTTTAGCATTTATGTGACAAATAGGAAAAGAAACTCGTCTTATTTGACTTATATTGGTTTATTTTTTATATAAAAATGGTAAAAAATTAAATTCTTCTCCTTTATTACAAATAAAATCAACCTCTTGACTTTATCTAATTAATTTTCTTGTTACATAAATGTTCAGTCTTATGGTCTAGACAAGTGCAACTAAGCAATTTTAGCTAATTCTCCAAGGCTCCTGACTCTTCAGGATAGGTTATGGAGATTAGCACTCTTCGTAACTGAACACCATCCCGATAAAGAAACCGAAATTACGACTCGGATAACACTGGTCAACAAAAAAAAAACTTTTTTTTTGCCGTTGTTCGCCACTACTTTTTTTTATACCTTAGCTAATGGGTAGTCAAGATATGTGTGTAAAAAAAATTACAAACAGCCAATTACGTAGAAATTTTTTTTTATTGAAAAACAAAAATTGGGCTTAATTTTTAACGATAATCATTTAAAAAAAAAATTATTCGGATGATTTTTTGGGTTGTTTTGCTTGTCTTTTGTAACTGCACGTTGGGACATCTCGTTTTAATGTCCAACAAAAATCTGCACCCATTTTTGGCGACCATTTTCCTTGATATCTCTTTTCCATCGCCATGATATCCTGATGGAATCTTTCCCCGTGTTCGTCGCTCACCGCACCTAAGTTTTCTGGGAAAAAGTTAAGATGGGAATGCAAGAAATGCATTTTTAAGGACATATTACATCCCAAGGCTTTATAATCCTCTAATAATTTTGAAACCATTTCCTCATAGTTTGGAGATTTTTTGTTTCCTAAAAAATTTTTTACAACGTCAACAAATGAAAGCCATGCATTTTTTTCCTCTGTGTTTAATTTTAAAAGGAAATTGGAATCCTTTATGATCTTCCTTATATCCGGTCCTACAAAAATTCCTTCTTTCAATTTAGCTTCACTCAGTCGAGGAAATATAGATTTTAAATATAGAAAACCTTCTCCATTTCTATCCATGGCTTTAACAAAATTTTTGATGAGACCCAATTTTATATGCAATGGCGGCAAAATAATATTGTTCGGTTCTACTAAGGGGTTTTCAGAAACATTTCTTTGTCCAGGGATGAAATTTGTCCTCATTGGCCAATCCTTTTTTATGTAATGTTCGCTTCTAGCTCTACTGTCCCACTCACATAAAAAACAACAGTATTTTGTGTAGCCTCCTTGCAATCCCAGTATTATTCCCACAACTTTTAGATCCGCACATATTTTCCAAGAATGAAGGTTGTACTGAATTTTCTCGAGCAGATTCTTTATATTTTCATATGTTTCTTTAATGTGGACGCCATGTGCTAAAGGTACAGATGCAAGATCATTTCCATTATTCAGTAAGACAGCTTTTAAACTTAATTTTGAAGAGTCAATGAATAGTCTCCATTTGTCTGGTGAATAGTCGTATCCTAATTTCTCCATTAGTCCCTGCACATCATTGCAATATGTGAGACCACTTTCTTCTGCGAAAAAGTCCACAAATTCAGCATCGCGTTGCCTATAAACAGATATCTGTGTACTAGAGTGAAGTAAATTCCATTGTTGAAGTCTAGAACCTAAGAGTTCAGCTTGAGCTTTAGATAGACTTAGGTCTCTGACCAAATCATTTAGTTCTCCTTGCCGTATTAAATGTGGTTCTTTTTCATTTACAAGGAAATCTTGTGACGGAATGGTGGTTTGAGTTGAACAATCTGATTCTATGTCGCTTACCATCTTCTCTATATCTGTTCCCTGCTTTGGAGGTTGCGGTGGTGGACACTTTTCACTGTGAGGAAGAGGTTTTGTTACGGATTCTACATCAGGATATACAATTTTATCTCTTGTTTTGTACGAATATCCCTTCAGTTTAGTCAGACAGAAATAACAGTCAGTTACGTGATCTTTTTGTTCCCTCCAAATAACAGGTTTAGAAAATGGCATTGCTGGGTGGGTACCTTTAGACCATCCTCTTAAATAGCGTACACACCTTAGACAAAAATAACTTGGTGCCCAAGGTTTGTTAATTGTGTTTGGAATGTTCGAACCAAAATACAAATTATAAAAATTGTTTAGTGACGGTGTAGGCCGTTCTCGACTTGAAATGGAAGTAAATTTTCCACAAATAAAACAAAAAAGGTCTGGTGAATTTGAGCACTTTCGATTCATATTGTAAGCGGTGTATATTTAACATTTGTTTGAATTAAAATATCCGAAATATAACTCCAAAATCTTGTCACAATTAAATAAACTCCGCAGAAAACTTCTTGAAATAGTACGCCGTTAACTTCTATAAATCGTTGTTTTAATATTAAACGTCAACAATGATGTCGCATCGAAAAGTGAGGGTATATAGTGTACTTACGAGTAGCAGTTTTAGTTTTGGTATTATGATCAATACTGATGACTTATTTCGATATACCCTCAAATTTTTGTCATATTTACAAAAAAAAAATAAAAAAAAAATGTTCGGACATCTCGATGTAATAGAAGATTTTTATTATTTTTCTGTTAATACATGAACATTAGGGATACCGAAAATATATATATGGACAAACGGCAAAAAGTCGTGTTGATCAGTGTAATTAATGAAAACTCGTTGACGACTTTTGGCTATTGTACCCGGATTGATTTCTGGAATGTGAGGACGCTTCTGGACTCAAAAAGTGAAGGTCCGCACAATGCCAGATTCCTCCAATTGGAGAGAGAATTTGTGCGGTACAAGATAGACATCTTGGGGTTAAGCGAAGTGCGATGGTTGATATCGGGCATAAATACAAGTCACCGACACGTAACACTGTACTGCTCTACTCTGGTCAAGAAGCTTGAGTTGGGCTAAACCTTACAAAAACGGCAACCAGAAACCTTATTTCGCGGGAGCCCCTTGGGGACAGGCTTATCAAAGCTAGGTTTCAGAGTAGAGTACGACCGACGTACGAGTAATTTTGGTTATGGGAGACCTCAATGCTAAGGTTGGCAGTAACAACAACGGACTAAGGCATGTGATGAGTGCTTACGGAGTCGGCAATTGCAATGATAATGGTGAGAGGTCCATTGACTTCTGCAACTCCAATAGCCTTGTGATTGGTGGCACTTTGTTTTAGCACAACCTCTTTCATAAAATTAGCTGGATTTCGACTAACAGGCAAGCGTCTGCTAACCAAATTGACTACTTTGCGATTAGTCGACACTTTAGAAGCAGTCTCTTGGATATACGAAACAGAAGAGGCGCCGATTTGGGACTTGCCCGTGACCACCACTTAATGATAGCTACCCTAAGATTGCGTACAGCTACAGTTTGAAGATCCAACGGAACAACACGAGTCCCCAAATTCAACATCGCCAGACTAAAGTTAAGGGCTCGAATAACTGCTGCACAAGAAGAAGAAAAAATCGAGCTGAAGTCCTCGTATCGCATGAAAAAGAGAGAGGTTCACCGCAGTGTGCGCCGCGACAAGCATAACTATGTACATCAACGCGTTGGTGCAAGAAGCAGAAGATGCTGCAAACAGGTGCGACAGCAAGACCGTTTACAGAATAACCAAAAAGCTGACCGGTCGGTGCACACAGCTAAAAGAAAAGAAGTAGACGGTATTGTGATAATTTTGGTGGATGAGCAAGTCAGAAGGTGGAAAGAACACTTTTCATCGGTTTTAAACCGAGTGTTTGCAAACAATGTGCAGCCGATCGATGCATTCTGAACCACCCGAATGAACTAATTCCCGATTCCGCACCGCACCTCCCAGTTGCCGCAATTAAAGCACTTAAGAACAAAAAATCGGTAGGACTTGATGGAATTCCAGCAAAGCTTTTAGAAACAGCGCCAACGTCATCAAGCGGACTACTTCATCCGATCTTAAAAAAAGCCTGGACCACCGAATGCTTCCCCCATGAGTGGAAGAAGGGAATTATCGTCAAGCTCCCAAAAAAAGGAGATCTTACAAAGTGCGAAAACTGAACAAGACGTCATCTCCCCCATGGGCAAAGCAAAAGCGGCGTTCGGTATGCTGTCAAAAATTTGGAGGAATAATTCTATCAGCTTAAGAACAACCGTTTTGCACAAATTTCGAATATGTGCTTCTTTATGGGTGCAGCACTTTGAAGGTTACTTCAGCCACAACAAGAAAGCTGCAAATATTTGTGCCAAACCATATTTCAAATGAGGTCTCTCATAGAAGGACAGGCCAGGAACCTATAGAATCTATAATACGAAGACGTAAGTTTTAATGGATTTGACATTCTCTTCGAAAAGATAACGACTGCATTGCATGCCAAGCAATGCAGTGGAATCCGCTCACAAAAGAAGGAAGAAGAGCTGGACGACCGAGAACCACATGGCGCAGGACATTCGAGGCGGAATCAGCGTCACTAGGCAAGAGTTGGAGGGAGCTAAAACACATCTCCGGAAACCGTACACGATGGCGCGTAGGCTTAGTCCTATGGACCTGTGGACCTTAGTAAGGAAGTAAAATTTAAGTATGTTGAAAAATTCTTGGATGTGAAAAAATCAAACTCATTTTGTCTCCTATATGGGAGACCTTAAGTTGAATTCCAAAAAGGCAACACGAATTATTAATATTTAGTGTCTGACCGAAGGTAGACTTTCAGCTGGAGCCGAATCCGAATTATTAGGCTGAGAGAAATTCTTCGTTGAAGCCGAAGCAGAAGGTTGGAAAAAGTCAAGAATTCTCCAGACAAAAATTTTATAGTTACGGTCCTTAGATAATTGTATAAGCTGGATGCCCAATAGGCATATACATCAGCGTTTCGTAAGAGCATCTTTAACTAAAGAGTGCTTGAAATATCGACAAGATTGCTCACATCTTTTAAAATATCCAAAAATTTTTCGACATTTTTTTATTATATACATCATGGGATTGATTTTAAATATATATAGCGTATGGGCTACACATCCAATGGACGCAAAATTTCCAAGACGTATGGATGGAAATATGCTTTCCACTCAGCTTGGTTAACGCCAAATATCTTACGGACCAAAAATGCTGAGACTTGAATTAAATTTTAAATAATATATTGTAACGTGATACCAAACAAGTATATTTTTTTTTAAATCCAGTTAACGGTTTACTATAAATCAAAAAAAAACTAAAAATAAATTTGTCACCTGGAAAATTTTAGGAACGCAAAATGATTTTATCTCCAAAAAAATTTGAGAAAAATTTAAGTTTTTTTACAAAAAATAAAAACCTAACCAAAAAAAATTAATAAAAGTTATCTTTTAAAAACTATTTTTGTCAACATTTAGTCATATTTTGAGAAAAATCGAATTGACCGTTTTTTTACAAAAAATTAAAACTAAAAAGAAAATTTAACAAAAGTTGGTAAAAATTGATTTTCGTCTTAAATATATAAAATATTTGAAATTAAGGCTTTGATTGATTTTGAGAAAAATCAAATTGACAATTTAAAAAAAATTAAAAATCTACCAAAAAAAATATTGAAACTTGGTAAAAATTTACATTTGTCTCAAATAGCGTTTCAAAAATTTATAATATTGTATTCAAGCTTTTTATTTCACAGAAAATATTGTTTTCGACATTCAGTAGTTTTTTTTATAAAAATCCAAGAGTATTTTTTTTCCGACACGAAAACTTACAAATTTTTAAGCAAGACAAATAGACAGACGGGATTGGAAGTTATCATTGTGGGTCGCATCCCAGTCTCTGTTTTAAATTTACTTTTGAAACCGCAAAATGGATAACCCTAGATAAGAAACTCGTTAATTTAAAGGGAGCAAAATAAAGGGCGCATTCATTCTTCGCTAACGCCTGAAACAAAATTAGGGATAAGGCATGGGTTAGGGCAATTGTATCCACTGTACAGCAGCATAAAGTAAAAACTCCTTAACTCTTTTAAACGGAAAGCTAAATATCTTAAAATTTGTAAATTGCATATATTTTAAAGCTCCCTTAAAATACTTTTGGTTCTTGATTCTAATGAAAGAAGTAAATAAACATTTTAACAAACTTTTAAAACAAACAAACTTCCCTAAATCAATGTGACACATTTAGTATGCTGTGAAAAATATCATGGCGTCACACAAATAAAATATTATCACGTCGTCATTTTAATCGACAGATTTTAAGCACAAAATTATAAACTACAAAAATATTTTAAAAAAGCTTTAACTAGTCAAATATCACAATAGAAAACAGATAAAACTTATATTTATTGTTAAAGTTCTTACCTTAATTCCTTACCCATTTTCATTCAAATTATATTTTCAAAAAAATGACACCAAAAATTCACTTCCTTGTCAACACAACTGGGACCGATCGCGATACGAGACACCACATGATTCACGCCTTTTTTTAATAATCGAACTTTTATTTTTATTGGTACAATTAAAATAAATATTCTTATTTTTCTCTAACGAAATTAACACTAACCGAATTCAAATTTTAAAATTAAACCGCCAATTAACATTACCAACACTACAGAACAAACCAACCAACCAACCAACCAACCGACGACGACCGACACGATGACCGAGCTTTGGAATATATGAGAAAGCAAATAATTTAACCGTAATTCACATTTTACAAGAAAAAACACTTTGCCTCCCAATTAATCAATATTTGTATTGCATTAACTTAAACTTAACAACAAACTTCACATTTTGTTTAAACTTTTCTTACCGCACTTTGAAAATAAATATTTTTAATTAATTTTTTGGTTTTGAATTCGAGACAAACGCGGACACAAGAATTTCACAAACATTTAGGTACTGCCAAATACCAAAGATCAAAGATTAACGAAAAATGTTGAGCGGTAATGAACTAAAATATGTCATGGCGGCCGATGATGGCAGCGAAGAGAAGTAATGGTCGTGTTCATTGGGTTCAAATGCATGGGTTCCAAACTATTGGAATTATTGTGAACTAAAACCCCGATTACAAGAGTGGATTGAGAAATCGAAACGAATCCAAATTTAGATTTCGATACGTTGGATAGAAAGGAGACTGCAAGATTGAATTTAAATGAAGTCGTAATGAAATCCATAATACAAAGTTGTTTCTAATTTTATTTTTTGTATTTGTATTGTATTTTTATTCATTCATTTAAACTTAAAACTATATAACAATTAATTAATAAGAGAGGTGAATAATAGTGTTCATTATTTAACTAGAAGTTAGTGGTGAATGACACATCAATTGAATCCATTGGTATTTGATGTGGGGTGTAGATTTAAATACAAGAAAAACGAAAATTGAAAGATATGAAAACGAAAAAGCTTGCTTGCAACTGTATAGAAAAATATTTAAAGATATTTAACAATTCATTAATAATATACATCTTATAGCTATTTTATTTTACATCAATTTTATTGTAGCTTATAAACAAATTCTAAATAAGTGATTCAATACAATTAAAATGTCTACTAAAACATGAAAAACGAAACGTTTCTCTTATGGATAAGGGCAATTTATTGAAAATATGTGGAGCTGTATATGTATAAAAATGAGAAAAAAGATGTTCTATAAGCAAAAGGTACATTCACTAAGCTCATATTGTTCACACGAAGGTTGTACATTTGATAATTCCTACTAGGAATATTTCCGCTTTGTTTGAAATACTCTCTCAAAACTTTAAAAACATATAAACGCCTCATTGGTAGAATTAGCAATTCCTTGCAGCCAGCCGATTTTTGTTTAAAATAATTTGTAGTAAATGCTTCTGTGCAACCAATAGAGCCCGAAAAATATTGTATTGCAGCTTTGAGTTTGCAAGCCCATAATATATAATTTTTAAAACTTTTTGATAGCAAAAAGACTTAATTAAATACATTTTTCGTTTGACCAATAACATGTATGTTTTCATCATATGAATATGATTCTTCCAATTTATATTGCTATCAATTACTACTCCTAGGTATTTAAACTTTTGAACTTTTTCAATTTTAAAGCAATTATCTGTACAATGTACATTCGTTATACAATTACTTTTACCACAATTATGAAGAGGTAAAGAAAATTGTTTACAATCCTGAGCATGAAACCGTAAATTAAAATCAGTAAGACTATTTCCAGTTACCTCAAAACACATCAATTTAGTTTTTTCGCTGATAAATGTTCACATTACTTTCAAAGCTAGTCCTAGATGAATATGTAAAAACAATGTCGTCAGCGAAACTAGTTGAAGTACTATTTAATTTCAGTTTGAAAATGGAATTAATATAAATCAAGAAAAACAAAGGGCCAAGAACAGATCCTTGTGGAACTCCGTTCTTTAACAGCCTTGATTCACTTAAGATTCCGGTTTTATTAACTTTTTGTATTCTATTTTTTAAATAATAATTCAGCTAATTGAAAAAACTATCGCGAAAACCTTCATTATAAAGTTAAGCTAGCAAAACATCGTGGTTCACCAGATCGAAAGCTTTAGTCATATCAATAAACAGACCCATTGTTGATTTATTGCTATTTTAATTTCCATAAAGCTGACTACACATCTTTAAGATAGCATCTACTGTTCACAAACCTGCTCTAAAACTAAACTGATTATTACAAAAGAAATTAAACTTTTCCAAGAAGAAAACGAATCTTAAGTGACTTCTGAAAAATGTTTGAAAAGGTTGAAAGGAGCGATATAGGCCTATAATTTGAAATAATTATCCTATTTCCTTTTTGGAAAAGTGCTATGACTTTTGCACATTTAAGATGTTCAGGGAAACAACCAATATCAAACTTTTTGTTAAAAAGGAAGGTAAGAATGTCAACAACATACCAAGCAACAATTTTCAATAAAATACTTGATACACAATCACTAGTGCACGAATTTAAATTTTTTTTAAAATATAACAACTTTGAAAACATCTCTTGATGTTATTCTATTAAAAATAAAACTATTTGGTTGTGTATCATCCGAAAACAAATTTAAAGGTTTTAATTTTTCTGAAATTTCATAAAATACTCATATTAGAAATGATCAACGAATAAGACTATAGCTTCCTCAATTTCAATAGAGTCAACTTTACAGGATTTCTATTTTTACCAAGAATACTATCAACCACTCTTCACGAATATTACCTTCAGCTCTGGAAAACCTCTCAAGATAGTAGTTATTACGAGTATTACCAGTTTCTTTATTTACCGTTTTGCACAAAGTTTCATAGTATTTTTTAAGTTTACTATTGTTTCGAAATTTTTTTTCCTGATCTTATTCAGAAGATAGTTTTTCATCCAACATTTAAGGTGTTTCTTTTTACCCGAAAGCTTTTTTTAAAAAGTACTTGAATAAATATGCTTTTTTAAAGTTTCAAATAGATCAAATGCAACAGAGGTATTATGTTCGGCATAAACTTGGTCCCAACATTAAAATGTTAAAATTCTTTAAATAGCTTAAAGTTTACACAATATTTAACTGGATCTGAAGCGGCTTTAATGTTTTGAGAACGATTGACAGATAAGTAATTTAATGCAATCATGCTATGAGCGGAAAGTTTTAAATCATACACTTTACCAATGAAATTATTTGTATTGTTTTTATGACATCTTACAAAAATATGGTCAATACAGCTCTTAGAAGAATCTGTCAAGCGGGTATTTTCATTAATTTAACTCTTAAGACCATTTATAGCAATAGTAAACAAGTAATTTTCAGAATTTATATCAAGTTATTTGTCTATTATTTGACAGTAACAATTATTTGTCAGCTCCAAACGATAGATGGAGACATCTTCCATCTATCGTTTGGAGCTGGATTGAGTTAGTATTCAATAGATGGCGCATTGCCAAACTTCCAAACGTTTCGCATAAGCTACAATTTAATAGCTAACCACTATGCATCAAACAGAACTATGACACATTTAATAAATCTTTTCGGACAGATTTTACCAGTTATACCTTGCTCTACTTTCACAGATGAGATTAACGCCTGTTTAAAACAATCATTTTTTGGCGAAATGTTGAAGAAGGAAAAAAACTAATTTATTCAGAGTATCTTTCCGGATGTACAGAATTATTACTTGAATCATAACTGGCTCAGCCATAGGGCCATCTTGGCATCCAAAAATGTCAATGTTCACAAAACTAACTTCCAATTACAACAGTTGTTATAAATTGTAAATTTTCCTATTGAATTTTTAAATTCACCTGGAATACCACCATATAATGTTCGATTAAAGATGGATTCACCTAAATATTATTTTCATGCGTAGTTTGAATCCTCACTACAAAGCTACACGTTTGGTCATTAAAAAGATCACCGGAAATATTATTCAACCGTTTAAACTGAAAGGATTAAAGGAAAAAGTGGTTCTGTTGACACGTATTTAAGTGATTCTTTCAGACTCTACCATACGCTTAAGAAGGTTACAGTTTGCAATTCATTTAGCTTTTGCTATCTCTGTAAATAAGCCTCGAGGCCAAAACAATGCCTTTTAATCAAGGTCGCCATTTTTATTACGAATGACATCTATATAAAAAAGCAGTGTGGTGCCCATGTCTGGGTTTTCTTACCAACAATATTTTGCACATAATGAAATAAGATTGATTTCAATATTGGTTCTTGTTCCCGATATTTAAAGCCGCAAAACAATTTTAGTAACATTTCTTGAATCTTGTAATTGTTTATATAAAAAAATACATAAAGATGATTATTTTACGTCAAAAACAAGTCAATCCTCTATTTATTCATGAAATAATCAATTCTTTCCAATTTCCAAAAAATAACTGTTGCCAAAACAGATATTTTTATAAAGAAGTACTTTTTTTCTTTTAAGATGAAACAAGTTTAAAGAAAATATCTTAATTTTCTGAAAAGATATTTGAGTCGAAAATGAATTTAACAAGTTTTAGTAATGATTTTTATGTATTTTTCCAAAATATAACCAGATGTCAAAATCGTTATTTTCTCGTTTTTTTTTAAAGTAATTTTGGAGATAAATTCATTTCTGGTTCGCATTATAATCGAAGTGACCATAATTTATGAATTGAATATTTTCAAAATTATATTAGTTCGGTGTCACGGTACATTTACAGCTTAAATTTGTGTTTTTGGTTCCTGAAATAATTTTGATTATGAAAAATGTTCACTTTTTTAAATTCAAAAAGGAAGTTATCGTAATCGGTTCGATTTGTCGAATTAAAAATTTTGACATTTTTCGACGTGTCAAAAGTTTAAATACAAGATTTTTAGAGAGATGCCTGTGCGTGCGTACGTACGTTCAAATAAATTCTGTTTTTCAGATGATGATGCAGAAAGGACTCTCAAAAAAAGTAATTTAAAAAAAAGGTGAAAACTTTGGTTAACCCAAAATATCTCACGAATCAATAACGCTAGAGACTTAAATATTATATACTGTAACCACGGTTGCCAGTTTGGCCGTTTACAACCAAATTTGTTTATAATTTTCTTACTTGGTCGCATGATCATTTTTTTTTTCCATTTGTTCCCTTTCTTAAAAAATTGTAAAAAATACTCTAATATGTTCTAAAAAAATAAAATGCCTAATGGCTGAAACACAAACACGCATTAGCGTCAGCTAAGTTTGCGTTGCCTTTGGCCTGCTTCGAAGTTGCTTTGAAAGACACTTCCAATTTCAATATAACATTTCTAAAATGGCACTTCTGTCATTACCAGCTGTTATTTTTTTTCATAATAAAAAAAATATGAGTTTTTAAATCGAGAAAAAAAAACAAATTTATCGCTGAAGCAGCTTCCACAGCCTATAATTACCAATGGGAATCCCTCCAAAAGCAAATGTATTATGTTTGTTGACTTTTTTACAGCTGTGAAATTTGAAATAGAGCTTCCGTTTTGGAGTCACATTAAGTTATTTTCTTACGATTGTCAAATGAATTCCTATGGCTGAATTCTTAAACGTCAAGCAACGCCGAAGCTGAAGCATGTTTGTGTTTCAACCATTAAGTACTTTTCAATTGTAAACGGTAAATAAATGTATTTAATTGAATGCACCCCATAACAAATGCATATTGTTAAATGAATATTGTTTTCGAAATTTAGGTAAGTTCGTTTATAACTTGAAAAATTATAAAATTAAAGCTCAGTTGCTGCTAAGTGGACATTTTTTTAATGAATTCAATTAAAACGAAAGATAGACTTAATTTTGATAGCATTAATAATATAATACTGGCCAAAGAGCTTCAAGATTAGAAAAAAAATTTGTATAAATTTTATTAAGCGATAATATTCGATCTCTTCACATAATGTTAACATATAGTGATCTTAAAAAAAAGAGGCTGGGATGCGACCCACACTGATAACTTTCCATTCCGTCTGTCGATTTGTCTTGCTTAAATGGTTTTGCTTTCGTGTTTTGTTAAAAAAGTTGTCACTTAAATTTTAACAAATTTTTAAATTAACAACAATATTTTGAATATGATCAAATTGTTTGATTTCAAAATCTTTTTTTGTTAAGTCGAAAACCAATTTTAGTAATTTAATTTAAGTAATATTTTTCGTAGATTTAAATTTTGTATGAAAAAACTGAGAGTTGGATTCTTATAAAAAAATTACGGAATGTCGGAAACAATATTTTTAAAAGAAATTAGTTTGAAGCCAATATTTTTTTCAATTCTTAAATAGATATTTGTCGATAGTAAATTCGCACCAACTTTTAGTATTTTTTTTTAAGTTCATTTATTTTATAAAAAAAAACTATGTATTCGGTTTTTCTTAATATTTTACCTGATGTCAAAAACGTTATTCTTCGTTTCACACAATTATTTCAGAGATAAAACCATTTTGTGTTCGTTAAATATTCGAGGTTACAATTATTTATTTTTTCAGTCATTTTTTTGGATTTATAAAAAAAAAGTAAATTGGAGTTTTTCTAAAAAATATGTCTTTATTATCACGTTAAAATATATTTTATAATAAACAATTTAATTCAAGTAGTAAGCGTTATTGGCTCGTGATTTATTTTGGGTTAATCAATTTTTTTTTTTAAATGCTGCGGTTAGGAAAACACCCACTCAAATTTTCAATCCGACAAATCGGACCGATTACAATAACTTCCTAAAGGAAGTTAAAAACCACTGCGGATAAAAATTATTTTGGTCTTTATTTCGACGATTAGTCATTTTTATTTTCAGCATTGGTCATGCAAATTTTTTGCAAGTGGCAACCGTGATTGTGACGCAACACTGATTAAATATATTTTTGGAAAAAAGTCCAATTATGATATAAATCAAAAAAACTTTACAAAATATTTGTCACCTCGAATGTTTTACAAACAAAAATGATTTGATCTCCAAAATAATTTTGTGCAACGAAGAATAACAATTTTGACATCTGGTAAAATTTTGAGAAAAAATAGAATTAATAATTTTTGTACAAGAAATAAAAACCTAAAAAAACATTACACAAAGTTTGTAAAAATTGATTTTCGACGCAAATATCTTTTTGTCTTATAACATATATTGTTTTCAACATTCAAAAAATGTTGAGAAAAATCGAATTGACAGTTTTTTAACAAACAATAAAAGTCTAAACAAAAATTCTAAAAATTTCAAAAATTTAATTTTTGACTCAAATATCTTTTAAAAAATTTGAGATATTGGCTTCTAATACATTTTTTCTTATATCAAATATTGATTTTAATATTTTAAGAAAAACAACACTAAAACTTGGTTAAAATTTACTTTCGACTAAAATATCCTTTCAAATATGAAAAATATTGGCTTCAAATTTATTTAATCTCAAAGGGAATAAAATATTCGACTTTCAGTAAACTTTTTATAAAAATCCAACGCTACATTTTTCATAAAAAAATAAAATCTACGAAAAATAGTACTCAAATTTGGTAAGGAATTATGTCCGGTTCTCGATATCTCGTAAGCAATGTTTATCCAATTTGTATTTGTTTATACAAGAAATACAAATTTTTAAGAAATACTTGTTTAATTTGTAAAAATTGGTCTTAGCTTAAAATATTTTTGGTAATTTTTAATTTTTGAAAGAGAAAAGATTGCAATCTTTTCTTCGGTATTCAAAACTTAAATTTTTTTCCGGAGCCTAGTACGATGCTCGATATTATAAACAGTTTTGACCGAATGTTGTTTTTTTTGGCTTAAAAGCCAAAGCTTCGGACGGACACTATCAATATTGCAGAAACTGATTTGAACTTAACAACATAATTTTTAAATGGTCCTTCGGCTTTGAAATTGAACTTCCATCGCTACATACACACGTATATTTTTGAATGTACATAATTTATAAGTATACATATTTATGAAGTTAACTGTTGATATCATGACAATTTGAAATTCGATTTGTGTAGCAATAAAATAATAAACCTTAACGTTTCAATTGAAATTCTAGAAGACTAAGCATAGCTATAATTTTATCAGCAATGACAACTGTTTAACCATGGTTTAGGTTACCTAACCTACAAAGACAACTATCAAAACGACACAATCAATATTCTAATTAAATAATTGCTTGTATCGTTTTATGTTACACAGTTGTTGTAAATATGTACTACAGGTATTCAGCATTAAATCGTTCAACTACATATCTCTCTATTGGTAGCCACGCAGTTACCACAGATAATATCATCGTAGTTTCAATTTCGATTAATCGATAAATTCAATCCAATTACATTAAGATAACTGGAATTGAAATATCTAAATACATATTCTCGTATGCATACATATGTACCTGTTTCTGATACACATTGATATTTTTTAATTAAGGCAAATGCATAACCTAATAACGTTTTAAAATTTTATTTAATTAAAAAACAGACAAAAAATGTTCTAATGTCGATAAATATGTTGTGCATGATGATTTCGTGTTTGACTTTATTTTGTTACAAACGTATAAAAATTAATATTGGCTAAAACCCTTACTTGCCTTTCAACACTGAGTTATTATTAACGGCTTTTATTGTGCAGGATACAACAATTTACTCAGTCAAGCATTTTTCTACTCAAATATTTTTTTGGTTTTTTATGAAATCATTTTTGAATTTAAACACTACAAGTTTGATCTCTCTAGTAAGCTTATTTACCAAAGTAAGAGGGTTTTAGAACTTTCCGTGATCAAGTTGAAGTAAAAGTCTGACTCCTCTCGAGATATTTAACATTTTTTCATCTTACATTAAGTCTTCAAAAATGTTAACAGCATAAGATGTTAGCTTGAGATGTTTAAAGAATACAGTTTTCCTCCTTACCAGAGCGTTTCTGTATTTTAACTGACCTAAAAATAAAGGTCTTGAATGGTTGCTTTGGTAAACTTTCTGGTAAGAATCTGAAAAAAATGGATGTTCGCTTGCTTTTGAATAATTAAGGTCCAATCCCGACGCAATTGCCAGTCCAAAAACCACAACACACAATGATACGTTGATAAAAGGCTTTTCAACAATTTTTCTTGGATTTTTATAACACAAAGTGAGTCAAGTTCTTTCTATTAATGTAGCCTTCAAGTTGAAAAAAGACCTTACTCCTAAAGATGGTCTTTCTATGAAAATCATCATTTCATCAGGACCTTATCTGCCTGAGCTCTTGGGTTTCCTGAACTTCAAAAGCGTCAGGACCTAGGTCTTTATGCAAAATACGATGTAAAATAGTTTATGGGATATCAAAGAGAAATCGAAGAACTCGATTTTAGTACACACTACGGCTCGTTTCACACTACACGGTTTTGACCGTACGGCAAGAAACGGGACGGCGACATTTTGTTAGAGACGCAAAGAAGAGCATATACGCTTTCATATTATACGGTCACGGTACCGCGCCGTGTGACAACCGTCTTCTGCCACTAGAGTATACGGCAACCGGAAGGTGCGATAAGCTTAGTGTCGTACTTGACGAAATGCATCACATTCACATAATACGATTTTATTCGTGTGGCAGTGTTCGATCAACCACTTCAAGACACGATGAAAAAGTATACTAAGGACAGGAACTCTGCATATATCGTGTTTTACCGTGCGGTTAAAACCATTTAATGTTTAATTAGCCATTGATCCGGTTTATGCTGTCCGGTATTTTGACGTACGGTCCAAACCGTGTAGTGTGAAACGAGCCTTAGTGGCAGTAGACGGTTGCTAAACGGCGCGGCGGCATTTTGCCGTGACCGTATAATATGAAAGCGTATATGCTCTTCTTCGCGCCTCTAACAAAATGTCGCCGTCCGGTTTTTTGCCGTACGGTCAAAACCGTGTAGTGTGAAAAGAGCCGTAGTGTGGACGAAAATCGAGTTCTTCGATTTCTCTTCGATCTTTCCTAAACTATATTACATCGTATTTTGCATAAAGACTTAAGTCCTAAAGCTTTTGAAGTTCAGGCAGATTGGGTCCTGTTGAAATGATGATGGAAATGTTAGTCGTTGTATCAAACAGGGTAAAGAATTCAGCACAGTTAATGTGGAGAGGTTTTAATTAGGTAATTTTTTTATTGATCGAGGATACCAATAAAATTGATATCAAAAACTTCACCAAGTCGTATTGAGTATAGTGGGCGCCAGGAAACTTTTTAATGGAAGTTTACCAAAATCAAAAGCTGAAAACTAGTCTTCAAAGAAAATTAAGAAATAAAAGAGTGGTTTTGTTTTAAAGATGAGACATTTAAATTATCTTTAATTGCCTACAAAACCTTGACCGAATCCGGGATTTAAAACTAGGATCTGTAACACGTCCCGTAATATCGGGAAAACAGAATTTTGACGAGAAAGTCAAAACTACAAATTAGCAGACAAAAAAAAAATCTAAACTTAGCTTTTCAACTCCAAATTCCCACAACAGCTACAGTAGTTCTTCCTTTAACAAATTTTGTTCCACAGCGGAATCTTCAACACAAAAAAACTATCGTAAAAAAAATCATTTACTATTTTCTTAAAAACTTTTCTTCACACAATTTTCCAACTGTCTTGTCGGTTTGGACAAAATCCAAAAAGTGCAATCATAATGGCGAGTTTGACCTTTCTGACTACTTGCCGTCAGTCAATCCTCTTTGATCTTATGTGTGGTGAACGGTCTGTCTGGGTCCCTCAACTTTCTCCGTCCATAAGACTGGGGTGTGTATCGTTAGATAACATTAAGATAAGATGCATTTCGTCAAGTACGCCACTAACCTTATCGAGCCGTCCGTCCGGCTGCCATATACTGTAGTGGCAGAAGACGGTTGCTACACGGCGCGACGCCAGCATTTCGCCGTGAACGTATAATATGCTCTTCTTTGCTCCTCTAACAAAATTTCGCCGCACGATTTTTTGCGGTACAGTCAAAACCGTGAAGTGTGAAACGAGCCTTAAAGTGATTTTATATCGTTAATGCTTTATGAAGGGCCGTCGGCCATAGTAAGTTAAAGTTGGCGTGACACACATACTTGGGCATGGGTATCATCGTTATGCCTTTCCGAGTTGTTAAGCCGAAATGTGAACCAACCGTCTCAAAGCTCGTTGGTGTGGAACCCTTTCATACACTTTGGTAAAACCTGTTCAATTTGCATTCTCAAAGTGCTAGAAAAGCAGGTTACTGGATGATGGCCCAGGATTCCACTGAACTCTTCCAGAATTTTGGGTTCGCAGTGAGAGTTGGTAAGTTGTGGTAAAATTTAACCCAACAATATTTACAGATTCATCAAAACTCCATCAATGGCTTTAGTTTTAATCGATTTAAGATATCTGTCCTTCAATGTCATTAACAAACATCACCATATTCTCAGCATTACCAATCCTAAGACCTTCTGATGTCTCTCTGAATAAATTTTAAATTCAAAACACATTCCTTCAATAATGTTCTGTTTTAAAGATCCCTTACTTCCAATAACTATAAATCCCATCAGATATTTTCAAATGCAGCTTAAGCTTTTATTATATTATTGTTATTTGAAAACTCCTCTCCTGCCCCCACATCTCCACATTATGGACCACACCACACATGGCGTTTTCAACTTAATCTGATAAATGACAAATCACAAGTCTTAAACTGAAACCCAGAGTATTCCCCAGATTAGCTACCATATCGCCTCCTTGTTGTTCCACCTATACTATGGCTTTAAATTTTTCAATCACTCCAAATCCAAAGCTATACTATGTTGTAAGTACTACATTGTGCTAAGCAAGGAGCAGTCAGTGCAACAAAACAAAACTTTGTGTGACTTTTCTTTTGCTTGGCTTGGCACTTGGTGCCGGTACTTCAAAACAAATCCAGCTGACATAGTGTGGAAAATGTGTGAAAGTTTCAGCAGCCACTCTACTCGTACTCGTTCTACGGCTCTGCCTCTCTAGCGCGTATTCATCAATTACGTTTTCGAGACAAAACTTTGTGTCATTTAAGTGTCGTTAGTTTCAAGTTTTTGTTGTGTGTGGGAAGGATGATGCTTGGGTTTTGTTTTGTTTTGTCTCCCATGTCTGTCTTTTAAGTAGAGAAAATTTCAGCTGTTTGAGGATGACTTATATGATAGTATCTATATGTTATAGATATATTTTCATGTTTATATCCATTTCTACGAGTATATGTATGTGTCTGCTATAAAGTTTAAAGTCATGTTTTCAAAAAAATTTTGACAAGTCGTTAATTCCATGTTTGTAACAAGCTCAAGTTAACTTGGGAGTTGCGTGACTGACGTGCTTTTCTAGTCAACATTAAGGCTGGTGTTGTAGCTAAGTTTGTTTATTTGATTTCTTCTTTTTTTTAGTTTTGATAAATCTTTTTGTTTTGATGTTTTTGTATGTTTTTGTTTTAATTTGAGAAAAATAAAAAACAAAAATTTGGTCATATGTGGACATGAAATATTATCTTTATTTATTAACCGAATTAAAAAGAAAAGTTCGACAAATTTTCAATTATCAAATTGCAATGCGGATTTTGTACAATCATAAAAATTGACTGCTGACAATTCTACAAATTTGTCACACTTGTCTAACAAATCTGTATTTGATAAAATATTTATAGGACAAAAAAATGCAACGAATATTTTGTCATTGTCATATGCTGAAAAATTAAAAAAAATACTGACAAATAATTACATATGTTAATGGTAAATTTTGTTTTCATTTTACAAACGATTCCAGTACAAATTTGTCGAAAAAATCCTGATAGTTGTGGATAAATACTTGACACTTCATTGTCATAACAATGTTTTTATAAAACAAAAAGAATTGTCAGATATGTATCAAATTTTGACAATTGTCAAGTTGTAAATTAACAATTTGTCACCTCTTGTAAATGTTAAGATAGGCACATTTGTAAATGACAACTTGACAATTGTCTTAATTCTATCCCATACAACTTTTTTTACAATTGTCAGGGAATTTGTGACGAACTTAAAGATTCATCGTCGGGGATTTTTTGATGGAACAATGTTGAAAATTTTTTTATGGAACAAGAGAAAATATAAATTTTATTTTTTTTTCAGAATGTTAATGACAATTGTAACAGGCTATTCAGTCTTGAAAGTGAAGTGACAAAAACACTAAAATTATGTTTTCAAATGCAAATGATGAAGAATTAAATTTGCAATTTTGCGAAATACGCCACCCTCGAATTTTCAAAGAAAGGACTAATATTGATTTGTCTACATTAAATGAAAGAATAATTTTGCGTTTGCAAAAGTATAGCGGAATAAATTTTGTCAAAACTCCCTTGACATCTCCAGGATCCCACAAAAAGAAAACGTTCCCTCAATGCTGAGACCCAAGTTTTATGTGCATTACACTGGCTTGAAAATGGAGCTCAGTATCATGTATAGCTGGAGGTGGCATTGCGTCAAACGACTTTGAATCTTGTGGAAGAAGAAATTCGCTTGCCTACGGAAAATATAACATCTATATTCCACAACGTTTTAGACATTTTGGGAATTTCGCTTCTAGCGCTGGCTGTGTTGGTGGATCTTTAATAAGAATTCATGCACGGACTAGAAATGAGTCAATGTGATTATTGGAAATATTGTTTTCCGTCGGCTTTGTTTTTGCACTGTTGTTTTTGCAATGAAACAATTAGGGAAAGTTAATGTAACTTAATTGTTTCATTGCAAAAACAACAGCGACCAAAAAAGCCGACGGAAAACTATGTTTCCAATAATCACAATAATTACACAAATTGGTCAATAAATTAACTCAATTAGAAATGAGCCAGCATATGTTGAGAGAAGGTTAAGACTTGATTAATGACATATTTGTGTTTGGCCTAAATTTTGGGGTTTTATTTTTTTGCACAATGGCCTGGATCTGTTAACGATGCCAGGATTCCAAGAAATTGATCTTTAGGAAGACGATGGGAAAATGGATGCAGACCATTTCCAAATGCTTTAATGTTAGGAGACAGCGTTTATGGACAGAAAAGATGGCTACTAACTTTTATTCCACATCTAATTGAACAAACTAAAGCATTGAGAAGCTTTTTAGAGTTCAGAAGAAAATAAGGAGGCTATAGTAAAAAATACATCTTACTTACTTACTTAAGGTGGCGCTACAGTCCGGGCGGACCTGGTCCTCAACCAACATGCGTCTCCAGCCAGCTCGGTGCCTAGCTAGCTGTCTCCAGTTTCGCACGCCAAGTTGGTTGAGGTCCTCTCCCACGTGGGTGCACCACCTGAGTCGCGGTCTTCCTCTACTGCGCCGCAGTCCCCCGGGATTGGATTCGAAGACCTTTCGGGCTGGAGCGTTGATGTCCATTCGCTCTACATGACCTAGCCATCTAAGCCATTGAACTTTAATTCTGCTAACGAGGTCAGTGTCGCTGTACAGCCTGTACAGTTCGTCGTTATATCTTCTCCTCCATTCTCCATCTATGCGTACGGGACCAAAAATCACCCGAAGAATTTTTCTCTCAAAGCATCCTAAGACGCTCTCATCTTTCTTTGACAATGTCCAGGCCTCAGCGCCATAAATGAGAACCGGGATGATGAGTGTCTTATAGATGGTGATTTTAGATGCTCGAGACAGGACTTTACTTCTAAGTCCAAAGAAGCAGCGATTCGCAAGAGTTATTCTTCGTTTGATTTCAGCGCTGGTGTCGTTGTCTGTATTAATAGTGGTGCCTAGTTAGACAAAGTCCTTAACTACCTCAAAGTTATAGCTGCCCATGGTGAGGTTTTGCCAAGACGTCGTCGTTCAGTGTGATTTTTTGATGACAGCATATACTTGGTCTTGCCCTCATTGACCCATCTTCTTCACTTCCGTCGCAATGCTCAAAAACGCTCCACTGACATCACGCTTTGATCTTCCAATTATGTCAATATCATCTGCGTATCCGAGTAATTGGATGGACCTTTGGAAGATTGTGCCTCTAGTGTTGACGGTTGAGTTTTGCACACTTCTTTCCAGAACGATGTTGAAGAAGTCGCATGACAGTGCATCGCCTTGTCTAAAACCTTTTTTGACATCAAATGCATCGGTGAGATCTTTTCCGACCTTGATAGAGCAGCGTGCATTCTCCATCGTCATTCTGCACAAACGGATAAGTTTGAAAGGGATGCTAAAACTAGACATTGCTCGGTAGAGCTCTTCCCTATAGATGCTGTCATACGCGGCTTTAAAATCGATAAAGAAATGGTGGGTATCGATTTGAAGCTCCTGGGTTTTTTCCAAGATCTGTCGTAGTGTGAATATTTGGTCGAAACATCAGTCATCCTTAAAGAAAAATTTCCTCGTCAAATTATTTGGGATTATCACCATCTATTTTATGCAAGATTATTTCGACTTTTCAGTACTGCATTATTTAGAAAATAGTTTGCGACGCGGAATTACATCTTTTGAAATGATGGATGAATAAAAATACATCAAATTTTGTATTTATAGACCGAAATAATGTAATGGTATAGATGCTGAAGATATATGTATACTTGATCGTATAGAAGAAAGAGATGTCAACATGACAATACGAACAAAGACGATGTCAACGTTTCCAAATTTACTGAAAGAATAACATTAGTAAAACTGTCTGTTACCCGCATAACTTAAAATTTGTGAAATAAATAACAATATTTAAAACTGGGGGAGAGTACCATAACTTAGACGACAAAGTTTAACGACGAATTTGTATAGAGCAGTTAAAAACAAACATTTTTTACTACAGAAGGGGAAGAATTCTATCTCCCCCGTTTACGCAGTAAGGGTAGTTTAAAAAATATGTACGTTAAATGAAAAACAAAAAAGAGGCTGGGATCCGCCCCACACTGATAACTTCCCATCCCGTCTGTCAATTTGTTTTGCTTAAAAGTTTTTACCAATTTAAGTAGAACTCCTTACATTTTTACAAATTGGATGAATGTATTTAATTTGACAGATATCAAGAACCGAACATCAATTTTTACCAAATTTCTGGAATTTTTTTTATGAAAAAACGGACTTTTGGATTTTTATAAAAAAAAAAACCTACTGAATATCGAAAACAATATCTACAGTAAAATAAAAAAAGTTTGAAGAAAACTGTCAATTAGATTTTTCTTAAAATTTTACTGAATGTTCAAAACAATATTTTTTATAAGTTAAAATTAGTGGAAAGCCAAAATCTCAAATTTTAAAAAGATATTTTAAGTTTTTATTTTTTTTAAGAAAACTGTCAATTCAATTATTTCACAAAATTTTACTGAATATTGACAACAATAATTTTTAATAGATAAAAGTAGTTTAAGGCCAATATCTCAAAGTTTTGAAAAGATATTTGAGTCGAAAACCAATTTTTACCACCTTTTAATTAATTTTTTTGTAGAGGTTTTTATTTTTTGTAAAAAAAATTGTCAATTCGATTTTTCTCAACATTTTTCAGATTGTTAAAGACAATATTTCTTATAAAATAAAATAAGTATGAAGCGTAAATTTTAAGTTTTTGAAAAGATATTTTGAATCGATATTCAATTTTTACCAACTTTGAGTAATGTTTTTTTTAGATTTTTATTTTTTATAAAAAAGACAGTCAATTCGATTTTTCTCAAAATTTTATCAGATATCAAAAACATTATTCTTCGTTGCACAAAATTGTTTTGGAGATGAAATCATATTTTAGTCGTAAAATTTTGGAGGTGACACATTTTGTTTTCATTTTTTTTGATTTTTTTGAAAACCTTTAATGGATTTTTTTTTTAAATATAATTCTTTAATATCACGTTACAATATATTATATAAAATTTAATTCAAGTCTCTAGCATTTTTGGTTCGTAAGATATTTAGGGTTAACCAAAATGTTCACCTTTTTTCAAACTGCTATGGTACAAAAACCACCCACGCAATTTTCTTGTGAGCCCTTTCTGCATCCTTCTGCATTATTATTTGCATAACAAAATTTATTTGAAGTCGATATCTCTTCTGGTTCTTGAGCTATGGACGACGAAAAAACGTCGCAAACGTACGTACGTACGGACACTAGCACGCATAGACATCTTTCTAAAAATCTTTTATTTCGACTCTAGGGACCTTGAAGGGTCGAGAAATGTCAAAATTTTCATTTTGACATATATGCAGAAACAGTTAAAACAAATTTAGTATTGTTTTATTTTTAAAATTCATAAAGACTACGTAAATACTCTCAACTCAAGCAAGGAAAAATTAATTTAATTAAAATATTTTTGTTTGGTAATTTTTAATTTTCTCAAAAACTAAAATTTGATCAAACACAAATAAGAGCAATAAATTGTAAAATAAATAATAGTAGATAACCTTCAAGTATTGAAAAATTACACTTTAAACCTTCTTAAAACTTTGTTTACTCACATTTTGAGCTTAAATTTTTTTTTTTTTAAACTATGCATATTTTTGACTTGATTGAAAAACTGGCTAACTGGTCTGATTCGACAGATAATTGGTTTTATCTTTCCGCTGAACGAATATGGTTGTGTATACGCTTGAACAACGCTGGGAAGAGCGCTTAGAGAAGATGCCGATTTTGCAAAAAAAATTATCTTTTCAGATGAACTCATTTTGATCTTGGCGGGTATGTAAATAAGCAAAATTGTCACATTTGGGGCACAGAAAACCCTCATGCATACATTGAAAAGCCTATACACCCATAACGAGTCAATGTTTGGTACGGATTTCGGTCCAGACGCATAATTGGGCTATTTTTCTTCGAAAATGAGCAAGTAGTTATGAAGAGAGGTTATTGGCAACATAAGTTTCAATAGGACGTCGTAACGTGTCACACAACCGAAGTTAGACACTCGATGTTTTTATAGAATTTTCAAATAAAAAGTTATTTGGCGTACCCTCTAGTATTTTATAAATTCATCCCTTCTCGCCATTTTATCGTAAGCGACATTTTCATTAAAGAAAGACAACGTCATTATTAAAATTTGCTAGTAACATATAGAGACTTGAAGGCTTTTTCCATATCTTAACTTAAGCATAATTAATAATTTCCAATTCCGACTATGGGTACAAGTTGTTTCAAGGACCAGCAGTAAGCTTTTGATCTGTCGTTTACAATCAAATTTATTTTGGCACTAAAGATAAATTGTCCGGAAGGGCTCGATATTTTTCGTATGTTTAAAGAATACTTCGTTATTATAAACAATTGTTCTTTTTCTCCAATTCTGCCATGTAGTGTCTCGTAGATGCTTCCAGTCTTTATAGAAACCGAAGTTGGTAAAAATTGATAATCGATTCAAATATCTTTTCAAAAACTTGAAATTTAGGCTTCAAACTAATTTTATATTATAAGAAATATTGTTTTCAAGATCCGATAAAATTTTGAAAAAAATCGAATTGACATTTTTTTTACAAAAAATAAAACTCTAAAAAAAAACAATACTAAAACTTGGTAAAAATTTACTTTCGACGCAAATAGCTTTCCAAAAATTAGACATTTTGGCTTCAAACTTTTTATTTCACAGAAAAAATTGTTTTCGATATTCAGTAATTTTTATATAAAAATCCAACAATTCGTTTTTTCATACCAAAAATAAATTCTACAAAAAATAGTACGCAAATTTGGTAAAAATTGATACGAGTACATATAGACCAACTGTGGGTCCCATCCAAGCCTCTTTTTTTCATGAAATCTATGAATACAGACATACAATTCATGATTTATTGCATAGAATCTACGAAAATTCACAAAAGTCGACTTTTTCAAGTTTTAGCTTGAATGGCAAAAAACATCATTGCAAAAAACACTTGATTTTCTTTTGGTTTCTAAAATATTTTGATTTCCAAATATATTATTAGCTGAAATCTGAAAATTCTGAGATTTTAAGGTAAATTGTAACATTTTTTAAAAAATTTTTCAAAAAAATTAATGAATTCATATATAACATTTCGCTCGAATAGATAGACATAGTTAGCAATAATATGGTATAGTAAGAATAGTTAGTGACAAGAATTATTTTTAAAAAACAGTGGTGCTGCCACATCGATTTTATTTTGTTATTGGAAGAATAGAAATTAATATAAACTATACATTGAAAATTATGCATTTAAAAAATAAAAAGAGGCATGGGATGAGACCCACACTGATAACTTCCCATTCCGTCTGTCGATTTGTCTTGATTAAAAGTTTGTCTATATGTACTCGTATCAATTTTTACCAAATTTGCGTACTATTTTTTGTAGATTTTATTTTTGGTATGAAAAAACGGATTGTTGGATTTTTATATAAAAATTACTGAATATCGAAAACAATATTTTCTGTGATTTTTGATTTTATTTTTTATGAAAAAACGGAATGCTGGATTTTTTATATAAAAATTACTGAATATCGAAAACAATATTTTCTCTGAAATAAAATAAGTTCGAAGCCAATATTTATAATTTTTGAAAAGCTATTTGATTCGAAAGTAAATTTTTGCCAAGTTTTAGTATTTTTTCTAGAGTTTTATTTTTTGTAAAAAAAACTGTCAATTCGATTTTTTCAAAATTTTATCGAATGTTGAAAACAATATTTCTTATAAGATAAAATTAGTTTAAAGTTAATATTTCAAATTTTTAAAAAGATATTTGAGTCGAAAATCAAATTTTACACAACTTATATTAACTTTTTTTAGGTTTTTAATTTTTTGTACAAAAGCTATCAATTCGACTTTTTTCAAATTTTTTACTGAATGTTGATAGTAATATTTTTTGAAACATAAAAGTAAATTAAAGCCAATATCTAAAAGTTTTGAAAAGATATTTGAGTTGAAAATCAATTTTTACCAACTTTTATTAATATTTTTTTAGGTTTCAATTTTTGTAAAAAAACTGTCAATTCGATTTTTTCCAACATTTTTCAAATTGTTGAAAACAATATTTTCTATAAGATAAAATAAATTTGAAGCCTAAATTTCAAGTTTTTGAAAAGATATTTGAATCAATATTCAATGTTTACCAACTTTGAGTAATGTTTTTTTTAGATTTTTATTTTTTATAAAAAAAACTGTCAATTCGATTTTTCTCAAAATTTTATCAGATGTCAATCAGATCAGATGTATTTTTGATTTATAAAAAACCGTTAAATGGATTTTTCTCAAAAAAATACTTCTTTGATATCACGTTACAATATATTATTATATAAAATTTAAATCAAGTCTCTAGCGTTTTTGGTTCGTAAGATATTTAGGGTTAACCAAAATGTTCACCTTTTTTTCAAACTGCTATGGTAAAAAAACCACTCACGCAATTTTCTTGAGAGCCCTTTCTGCATCTTTCTGCCTTATTATCTGTATAACAAAATTTATTTGAAATCGATATCTCTTCTGGTTTTTGAGCTATATGGACAACGAAAAAACGTCGCGAACGTACGTACACACGCACGCACAGACATCTTTCTAAAAATCTTTTATTTCGACTCTAGGGACCTTGAATTGTCGAGAAATTTCAAAATTTTCAATTTGACAAATCGGACCCATTAGTTTTAGCAAAAAGAAATTTGAAAAATAAAAATATTTTTTAAAGTTAATTTTCAGCAAACAAATGGTATTTGGTTACATACATAATTTTAATTTTAGACAATCTAACGTACTAAAGTCTATATTTCTTGGTAGTCTAAGGCAAGAAGCCACAACTTTATTTGTTTTTAAAAATCCGTCTATATTTCTTATTTTACGAACTTCTATAGGAAGCGTATTAAAAAGTTTGCAGGAATAGGAGTTTCTGTAGCTTGTCTTACGAAAATATGGGATATTTACTATGAAGGTGAAATTACTTCTAAGACTTCGTATGTCGGAAATCGGACTATTCAAATATCCAGCTCTTTTAAAAAACACTTTAAAAAATTATAAATGTCTAACGGCGAGCTGATTTTTGAATAACGGTGAGTTGTTGTAGTTTATTGACATATGCAATACCCCAACAAGGTATTCCATATTGCAACTTGGAATGAAAAATGCCAAAATAAACCATCTTCAACAAATTTGAAGAGCAATGCTTTTTCAGGTGATAGAAACAACGGGTGGATGGGAGACGATAGTTTTTTAAAATAGCAATGTGTTTGTCCCAGTTAAGGTTTTGATCAATATAGATGCCGAGGTACTGAAAGTCTTCAACTTTTGCAATTTCAAAATAGATACCACTGCATTGAACATTGGGATGGTATGATTGAGTATGGTGACCATACATTCACCATAAAGTAAATTATAATTGAGGCAATCGTTATATATATTGGTATGTCAGGAGAGATACTACCTCTTATGCTAAAAAACATCAACTTTGTTTTGCTGCTCACAATTAAAATCATGTTTAGCAATCCAAAATCTTAGGAAGTGAACATCATAGTTAATATCTGAAATGAGATTCGAAGGACTATTGCTACTGTATGCAATTCCAAGGTCAGCGGCAAAGGCTCTGACTTTACCTCGGAAAGGAAATAAAAAAAGAGAATTAATATAAACCCCAAGAGACTATTTTTAGAGGAACTTATGCTGCACCCAACTTTTACATTGTGGGATCTAATTTTTAGATAAGACTCCAGCCATTTCCAGATGAACCCTCGAAAACCAATTTTATATAGTTTATCTAAGAGTATGTTATGGTTCACCTTGTCAAAGGCTTTAGTTATGTCTACGAAAAGTCCAGCACACTTTTTCTTAGCATCTAAACCTTCCTGTAAAATGCAGCAGAATTCTAGAAAGGCTTCCTCAGTAGATGAGGATGAGGGTGTAAGTAAATAAGTTATTAAATTAAGTTACTAAAAGCGTTTTCTTGCAGTAAATATTATTATCAATGAAAAACCCAAGACTTTTTAAATGTTTTTGCTACTATTTTTTAAAAAATTTCAAACTTTTTATGATAGTTTTTACATTAAAATTCGTATAAACAAGTTGCAAGACGTCATAACTTTTGAACTTATATTGTCAACCAACAATTTCAATAAAGGTAGTTGTTTGCATAAAATAATTGTAAAATTTCAAGCATTTGATGTACCGTGACATCAATCTTGACATTAAAATTCGTACGAATAGTTTAAGAAATCAAATGCAAAACTAGATAACCTTTCATCTTTAATTTTAAACCTATAATTTCAAAATTATATTTGACCTTAAAGCTATGAAAAATTCCAGACAATTGCAGTAATTCTTCAACAAATTTCGTTATAACTTTTACATGTTTTTTATGATTTAAAATTTTAGATCATCAAATTTCCAATTTCCCCTAAAAATATTCAATTGAATATTTTGATTATTCCCTACATAAATAATATGAATTTTTCATGCAACGTATCCGTATGCAACATTTAATCATCATCATGTTGTTCGGATTTCATTTTGTCTTACTATTTCATAAGTCTTACGACTACAATCATCAAGTGGATTTTCCAACAACAATTCTTAAGTTAAATATTTTGATGAAAGAACTTTTTTCCACGCAGTTGATGCAAAAATCTCTGATATAGCGTTGATGATTTTTCAAACTCAGATGATTGCTTACAACAACAAGAATTTTAATGATTGTGAAATCATCATTTTTATGAATTTGACATCAATTGCAAAAATTCGACTGATGATTCTCACATCAAGTTTATGATTCTGTGCTTAGATTTGATGATTTTCAGTTGACGATCACCGATCATAAAATCTCTGTAAAAAAACTTATCAGTGTGAACTGACAATTATGTTACCTGTCAATTAAATTTTTCAGATAGTGTGACAAATTTATAGAATTATCACTTGTTAATGTTTATGAAACAGGAACTTGGTAACATCGGTCGACAATAGGACCGGACGGTGCATTGTACCAATAAGGCTACAAACATTTCGTAGAAGAGCATTCTTAATCATGAGTCTTCTTAATAAGTACAAAAATTCAAAATGGCTCACAATTGGTTTTATTTAAGAAATGCTTAATGGAAACCTTCTTATTTGGACCCTTAATACATTTTATCCGTTATATAAACGTTGCCATCAATTTCTACGATTGTATATACGTTTTACTAAGAAGCAGAACCTCTGATAACTTTTTAAAATGGGTTTCCTTAAATCAACTCATATGCAATCAATATCAGTGATTTAGCAAATGAATACAATTTCCATCATTTAACACAACATAATTGATAATAAATTAAGAAGCAACCATGTGTGATATAGGAATTAGTCATCTACACAAGTATTGTATTAATAAATGGACTAGATATTGATTAACGAATCTTCCATAAGGTGTTTGTGCAGAATTTAAGCACAATAGTATATTTTATCGATTATGAAGAAAGATAACAGAAACTGATGGTCATTGTGAGATAAATAATAATCCACTTCATATAAAATAATTCTTGGGTGCTGCTTGTTTACCAAAGGATAATTATCTGTTAAATTACTTGGATTTAATGTTGTCAATTTATATTTACTTTTCTGAGCAGGAAAAACAAAAAAAAGAACATCACGTTCGTTCTTCTTGGTAGGTATGGTAGGGGATATAATCGATAATTTCCTTAAAAAAAAAGGAATCTTGTATCTGTTTCTGTACATATGCTAAAGATATGATGAACATCCATTAAAAAACTAACCGATATAAGTTCTTGCGAGTATTACTTGGTAAGGGCTGTAGACCAAATTGGGTTGGTTAAAATATTAAAACGCATTAAAGCTCCGCAATCAAGTTGATATGAAGATATATGTAAATTCACCTTCAAGTATATTTATCAAGTTTCTGGTTTTAAAGTAATGAGAAGTACACTTCTTGTAGTTTTGCGGAATTTTAATAACCATTATGATTGTAAAACAAGCAAATTTGGCCGCGTAAGTACAATAGTTGCTTAGCTGGAGTTTTCATTTTTTTTTAAAGAGGAAAAAATAAAAAAAAATGGATATTTTCAAACAATGGTTTGCTTTAATTTAATTTTGTTTTTGGTGGAGAATGGAAAAAATAATATAAGGCTTTTGATTTGCGTTTATTGTCCTTAAAATTAATAAAACGGAAGAAAATGTTAAAAAATATTTTTATTCACTTTCTAAAGGGTTTTAAAATAAACATTTTATTCAAAACAATAATTTCACCTAATAATAAACTTTAATATTAGTTTTCTAGTTTTAAAGAATATAATCATAGCATTTGATTTGTGGTTTTTGAACTTATTATATTGCATTCAATCAAAAATTCCAGGTACAAGATACATTTTTAATTTTCGTTATTGTACTTACGGTCTGAAATTTTTTTGAAGCTGATATTATTTTGTGTTTATAAAATATTCCAACTTGTCTAAAATGTCCTAATCATAAGCAAAAGTTACTAATTTAGTAATAAACCTTCAAAAAATACAAATCTGATTTTTTAAGAGTCCTAACATCCAACAGACATAGGTATTTGCAAATCGAAAATCTAACAAAAAAGGCAAACATTGATAAGAAAAAATCTCAACTGAATATTGAAATACATTTTTAAAATTACCCGCCAAACACGAATAGAAGCAAAAGCTTTGTATATGAAAAGTCAAAAACAAATACCTTTTTTTCCACGTGGTTTGTGCATTCGATAACCCCAGTATGTTTTTCACCCATTTGTTAGATTTTTACACACAAAAATTGAATTAATAAATTGTTTACATTGATTTAAAAATTATATATCAAAAATTATGATTTAATTTTGAATAACGTATGAACAAATTAATATAAACTAAAATATAATTAATTTGTTTATTCACTTACCTTTTCAACAATAACACAAATCAACGTTAAGAAACGTTTTTGAAACATTTCTTAAATTGAGTCATGAATGAAACCTAAACCATCTAGTATTGTGTACAACTTGCTTAAATTGTTTCGCAATGATAGAATATCTGATAAAACTTTTGGAATAGTAGTGTTTTGTAACTCAGCACTTAAAAGCCGCAACTAACTCTAATGCTACTCCATACGATCCTATAATCTGCTCCTAGTCTCAGTGTCATTAATACATTATGATACATGCAAGGCCAGTTGTTGAAGGTTTGCGGAAATAATTTAGAATATCCGTCTTTTTCAAAAGTCAGTTGGCGCGTTCGAGTGTAGGAAAAGCATCGTCTCTATGTATGTATACTCCAAAAAAATAAACTAAAACTATAGTTTATAAAACATTGATAAAACGGCTGTACTTTTTGAAATCTTTGTAAGCACGATTTATTTATGTTTGTAATATTTGTAAATAACTAAATATTTCAAACATTCATACAATGTGCAACAGCAGTGAACTCTTTATACTCTTGTTTTGAATTAGATTTGCCGTCTTCTCGTTTTTTTGGCTTAAATGATATAGACCAAATAATAATTAAAATCAGTTTTTATAAAAATTATGTATTGATTGTCATTGTTCACTCGATCTCTATACATTGCGAAAATATTTAATCAAATCTTAAAAACCATGAACATATTATAATTCTAGGTGATTTTAATCTCTCTAACTTAGAATGAGTTTTTGATCCCGAAGAGCTTCATCTATTACCTTTTAATGTAAACTTTGATTTTGAAAGCGAATTAATTGTTTCTTTTATAACTTATGACTTACTTCAAAATAATTGTTACAAAAACGATTTAAATTGTATTCTAGATCTTAGTTTTGTAGATAAGGATTTACTTATTGATGTAGACAAATCATTAAATCCAATTTTTTCTAACTCGATCCACCATACTGTTATTGAAATACATTTTTCATTTTATGAGTACTTTAAGTCTTCAAATTATAATAAGGTAAAATTGAATTACACAAAAGCTTATTTCGAAGGGATAGCGAGTTATACATAAGTGTCCATTATTCCGTGGCACGATTTTTTTAATTATTTTAAAGAATTTTAATTCTTTCAATCTATCGCAATTCTATGATTTTTTTATTAATAATATGAAATTGGCAATTGATATGTATGTATGTATGTGGGTTTGATTTAAGACTTTCTTATTCATGTAATAAAAAAAAAACAAGGCCTATAAACGAGCATGTATATCGGGAAATAATGATGATTTAATAGGTATTTATTTACGATTACAACGAGAATTCGATGTTCTTAACAAATTTCTGTTTAAATCTTATATTTAAACAATTGAATCAAACCCTAAAAATAAATGGCAATCAAAATGATCGAATTTGTTCTACATAAGGTGATAGTCAAATTGATACCTAAAAAGCTAGCACAAAAAAATGTGATAGTCGTTTTCAAACAAATTTGATATTGAAGAGAGCTACCAGACGCTTACACAAACGACTGGAAAATTTTCTTAGTTCACTTTGTTTCTTTTAAAAAATACATTCCTGTGTAAGTAAGAATTTTAGTCAAAATCAGCCAATTTGAAACTTTTATTTAGATATTTTATAAGAATCAATTTAAAATTTCATCAAGGCAACAACGAATTTTGACAATTTGAATCTGAAATTGTTCAATCGAATTGAATTGAGTTGAATCATCTTACGCAGACGAAATGAAAATGATAGTCAATTTGACTATCAAAAAATTGATAGTCAACAATCACCTTAGCCGATTCCACCCAGATCTTTTATCTATTTATAATACACCAGATCTGACGAAGCTATTTCAAGTAATATGGAATTTATATTTCAAGATTGTAAGGTGAATATTGGCTAAATAAAGCTATCTATGTCTGAAATAGAAAGCGGTCTTTTGAGTTTGAATGAAGACATAAATCCAGGTTCGGATGAAATACCACCGATTATCCTTTAAAAATGTGTATTAGCAATTATAGAACCTGTTTTTCTTATTTTCAAAAGCTCTCTATCTAATAGTCTGCAAAAAATTATTTTTAACTCCAATTCATAAATCTGGATCAAAGCAACAGATACACAATAATTATCGACCAATTTGTAAATTATCATGTACATACATACATAACATATACCAAAACTGTTCGAAAAATTCATATACAATAAAAGTTAGCTTTCCTAGTGAAAGAACAGATTTCACCATTTCAACACGGTTTCGTATCGGAATGATTAACAACCACCAATCTTTCTATTTTCTCCAATTTTGTTTAAATTAACTTGAAAAAGGTCACCAATTGATGTAATTTATACAGATTTTGCGAAAGCTTTTGATATAGTAAATCACTCAATTTTGTTGAGAAAATTAATTTTTTTTGGATTCCATTCAAATATTTTGAAATGGTTGGACACTTACATTTAGAATTGTATTCAATTTGTTAGAATTAAAAATATGGTTCCAAGTCCAGTTTTGGTATCCTCAGGTGTTCCCCAATGTAGCCATCTAAGGCCACTTCTTTTTCTATTTTTTATCAATGACTTATCTGATATTTTCGAAAATTCTGTTCAACTTTTATTTGCTGATGATGATTACGGATTGTCAACTGTTGCAAAATGATCTTCGTAAATTATTGGAATTGTGCTCTGGTTGTTTCTGTGTGTCTTTTTTAATCTGGTTTTACAGCATATTATATTTGACTGGACTGATTTGGGTCCTTGTCGATTTTTATATAAATTCACTCAGTGATTGATCCTAATGTTCGTAATAGTAAATCTATAGCTGAATTTTCGAATCATTCCCTGCGTTCAATGATACAAGTCCTAAGTGGGCAGCATACTGGATTGAAAGTCTGCCATATCAATGCGCAAAGTTTAGTTCCAAAATTATATGAATTTCAGTATATATTTATAATTTCTAAGATTGACGTGGTTTGTGTTAGAGAAATATGGTTTTCTGTGTATTGTGTGGAAGGATATAATGTTTTTCGTTCCGACAGAACTGGTCGAGTTGGTAGGGGTGTTGTTATTTTCACACGAAATGAATTACATTGCAAATTAATACGTAAATCTCAAGCAGGTAGTGATATAGAATACGTATTTGTTGAAATAAGGTGTAATAACAATAAAATAATGATAGGGACATATCACCTCTCTTCTCAATATTGGATGAACTATTATATGTGTCACCGTCTGCTATCGTTGTTGGAGATTTTAATAAGAATGTCCTCAAGAGCTCTGAGCTTACGGATAAAATGGCATCTCTTGGCCTATTTCCAGTAAATACTTTAACACCTACTCATTTTACCAAAGTCTTTAGCACTCTACTTGACTTGTTTTTTGTTAGGCATCTTAGTAAAATCCTTCTTTATGATCAACTACCTGCTTCTGGTTTCTCTCATCATGATTTAATTTATTTAACCTTTGAATGTACACCAATGTATCAACCTTCTAATTACAGCTTTAGAAATTTAAAAATGTCTATATAAGGCGGTTAGAAATAGATCTCAATATTGAGTGGTTTCGAATATACGGTATCCTTTCAGTGGATGACCAAATATCATATCTTTAAACGAATATATACTATCTCTATGACTTACATGTTCCCCTGACTATAAAGCAGTTTCGAAGGAAAAATCAATCTTGGTTTAACAATAATATTAAGGCTTTAATAAGGGAACGTCGAACTTAATAAAAAATTCACTTCAGTAACTATAGAAGGCCTTGAAAATAGTACTAATGTGTCGCATTTAACTGATTATCCTTTGAATGAACTGCCTTCACGTTTTTATATCTCTGCGGTTGATGAGGCTGATGTTTTAGAAAGCATCTTACTCATCAAATCTAACTCCGTGGGTATTGATGATATACATCCAGTTTTCTTAGAAGCCATATTACCTTACGTTCTGAAATACATAACGCACACAGTTAACACAATCTTTATGACCAGTACCTTTCCCTCTGCTTGGAAACAAGCAAAGGTCATATCTGTTCCTAAAAATCGTGATTGTGATGATTTTCGACCCATCGCCATTCTGCCTTTTCTTTTAAAAGCCGTAGAAAAATTCTTTAATAACCAAATGCGCTCTTTTCTGAACGATAACAAAATTATATCATCCAATCAGTCTGGTTTCAGACCGAGGCACAGCTGTATAACGGCTTTAATTGAGGTGGTGAAAAACATTAGGCAAGCTATAGACGATGATAAAGTGACCATTCTCACTCTCTTAGATTTTTCGAAGGCTTTCGATACAGTCAATATCGAGAAACTTTGCGAAAATATTGAACATCTCAGGCAGTTCATGCTAATGATGCAATGTCTTCCTTTCTTCCTTTGCTTTGTGGTGTTCCTCAAGGTTCAATTTTGGGCCCTTTGCTATTTACAATGTATATCAATGAACTTTCTTCTTTGTCGCTTAGCTCATTCATACACATGTATGCAGATGATGTGCAACTGTACCACAGTTTTCCATTAGGCATGGTTCAGAATAGTGCACATGAAATTAATGAAGTTCTGTTTAAATCATAAGAAATAAAAATACTTAGTGATTTCAAAAACTAATATAGATACCTCATATTTTCCCGAAATATATCTTAACAATTCTGTAATCGATTTTGTTGCTTCTGCAAAAATCCTTGGTCTTACTTTCAATACAAACTTAACCTGGAACAGTCATATAAAACTTGCGTTAGGTAAGGTTTATGGTAGTCTTCATTTGTTTTGGGCTAGCTGTTGTTTGGTTTTAGCTAAAGCTTTGATCGTCCCTATTATGGTCTACTGCAGTGAGGTTTTTAGCAATTGTGACTATGAGCACAAACGAAGGCTAAATGTTGCTTTCAACAGCATAGCTCGCTATGTCTACGGTATACGAAGATGTGATCTCGTTCCAATTTTTTTTTATATACAGGCAATTCGACTATGGAATTCTCTACCTCGTTCTTTTAGAATGATAAGCTGTAGAACACAGTTTGGAAGAGATCTAAAGAAATACTTTGGGACACATTAATGATGATGATGATGATGATGTGATGATGATGTGATGATGATGATGATGTGATGATGATGATGATGTGATGATGATGATGATGATGAAGGTGATGATGTTTTGTAAATTAAATTTTTTTCTGCTATTTGTAAATTATTAAATATTTTTAAAAAATTATTTTTTAATAACTTTATAATTGAAATATACTTGCACAAATGCTTATATAGTCTAACAGATTAGCTCACTGTAAGTAATATGTCACTATAGCATACATTTTTTTTTTGTTTATACTATAGTATTGCGATACTGATAGTTACTCTAGCTTATAAGATATTGTATCTTACTGAGTAAATTAATAATTAAACTGTAAACGGAAACTAAACTGAAACTTCAAATGGCTCTAAGTGCGAATGTTTTTCTTTTTGTCGTATCTTTTCCCAAATTCTCATCGAATATAAGATTAACAGCCATGTTCTTGATAGAGTTTATGTAAAGAAAAATCTTGGCGTAATTTTTGACTGTAAATTAAACTTTGTCAAGCATAGAGAGTTCAGTGTTTCTCAAGCAAATTCCATGCTAGGCTTAATTAAACGCAATAGTAAAGATTTCAAAGACCCTTTTGCTCTTAAATCGCTCTATTCATCTTATGTCAGATCAATATTAGAATACTCCAATGTTATTTGGAATCCATTCTAAAACATTCATTGAAACAGAATTGAAATGATTAAAAAAAATTACTAGTCTCGCAATTCGGAAATTAGATTTGAACACCGAAACTCCATCATATACAACTCTTAGGTGTGCAATTACTTGTAAATAGACGAAAAATGTATTCATTTCTTTTGTCCTTAATTAATTTATAAGCTCCATTGCGACAACTGAGAATACGTTCTTTATTTCGTGAAGATGATCATAGAGTTAACTATGCAAAAAATGAGCCTACAACCTGCTGTGTCAGTAAAACTAATCTTATTTTGTCTCATATTGAATTTGACTTTCATCTGAGTAGATCTTCTTTAAAAAATAGATTCTTATTGTATTTTCATTTTAATTGTTTATTTTTATTTTATTAAAAATATTTTATTGTATGTAATATGCTAATAGTCCATGTATTCGAAGGCTATCTGTAGATTTAAAGTCTATAAATGATGTAAGCAAATAAGTTAAATACACAAGGTTTTAAGAAAATGAAGTAGATGATAGGTACGAAGTTTACCGGGTCGCTTTTAGGTGTAGGTAATATAAATTAATAAAAGTTGAATGTTCAATGACTGTATTCAAATTATCCTTTTTCTAAAAAGAGAAAGAAAAAAGGCAGACATTTTAATTTTCTTTTTTTGTAAATAATAAAATGGTGTAAATTTTGCAATGTCGCTTCAAAATACCTAAATATTTGTTTTTCTCATTAATTTGGTCTTAAAAAAAGCTAAAACCTTTCATTTTAAAACCCCGTTATTTTAACATTTGTGGCTTTTGAAAATGCCATCTTTTGGCATTTGAGAAGTTAAACTATAAAGATAAAAATAAATTGATTTACCTGCCATTGAGTGATATTAACATCTCTTAATGGACTCGAAGGTCAGCTCTGGGACTGTCCTACAAAAAGCTGTAAAGCCATTCAATTTGTTTTTCCTTAAAACTAAGACGTAAGGATTCTTGAAACGCCTCCTTTGGTACTATTCTAGATTAAAACAAAAAGTTTCTTTTCAAACGAACCGTTTTAGTAGAAATATTTGTATATATTTTGTATTATATCTTACAAGTAAAATTTAAAAAGTTGATATATAATTCACAAATTTATTTAGAAATACTAAAAAAGTAATGAATACAAAAATTATCCTATTAAATGCTTTAAATAACTTAAAAACAATTTGTTTATGTTGAGATTTTATAGAAAATTTGTTTCTCCAATTCATTTTTGTCTGCAAAAACTTGCTTCTCCATAAAATTATGTAAATAAAATAATTTAAATTAATTTGAAACAAAAGTATAATTTGATTTAATTTTTGTGAACAAACTAAAGTTTCAATTGATAAATAAAAAATTATAACAAAAAATTAATTCAACAAAAAAAAATATAAAAATTATAAAATTTAGGATCGTGCAATTCTTCTACACACATACTTTATGTCTTTTTTCGTTTCTTAAAAATATATAAACAATTTTATTTTACAATTTTCTTTAAATGTTAGGATATTTTGTTATTTGAACTTAAATTAGGTAAAATATTTATGTGTTAATGTGATTCTAAATTCGCTAGTTATAACGGCACACGACACGACGACGCGTAGGTATTTTGAAAATTGTTATTATTTTGTATACATGACGTGTAGCATTATTTTGATAGTTTTTCTCTTTTTGTTTTTATACAAAAATTAAGGTAGGTAACAACATTTACAATGGAAATTTTATAAATACTCGTTTGTTAAAGCTCTGAATAAATTATCTTTTATCCTGCCAGCCAATAATACACATACATATATCTTTCTTAGAACAAAATAAGCTAGGACAGTTTTTCTTTTGAAATTCAGATTTTGCCTGGATCAAATGGCACAAAATTTTGTGATTTTTGTTTGTTTTTTTTTTTAATTTTTTTAGTGTAAGTTTGTGCTTTTTCACAGATAGTCCCGATTTTAAGAAATAAATTTTATCTGATCACAGCATTTCGAGGGTTATTTTTCAACTCGGTAGATTTATTATTTATTTTTTGTTTGTTATATAAATTAAATGCTTTAGCACAAATGTTAATTTAACTCATTTAAAATTTTTGATTAAACTATCTTCGAGATGAATCTCTTCGTTTAAGAACATCAAATATCACTTCAGATGCATTTTGATCGTCCTGATCGTGAGACTCATCATCGGAATCGGTATTCTCTAGGAGGGGAATTTTTTGGCCAGATGTACTATGCAAGACAACTGAATGTGTTAAATTATCACGCATGTTACCGTTAGAAGTATCTTCGAAAATAATTTCTTCGGGTTTTTGAAAAGTTAAGGTGGAATATTTATGGATGACATGGCAACAAATGCCTCCCAAACAAACAACCAAGCCAAGCACGTTCATCAGAGACAACTGGTCACCATTGAGTTCTACTGCAAGCGCCAATTGGCAAATGTCCTGAAAATAAAAAATAATACAGACATTTAGTTGAAAAAGTGTTAATAATTTATGTTTGATCAAATAACCCTAAAAAACAATAACTTCACTCCTTTTTCTTCTTTCTAGTCACCAATTTTTTTTTTTTTTTTTGAAAAACTAGATTAGGTCCTAACTATTTTTTACATTGATCATTTAAGCGTTAAAAACCTGATTCAGATTTTAGTTTTAGTTTGAGTTGGAATTTCGACAAGGATATTAGATCTCGGTTTACCGATGTTTTAACTTATTTCAAAACCTGATTTTTAGATTAAATTTCATGTGAACTATTTGACTACACATTTATAGAAAATTAATTTCTCAAAAAAAAAAAGATTTTAAATTACAAATATGCAATATGGAAGAGAGATCCATATTATAAGCGATTATTGTGGACGATTTTCCAAATGTGGCTATTAATTTTTCACACCAAAGGGTGGATGCCATACATAATGACTACGACCCTTAAGTCTGCACAAATAGAGGCAAGACCCATGGAAAATAATTTCTAATTAAAAAATGGTCAGAAAATGTTTTTATCAAGGCCAAGTCGTCGACTGTTTGGACTGTTTTTTCAAATTTACATGTGCATTTGAAGAATTAAAGGGTGATTTTTTAGATACACTAGTTTAAACAGATGACGCACGTTTCGTGTTTTGTTTCAGTGTCAAACATATACAGTTGGGTCTTTAATTTAACCATGAATCGTCTAACAAACAAACAACGCTTGCAAATTAGTAAAATTTTATTATAAAAATGCGAGCTCTGTTAAGAAAGTTATCGCGCGCTTTTTTACCGAAAAATTATGTTCAGCGACGAAACTCATTTTTGTCTCAATGGGTACGTAAATAAGCGGAATTGACGATTTTGGAGTAAATATCAGCCAAAAGCATTGCAAGAGCTACAAATGCATCCAGAAAAAGTCACAGTTTGGCGCGGTTTATGGACTGGTGGCATCATTGGACCGTACTTCTTCAAAGATGCTGAGTGTGAGATGATATCCAACTTTTTTTTTTGTCCAAAATGCAAGAGCTTGACTTGCACGAAATGTGGTTTCAACAAGACGGTGACTTATTGAGAGGGGAGTTCGGTGAACATTTTATTTCACGTTCGTGACCGGTCAATTAGCCGCCTAGATCGATGATCGATTGATGATGATATGATAAAGCTCATGAGTCATGTCTTTACAGACAAGCCCGCTTCAAGTGACGAATTGAAAGACAACATTAAAGCATTTATTCGTGAGATACCGGCCGAAATGTTGGAGAGAGTATGCCAAAATTGGACTAAGGGATGGACCATTTGAGGTCAAGGTCAAGGTCAACATTTGCATAAAATAATTTTCAGGCTTTTTCATCTGTCCTACGCTTCAGGTCTCGTTTCGAGTGGATGGAAAACCGCATATGTCCAGCCTATTCCCAAAAATCAACGAATCTTCCTCACCGTCTAATTACCGACCGATTGCACTTACGTCCCTTCTTTCCAAGGTAATGGATACGCTGACTAGTTATCAGCTCAAGAAATATCTCGAAGATCAAAACCTTGCTAATGACCGACAATACGGCTTTCGTAGCAATAGGTCCACTGGTGATCTCATAGTTCATCTCACCGAACAGTGCAACAAAGATTTACATATTTTTGGAGAAATTAAGATTATTTCACTTGATATTTCAGAGCATTTGATAGGCTCTCTCATCGAAAATGCGTGCTTTCGGTTTTCATGAATTCCTTTTTCATTGGATTAGTAATTTCCTTTCGAATCGTTCAATACAAATTGTATTGGGTTGATTCAAGTCTGAAAACCACAAAATAAATGCTGGTGTGCCCCAGGGCTCTGTTCTATCTCCAACACTCTTTCTCATTTTTATTAATGATCTCCTGTTTGCAACTTCTAATCCAATACATTGTTTAGCTGACGGTACTACTCTTAGCTTTTCATATTCGTTTTCAGACTCACATCCCTCTTCTTCGGATGTGGAACTGCAACGACAAAATATGATGAGCTCATTAAATTCCGACCTAAACAGCATTGTACGATGGGAAATAAGAAACCGCGTGGAATTTAATGCTTTGAAACCCCAATACTGTCTTGTATCGTTAAAGCGAAATATACCCCGCTTGCCATTGCCCATTATCCATGAATAGCACTTGCATTGAGGAGACTGAACATCTTGATATTCTCGGTATGTGTATCACCAACCATCTTTTGTGGAACAATCACATACGTTATGTCGCCAAAAATGCCACAAGATATTTGGGTTTTCTAAGGTGATGCAAGAAGTTTTTCTCCCCCCTTATCTGGCTGTTATCTACAAGAATTATATACGTCCAAAGCTTGAGTATAACTCCCATATCTGGGCTAGTGCTCTTGCAACTTTCTTTTTTAAAGCTCTTGCACGGTATTGAACGTAGAGTATTTAGATTAATTGGTGATAATACCATCATAGGATCCTTTACGCCGCTCGAACATCGTCGTTAAGTTTCTTGTCTAACCCTCTTTTACCGTTATTTTAATGAATTATGCCCTAGAGAAATAGCCAGTTGCATATACCCTCGAGAACAAGTACAGAGATTCGTTCTTTAGCCGTACTATGGGAATGTAGAATGCCTTGCCATACTCTGTCTTTCCCAGCCATTGCAATATTCAGGAATTCAAAACCAATTTGCACTGACACGTCCTTTCAACCCCTCTCTCCCTCTCCTAGTGCTCACACTGTGTCTACATAATAAGGGTAGTATTATCCCTTTGAGTGTGCGCTTATTATTATTTAAAAAAAAAGACATTTAATTATATGAACCGTACTATCGATTCGAATGTTATGTTTTTTTTAACCCTCCTAAAGTTTTTAAAAAATTGCCCTTTAGTTAAAAATACTAATTTAATTGCAATCCTTTCAAAGACCTTATTTTAAACATTTATTAATATTGCTGCATTTTTCATCTCGACAATAGTTTTGAATGTTAATTGTTTTTATCATAAAACCGAGATCTAAAGATTTTTAAAATGAAGTTAAAAAAGAGAGAATTACTAGATCGAGTTTAAAATTTATTTGATGGTTTACGAATAATTTAACAACATAACGACCTAAATGAAAATTTCTTGACAATGTCTTAATCTCTAACACCCTATTTAGTGAAAAATTTTATCACGATTGAGTTCTACTCATTTCTTAATCAAGTTCTCAAACGTTAGAACTCTGATCTAGAACTTCGTTTTAATAGACCCCCTGGAATTTGGGGGTCCAGGAAATAAGAACTTGGCTTAGAAATATTTGTACTTCTTTAACCGTCTTAAACAAAGTACACATTTTTTTGTATTTAATTAAAACTACTAGAATTTTTAATGATCAATGATGATACATTTTTATTTTCTTATATCTTTCACTGATTAATATATAATATATAAAAAATGTTAACCAAAGAATAATAAACGATTGGCCACAATTTTGGAATGTAAAGAAATTGCGGGACCAAATCATTTTGACTCAAACAAGAAAATACATTTTTCACTCATCGGTTCACTCATAATTAACATACTGCCAAACATAACAATCTATGACAGTTTTTGAAATTAAAATTGAAGGTAGGGTTTTTCAATCTTAAAATTTAAGAACCCAATTGAAATTAAAAGATGTCCTTGACAAAACCAGAAAACTTCAATGGAATAGGACTGGACACATGTTTCGAACGTCGGATGATAGATGGACCAAGATAATAACAGGGTGGCCTATACTTGATGAGAAAAGAAGTGTGGGAAAACAATTCCAAAGATGGAGAGACGACACACAATCTTTCTGTCCAAATTGCTGGACAGAAATTTACGGCGGAATAAGGTAGAAGGGGGAAACTTATACTCATCAAACTTTTAACATTTTTAACAGTGAATAAATTAGTAAATTAAATTTTGATAAATAAAAGGTTGTGCTGAAGGTTATGAAAAACAAAAGCATGTTAGTTCCATTTAAGAAACATAAATTAGAATTTTATTCCACTATTATTATTATTATTCATTTTCGTCTTATCTTTAATTTAAACATATATCAATATAATCAATATGATATATGTATGTACACTGCGGGTCATAAGGTTAGAAGCAGGATTTTTTGAGAAGTAAAATCGATATTTATCCCGTTACATAATGGATTTAAAAAAAATAACTATGGTTAATGAAAGACAATTAGATTAACAACACAACATACATTTTGGGTATAGAAGAGATTAAGCTAACTTCTAAGAAAAATTGTAATTAAGTCAAGAATATGCGAAATTAAATCGGGTCATTAGATTAGAAGCATAAATAAAATAAATGAAAATAAAATGCAGTTATTCATATTTTTTTTTTAAGTTTTTTGGGTTTTATTAAATATTTAATAATGTGAGCTGCCACCAGCCTTTAAATAACTTCAAAAATTCTATCTTTTAGGGATTTATAAAGAGATTCCAAGTAGTCCAGTGAAATCTCACTCCAGGCCAATTTGATACCATGAATAAGCGCTTCCTTGTCATCGTATTGCTTCCCTCCCTTATACACCTTACGTGTAAGCCAGCCCCACACATTTTCCATTATGTTAAGGTCCGGGGAATATGGTGGCCAATGCAGCAAGTATGTAGATGTTTTGGTTTGCAATGAAGGATTTTACCTCTCGGGCTGTGTGTATAGGAGCGTTGTCCTGCTGAAAAATCCATGAAATTGGTCCAAAAAGCTCGGTAATTATGGGCAATACTGAGTCCAGCAAGGCTTTGTAGGTTTTTCCAGTCATTTTACTATCTTGGACTACCAAGTCTATAGTGCCAAAAACGAAATTGAGCCCCAGACCATAACGCCTCCTTCTCTGCTATATTGACGGTTTAAAAACCGCTTCTCTTTCCTAATGTCATGGAAATAATAATTAGAACCATCTGGCCCATCTAGGTTAATTTTTTTTTGTCGGAAAAAATAACCTTCCGCCAATCATTTGAAGTCATTGAATTCTGCACATCCCAGCTCATGTGATCTTTCGCAAAACACAAGCGTTGCTTCTTCCTTGTGTTATTAAGTGGTGATATTTTTAAAGCTTCAGGCGCTTTATGTGTTTAGCATTGCGGATCGTGCGTTTGACAGTCGATAAGCAGGCCTTAACATTAGCTTTATCCCTAATTTTAGCTGCCGATAAACATGAATTTGACGCTATTCTAAGTATATTTCGCGTTTCGTGAAGTGTTAAGGCAGAGGAAGTGTTTCCTTTATAATTTTTTAGATACGACGATGGGTTTTTTAAATAGTTACTGACACAATGATCACTTCGATTTATTTTTCGGGCTATAGCACGGCATGAAAGACCTTCAGAGTAATAAACATCTATTCTTGCCATTTCCTCCACTGTCAAATATTTTGTCTTGCCCATTTTTATTACAACTTAATAAACAACAATTAATTTATGAAATGCACCGTTTATACCGAAAATAAAATGAATTCACTTTACAAGTCAACGTTTATATGTTCACTGCTTCTAATCTTATGACCCGATTTATTTTTGCATATTTTCGACTCAATTGACAATTTGTCATAAAAGATCCGTTAGCTAATTCTCTAATATTTCCAAATTTCACATTTTGTTGTTAACAAAGTAGTATTTCATTTACTATAATTGTTTTTTTCTAATCCACCATGTAAAGGGAGAAATATCGATTTTACTTCTCAAAAATGCCTGCTTCTAACCTTATGACCCGCATTGTATATTAAGTTATAAATTCGTTACATAATAAATTTGTTTTTAAATTAAAATTTTGTATGAATTCAATTTTCATAAATTTCATAAATATACAATTTTTGAGTGATTTGAAACACAAAGTGCGAATAATGTCAAAAACTATTTCTATATTAAAGGGCAAGCTTACAGAATTTGTACACTTTCGACCAATTCTCAGCATTTAATAACCCATACAATCTTTTCACAGATCTTATGCTCTCTTCAAATGCCATTTCCCTATTTCCTGCAAAATAGGACATACAGCAATAAAATGATAGACATTTTCTAGTTCTCTTCTATTGCATAGATGGCATATTTGCCGCCAATCCATTCTATGTGGGATAAAGTTTAAATTCAATGGTTACACTCTTGCTTTAAAGATAAGACTTATTTTTTCGGCAGAAAAATTTAAGTTGAAATATCCTAAATTTGCGTGCAATCGATGGTTGAGGTTTCGATAAATTATTCTGGCTGTGGTCGTTGAAGCTTTGCAATGAGAAGTGAAAATTGATCAAGCCACTCTGAAATCGATAATGTGCAGTTGTATGTATTAGCCAGTTCTTTCCACTCTTTAAACGGTGATGCATTCGATCGTAGTGCTTTGGTCATTATTTGTTTATGTATATTTGAATTTTTTTTAGTCTTTTTATAAAAATCGACTCTACATAGATAGCATGCGTTGGAGTTGACATAGGCAACTTGAAGATTCGTTTGAAAAACGTTCTTTGAATTATCTCAAACTCTTCGAATTGATTAAAACCAAATGCTTGACTACCATATAGCATACATGAATTGATGGTTGAATTTCATGGAATTGCAAACGTTTATATTTCCAAAGAATTTCGGCCGCATTAAGTGCATTTTTCTTTTGCATGTTTTGAGAAGTTTAAATTGTATGTTAATAAAACACCTAAATATTTAAATTCAATTAATGTTTCGAGGCGCTCGTTGCCAATCTTCCAAACTTCCTCTGATCTTCTTCTGCTCATTCGTTTTTCAAAAATCATAACCTTTGTTTTTTCTATGTTGATATTTGATGCTGTAGTGTGTAGGGATTTTCAGCTATAAGCTTTAAATTGTAAATAAAATACTCCTACCTTGCAGTAAAAGTGGTTTTTTGATGTGATATTAAATTTTATGGGTTAAACTTTGAATTAGTTATACAAAATGTAATTTTTAATTATTTTATTATGATTAAAAATAACATTTTTGGCAGCTTACGAAAAAAGCAGCACTTTAAACTAGACAGTTAAATGTCATCCCATTCATTCCACTAAAATGGTTCATATTTAAAAAAAAAACAATCCCAGAAGAGTATAATCAAAAAGTATACAATATTTTAGCTTAACAAAAGAGAAAGTTATCTAAAACAATTGAGTGAAGAGCTTGATATTCAAAGACAAGTTAAAAAAGATGGAGAGTGGAGTAAACTTGCACTTAATCTTACAGCTGTGAATAAAGTAATTTTTTAAATTTTTCGCTTAAGACAATCCCGTTATCAGTAATCAAATTGACATTCACTAACGAAACCCATAGGAGTCAGATTTAGCCTAAGCAAAAATTATATTGAATAGGAAAATTAGAGTATATTTTAACGAAAGCCAAAAAATACGGAATACAAAGGATGTTTTGAACACTAATTTCTTTTATTTAAACTAATGTTTTTAAGCTTAAATCGTTTGGTAGATTTTTGATAGAATTAGAAGAAAATGTTTATGGAGGCAAAGGGAATATTCTACTATTTAGGTGGAATAATAACAAACTTTGTATCATTTGTACGACTAAAGCGTCTTACTTTACATGGACTATATTTGAGACTTAAATACTTATGTTAACTTGCCGGCTTGCATACGGAGATACCTCTCACGAATAGTTGTTATCTTTTGCAAAATTTGCATTGCTAATATTACTTTTTATTCGATTATAAATAAACTACTACTCATGGTCATAACTCTGTAGAAATATAATTCTCGCCAACCCCCACTTTTTAAATTTTAAATATAAACAAGATAAGCAACTTATTAAATTTAGAACTAGATTTCCATAAGGTTTTTCCCCAACAAATTACAACTATGTAGAACTTAGTCATTTGTAAGAATTTTTTCTTGACGTGTTGTTTTCAAGGAGAAATAGAATATATAACTAATTGTTATGGCGAAGAATTAAGCTTTATTGTAAAGATAAGGGCTTTTACAATTTCGATCATGTCGCCACTACGGCCGGCTTGAATACATTCTGGCAGAGGCCCAATTTTGTAACGCTTTTGGCAGAACGCGGAGCCATATGTGAGCAAATACTCTCTTACAATGCATCAATCTTCTCAGGCGTATCTGCAGTCGAAAATTACTTGAAGTGAATCGATGCTTGCAACAGTTCACGTGGTGGTCGTTAAAATTATCTAGTGTTTCACACATAATCTCAACATTCAAACCTTATAATAAGAATGAAATATGTAGGTACTATGAAGAAAATATTACATGTGTTTTATTTACGCTTACTTTTGAAACCGCAAAATAGATAGATTAGTGTGTATTATGTGGCGTTTTTCTTTTTTAGTTCAGAGCTGAGCACTGAGCAGAGTCTGAGCGAACAGAGTAGAGTAGAGTTCTGAGCAAAGTTCTGAGCAGAGTTCAAATGGTAGACATGTGCATTCAAGAGGACACAAGCGTTCACAGGTTTTTCTCAAAACCAACCTCTGTCTATCAACTCCTACTCTCACCTCCCCGTGGTGAACATCGGGTGCCTAGTACCTCAACTGGAGATTGGGTTATATAAGGAGCGGTTTTATCCCGCTCCCCATCGTTGGAGTTATACTTAGCATTTGGCCCTACAGGTTGGGGGTTGTGCGTCAGGGTGACTTCCTGACCACGTAAAAGCTTTCATAGTTGCGAAGCACAAACTAGCCTTGGATACGGACGGATTTACTGTTGACAACCAACGCAAACGAATAAAGGACAACGAACTTCGGATATGCACGTGGAATGTTAGGTCCCTTAACAGACCACGTGCGGCCGAAGAATTAGCGGAAGCCCTAGACCTCTATAAAGCAGATATCACCGCCATCCAGGAAATATGATAGGATGGGCTGGGCAAAAAGAGGATGAAAAACTGCGATATTTACTATGGTGACTGCTACCACGAAAACCAACAGCGCTTATTTGGATGCGGCTTCGTCATTGGAGCCAGACTTAGGCAAGATGTCTTGAGCTATTGGTGCATCAATGAGCGCCTCACGACCATACGCATCTAGGCTAAATTCGGCAACATTAGCCTGATATGCGCGCACGCCCCCACAGCAGAGAAAGACGACAACACCAAAGATATGTTCTTCGAGCTCCTAGACAAAACATATGAACAGTGCTCTAGCTACGATATTAAAATAGTCCTGGGCGATTTTAATGCCAAGCTAGGAAGGGAAAACATCTTTGGTGGAATAATCGGGAAGAACAGCCAGCACGACAACACTTCCGACAATGGATTCAGGCTCATAGATTTTGCTGCGGTGCGAAACGTCATGATAGCCAGTACGCGTTTTTCACACCTCAACATCCACAAGGGAACTTGGACTTCTCCAGATCAATCTACCGTCAACCAGATGGACCATATTGCGATCGACCGACGCCAGACACGCTTCCAGCATTAAGGATGTACGAACTTTCCGAGGAGCTAACATCGACTCGGACCACTACCTCGTTGTAGCCAAGGTAGCACTTCGGATTTCCAGACCCAAGGCAAAACAGGGAGGTGCTGGGAGAAGGTACAACGTCGAACGGCTACAATCGCCTGAGATCGCCAAATCCTTTTCCGACCGAGTTACAAGTAACCTCTCTCGAAGTTCTCTGCCGCCAACACAATGTATCGAAAACCAGTGGCAACAGTACCAAGATGCAATCAGAGAAGCCGCCTCTGATGTGCTGGGTTTTAAACTGCCACCAACAAGGAACCCTTGGTTTGATGAGGAATGTCGGCAGGCACGCAAAGCGGCGCTGCATACAAGGACGAGAGCTGCTCGTGAGCTCTATGAGCAGAAGAGGCGAGAGGAACGCCGACTTCTCAGAAGGAAAAAGAGAGGGCATGAGAAGCGTGCGGTCGAAGATGTTGAGAGGTATAAAAGCAAGAATGAGGTTCGAAAGTTTTATGAACAGGTGAACGAAATTCGCAGGTACATAAACCTAGAACCGAAGGCTGCAAAGACGAAAGTGGAAACATCATAGTGGAACCACAGTCAATGCTGAGTATATGGAAGGAACACTTCTGAAGACTAAACAAAGGCGACGACGAACTGAATTGCGCTGTCAGGCAGGATGATCCATTTAACATAGACGACGAAAGCGAACAATACCGTCCTCCCGACTTAGACGAACTAAAGATTGCCTTATCTAAGCTGAAGTCTAATAAAGCCGCTGGAGCAGATGGCTTGAATGCCGAGCTCTTTAAAGCAGCTGGGGATAAGCTGGTTAGGAGCATGCACCAACTTATCTGTAAGATATGGTCGGAAGAAAACATGCCCGATGAATGGAACCTCAGTATTGTTTGCCCGATCCTGAAAAAAGGAGACCCTCTAAACTGCACCAACTATAGAGGAATAAGTCTACTAAACATCGCCTATAAAATCTTCTCTGCCGTAATATGTGAACGTCTAAAGCCCATCGTCACAACCTGATAGGTCCTTATCAGTGTGGTTTTAGACCAGGAAAGTCCACAGTTGATCAAATATTCACATTACGGTAGAGCCTGGAAAAAAACCAAGAACATCAAATCGATAGCTACCATCTCTTCATCGATTTCAAGGCCGCATATGACAGCATATACAGGGACGAGCTGTATAGAGCCATGTCTAGTTTTGGCATCCCTGCCAAACTCGTCGGTTTGTGCAGGATGACCATGGAGAATTCACGCAGCTCCATAAAGGTTGCAAACAACTTAACACAACCTTTCGATGTCAAAAAAGGTTTTAGACAAGGTGATGAGCTGTCATGTGATTTTTTTAACATCGTGCTTGAAAGAATAGTGCAGAGCTGACACGTCAACACTAGAGGCACTATCTTTCAAAAGTTTGTCCAATTACTGGCATATGCTGATGACATTGACATAATCGGAAGAACTCAGTGTGATGTCAATGGGGCCTTTGTGAGTATTGAGGCAGAGGCGGCAAAAATGGGTTTAACGGTTAATGAGGGCAAAACAAAGTACATGCTGTCGTCTAGAAAGGACATACAACACCGACGTTTTGGTCAAACCGTCACAATCGACAGACGTAACTTTGAGGTAGTCAAGGACTTCGTCTACCTAGGCTCCGCTGTAAACGCAGAAAACAACACCAGCGCTGAGATCAAACGCAGAATAACTCTTGCTAACCGCTGTTTCTTTGGACTAAGAAAGCAATTGAGTGGTAAGATCCTCTCTAGAGGGACCAAAGTGTTGCTATATAAGACCCTTATCATCCCCGTCCTGCTATACGGTGCAGAAGCATGGACCATGACAAAAGCGGATTAAAGCACCTTGGGTCGCTTCGAGAGAAAAGTTCTTCGTGTGATCTACGGTCCCGTATGCATCGAAGGGGAGTGGAGGAGAAGATGGAACGACGAACTGTACGGGCTGTACAGCGACGTAGACTTAGCCAGAAGAGTAAAAGTCCAACGACTAAGATGGCTGGGTCACGTAGAGCGCATGGAAACCAATGCTCCGGCCCGGAAAGTCTTCGAATCCGCACCCACAAGACAGCGCAGTAGAGGAAGACCGCGGATCAGTTGGCGTGCAAAAGTGGAAAGTGACCTCACCCAAATTGGAGAGCGAAACTGGAGACATCTAGCTAGGGACCGAGCTAGATAGAGAAGTTTGTTGGGTGAGGCCCTAGTTCACACAGGACTGTAGCGCCACCTTAAGTAGGTCATAAAGCGCGCTCTGAACATGTTCAGATCTGAAAAAGAAACACGAATTTGAAGCTCTGAACAATCAGAGCTCAAAAAGAAACACAATTATTTTTTGACAGTTCGAGCTCTGCTCTGAACTAAAAAAGAAAAACACCAATGATATAGCAAACTAAACTGAATACCAAGTGACAGCTGTCAAAAAGACTGAAAATTACACGTCTTAAAAATACACCCGTTATAATTTGAACCCCAACTGTCTTGACTTAATATTTCAGTTCCCCCGCGTTTAAACAATCTTCTTAAATTTCAAATATAAATACAAAATAAGATAAGCAGCTTTTGTACAATTAGCTTTTTGATTCATCAACAAATTTAGCAAGGGGTTTTTGTCCCAACAAAACAACAAAATTCTTAATTCAAATCTTAATCATTTGTATTTACTTTTTATCCACACATATAAACCGATAATTATTTAAGTCCCTCCTCTTGTCTTCAAGAGTGTTAATAATTATTCAGTTGTTAATTAAAACAAAATATAACACTTGAGGTGTACGTACTTTGCCTCAACGAATAAAAAAATAAATAAGTCTTATCTTTTCGTGACTTCAAATCGGAAACATTACTAAACAAAAATTCACCACTTTCTTTGTTTTGTTTATTTTTCTGTTATCAATTATTGTTTGTGGAAGTATTCTGTTATCAAGTGAAGAAATAACTCGCAAGCTTACCTTAAAGATTCCTGAAATCGATAGGGTTAAACTGGAGGTTCTCGACAGAACCAGGAATTCACTTAGTTCCATGAAGAATGCCAAAACAGCTCCAGCACTTATTTTCGACACCAAAAGCACGATGTCCGAGGTGGGATAGGTCGGAAGTCGATCAACAACATTTAAAAGACGTTCACCTAAGAAAGCATCGATGAAGAAACGACTTTTCAGCTATATGAGTGTGTTCTTACCTTCAAATGCAATGGTAAATGGAACAACCGAAAGAATCATCCATGGTTGCATATGATAGATCATATCCACCGGATTGTGAAGTCCTAGTTTGGATTTTTGCATCACAAACTGTGCGAAAGTCCAGCGGATTCCACTGCTCAAAGATGCCACGAGCAAGAAAGTGAACCCTAAGGCGTCGAATTGAGTCGATTTGTAGGTGAACATGAAGAGGCCAGAGGCAATCATCACTACAATGCCCATTAGCGCCCAGCTTTTCTTCTCCAGGCCAAGAATGATAGCGAAGATCAAAATAAAGATGATGGTCGAGGACTTGGTCATGGTGTAGAGTGAGATCTTGACCAGTTCCAGACCCCAGCTGGAGAAGCCAATGTCTATGCCGCTCGCTATACCTGTTGGAGCCATCTTACGAACCGACGTCTTGCAGTCGAGCTGTACTCGTGTGTTGCCATTGACCAGAGGCATGAGACTGCGCAGACACGCCGACATCATGTATTTCACAACCAGATGGTACGAAACTATCGATAGGGGGAACTTTAAATGCTGAAATGGGAATGAAGATGAAAATGAATGTTTAAGTTTCAAATAAAAAGCTTCCGATCTCACCTTTATGAGCCATCCTTGATAGAAAGTCAAGCTAATGGACAGCGAGAGGTAGAGACAGATGATGGCCAATGTGCCCACTGCCATCTGCATTAACTTTGAACTTGCGGCATTCTGTGTGTCCGCCTCTAGTCGATGGTGATGATGGTCGTAGTCCAATTCGTTTTCTTCATCATTCTGGAAGAGTTCACCTTTTGAATTTGTGCTCAAGCGTTCATAGCGCGACGCAGACATGACTTTCCTCTGTTGAAAGCAGGTGGAACTGGTGCAACAGTTAAGGGGGCTTGTACCTTTTCCGACTTACTTGTTTTGCGTGTAAAATGGAATGTTTAACAATCAGTCTTTGTTTCGAACGGGGGTATCGGATGTAGGTTCTTAAATTTAGAAATTTTACACCTTGCTGCATTCCATATGGAATGTTTTCGTTTTTTGTAGGTTTTTGTTGTTCTTGGTTTCTGTAGACGTAGATCTTGAATTATTTAAGTTCGATGGTGGAATATTTTGTTGGCAGTTTTTTCGCAAGCAATCTTCTTTTTTGAGGGAGAATTTTGTATGGTCGTCGATATGCGCCTGCGAAGTTTTTCGTTTTGGGATTGGGAATTTGTTTTGCTACGCAGTGCGGCTGACGTTGACATTTTTCATGGTTGACAGTTCTTGGTTTGTGACAGCTGGTGGGGGATGTGTTCATAAGGCGAGTAAATAGTAATATTTACAAGAATAACGAGTATCACTCGTTAGTTAAGGGGCCAGTTTGTAAATCGCTACCATTTGTTCTCTAGACTGAGGAAACAAAAATTAAAATTGATGAAATATACTATTTAGAAATTTTATTAGTCAATTAAGAGAAAGTATTTCACAGGTCAAAAAATACAAGTAGCATGTCAAATTGCCACGTTGCTTTTTCATACTTTCGTAAGGTCAAAGCGACATTTACGGCGGTACAATAGTGGTTCTTTACTTTACCTGTATCTTAAGGTGGATTTACATGTATCTGTACTTTGAAGTTTGCAGACAATGAGGGAACAAAATAATGAAATTACACTGTTTGGATAAAAAGAGAGAATATACAAAATGCAGACGCCCCTCAAAACAGAGATTTTAGGAAGTCAGGTGAAGACTTTAGTGTTCGTCTTCACTATAGCACTTTAATAAAATTGTAAAGATTTCTCTCTCTCTTCCTCTTATAGGTTTTTCACACTAAACCCAAAACCAGGTTTTAAGCAAAAAGTTTTCGAAAACCCGAGAATCGTTCACACCGAACATTTACACATTTTTATTTCAGAATGAGCCGCAGAACTTTCGATATATTCTGCAATGAACTAAAGGATCTGGAAATGCAAGATACAAACTTTAACCTTATGTAGGCACCCCTATCAAGTTGATTTTCAGGACGGTAAGGATCTACACGAGCTCCAAAAGAACGAATGGGATCCAGTCATTGAGTGATTTAACAAACGTTTCGATACAAACATACAAAAAACTTCCAGTACTTTCTTTCACACAGTGAAGGTGTTCTATATGGAATATATATGCTCTCAAGATTCAATTTTTTGAAAGTTCTTGAAGTGCAAACATTCTTCTAAGGATTTTTCTTTGCCGTCGAAACCCTTGAGTCGATAAACCTTTCCTGTGCTGTGATAGAGCAGCATATCAGCGCAGACAAGGCCGTAGCACTAGCTTGTCTCGAAGAAGAGTTTCAACTGAAGTTCTGGGGACGGCTGGAATGGGCTCACGACATGAAAGAACAAGAACTAGAACTCGCTTGGCTACAGCTATCCTCTTTGTTCACATCAACCGGTCAGAACAATTCACCAAACAGAAGCTAATTGTGTAGAAAATATACGATCAAATCAATCTTTTTTTCACAACAAACTCAATCCAAAATACTGCTTATGACTATTGCTTCTGTTGGTAAAATGTGCCTTCAGAATTGCAATATTTTGTGGCCGTCCAACCAGCTTATAGGAGGGGTTGAGAAAATTCTGAACAATTTCGTGTAGGTCCTAGCCCGCTGCGACATAGCCTCCACCAAAAATTTTATTTCTTACTTATTCTCCTGCTCCTTGTGATTGAACGGCGTTACCGGAAAGTTTTTCTTCAGGTAGTAAGCGAAAGCGTCGAACATATTTGTAGCGACGAGTTATAAGACGCATCCCTTGGAATCGTCATTAAGAACTATGAGCAAGTCTTCCTCGTCCTTGGGATCATCACTCCAGTAGCCATTGTGAATTTTGTTTCCTCGCTTAACAAAGAGCGTTAGAAACTCTGGAGGATCATAAAAGAACCCCCAGTGCCGCAAATAGTCAGCTTTCTTTTTTTCTCGACCTTGGAAAATTTTCCATATTCTGTAAATAAATAGTAAATTGTATAAATAATATTACTTACCACGACCAAATTTATTTCAAAATGAAATATTTGTTTTGACAGCAGCCATCAGCTGTTTTGTTTACATTAATTTGAGCGCTGAATGTTTCGGAAGGTTTGTTTGTTTAGTTCAACTTTGAATTGCTACTAGTTTTCGAGAGGTTTAATATAAAACTTGTGGTTTACGAAAACTTGTCGTTTACCAAAAATATATGGGAAAACTTGAGTTTTCGATGTAGGTTTTCGGCGAAAACCAGGTTTCGGGTTTGGTGTGAAAAGCCTATGAAGTATCTCAAGCACCATCAAACCATTTGGCTCTGAACCATTTATAGCTGAATCAAAAACACGCTTCAGCTTCGGCTTCTTCTGACGTTTACGAGTTCAGCCATAGGAATTCAATGCATGCTATTACAATGGAACTTCGACCTCATGTTTCGTTTGACAATCGTAAGGAAAAGAACGTAATGTAACGTAATGTGACTCCAAACGGAAGCGTGAGGTCGAAGCTCCATTGTGATAGCATGCATTAAATTCCTATGGCTGAACTCGTAAACGTCAGGCGAAGCTGAAACCGAAGCGTGTTTGTGTTTTAGCCGAGCCATTTCGATTACGTCCATTTAGGCATGGTCCGACTTTACCCGACATACATAGACGACAGGGCCATAGTTAATTTGACAAATTGATTACATTTATATCTTTCTATTAAAATATATATATCTAAATATTGATATTGAATTGAAAATTAAAGGTTTATTGTTTAAAAAAATATACTAAAAATATGAAAAATTTGAATTCGGTCATGCTTTTCGAAAATGGTAAATGTATTTAAAAGTTTGAATTTTTAAGATAGCGACTGACGCGGGTAGATTGTGGCGCCTCGTTGCGGCCATTTTGTTTTGGTGACATCTGTCAAATCTTTTGTTAATTATTCTGGTTATGCACAATGACGGCCAAAAACATCGCAGCGGTCCGTGAAAATGTACAGCAGAACCCGAGGCAGTCTATTCCTCGCCGTGCACAAGAACTCGGCCTTTCGCTGATTTCAAGTTGCCTACAACACAGACAACGCCGTTTATTCGCTGACTGGGCTTCGAATCATTTGAAATAGGACCCTTATTTTGGCCGAAAAATCATCTTTAGTGACGAAGGGCATCTTTGGATGAATATCTGAGTTAACAAGCAAAATGTCCGTATATAAGACGATACCAACCCATGCGAGGTTCGCCAGGTGATAACGCATCCTCAAATAGTTACGGTTTTTTGTGTACTTTGGGCTGGCGGCTTTATTGGTCCGTAATTTTTTGTAAACGACGTTAACGAGGCGGTCACCGTCAACAGCTAGCGCTACAAAACGATGAAAACTATTTTCTCATGGCCCAAATTGAACCATATGGACCTAGACGACATATGGTTCCAGCAGAACGGCGCTACGTACCACACAGCAAACGCCACGATATCAACACACAACATCATCTCGCCCTTATTGAACAAATAATAAAAGGCAAACAGACATACAAACATTGGGAAAAGGGTTATACATTTGTTAGACAGCAAGCGGAATTTGTGGGATCAGACAGAACTAGGCCAGAGCCGAACCTTGGCTTTTTGGACCAGGCTTACTTGCTGAAAATCGAAATGGATCGACAGAACAAACCGAGCCACCTCAGTTTCCGCACAAAGGGTCGATTTTTGATTGGCTTGGCCCGATTGGAATCTTTCTCTCTGTCGATCTTCTCATTAAAGGCTATCGAGTGCAACAGCTATTTGAAAAAGGGCAGTAGTAATAAATTTGTCAAATATTTAAGCAGTCGGATTACTTTCTATTTGGTCAAACATTTTTATAGGTCTATCTATAAATTATGTGCAAAATATTCAAAATTCTCTATAAAACGAATCTAAGGTATTCTGCGAAAAACTTGTGCCTTATTTGTCGAACCAAGTTTCACGTGTAGAATCCGTTGCGTGATGGTTAGTGCGTTGGACTGTCATGCAAGGGGTCTTGGGTTCAATCCCTGCCTGTGCCACCTAACTTTTATCACGGGTACTGCCTCTTGCGAGATATTGACAAATCCTCCAAGAGTAATTCTTGTCATGAAAAGTGCTTCCTCTAATATAAGGATTCGGAATATAAACTGTAGGTCCCTTCCATCTCTGACAACATTACTGAGGTTGAGAGTTGTATGTCACTAGGCCTTGGTTCTTAATGGACTGTTGCGCCACCTAATTTATTTATTTTTAAGTTTCACGTTGGTCTGATTTCACAAGGTTAAAATGAATTTCAAAATTATTTCAAATCCCGTTTACAAGGTGTAGCGAAACGAGTTTTAAAGCTTTTATAAACCTGTGTAAAGTTGAGTTTAACTTTTTTTGGGCGCATTTACAAAGCTAGTGACTACAAAATTGCAATAGGCAATTCAGACCTGTCATATAAATGACAAATACAAATATATAAAATAAGGAACATTTGTGTTCTCAGAACTTTGAATAGTTTTTTTTCTTTTTAAATTGAATAAAACCAAATAGAAGATATAATATGATTGATTTATATTTGTATTTAAATACCGAAAGATTTATTTCATTTTGAATTCTTGTGTCCTTACTGAGCAGCTGATTGTGAAACGTTAAAACCTAACTTTGTAGCCGACATTTTGACACTACGTCAACTACTTTTGAAGTTAGATTTAGCCAATCAGAATCCCGTGACTACGTAGCCATTAGCTTTGTGAATGCAACAAATGTGAAATAAAATCTTGAGTTCTCTGTGTTATTAACATTTTGATGTGGAGTGAGTAACGAGGTTCTGGTAAAAACGTGGCAAGTAAGATTGATTTATAAAAAATTGAAGTTCTGCTCTTCGTTGTTACGAAGACGAATATTGTCAAAATCGATATTTCAACATATGTAAATACAAAACTCAAAACCAATTTTTCAACTGATTTAATTGAGTTTTAATTCCATCCCTTTTTAATCCAGCATTACGTAGAACCCATTGACCTTCTATGTATGGTATTTTACTATGCAGTACGGCTGACGTTGACATTTTTCACGGTTGACAGCCCTTGAGTTGTGACAGTTAGTTGGAGATGTGTAGCCAACTTCGCATTGGTGTTATCTATTCTTTAAAGCTACTAGCCCTTTTGTATGTTCAGCGGAAATATGGAGAAACTTTTGAAATAGATTTTCGTATATAGTTTATTTTGGCAAACTTTATAATAATAGATGTCGTTAGTTTCTTTGAAAATTAATTAATTTTTTTCTCAAACCTATAAGAGGGCAAGTATGGCCAAAGAGTTGGAATCACTTTTAAGAAGAGTTTTGTATGGATTAAGTATCAACTAGCAGTTCATATCAAGTATGTCAATGGTAAGGACACTCTATTTTTTAATAAACAAAAATATCAAAAGATTCGCACGTGGAAGTTATTTGATAGTTAAAAAATTTTGCTCGCCCATAAGGCTAAAAACTCAAATGGATCAGCCGAGTCCAAACGCAAGATTGAGATGCACTACTTTACTTTTATATGGTGAGATCTTGAACAAATGTGGATCAGGTTCTGTAACCACGTACTTGAGTGACAACTATAATCTAGAATAAGCTACGATTCTACTTGTACATTTTCTTGAAATAAGGTTGAACTTAACTGAGCAAACATAAGTTAAAACTTATTAAACTTTAAACCAAAGTTTCGTTAACTGAGGTTCACCAGAGAATAATGAACACAAAATTGACTTATAGAAAACATTTAAGAAAATTAGTAATTTAAACCTGCATATTTTTGGAAACAAAGTTCCTTTAACATGATAAGCTCTAGAGGAGTAATGTGAACTGATCCTTAAGATATAGGATATTCTTTAATAAAGGAAATAAAGCATTCGAAAAACCCTTAACGGTATTTATTTTTATTTTGAATTTATACAGCTGTTAAATTACATTTGTACCAAGAATATGTACAACTTTAGTTGAAATTTATGATTAAAAAATGCATACAGAAACAAAAAATCCCTATTATCCTTTCTGTCAATCAGAAAACAACTATTTCCAACCACCATCAACTTCATTTAAATCCTGCGCACTTCAAAAATTCCAAAGTTCTGTCATTTTTATATATTTCGAAAATATACACACTGCAAAAATATTTCTACAAAACGCAATCTGAAAAGAGACGAGAGAGAGAATAGTTTCGCCCGAGCGAAACGTCGCTGTTTTTCGCAGTGTGTGCAATAATTTTTTTAAAAAATAGAAAAATTATCCTTAGATCACCATTAAACTGTATATAAAGTTTTCACATCTCGATTCGTAAAGGACAAATAACTATTGTCCCGAAAAATTAAAACAAAATTATTGGTGGTATCCGTCGTGTCGGTCATTTTCTTGTTCTCGGGAATAAAAGGCAAAAAGAAAAAAAAACCGAAATATTCGTCCTTCGCGTCAAAACTCGATCATAAATGTTTTAGAAAAAAGAAAAGTAAAATATCTTCGTATTCATTAAAAAACACGAAAAAAAGGACTTACAATGTCTTCAACTAGTGAGCAGGTAAGTTTTAATAGTTTTCTATTTTCTGTTCTTTGTCTGGACCAAATAGAATCAATCATTTTTATTTTCATCATGAAAATTTGATGGAAGAAAGAAGTGGGTGGCATGAAAAAGGACCTTTTCTCCCTTCTCCACTACAGTCCTTACGATAATATATTTCGATAAATTAATCGAGAACAAAATACTTTATTCAAACATTTTGTTCCATAAGCAAAGATGGCTACTTATGGCCTTCTTATTTTTTTTATTTTAGTCAAGTTGAAACTACCCTTTGTGTTCTCAAAGGGTAGTTCTTGCCCTCGGAAATCCCGTATTTTTAGATATATGTTATGTCGAGAACGAGATGAATAACTGTGGACTGTCATTGAACTTTTTTTTTGTTGATTCATTCCAACGAAGAATTGTGGGGAAATGGAAAAATAATAAATAAACGCATTTCATTGGGGGTGGTTTGGCTTAAGACTTGGCTGCAAAAGAATGTTCCGTATCCGTATGTGACATCGACATGGCAATGTGGGATTCTCTTTGTCTCATCTGCATTGGGTTAAGAAGAGTCTTACACTCGCATCAGTCTAAGTGAAGGTCGTTGACGACGGAAGTGGAAATACAATACTTTTTGTATTTTTAGTTTTTCTCTTCAGTTTTTCCATAAAAACCGAAATGGAAATTGTTAAAGGTTCTACTTTGGAGGTGTTTCTTTGCCTTTGACAACTTTTTCAAAAGCCAGTTTCCATTTCTAGTAATGTAAAGTTGTTAAGTGATGATGGGGCAGCAGCAGGTAAGAGCCCAAAATAAGAAGTGTTTTTGTTATGTTCTTGAACTCTATTCACTCACCTCTTAAAGAAGAAGAAAAAAAAACAAGAATTGGCTCTAGAAACTATTAAACAGAGTCAACACGAAAAAATTTAAATAAGGAAAAGTTTCGTTAACAAAAAACCAACAAGAGGAATAAAAAAGAAAACTTCCATGTTTCCCTTTCGTTAGAATAGAGAGGAGCAAGTGCAATCGAAAAGGTGTTAGTATTTTCTTTGTTGAGACATTTGAAATGCTAATCAAGTGCTTTTGTACTTGGCGTTCATGGGAAAATGTAAATTTTTGCTGCAAAAGTACCTCTGGCGAGAGACTCTTGAACTAAACAACTCGAGTGGTTTTTTGGTACCATAATCCAGAATTCTGTTGGGTGTTTATTTTTGTGAACTGAGCGTTTTTTCCTTTGGCTCAATTTTCTTATTAAGGACACCTACATTTTTGTAGTAAATGGTTTGTGATTGCATATATATACAAGTTGAAAATAGACTTCAAAAATAAATGTACCTTCATGTATTGAATTGATGATTTAAGTGCGGGGATCATACGATGAGATTAGATATGAATGATGAAAAGACGATCCTTAGTTTACGTTACACATAATTACCAAGTGCTCATGTTTTATTCATAAAAAAAGGTTTAGGAATTGATCCATGATGCTTACATCCTCTCTCGACCTTAAATTTATGTAAACACTCGTCACTCTCAAATGTGAAACTGACATTTGAAAGGATATAAACTTCATTTGTTTATGCTTGTTTAGGTTTCAAAAGGTGTTTTTGATTGGCAATCTATGGAAGAAGAAATATCAAAAGAATGTAGGCCAATTACATTGAAGCTCCACCGTTTTTCAAGGTTCGTAATAAATGTGATAAGCGTCAAATTATATACAAAAACAGTTTTATTGGCGCAAAATTTCAAACCACCTTTTGCTTAGGGTTTAACCATTTACTAGTGAGCAATTTGCTATATATTAAGCCCTTTAGTGGGGGCTTCCAAAAATGTTCGTTTTTCTTACTAGTAAATTGGAAATTGCTTTTTATAAAAAAAAACGAGCATCCAAACATGTATAAAAAGTGACAGTTGACAGTGAAAATAAATAATGCAAATAAACTTAAACGGACCTATTAATTGGAATTCCCAACTGTTGACCTGAGCATTTCATTAACTGCTCCTAAAAGAATAATTATGCAGATGTCATATGGATTCAGCAAAATTGCTTCAACTTTAAATAGCTATGATGGGAAATTTGGAAATATTACTACAGGGTTATCCATTTTGCCGTTTCAAAAGTGAACGTAAATACAACACATTTTATATTATAAAGGTTGATCATTTAACATTATGTGTGAAACACTACATCAAGCATAGCATCTTTTGATGTAATTTTCGACCGCTTTTTTAAATATATTGGGTATTTCAGCAATAACTTGACGAATGTCAAGTTAACACAATCTTTTGAGTAGCCCCACAAAAAAAAAAGTCTAACAGTTTAAAATCGCATGATCTTATCGCGACGTTGCGATATTCGCGGCCAGGAAATGTCCATGCAATAAGGCCATGTTCACTGTAGTTGTGGGGCATTTAACTCCGTCTTGTTGAAACCGCATATTCTCCAAATCGTATTCTTCAATAGCAGACAAAAAAGTCGGTTATCATATGACCATAACGCTCCGAATTGACGGTGACAGTCGTTCCATCGTCGTTTTCGAAGAATTAAGGTCCAATCGCACCTCTGGACCAAAGAGCTCACCAAACAGTGACTTTTAGTGGATGTAATGGACTATCTTCAATCACTTAAGGATTCTCAGGACCCCGAATACGACATTTCTAACCGACTGTTGTTGAAGCTCCCATTCGACGTTTCTGTGCCGTTGTGAATGATCAGCTGGGTTCAGTTGTTGCTGGCTTTTTATGGATGTAGGAGTACATCCAAACGCAAAATACCCCATAATTTGCCGTTAGACAGTCCTAATTACGACGAGGAATCGACACATTCGGGTCTTCGGCAACACTTTCACTTACAGCAGCGATATTTTCAGTTGTAGGAGCAAAACGATGAAGCACAGGCCGTACAATGTCTGTAACCAATCCAGTCTCTTCAAATTTCTTCACAATTTTTCCAATTGCTTTCACAGTTGGACGATTATGTAAACCATAAAGCACAATTTGTGGATGTGGCACATTTTTGTAGTAGGTTTTAACAATTTGTATGCGTTGTGCGATAGTAAAGCAATTGATTTTCGTAAATGTCAGACTTTGAAGTGAAAAATAAAATTGGTTTAACAACTTAGTTTGACAGATGTTAAATTGCAGCTCTATAGGTACTTTTGGAACCGCAAAATGGATAATCCATTATTTTTAGCAATTCTAAGTTGTTGGCAACTTAGTTAACTAGTGAGTGCTCATATGGGGATTTCCCTTAAGAGGTTTAATTTAAAATTTGTTCAGAACCACAACCCTCCTCTTCGGATGTCGAATTGCAACGGCAAAATATGATTAGCTCATTAATTTCCGGTCTACATAGCATTGTACAATTGGGAGTAAGAAACCGTGTGTAATTTAATGCTTCGAAAACCCAATGCTGCCTTGTATCGTTAAAGCGAAATATACCCTCCTCGCCCTCTATGAGTGGCACTTGTATCAACGAAACTGAAATTCTAGACATCTTTGGAATGTGCATCAGAAACCACTTTTAATGGAGCGATGTCGCCAAAAATGCCGCAAGATGTCTAGATTTTTTTTTTTTTGAGACGATGCAAGAAATCTTTGTCTCCGTCTGATCTGTCTACAATCTACAAAACCTATATACGTCCGAAACTTGAATATAACTATCATCTCCGGGCTTATTTAAGCCTCTTGGACAGTATTCAAAGAAGAGCTATTTAAATTATTAGTGACATTAACATCGTGATTATGTCACTCGAACAGCGTCGTAAAGTGTCCCATGATTTTTACCGTTATTTTAAAGGACCATGCTCTATTGAGATAGCCAGTTGCATACCTTCCCTTAAACAATATAACCGTAATATCCGCGCTTCTAGGAATGCCCATCAGTTTAACCTTGATAACAACTTTTGGCCGTACTATGAAGTACAGAGATTAATTTTCTAGCCGTACTACGTGAATGTGGAACGCCTTTCAGGAATTCAAAATCAATGAATACCGACACCTCCTATCTAACCCCTTCTTCTTTTCCTAATGCTTGCACTGTGTCTTTAGCATATTAAAGGTATACAAAACCCTTTTAGTGTTCGCTAATTATATGAAAAAAAGTATGTTTTCCAATAAATCTCAAGGAATGTTAGTTATGCCAATTTAACAATAGAAAGACGGTTTTCTTCAAAAGTATCGGCTTCACCAGCAACATTCTTAATTGTTCTTGAGTGATGCGCACGCTTTTAATTCGGCAACTACTAAGTTTTTTTTAAACAACTAAAATTATTTTAACCGAAAATCTAGAAGTGTTTTAAGCTGTGACTGAAAAATACTTGTTTCATTTTGTAAACTTCGTATAGAATTCATGATTATCAGCAAATTCTGGCACAGAAATTATATTTCGAATATTCAGCTTAACTTGAAAAGTGATCCGAAACGATTTTGGAGTTTTATTAGTTCTAAAAGGAAATCAATTGGCATTCCAACTACGATGAAATTTAGAGGAGATAATTCTACTGACATTAATACAAATCTTGTACTTTTTGCTCAATTTTTTGACTCAGTTTACTCAACTTCACAAGGAAACTGGGATTTTCTTTCAGATACTACCCCTAAGTAGGTATTTGCTTATAACACTTAGAATTATCTGATATATTAAACGGTCTTCAGAATAAACCCAATCACATTCCTGGTGTCGATGACATTCCTGCTCTTGTCTTAAAAAAATGCTCTAGTTCTATTATGCTTGCCATTGCAAATTAAATTCAACTTACCTTTATCGTCCAGAATATTTTTAGACGAATGGAAATCTTCTTTTCTGATGCCAATTTATAAGTCTGGTTCGAAAAATATGGTTGAAAATTAGAGAGGCATTTGTAAGCTGTCTACAATATCTAAATTGCTCGAAAGTTTAGTAAAGACCAAACAGGATTTTTTTCGTAAAAGAACATGTAAGTAATGCCCCGCATAGGTTTATATAAGTTAGATCCACTATCACTAATCTAGCATGGTTTTCCTCTTTCGTTATTAATTGGATAGAAAATCAAAAGTCAAGTAGTAAGGCATTTGATTCTGTAGGCCTCAACATACTTATGGTAAGCTTCATAACTTTGGGATTCACTCTAATCTCCTTCAGCGGATTTCATTATTTTTAACTGATACAAAAAGTTAAACTTTACAATCCAACCTCGAGTTCTATTAAATGTGTCTCAGGAGTTCCCCAGGCCAATTTTATTTATAATCTTTATCGATGATATTTGCAAAAACATAAAGTTCAGCAAATCTCTTATCTTAAAATATTTTTAAAAGTGAATTCCATTTACGATTGCTTTAATATCCAAATAGACCTCGATCATTTATCAGACTGGCGTTTGGTTAAGTGTGTTAAACTTAATGTCAAGAAATGCTTCGCTATCTCTGTCTTTATGAAACTCTCAACTTATGAGTTTGCGTATTCTCTTCTTTCTTTAAACAATAAACTTTCCAATAAACATTTTCGGATAGAATTGAGAAAGTTCAGAATCCTTTCTTTAATTTTCGTTCAGATTCTCAAGGTAGGACGTAATCTTCTCGGTTTGAAATCTCTCAAATCTCAAAGAACTATTCATGATATAATATTTGTGCGAGATGTTTTATGTTACCATAGTAACATAACCTTCTAACGTTGATTTGTAGTTATGCCCCAATTAGACCATTGAGAGAAACATACCTTTTTTTCAACCTTAGCATAGGACTCAATTAGGGAGTTCAACGAAGTACATAATTAGCCATATTGACATAGCATGGCCTAGAAACAAATTCAAAAACGATTTTTATTATGTATTTTTAAGAAATTAATCATGAATTGTAATTTATTTATTTACTACTTTACTTCTTATTGGAAAACCCTTCAATTCAATTATAGCCCAGTTAATATTGGGATATTCATAAATGCATATCTCTCTTTTTGATGTTAATATTTTATTTTAAATAAAGCCTAGCTTTGTAAACAAAATGTTAATATATGACGGTCGATACATACTTCCTGTTTTTTTTACTGTAACTTAATATTTGTATTTTGGAATACCACAAGTTAGTCATTTAGGACCTACTATATTTTCAGTTTTTTTTTTATAAAGTACAGGTACTCATGGGGATATTAATACCCTTAACATGTTTACGGTTAAACACAGTTAAAATTTTCAATATTGAAATGGGAGGAGAAAACAGAGTTGGGTAAAGCATTCCATATTCTCGACTTAATAGTACGTCAGAAATTGAGCTCGAGGCTAAACTGATGAGCATTCCTAGAAGTGCGAGTATTACAGCTGAATTGTTTGAGGGGGGTGGGGAATGTAGCTGTCTCATTCGACAGGACATTGCTTGTAAAAGTATCTGTAATACAACGAAAGGCATGAAACATTGCCGGTGTTCAAGAGATAAATGTTTCCGTTATAGTTCTATCGCCTATCATTTTCAAAGCTCTTTTTTGTATCCTATCTAAAAGATTCAAACTTGTTTTAGGGGCTCCTGCCCAAAAATGCGAGTTCCATTAAATTTTTGGACGAATGAAGGCTTTGTAAATTACAGCCAGATCAGAAGGAGTGCACCATTGGAGAAATCCTAAGCACTTGGCAGCATGTTTGACAACGTCAAATATGTGATCATTCCACAAAAGGTGATCTGTGGTACACATACCAAGTAGTGACAGTTGATTAGTTTCCTGGATGCAAGTGCCACTCATAGATAGCGGCATCGGGAGTATGTTACGCTTTAACGACAGGGGAAAGCATTGAGTTTTCGAAGCATTAAATTCTACACGGTTTTTGATTTCCCATTGTACAACGCTGTCAAGATCAGAAATTTATGATCCAAAGGACAAGGATGTGATTCTAGAAACGAGTGTGAGAGGGTTCTGTCGTCGACGAAACAGTTTAATGGGTTAGAAGTGGCAGACATAAAATCATTTATAAATATAAGGAAGAGAGTCGGAGACAAAACGGAGCCCTGGGGGACACCAGCATTTATTTTATATGTGTTTTAGATTTACCTTATATCGTAGCATTACAAATACATAAATTACAAACAAAGTTCCACAAATTTAGTATTTATCAAAGAAAATTTCAACAAACTCAAATAATGTGATTTTTATCTCTAACGAGATTAAAGTATAACACGGTCCTACTGCCGACACAAAAGATTGTTTTTAATTCTGTGTACTTGTATTTGTTATAATCCGTCTGAATTGTACCTTAATAAAAATATCGTTAGTAAGTCGGAACACTAAAAGTTGTTTATAACAATATATACAAATGAAAATAGGTTAGGTGCTTCCTCGAGATAGAGCAATGAAAAACTCCAAAAGTATCTAAATCTAAGAAAGGCGCATTACCTAATTGATTTTTTCCAATATCTATGGTTGATTGCTTAAGATACAAACAAAACCAACCAGCCATATTTATTATGTCTGATGTTAAAACAAAAACCTATCTATCTATAATACTCGTACATGTACCTATCCCATCACTCCTCCATTTTGTTTTAATATCCATTGTTGTGAATTTTATTCACAATGTATACAATGTACATCGGTATGTACGAGTAAAACCCGCACCCATTCCATGGACGAATTTTGTTTGTCCTTAGCATAGAAAGTAGAAACTCATTCTAATGAAAACACAGTCATAAAAATTCAGCAAAAATAAAAATAGCTAGCATAATAGAACTAAGCACATATAAGCTTATGGGCAGGCTCAGGCACTAAAATGACGAATCGAGGTCAATTTCCAGAACGGATTTCACACGCTTCCTATTCCATCATCCACCATCATCAGAAAATCAGCAGCTTCAGCTTCAGCCCCATCATCAACATCAAGTTATTTATTTTTTCGTCGTCCTTGGACGTCATTGTTTTTGATGGTACATCTTTTTATTTTTGTTTATGAAAAAAGTACCTATTCGTATTTTGTACGATTGTTCATATATTTTTGTTTGTAATAAGTTCGATGCAAAAGTTATGGATATGCAGAACATTTAGCATATAGCTACACAAGTCAGCGTTTTCGATTTCGTACAAAAAAAGGAATGATATAGATACATTCAGTTGAGATGTTCATCTTAATGACATTTCATTTCAAAAACGTGATAAAATGCAAAAATGTGAATTTGTGATATTTTGTGAGGAAATAACTACTCACATTTTTGATTAATACTCAACAAGAAGAAAAACAAATAGTGCAGTGTCTAAGTTTGTGCTTTTTTGCTTAGGGTAGTTCAATTCGTGATTTCAAGTTGGTAACTTTCAAACTCAGCTGTCATTTGAAGTGTCATAATATTAGTTCACCATTTGAAATGTACGATAATGGCTGCGTTCAATCTTGTCTTGGATAGGTGGATTTTTAGATACCTTTTTGAACGAGTCAGATAGCTGTATTTAGGTAGCTGTCAAAAAATAAAAACAACTTTTAAATCAGACTAGAGCTTTTAACCGAAAATGAGGTCGAGGGCAAACTCAGATAGACCCCAGAGGATCGCACAAGGGAACTTATTGTTTCGGTGTCACTAACTTGTGCCTCGTTGAGGTAAATTTCAGTCATCATCTCAAGGTATGGCCAATTCATTAGTCCTCGACCAGTTGACGTTTTCTTGTAATTGGCTATGATAATATTGTAGAGCTTTTTCATATTTTTTAATTTTATTTTTAATTCCTGTTCATCAAAATTTGACCCGTGTGTTTCAAGAACTTTTGCAATTTCTTGAAAAATTGTTTTTTTCCGGGTTTTTGGGTCCTTTCTCTTTCTGCACTTCTACAGGAAGAGCAGAATGGATTTATGTATGTTCCCAACCTTAAAAAAAGGGAATAGAGTGGTTCTTCTTTCCGGTTTTGAATTATCTTAAAGGATAACTTTCTTTCAAGCTGTTCGCCTCTGTCTGATTTTATACATAAAATCAAAAAAGTTATATTTATTTACTTCCACAAGATTAATATGTATTTACCTGTATTTTGTTGTACCTCTTGCACAGAATGAGGTTCTTCAACTTCTACCTAGCAAATTGGTCTTCTACAAAACCGGAACAAAATAAGTCAATTTTGAACTTTAAAAAAATAGATTATAATTAAAATCTAAAATTTAGAGGCAAACAGCTTCTTCAACGTCAATTATGTACAGAACATCCTCAAATACAACTTCAACTAACATTTTGTATCTTTTTGCTTACCAACAAATACAAAAAGCTGAAATCAATTTTCTAGTACCTTGAAATTCAACCATGTGTCGAATCAGCTGTTCTGTCAGATACCTACATACCCTAGAAGTTCTTGGATACCTTTGGATTCCTTTTTTCACTTCTCAGTTGAGATCAGCTGTTATTTTACAAGTAAAACACTGACGAAAAGGTATCCGGATACCCTGTCTGTCTGAGATTGAACGCAGCCAATGTATCGCTGAGGACTCAAAGAATCAGTAAAACCGACTGCAAAAGTGGATACTAAAACCAAGTCACTCTTTCACGCAGTTCTCGACGATTATGGTCGTCTACTAAGAAAGAAATTGGTAAAATTGTGAAGAGATTCGAAGCCTTTCCGATATCTTAGATGATAATGATGATCTTAGATGATGCACACTCGTCTTTACGCACGCTCAGTCGAAAATATTACTGCTTCAAGTGCAAGTATTGTGTTGATCCGAATTTATCGTAGCAATTGGACTTGTGCTGCACAACTTTTTAGACAGTTATTGAAGATCTTTTCTTGTACGATATATGGTTCTAACAAGAGACGTGTCTTGGTCATATATTTTATGTTTTGGAGAGATCCAGTGGCCTTAGTAAGAGACCATGTTAATTTGCAAAACCCCTGAACTTTAGACACATTAACAAACATTAACATTAACAAAACATTACCTCAGAAGACACACAAACGCGTGGAAACTTATAACGAATTTTATGGATACAAAATTAGTACAGCAATTTGAAACAACATAGATCTGTAAGAAAACAAATGTATATATTGTTATCAATTATTGAAGGATTCAAAGATATATGTATAAGGTAAATTTTAAGGACGTTTAAAATAAATAATTTAATACAAGAAAAAGAACAAACAAACCACGTTTTTCGCTGATGGCGGATTTTGAATCAATCAAGAGAAAGCACATAGGCATCTTTTTCTTCGAACACTATATTTTCCTAAGGAAAGTATTGTCAAGTTATTTTTGTTGCATATAATATTCTTAAAAATTGATTGAAAGTTAATAAAAAATTAACATCTTTCTATTATATTTTGTACTGCTGTGAAAAATGTCAGTCAGAAAATTGTTGCGATCGTGTGAACTTATAATTTTGTGTGACAATATTGCCAAAAAACGTCACTTTCAGCAACTGTAAGGTGATGTTTGTAATTGTCAAATGTCGTTGTTTAAACTATCTAAAGATTGCCGACAATTTTCTCATTTTTTCTGTGTGTATTGAAATTATTTAAATTTAAATTGTAAGAATTTAAAACAGAAAACAATTCAACAGATGACGTTTGTAACTGTCAAATGTCGTTGTTTAAACCATTTAAAGATTGCTGACAATTCTCTCATTTTTTCTGCGTGTATTCAAAGCAGTTTACCTTCTGCCATTTAAATTGTAAGAAACCATATCAACAGTTAATTTTGTATTCTTTCAGAAACATCACTTTCAGCAATTGTAATATGACGTTTGTGACTGTCAAATGTCAATGCTTAAATCATTTGTAGATTGCTGACAATTTTCTCATTTTGTCTGCGTGTATTCCAATTAGTCTACCTTCTGCTATTTAAATTGGAAGAATTCGGAACAGAAACCATATCAACAGTAAATTTTGTATTCTTTCAAAAACGTCACTTTCAGCAATTGAAAAATGACGTTTGTAACTGTCAAATGTCGTTGTTTAAACCATCTTAAGATTGCTGACAATGTTCTCATTTTGTCTGTGTGTTTTTAAATTAGTCTATCTTCTGCCATTTAAATTGTAAGAATTCGGAACAGAAACCATATCAACAGTAATTTTTTTATTCTTTCAGAAACGTCACTTTCAGCAATTGTAAGATGACGTTTGTAACTGTCAAATGTCGTTGTTGAAAAGATCTAAGGATTGCTGACAATTTTCTCATTTTGTCTGCGTCTACTCAAATTGGCCTACCATCTGCCATTTAAATTGTAAGAATTTGGAACAGAAACCATGTCAACAGGCAATTTTTCATTCTTTCTGCCCACAACAAAACTTTCAGTTTCTAGAAATAAGTCATGTGAATTGTATTTATATAGGTCCACTAGTGATCTTACCCCACTGAACGATGAGATTGTTTCGCTTGATATTTCAATAGCATTTAACAGGGTTTAGCATTACACTTTCTGATCAAAAACTCGGTTTAGATAAACCCTCCTTCATACAAGAAGTATTGGATGGGTACAGGTCCGAAAACCACAAAATAAATGCTGGTGTGCCGCAAGGCTCTGTTTTGTCTCCAACACTCTTTCTTATTTTTGTTATTGATCTACTGTCTGCAACTTCTTTTCTAGTTAATTGTTTCACTGACAGTATAAGTCTTAGTTTTTCATATTTTTTTTACAGACTCACATCCCAAACGCATGAGCGTGATGCTGGCAAAAATGCCCCAAGATGTTTTGGTTTTCGAAAATGGTACAAGAAATTTGTCTCTTCTTCTGATCTGGCTACAATCTACAAATATTATAAACGTCTAAAACTAGAATATACAACTTCCAAGTCTGAGCTGGTGTTCTAGTAACTAACTTAAGTTTCTTGGAAAATATTAAAAAAAGATTTTTAAAGTCATCATTAACTCATTTACTTCACTCGTCAAACCCTTTTGTACCGTTATTTTAACAGGTTATGCTTTAGTGAAATAGCCAGTTGCATTTCCCATATTAAACAGTTCAATCATAATAATTGCGCTTCTAGATATGCTCACCAGTTTAACCTTGAGACCAACTTTCATTGTACTGTGAAGTACAAAAATTCATTTTTTAGCCGTACTACACGAATGTGGAATGCCTTACCACCCTCTACTTTTCGCCATGATTTCAATTCTAAAGAATTTGAAACAAATTTATACAGACACCTTCTTTTCAACACAACCCTGATGCTTACGTTGAGTCTGGAATGTTTGGAATATTAAACGTATTTAAAGCCCTTTTAGTGTGTTGTCATTATTAAAAAAAATGCAAAGCTACATTTTGGCACCACTTCTATAGTTTATTAGCTTAACTTAACTAAAGTTAAGTTTAGATGAAATATCCAGTTAAACATGAACTAATATTTCTGAATCATTTCTCCAAGAAACCAGACAAATAATTCAATCTCAAAGTTTAACTGAATACTTTCTTGTCAATCACACTGTTGCGACACATCAAAGACCAAAGAATACAATATTGCTGATTTTAACTATTATATTATGATAGCACAACTATAAAAAAAAAATAAATCCTTCCCTACACTTTGCAGAATCTCAATCTTTAGCTTCTAATCTTGTCTGACATCCACCTCTAAATGATTAGAGAGCAGAAGCATTGCAGCACAAGCACAATGAATAGAAAAGTATATCAACAAAAAATAACCTAGCATGAGCATCTATCTACGAGTAAGCGAGCTCCTCGCTGCTGATGAGTACTTCTTATCTAGGGTGTACGAGTATAGGCTGTTATCTGCCCCTATGTTGTCTGACAATCTTTGTCCCGCAGTCTCTGTCCCACTCCTAGTCACAGCACCATTGGCTCCCGATTCTCAAGTTCCAGATTCAATCTTCAGTCTTATGGAGTTTTTGCTTAGGTTCGAGACACATCGCATCTTTGCCTATACATATATTTTTAAGCCGACGCTACGACAACGCGACGAACGCCGCCGTTCCTCGCGCCTTTTCCGATTGTATGCATTTTTCTTTCGTAAGTGATGTATAGATACTTTTATTCAAGACTGCATTATCTGTTGTTTATTGTCCTCGAGCGTTCTAGTGTTTTTCTTTCATATATAGCAACGTTTTCTTTTTTCTATTCTACTTATAGAACAACAACTGTGATGTGCATTTGCATGCAGAAATCGAAGTACTGAAGCAGGCTCTCGTCGAGAAACAATCCGAATTAATTGCCATGGAGACAGCATGCTTGCGGGAGTCCGACCGACAAGTTGAACTTGAAGATAGTATCATAGCGTGGCAGGATAAATACGATCGATTGTATGAGTCACACAAACGTGTGCAAAAGGTAAATCAGACATTGGAGGACAAGCTGCTGAAGCTGGTCGACCGGAACTCGGGGGAACGGGCGCAGTTGACCAGCGATGTGGCCACGTTGAGCGTTCGACTAGCACAAGCCAACTACAACATAGCAAAATTGCAAAGGGAAATCGTAAGTAATTTTATGTACCTTAACCATACCGATACCATAGCTATAAGCACCTATACCTAGATGAAATTTATTTTTAACCCTTTTTCAACGTCCGTCGATGAGATATATTTATGTCTATACCTAGGAACGCTGCGTCTTTTGACGCATAAAAGATAGGCATTATACGACCATTTTAGTATAACATGCATGGTACGTGTGGGATGGGGACATGGAAGTCATGCATAATTTATTGGGGCAGTATCCTTACTGTTGGCCGGTGGGCTTTGGCTCTGGCTCTATCTGTGGCTGGGTCTTCTATAGCTCGCTAGGCTAGCACAGTCTAAGCCTGAGATGATTGTAATTTTAACTTTTATAACATTTAGTTGCGATCTAACCAATTTAATTGTGTGCAAGTATAAGTTACACCTGAGCAACAGGTTCTATAGCGAATAACGATTGAAAAAGTTATTCTTAGACTGAAGTGGATTTTTTTAGTCCGAATAGCAGAGACAGAGACAGAGACTGTTTGAAATAATTGATTGTAGGGCGTTTGTACGTGGCTAGGGATAAGGACAAGGAGTGGAAGTTATTTTTTTTCTTTCAGCTGTATCATAAATCCTACAGGTTGTTCTTAAGTTTTAGATTGTTGCTGTTTGTATATTAGCTTAACGTTTTGGTAGCATGTACCTTCGAAAGGTATTGGTTTAATGGGTAGTTGGTATATAATTCAAGAAGTTGAAAATAAACATTTCAAGAAAAAGGTTACACAAAATTCGAAATATGAGCCAAAAACATGTATAGACGAAGGTTATGTAGGTTTTATGGAAATCAATCCATTGATTGAAGTCTTCTTGGAAGAATGAAGATGGAATTAGTTATGTGTGGAACTTTTTGAAAAATGCACCTTAATTTCGAATTTATTGAATTAAAATGATGATTGTAAAATGGGCATACAGATGTTGAGATTGTGAAATGATAAATAAAGGTTTGGGCATTAATATTTTATTTCTCATTTGAAGGTATACATTTTTGCAGTCCGTTGAGAACTAGGGAATAGTAACTTACAACTTTCAACCATTTTTTTGGCGAGCAATATTGTCAGGGATGGTGGGGACCTACAGTCTTAAGCCGAATCCGGAAGGCTCATTTGAGAAATTATTTTTTACGACAAGAATTACTCTTCCTTGAAAGAGGCAGTACCCGTGAAAAAAAGTTTAGTTGGCAGGAAGGGATTGAATCCATCACGCCACTTGTACTACCAGTTTTTGACTTGCATTACAGATAATAACATCAAATGATGCAAAAAGGACTTTAAAAAAGATAAAGTGGGTGTTTTTTATTTACTTAAGCAATTAAAACACGAGAAAAATTTGGTTGAGTCCGAAAATCTCTCGAACCAATAACGCTACAGACTTCAATTAAATTATGTACGACTGTCAAGTTAGCACTACATTTTTCGAAATTTAAAAAAACTGAGTATGCAGTAGTAGCTTTTTGTTGTAAATTACTTGTGGAAAGAATTCCAAAAATTTGTTTTACTTGTAGAGCTAACTTGACACCACCGTGAGTTCAGGCATAAAACAAGGATTTTCCAAAATGTAAGGATGCAATTAATTGTTCATCACATTTTTTTAGTCGCCCATAGCTCAAGAACCAGAAGAGATATCGACTTCAAATAAAATTTGTTATACAGATAATAATGCAGAAAAATGCAGAAAGGACTCTCAAAAAAATTGCGTTGGTGGTTTTTTTATCATAACAATTTAAAAAAAGTGAAAATTTTGGTTAATTGTAAATATCTCACGAACCAAAACCGCTAGAGACTTGAATTTAATTTTATATTATTTATGTTCATGTTTTTATATTTATATAACAATAACATCACACCAAACTTATATATTTTTGGATAAAAATTCCAATTCATTTTTTTATAAACCAAACACCAGCTGAAAACAAAAATGTTGCACCTCTAAATTTTACGAACAAAAAAATGATTTTATCTCCAAAATAAATGACAATTTTTGCATCTGGTAAAATTAAAAAAAAATCAAACTGACAATTTTTTTTATAAAAAATAAATAAACACGTTACTCAAAGTTGGTATAAATTGGTTTTTGATTAAAGTATCTTTTCAAAAATATAAGATTATGGCTAATATCTTATTTTCTTATAAGAAATATTGTTTTCAACATTCGGACAAATTTTGGAAAAAAAAAACAATACAAAATTAATAAAAGTTGGTAAAAATTGATTTTCGACTCAAATTTTTTTTCAAAATTTTGAGATATTGGCTTTTTACTAATTTTATCTCTTACAAATATTGTTTTCAACATCCAATAAAATTTTGAAAAAAATCAAATTGACAATTTTTTTCAAAAAAATTAACAAAAGGTGGTAAAAATTTACTTTTGACTCCAATAGATTTCCAAAAATTGAAAATATTAGCTTCAAGCTAATTTTATCTTACAGAAAATATTGTTTTAAATATTCAGTAATTTTTTTTATAAGAATCCAACAGTCAGTTTTTTTCAAAAAAAAAATAAAATCTAAAAAAAATAATATGCAAATTTGTTAAAAATTGATGTTCGGTTCTCAAAATCTCATGAACAATAGAAGATATTTATTAATTTTGTTTTTATAAGAAATACGAATTATAAATGTTTTAATAAATGCTACTAAAATTGGTAAAAAATGGTTTTCGACTAAAAATCTCTTTAACAAAAATAGATTTCGAAATCAAACTATTTCATCATATGCAAAATATTTATTTATTTATTTATTTATATCAATTAGAGTTTACAATCTCAAATAGACTACCGAAATTTTTAAAATATTCATTGAATCATTTTAAAATTAAAGCTTATTCCAAAAAATTAAAAATTATTATAACATTATTTAATTTGTTAAAAATATAACTTTAACATATTTTTGAATAAGTTTTTACTCATATGAAAATTAAAATCTATATTAGGTGACACATTATTAATCTCCCTAACACTGCGAGTTGTGGATTCATTAAACGCATAATTTATTCTATGAACGTTTCCCCGAAATAAGGTTCGAATCAATATGATAAGATAAAATATCACTCACAAAATTTATGGAAAACGGCTGTTTTCTTATATCTGCAATAAGCTGACATCTAACTTTATATGAAGGCATTTCAATGTTCCAGCCTAGTTTGTGCACTAAAAATCTTGTACACTTTTTTGACATTTTCTATTGTAATATGAACATTGTAATGTAATGAGGATTCCACACTGCGCAGCAATATTCCAGGATTGATCGATCATACGCCACATAAATGGCTTTAAGTGTGTAAGGGTCCCTAAGACCAAACGAATTACGAAAAATAAAACTCGGCATAGAGTTTACTTTGTTCACCATGAATTCTGTATACTGTACAAAGTTTAGCTTATAATCAAAAATGACTACAAGGTCTTTTTCAATATAAACTCTGTCAAGGACATGATTTTGCACATTGAAATCGTAAACGATAGGTAACAAACGACGTTTAAACGAAGAACATTTACATTTGGATATGTTTAGTGCTAATTGGCATACATTGCACCAGTTGATAAGATTGTTTACATCATTTTGGAGCAGCGTACAGTCTGTTTAGTTTTTTAGACATCTACAAATTTTAACTCATCCGCAAACATAAGACGCATTGAGTTTGTAAGGACATCAGGTAGGTCATTAATAAAAATAAAAACAATATTGGACCTAAATGACTCCCTTGCGGAACACCAGAAGTTACAGAAAAATGATGTGAGTTGATTGAATCAATCGAAACAAGCTGACTGTGCCCTGTAAGATAAGCTGTCAGCCATTTTACTATGTTAGAATGAAAACATTATGTTCTATAATTTTTTTAATACTATTTTATAATGCACCCTATCAACCGCTTTTGCAAAATCGGTGTAGATAACGTCCACTTGGTAACCCTTTTATAATGAATTTAGAATAAAATTCGTGAAAATGTTTAGGTTAGTGGAAGTTGATCTACCGGATACAAAACCATGTTGGTACATGGTTTTGTATGGATTCTTTTAATAAAAATTTAAATTTATCACAAACAAATTTTTCAAATACTTTAGGTATTGATGACAATTTACTAATAGGACGGTAGTTTGTTATTTCCTGTTTTGGACCACATTTTTGAATAGGAGAAACGAAGGAAGTTCTCCATTCTGGCAAAAATACACTATTATGTTAACGAACTATTAAACACAAACCATAAAAAGCTAAAACAACAGGTGGAATTTCATCTGGACCAAAATTAATGTCTTCAGTAAGACCAGATAGAGCCAATTCCACTTCTGAAAAGGTAACACTTAAATTTCCTATGAAGTTTAGAATGTTTAAGGACGGGGAAAAAGAGACTTTAGTGACGACCAGCTGGCAGTGGTTTAAAATTATAAGAATAAATCGAGTGATATTTTTTTAACACAACACGAAAACCTACAAAATTTTAAGCAAGGCAAGTCGACAGACGGGATAGAAAGCTATCAGTGTGGGTCCCATCCCAGCTTCTTTTTTATCTTAAAATGAAAAAAATAAACCGCCTAATAGCAATCTGCTTCAAACCTAAACTTAGAAGTTTGAACCCAATTAACCAGGCCGTAGTCGCAAGGACAGACAGAATTACGGGACTCACTGTTTGATAAAAATCTCGAGTTCAAAATTGTTTACGAATCCAAAAGTAGACATATAGCTCCTATGCATATGTCACAAGTTAAAAAAAAACTGTCAGTTTGACGTTTAGCTACTTTTTTTTTTGTTATGATCAACTGAGATGCAATGTATGTAAAAATGGATGCAAACATTTATTTCAGTTTGGCAACCTCTTACAGCACACAAAACTCTACTTTACTCACATATTATGTACACTTAAAAGTAAAAGATTAAAATCTCAATTCCAAATATTCATTTACTTAAAATTAACGAAAATAACGTTTTTAACATCTGGTAAAATTTTGAAAAAAATGGAATTGGCATTTTCTTAAAAAAAAATTAAGAACTTAAAAAACATTACTCAAAGTTGGTTAAAAATTGAATTTCGACCCAAATACCTTTTCAAAATTATGAGATATTGGCCTTAAACTACTTTTATCTTTTAAAAATTTTGAGGAAAAACAAATTGACAGTTTTTTTTAAAACTTATAACCAAAAAATTTAACAAAAGGTGGTAAAAATTTATTTGCGACAGAAATTAATATCTTGTGAAAAATTTAAGATTATGGCTTGAAAAAAAAGTGAAAGATTAAAATTTCAATTCCAAATATTCATTTCCTTAAAATTAATTGAAATGCTTTGCGTGGTATACATTATATATATTAAATAAGCTTCCTTCTAAAAAAGCTTAATTTTAATTCTTCCTTTATATCTTTAAATTATTGAAGAAGTATTAACCACTGGTTTTCATCCGTTTGCTTTTCAATTAGTTGTACTTAAGAACAAATAACATTTTTTTTTTCAAAATTAATTATGAAATGACATTGTAATTATTTAAATTTAAAAACAATTAATTATAATACGAATATTCGAAAACGTTATGTTTCTGGTTTTTGTACAAATATTTGTTGATTTTACTAAAAATGTTCATAATTTATTTTAATTAGTACATTAAGTTATTATTATTATTTGGTTGATATTGAAGTTAAAAATATAAATAAAAAAAAGGAATTATCCTCTTTTCAATATTAAGTGCTACATGACCACCTTAATGTGATATGCCAAGTGAACAACCTTCACAGAAGGACATAACTCTATTCCTTGGTTAACCTAATTTATGAGTAACATACATATTATGCAAATTACCACAAACTTTACAAAACAAAACATTTTTCGTATTTCCCAAGTTTCTCTTACTTTTATTTTAAGACATAGTAGAGTTTTAAAGCTTTTTTTTAGCATAACTTTTTACAACTTTCAAGGTTAAAAATGTGTTGTGTTTTTAAATGTTTTCTTTATTTTAAGCATAGACCAAAAATAAAAAGTAAAGATGATGATGTATTTTACATAAATAAACAAATCTAAAAATTATATTACATAAGACAGGAATACAAACTTTCTGCCAAATCAAAACAAAGTATTTACTTTATATAATTCAAAAATGCCAAAACTTTATTTCTGATTAGACTCATAAAAAACAAACATAAATAACTTTTGAAAACATTCACGCTCTAAAAAATGTAAAATTTCTGAATTCAATTGCTTAAAAACTATACCAAAATGCTACTGCTACTGTTTCCTCTGCAGAAAAACCGCTTAAAAGTTAACCCTCTTTTCTTTATAAAAAGAAAACTTTACTCTTAAAGCAATTCGATTTGATTGCTTGCATTATCATCATAGTATTTATATGTATAGCTATCAGTTTTGATGATATACGTACATAGGTACCCCCGTATAAAGTTTATTTGTAGAATTGTAAATTTGAGTGAACTTTTCAATTCGACTTATAGCTAACTGCAACCATGACTGCCACGTATCAACTTATCTTTATTTGGTTTTGAAAGTGTTCCTTAAAAAATAAAAAACAAATAGAAAAACAAAAAAACACTCCTCCCCATAGAACCTATTATTAGATTTGTGATTTCAAATTGATCTAATTTTTAACTGCTTTTGTTTTGTATCAACTTTCATTTCGATCAGACATTGAAAGCAATCATTGTTCAAACCTACATACGTTTATAGGTATACATAGTATAGTATAGTCATCGTCAAGCCAATTTCTTCAAACAATCATTCCATTCCAAACAGCAACAAAACCATCAACCACCCTATTCCTATCGCTATCGGTATCCCTGACCCCAACTTTTATTCAATCCGGAGCCCTGGTGAATTGCGACTTTGTGTATGCGGTTCATACCTAGTTTATGGAATGGATGGTGTGCGGTGGTGGGGTTGGGGTACCCTATTCTATTTCACTTCAACAATTCATTTCACATGCATGTTACCAACAGGCGACTGTCTCTTGGGTGATGGGGAGGGGGTTGAAATAAGAGAGAGAAAAACCTGAAAAACAGAAGAAAAACCACCCGCTCACACATTGCCACAAAGGCAAACATCAATTCCCAGTTTGAAAATATCCGCTAGGAAGAAAGTCAACAACCCTTCGCAAAAAACCTAACTACACCCTCCACAACCACTTGCCCTCTAACCCATGTCTATCCCAACATTTTCTGACTTTTGCGTGATGGATAAAGTTTCCTCAATTTTGCTTCCTTCACTTGAAACCAAAAAGCAAAAACCAAAAAAAAAAGAAAACAAAAAAAGAATATTATATCGACCAAAGAATCATCAGGATGAATAAAGGGACGCAGGACCCATGAGGAGACAAAAAAATAGGCAATTATTATTTTTTGTAAATGCTGCACTCAACTTCTACTGCCATAAGGAATACATCATTGGAGGAGCAGCAGGAGGACGCTCCTTGACACGCGAGTTATATAAAATACTAAACATATATTATATGAAGATGGAAGATACTTTCGTATTATATTTTTCCAAAAAATTAACTTTTTGACGAAATTGTCTCGGGGCTTTATATTGCAATGTGTGCATCTAAACGGTTGAGGTACTGGGTGTTTCATTATAAATTCTTGTCGACAAAGTGAAGGGATGTTTGTTTTTCTATAATTTTAACACTTTACTTTTTAGTTTCTTGTTTTTCATGAATAGAAAAGTTTTTGAAGTAAGATAATTTTCAAAAGTGAAATGTGTAAATAATTACATATATGCTTTGAAATTAATTTTTGATTTCTAGGTAAAAACAAATTTAGGTGAGAATCGTCAGGGTTTCTTTAACAGTTTCAGTATTTTAAAGCTTAAAAAAATGTGTATATCGGACAACTTTTTGAACAATTTTACAGACAAAATTACAGTGGTCAACTAGTTTTTGTATCTGGGCGCACAAAGTATAAACTTTTCTTATGATTTTAATGGCCTTTGTTTAAATTTGACTCATCAGGTTTTTGAGATCGTTTTAATATTAGGAAAAAACTTGAATTATGCATTAACCATACATTCATTTAAGACGTAGTTTTTTTGCAATACAATTCGTGATGATTTTTCAAGTCTACTATCGCTATCCTCAATATTACGGTTAAAAATGTTCAGTGTCTTGTTTACTTCTCTAACAATCCTCATAAGTTGTTATGGGCTTCACCTTGTCTCACGTACAATACCTGTTCCTTAAGAGAATGGTAAAGTATTTATGCTAAATCGGATATTAACATTTTTCTCATTACTTACAAATTCGTTGTCTTAAGGTTATAACATCAAATTATGGGAATATAATGAACAAAGTATATATAAAAATAGTATTGAAAACGGCAAGTTCTGAGTTTAAGAACGAATACATAGTTGGAATCAGAGTTCGGATTCGGAATCACTACTAAAAACTTACTATACAACGAAATATTTAAAACCATTAAAGAATTACTTCAGATTAATTAAAACAGCCTGTGATGGCTCCTATCCCGTCTATCGACTTGTCTTGCTTAAAAGTTTGAGGTTTTCGTGTTTGGTTAAAAAAGTTGTCGTTGAATTATTTTTAAACAATTTTAAATTACAAACAATATTTTTCATAAAAAGAAATAGTTTATTTTGAAAATCTAGTTTTGCTAAATAGATTTTTAGTAGAGAACAAATGTTTACCAGTTTTAATAGCATTTCTTAACTTTTTTATTTCTTTTATAAACAAATACAAATTGGGTGAATGAAATTAATTTTAGAGATATCGAGAACCGAAAATCAATTTTTACGAAATGTACGTACTATTTCTTGTAGATTTTATTGTACATAAGAAAAATTACTAAATATACAAAAAATTCTTTGTGTGAAATAAAATAAGTTTGAAGCCAATATTTTTAATTTTTGAAAAGCTATTTAAGTCAAAAGTAAAATGTCACCGAGTTTTAGTATTGTTTTTCTCACAATTGTATCGAATGTTAAAAATAATATTTCTTATAAGTTAAAATTAGTTAGAAGTAATAATCCTAAATTTTTGAAAAGATGTTCGAGTCGAAAGTAAATTTTTACCAACTTTTATTATTATTTTTTAAATTTTTATGTTTTGTAAAAAAAACTGTCAATTCGATTTTTTCTCAAAATGGTTTCGAATGTTGAAAACAATATTTCTTTTAAGTTAAAATTAGTTGGAAGTAATAATCCCAAATTTTTGAAAAGATATTTCAGTCGAAAGTAAATTTTTACCAAATTTTAGTATGGTTTTTTTTTACCTATTTAAAAAAAACTGTCAATTTGATTTTTCTCAACATTTTTACCAGATGTCAAAAGGTTGTGTCTGGTTGCACAAAGTTGTTTTGGAGATGAAAACATTTTTTTTTCGTAAATTTTTCGAGGTGACACATTTGTTTTCAATTTTTTGATTTATAAAAAAAAACAGTTAATTGTATTTTTCCCCAAAAATATATTTGGTTAGTATCACGTTACAATATATAATATAAAATCTAATTACAGTTTTTAGCGTCATTGGTTCGTGAGGTATTTAGGTTTAACCAAAATGTTCACCTTTTTATAAACCACTCAATCAATTTTCGTGAGAGCCCTTACTGCATCTTTTTGAATATCTCGTGTGGTTTCTAAACTATGGGCGACGATGTACAAATGTACGTACAGACGCACGCACAGACGCCTTTCTAAAAATCTTTTATTTCGACTCTAGGGACCTTGAAACGTAGATAAATGTCAAAATTTTCACTTCGACAAAGCGAACCCATTACAATAACTTCTTATGGGAAATTAATATATAAAAATAATATTGAAAACGGCAAGTTCTGAGTTTAAGAACATATAGTTGAAATCAGAGTTCGGATTCGGAATCACTACTAAAAATCTACTATGCAACGAAATATGTAAAATCATAAAGGAATCACATTCATGGTTTTGCAAAACTTCAGATACATTCAAAAGCAAACCTTTAACTATGATCTTGAATGATCTAAACTTATCTAGAAGATAAAGATGTGTCCTCTGTGAAAACGTCGTACAATGTTCTTTTAAGAATTACATTGTGTTTAACCATAGCTTAAAAAACAGCATATTATGTATTTGGTTGCATTTCTAGAGAAAGGTAAGAATTTAATTTAGGAAAACAAATTAATTTAAAAAAAAGTATTTTTTAAACAACAAAACTGAAATTAAAAATAATTTAGTTGACCACTGTTATTTGTAATTTTTTGAATTTCTTAAAAGTATCAAACATTTTTAAAATTATATTTAACACTGCGTATAAGTCTTTTTTTGACTAAAGATGATTCTACGAACAGGGTATTGAGAAATTATGATTTGATAATATCTATAAGATTTATTCACAGAAATAACTTTACCGATTTTTTGTCATATTTTATTGAAAACAATATAACGCCCAAAATGTATAGACTGTCAATTTTGCCTGTAAGCGACTTTATTGTTTCGATAAAATATTTTAATTTTAAAGAGTTCTGGAAAATGTTTTTTATTTTGAATATTTTAATTTTGCAAATAAACAAGGTTGAGTGTTTGTTTTTCGGAAAATTCGTTGTAAAGCTTTTTGTAAGACTCAATTCTTAGAAATGTATTTCTTATATTAGTTTCACTAAGTTTAATTTTTATAATTTTACTTTAAGGTAGAAAAATATGTTTGTGAAAAAAAGTTATTATTAGTTTTTATACAAATCAGAATAAATTGATTCGCAATTAATTTTTGAACTTCAAGAAGGTACTTCAAAATATATATTACACAATGGCATATCCCATAGTAAAAAGCTAAAAATGGTTTGAATTATATTTTTTCTTGCTTATATTTCAACAGCATAGATTCTTCTAAACCCTGTATAATCATTTATTTATTGAGTTTTGATGAAGGAGAAGTTTAAATTTGCATTGCATACTAAGGTGGTCCAAGATTTGCAGTCCAAGGTATATTTCGAATTTAAGTTTATTATTAAAATAAACGCTAATTCTATGCAGAGTAATACCCGAACCGTGATGATTAGTGCGTAGGATTGTAATGCAAGTAGTCTTAGGATCAATCCTTTCCTGTGCCACCACTTTAAAAGTTATTACTTAAATTAGCCGTTCGTAGATCACTTCCATCCAAATCCAATTTTAATTTTTACTTGCGGCAAATAAGAACAAATTTCAAAATAGAAATTTTAATCAAACATTACACTACGATGGTAGTGAAGTCGAAAAAAGTTGGTTCCCCGATTAGCCCGTCTGTCTGCCTGTCCAGGGCCCTAAAGCCCAAAATATTGGGTTAATTACCTTCAATTTTGGAAATTAAGGTTTTGAGCCGATTCTCGTTAGGCTTTAGACGTCCCATAGGAAGTTATTGCAATGGGTCCGATTTGTCAAATTGAAAATTTTGACATTTCTCGACGTTTCAAAGTTCCTAGAGTCGAAGTAAAAGATTTTTAGAAAGATGTCTGTGCGTGCGTGTGTACGTACGTTTGTACGTCCGTACGTCCGTACGTTCGCGACGTTTTTTTCGTTGTCCATAGCTCAAGAACCAGAAGAGATATCGACTTCAAATAAATTTTTTTATACAGATAATAAGGCAGAAAGATGCAGAAAGGGCTCTCAAGAAAATTGCGTGGGTGGTTTTTTTACTATAGCAGTTTGAAAAAATGGTGAAAATTTTGGTTAACCCTAAATATCTTACGAACCAAAAACGCTAGAGACTTGAATTAAATTTTATATAATAGATTGTAACGTGATACCAAACAGGTATATTTTTTGAAAAAAATCAATATAACGGTTTTTTTTTAAATCAATACAACTGAAAAAAAAAATTTGTCACCTCCAAAATTTTACGACTGAAATATGATTTTATCTCTAAAACAATTTTGTGCAACGAAGAATAATGTTTTTGACATCTGATAAAATTTTGAGAAAAATCTAATCGACAGTTTTTTTATAAAAAATAAAAATCTAAAAAAAAACATAACTCAAAGTTCGTAAAAATTGAATATCGATTCAAATATCTTTTCAAAAACTTGAAATTAAGGCTTCAATTTTATTTTATCTTATAAGAAATATTGTTTTCAACATTCTGAAAAATTTTGAGAAAAATCGAATTGACAGTTTTTTTACAAAAAATAAAAACCTAAAAAAAAAATTATAAAAGTTGGTAAAAATTGATTTTCGACTCAAATATCTTTTCAAAACTTTGAGATATTGGCTTTAATTATCTTTTATCTTTCAAAAAATCTTGTTGTCAACATACAGTTAAAGTTTGAAAAAAATCGAATTGATAGTTTTTTTTACAAAAACTAAAAACCTAAAAAAAATAATTTATAAAAGTTGGTAAAAATTGGTTTTTGACTCAAACATCTTTTCAAAACTTTGAGATATTGGCTTTAATTATCTTTTATCTTTCAAAAATCTTGTTGTCAACATACAATTAAAGTTTGAAAAAAAACGAATTGATAGTTTTTTACAAAAAATAAAAACCTAAAAAAAATAATTTATAAAAGTTGGTAAAAATTGATTTTCGACTCAAATATCTTTTCAAAACTTTGAGATATTGGCTTTAATTTACTTTTATCTTTCAAAAAATCTTGCTGTCAACATTCAATTAAAGTTTGAAAAAAATCGAATTGACAGTTTTTTTTACAAAAAATAAAAACCTAAAAAAAATGTATAAAAGTTGGTAAAAATTGATTTTCGACTCAAATATCTCTTTAAAAATTTTAAGTATTGGCTTTAAAGTAATTTTATCTCATAAGAAATATTGTTGGTAAAATTTTTAAAAAATCGAATTGACAGTTTTTTTTTACAAAAAATAAAACTCTAAAATAAAAACAATACTAAAACTTGGTAAAAATTTACTTTCGGCTCAAATAGCTTTTCAAAACTTCAAAATATTGGCTTGAAACTTATTTTATTTCACAGAAAATATTGTTTTCGATATTCAGTAATTTTAATATAAAAATCCAACAGTCCGTTTTTTCATATAAAAAATAAAATCTACAAAAAGAGTACGCAAATTTGGTAAAAATTGATACGAGTACATAAAGACAAACTTTTAAGCAAGACAAATCGACAGACGGGATGGGAAGTTATCAGTGTGGGTCGCATCCCAGCCTCTTTTTTTTGTATACAAATCGAACAGTCTACAAAAAATAGTAAAATACAAATTTGTTTTTGACTAAAAATCTATTTAACAAAACTAAATTTTCAAACTCAACTATTTCGTTATATGAAAATATTGTTGGTAATTTAAAAATTTTTAAGAATAATTCAACGGACAACTTTTTTAAATCAACACGAAAGTCCACAAACTTTTTAGCAAGACAAATCGACAGACGGGATGCGAAATTATCAGTGTGGGTCGAACCCAGCTTCTTTTTATATTTTGGACTAAAACAAAAATATTACAATTCTTTTTTTAATTCGATATTTCTTAAATGCGTCATCTTACGAAATTAATACTGCATACTTTAAATATTTTTAAACTGAAATTGAAAAATAGTAGAAAATTTATTTAAAAAGAAAAAAAAAAACATTTTATCAATTAAGGACAGAACAAGGTTTTTAGAGAAATCATTTACATTTTAAAATCTTTGCATGCAGGAAATATTTTTTAACAGACTCTCTTGACACATAAGCAAGTTCGTGCTACCCAGTCAATCATTTACGTACAACAAACTTGAGCTGAAAAACTACATGGATACTTCTGTTTCTAAAATTATTTTAAATTTGTCTTGTTGCTTTTTAGACGAGTCATTTTAAATATTTTTTGGCAGCTGTCAATTAGAGTTATTATTAATTTAATTCGTCAATTCATAAGAAAAAGATCTACTCCCAAGCAATTCCGTTTGCAAATCTTGCAAATTGATTATCAAAACAATGGCTCGGTTTTTGCGACACTCGCAACAAACAATCAATTATTTATTTTAGAAAACTTTAAGGGAGCATAATATTATCTCGCGTTCATGGGCTTGTGGTATCGTGCCATCTTACACCTTTTTTTTGCTAGGCTATGTAAAGTCGCTTGTCTACGCAGATAAGCCCGAGACGATTGACGTCATAGACGAGAATATTCAGTAGGTTATTTTTTACAATCTGCCTCAAAGTAGCCCCATCCGTCAAAAAGTGGTAAAAATTGGGTCTTTTGGTTGAATTTTATATGAGGCAGCCGAATTGAAATCAGTTTTAAAATTAAGGGTCCGCCACATGACTTTTTTTTTTGAAAATTCTATAAAAAAACTGTTGAATATTTTATCAAATTTCTTTTTTTATTTGAAAGTACAATCGTTCTGGTTAATAATGGAAAATTATTTCATTGAAATGGCTGCCTCGGCTGGCCATGCAGTAGCCTACACGATCGGTATAATTTTTAAGTACATTATTGATTTGTGCAGTCGTATTTCACCAACGGCTTCACGAATATAGTCCTTTAAAGCGTCAATTGTCTCTGGCTTGTCGGCATAGGACTTATCTTTTACGGCATCCCACAAAGAATAGTCCAACGGTGTCAAATCGCAGCTCCAAAGTGTCTAAACGACGTCAGCTCTGCGGCTTATGATACGATCTTCAAAAACAGGGCGCAAAACATCGAGTGTACCTTCAGCTGTGTAGCACGTAGCGCCACGCCGCCGCCGGCCGTCCTGTTGAAACAAAATGTTCTCAATTTCCTCCTCTTCAGTTTTTGTGAACAAAAATTCGTTCAATATGGCCCGATGACGATTTAACGCCATTGAATGTAACGCCGACTCTTTGCTGATTTTTGAAGAAAAATTACCCAATTATGCCTCTGGACCAAAATCAGCACAAAAGGTGACTCGTTTTGGGTGTATTGGCTTTTTAATGTATGCGTGTGGGTTTTCTGCGCCCCAAATGCTACAACTTTGCTTGTTTACATACCCGCCACGATCAAAATGACCTTCATCTATAAAAAGATGCTTTTTTGCTGCAAAATCGGCATCTTCTCTGAGTCGATCGCAAGTCCACTTAGCGAAGCGAAAACGCACTGGATGGTCAATTCGCTTCAACTCCTGAACCAATTGAACTTGGTATGGCGTCATACCAAGGTCATTATGCAAAATTCGTCTTAATGATGTTTTCGAAAGGTTCAATTATTGAAAACGACACCGACGGTAAATTGAAGTTAATTTTCGCACACATTCTGCAACAATACAATACATGATCTTCAAAGTGATGTCGCAATATTTCCTAGGGTTATATCTCTTACTTTTTAACAAAGGTACGTTTAATTTTTGTTCATTTTATTTCTTCCTAAAAACAACACGTCTAAAAAACACTTTTTCTGTGTGATGTTTCCATACACTACACTCATAATGTTTATATATTTATAGACCAATTATATAAACTGAGCAATATATTCAAAACGTTTATTAACTTAAACTTCATTGTACGGATATTGCCTTTTGTTGACTTATGTCCAGTCTATGTATTTTTGATAAACCCCATGTTTTTAATATAGTACATATATCTTAGCTTTGCTTTTTAAAGCCCTCAAAGTTTTCTAAGCAAACTTCTATCCATATATGTATTTAGCTGATTTTCCCCAAATATTAACATCCTTTGACCTCGAAAACCAATTAAAATTTAAATTTGCACTTCTGAATTTTGTTCCTTTCTGCAAAAGATGCCTTAAATGTACCATAGAAATATTTTAGAAGGACCACTATATATATTTTATCTTTAGCCCAACATTCGTCTTGCAGCTAAAAGGTCCGCTAGACTCGTACCCATATGGCATAATAATAACTCATACAAATATTTGTATGCTGAAGTAGTTTTGTTATTAGATATATACATACCTTATATTGTATATATTCTTTCTAGGAAGTATCATTTTCCATCATGTTTTAAAGTCAAGATACATATTTGTGCATAATGTGCATCGTATAGATACATAGGTTGTCGAACGAGTATATAGCAGAAGGGTGCTAGTGCTAGTGCTAGACAACATAGTTTTCTTACCCTAACATCAAAAAAATGTCTGCACACAAAAATACAAGGGAAACCACAATTTCCAAAAGGCAGAAGAATGAAACCTACTTCCCATCACGAACTCCCACACCTCCTACATCCACACACCCACTAATGGTTTCTTATTACATCCGTTTCCTTCGTTTTTTTTTGTTTTGTTTTTGTTTCTTTTTATTTTTTCACTATAAATGCAAACATGCATTGTAAAGAGTCTAAGGAAGAAAGGCACATTCCATTCTTCTCAAGCCCGATTCGGTTTGGCATGAGTTGTATATGAGTTGTGACTTTTTGTGATGTTCAAAACAGGCAATGGCACTATGTGGCAGTGATGATGGCAAGTCTCATCATCTCTCATTACACATTCTTGTTTTGTGTTTGAATTTGGACTCATCTTCTTGTGTCCTCATTTTATTAGAGCTCACTATACAGTTTACAACATCATCAAGAGGAGTAATGAGGAAGGATTCGAAAGACATGTATTTTTGTCTATAACAAGTTTTCGTCCTAATTTTTTTTTGATTTTAATTGCAAGCGGATGTGCATTTACATATCGTTTCAATGGCGAAAGATAGTTAACTTCGTTAAGTAGAATACATTTCGAAGGATCTATAGAGGGGCTTTGTGAAAGGTATCGAAAAATATAAAGAGCATCAGTTCTAAAAATGCAATGAGAAGATTCAGAATGAGTGGTGTATGCTCCTCGAACCATTAGAGCATCAGTATCTGTGCTCTGCATTCAAAGTCAAGCCAAGTCAAAAAACTTGCCTGCTGATGGCGGTGCTCAATGAGATTGAAAGCGCCATAAGAAGATAGATGTGGTGATGTTCTTCGAAAACACATCTCTTGAACACAAAAAGAAAAATCCCTTCATATGTAAAAAAACATGATGAAAACAGAATTATTACAATCCGCTATCGGGCACAGTAAATCTTCTTCTGGTGAAGACAAAAAAACAAAAAGAATTCCTTGTTGTCTTTGTGTGAATATCCCTATTTAATATCCTCATCTCAGCATCTACATCTTAGCATTGAGTGGAGGTAAAGGGCATGTTGAGTGAACATATTTTTCGAGGGGAAAAAAGTACCTATTTCTTGGTACACAGAACACCAGAGAACAATAGTCCTTGTTCCCTGTGTGATATACGTACTTCAGTAAGAAATAGCTAAGTAAATAAACAAAGGACACAACAACGACGAGGACATCAATGACGACGAATACGACTACGACGACGATAGCGAGGAGCGAACTACATTACATACAAGAATAAGACACAAGAAAATTGATTGCTGATGGGGGAAAGTGTTTTCCTGGCCAAAGTCAACTAACTTGTGCAAATTGCACTATATTCCCCTAGACGACACGGTCGGTCGTTGCCAGTGGCAATGTTGAAGAATTTGTTATTTCTTTTAGATATAGAAAAGACTTGTAGGTAGTTTACCCGCATAGTCATAAATAGGGTAACCACCTAACCCAAGGGTTCTTTAAGGATATCATTCAGAAAAAGATAATATATTTTTGCAATTTATTATTAATTATTAAAATAACTTTCTTTAATAGGAAATTTTAATAAATTTTACAAATCATTATTTGTAGTTTTCCGCCTTATGATTGGTAGATTTGTTTTGACACTTTCAAAAACTTTGAAAAACAAGAAATCCATGTTGTGTTAGGTATTAATAAAACAATTAACTTTAAATTTTTGTATTAAATTTTAGTAATCGTCTTATTGGCCGCAATCATTAACTTAATGGGGAGCGAGTAAATTTAGACTTAGTAGATAAGGAGTTATGTGTTTTGCTTTTTTTTTTAGTATATTTCAGGCTTTAATTAGACTTAAATAAAAACCAGTCTGGACAATTACAAAGTTATTCACATTTGTCCAAAGTTCTTGAATAAAAAGTTACTTAAAAATAATGAGTAGTAGAATAAGAAATTCGAAATTGTTTTGCGAAAAGTTAAGTTTAGACCCGAGTGCACGGTGCTACTTATGTTTTTACTTGTGATCTAAAGGAACTATATGGGAAGTATTGCATTAAAAAAAATGTACAACTAAAGATTTTAATCGACGTTAGGTTTTTTAGCCTAAGCGAAATAAGGCCAATTTTCAAAGTGGAATAAAACTGGAATGGGTTTGCTTGCTCACAGTGCGTATAAACAGTGTAATATGTGTGGGGGGCATACTGCCACCTGCAACCCCCCCGCTTGGGTTCACTTTAGGATTCGGGATTTCTTTAAATTCAGATTATTTAAATCCAAAGGATCTTTGCCTACACTCAAAATTTAAATTTTTTTTAGGAAAAATGACATCCAACAATTTGGGCGTTCTTTAATTTAAAATGTATTTGTGTGTTACAACATTCGAGTTGGGGTTTTTGGCAATTTTTTTTTTGATGAGTATACACTCAAGCGGATTTGCGTTAGGACTTTTATATTTAATTTCAGATAGTAAGTTATTGAAATAAATCTAATTGAAATATCTGAACATGATCATCCAATTGATTTGAATGAAGTAAAGATTGCGATTGATTCTTCAAAAGAAAACAAAGCGTTTTATAAAAATGCTAGTAATTCTTTTATTGGGGAGGTTCATACTTTGCTGAAAAGAATCTACGATACAGAAACAACACCAACATTCTTCAAAAATCAATTATCTTTCCGCTCTTCAAAAAAGGTGACGCTAGTCTTGTATCGAACTATCGTGGTCTTTCATTTTTAGATATCCTCTACAAATTATTCGACTCAGTTCTCCTAAACCGCCTCACTACTTGGATCGAAAACAACAATGTACCCAATGAATTCCAGGCTGCATATCGATATCTTTCATGCCTTATTCAGCTGCAACTAAGCCAGAAAAAGAATCTGTATGCTTGGTTCGTTGACTTTATGCTTGCCTTCGACAATATTAACAGAGAAGCTCTTATTCACAAACATATTACATTGGGCATCTCGAAGAAAATGATTAAAATTATCAAACTATTATACCAAGATACATTTGCCGCCGTATGGGATTGAAGCAGTACCTCTAATTTCTTTAGAACAGGCAAAGGCGTTAAACAAGGTTGCGTTCTGAACGCTCTGCTTTTTGTCTTGTTCTTAAATGACCTACATTCTGAACTCCCCATCGAAATACATGTGGAAAGAATTGGTAAAAATGTTCTTTGGAATGCTGATGATATTGTAATTTTGGCTGAAAGTTCAGCTTTACTTCAAACAATTATAAAAAAGTTCAGCAGCTGTTGCGTTAAATGGAACATTGAAGTTAATCTTGAGAAATTTGAAATTGTTATTTTTAGGAATGGAGGCCGAAGAGCAATAAGGCAAAATGGAATTTCAAAGGTGTAGAAATTAAAATAACAAACCAGTATAAATATCTTGGCGTCGTCTTTACATATAATATGTTTTGGTCTGAACATTTGACAAAGAGGCTTGCAACATCAAAAAATGCAATCAACGCAACCTGGTCTAAGTTTCTGAAAATAAGTTAGTGCCACATTCAGCAAAGTTTAAAGTCCATGACACAGCCGCCATATCAATTATGTATTTCTGTACTCAAGTATGGGGGTACAAAGATTACATACAATGTGAAAAACTCCAAAGGCTTTTCGTCAAAAGATGTTTCAACCTACCAGATAATACACTAAACTATACGTTATAAACATCCAAACCAGTCTTTCAAAAGCGTTTCTTGCAACCCTTGAAATACATTTGAAATATTTGCGAAAAGTTTTCTGTCTACCCAGCTCTAGATTACCACACATATTTTTATGCGCAGTACTTCACAAAAATATTGATTTAGCCCAGGAATGGTTAAGCCTTTTCCGCGCAAGCAACTTATTTTGATTGGAAATATTATGCCCACAACATGCTTTTGATTAAACTAAAAGAACAACAGTGGAACGTGCTTTACAATCACAATTTCACGACGAATATAGGAATGTATCATACACAGAGGTACCCAACTATTTTAATGTCTCAAATTCACGAGAAATGATAAGTATGATCTTAAGAACTTGGTGTGGATTACTTAACTTAAGTGCTAGGGCATTTCAGCATGACACTGTTGGCTTATGCACAATGTGTTATCTTGATGCAGCTGAGAACACCTACCACTTCGTCAGCATCTGTCCTATCTTGCATTAATAACAGAGATTATTTCTAGGAGCTGAAACATTAAATCACACCGAGTTCTTTCAAATATTTTTAAATCTATACAAATGTTATTTAAATCTATACAAATTCTTAAAATTTAATTATCGCAACTTAATTGTTATTGAATATAACATTTAAAGTAAATTCAAGCTAAGCAAAAATTTAAATAGTAAAATTTTAACCTGACAGAAAACTTTAACAAGTTATTGTCCTAACTAAGAAAGATACAGAAAAGGCTCTCAAAAAGACTGCATGCACTTTTTTACCATTTTTACCATAACTGTTTAAAAAATAGGTGACATTTTTGGTTAACCCTAAATATCTCACGAACCAATGACGTTAGAGACTTGAATTAAATTTTATATTATAAATTGGAACGCGATACCAAACAAATATATCTTTGGAAAAAATTCCATTAACCTTTTTTAAGAATCACAAAAATTGAAAGCAAATATTTGTCACTTTGAAAATCTTACGAACAACAAATGATTGTATCTCCAAAATAATTTTGTGCGACGATAAATAAATACAATTTTTAACATATAATAAACTGGTTTAATTTTGAAAAAAAATTAATGGACAGTTTTTTTACAAAAAATTAAATAACTAAAATAAATTGATTCTTGACTCAAATATCTTCTTAAAAATTTGATTATTAGCTTCAAATTAATTTTGATTTACACAAAATATTGTTTTTAAAATTTGGTAACATTTTGAGAAAAATCGAATTGACAGTTTTTTTACCAAAAATAAAGACCCAAAAAACAATACCATTACTTGGTCAAAATTTACTTTCAACTCGAATTTAAAAATTTTTTCATGAACAATTGAAGATATTGACTTCAAATTAATTTTATTCATCCAATGATAAGTTTCAATCATTTGGTTATATAAGAAATAAAAACTTTTAAGAAATGCTACTAAAATTGGTAAAAATTGGTTTACGACTAAAAATCTCTTACACCAAAATAGATGTTGAAATCAAACTATTTCATTTTATGCAAAATATTAAAGAATTATTCAAGTGACAACTTTTCAACAAAAAAAACGAAAACCTACAAAGTTTTAAGCAAGAGAAATCCACAGAAGGGATGGGGAGTTATCAGTTTCAACAAAAAAAACGAAAACCTACAAAGTTTTAAGAAAGAGAAATCCACAGAAGGGATGGGGAGTTATCAGTGTGGGTCGCATTCCAGCCTCTTTTTTTAATATTTCGATACCAAAAAAAAAACGGGTCAACAATTTTTAAACGATATTCGAATGTAAAATGTATACAAAGAGTGATTTTTTAGCTATTATCTTTTTGGCTACACTGGTTTCAACAGCTGACGCACATTTCGTGTTTTGTTTCACTATCAAACATCCTCAGTTTGGTTTATAATTTAACCATAAATCGTGTTACAAACGAACAACGCTTGCTTGATTTCTTCTTTTACCGAAAAATTGTGTTCAGCAACGAAGCTCATTTTGTGCTCAATGGGCACGTAAATAAGCAGAATTGTCGAATAGATCGTGTAATTTAACGAGCTAAGACTATTATTTTTTTGGGCTATGTTAAAGCTCATGTCTATACAGTCAAGCCCGCTTCAAAATTAAAACATTTATTCGTGAGATACTGGTCGAAAATAGGAGTAAGCGGATAGATCATTTGAGGCGCAGTGAAGGCTACCATTTGCATGAAAATATTCTTTAAACATTAAATTATATGAACCGTATTATCAATACAAATAAAGATTCTATGCATCTTTTGAATTGCATGTGTTTTATTTAAACTTTCGTATTCGCTTTTAAAAATTCACCGTTTTTTAAAAACTAAATAACTACACGCACAAAAACTATTTTTAAAAAAACATCGGAAAATTTGTATATACATGTATATTATATACAAAATTTGTTAAAAAAATGCTGAGATTTTTGAGAAACAAAATTTAATAAAATAAGATGTTTTCGATTTCATTACATTTTTTGAAGACAAACTTATTCTGCAGGTTCATTTTCAAATCTTAAAATATTTTTAAACAGATAAATTTTCAAAATTGTGTGACCTAGTTGTACGTTACCAAGATCGATATCTAGGGTTATCCATTCTTATAATTAAAATAATAGTATTTTTCAAGACAAATTATTCAATGTTCAGTGCAACGTAACTTCATCGATTCCATCTTAACGGTCTTCAATGGATTGTGGAGCATTTGCTCTCATCTTTCATGTGGTTCTAAAGAAAAGAATCTTATGGTGTTAAATCACAAGATAACTTTGGCTAGTTATTACCACTTTTTTCTAGAAATACCACGAACAAAATATTGTATACAATTTTGATAAATTTTAAGAACCCAATAAGCATAGATACGAATATCAGGTAATAGTTTCCTAAAGTTGGATCCTATCAGTATCAAATCGTCATAGTACAATAATAAAACAAATTAAATTTTGTTTTTTCGCAGTTATTTTGTCAATGAATTTACAATTCTTCCAAGATTGTATTTTATTAAAATGGAAATAAAGTTTTAGGTCATCTTTATTGACCTAAAGTGAATTTTATTTGATTTATCAGTTAAACAAATTTGACTACTGTTAAATACACATAATAACTGAAACATATTAAATTATTATGAAATAAAGTTATTTTAAGACGTCAATTTCTGTCTTCATAAACAAAAGGAATATAGACTTTGCTAATTTACTTTTTATTTGTGTTTTTTTAATAATAAATGTGTCATTCCATTGCCTTCCTGAGATTGACTGATAAAGTGAAGATAAGATTATAATTTGTGATTCCTCTTTCATTTCTTTTTTTTCTATGAATGAGAATTATCATCAAAATAACCTAACTACAGGGTGTGGCATATAAACCACAACCTTCTAAGAAAGATTAATAACTTTGTTTTACTGTTTGATTGATCGATTATTCTCTGAACTTATTACTTAAGTATTACGCTATATTAGTTCCGTGTAAAAATGTCAGGTTTTTAATATTGGTCATCATTACCATAATACCGAAGTCAAAAAGTAGGTTACGTTTCTCGTTCGATAAGGTTTTCATCATAAAATGAAAAGGTGAACATAATTTTTTTTACACTGGGTTCTAAGTTCCTCACTCAACAACTTCGAATATAGTGAAAAATAATAAAGTATAAGAAAATATGAAACAAAAAAAAAATGGTTTCAATATAAACTTTTTTTACGACGTATTTGCTAAATGTTGTGTCATGTTGTCGTATTTGTCTTGTGCATATATTTATCTGCTGTAAACGTTTGCGCAAAAACAAGACTTTTACGTTCGTAAAGAGCTCCCATTTGTTTTTATTCAAATGAATGATTCGAAGTCAATTCAAAGATAAGAAAGCAGAAAGCTTATACGACTTCCTGTAGAACAAATACCTACCTTTACTAGGTATAGGTATCATCGTAAACTTTTTATTGAGAAATTGAGAACGTTTTTTTTTTGTGTTCTTATTTCGAGGTAGAATTAATGTGATTGAAATGGAAAATGTATCAAACTGTTGTTAAGGTATGGATGTCAACTTCTGCATTATAAATACCTATATACAGATCTAAGAGATGTACTGTATAGATAAACCATCTACCTATAACTCCCATCAACGACTATAAATGCTCTTAAGAAAAATAAAAGATTCTTTTTTTGTGTTTGATTGAAATGCTTTTGAAAATATTATAGGCGTTCTGGTTGATAAACATTTTATTGAAGATTCTCTTTGTCATTGTTAAATCATATACTATCAATATTAAAATATCTAAAAGGATCATCAAATATCCAGGATATTTCTTCGAATTATGTGAGACGACTTAGAAAAGTATTAATTATACTGTAACCGTCTGAAGTGCGTGAAGAGATCTATTAGGACAGGTTTAAACATATACAAAAACCTTTTAACATTCATGATGATATCATAAAGTTTAAACCGATAAGAAGCTCATTGCCTACAAATAAAATAAGACAAGTCAATTATTGAGCGGCCTCTAAATTCAATTGTTTTAGTTTAGATTTCAAAATATTGAAGATAACCCCTCAGATGTTTTTTGGCAAGTATTGCATTCGTAAAAATATTTGAGCTCGAGATTTTAATGGAACACAACATTGCGATGTTAGAGAATTCGGAAAAGTTGGTTCCGTACGTATTCGAAAATTTTACGAATACAAAATGATTTCATCTCCAAAACTCAAAATAAAGTTTTTAACATCTGGTAAAAGTTTAAGAAAAATCTAATAGACAGTTTTTTTTTAAATAAAAACATAAAAAAAACATTACTCAAAGTTGGTAAAAATTGAATTTCGACTCAAATATATTTTTGAATATTTGAGATATTGGCTTAAAACTACTTTTTTTTAAAAAAATATTAATATCAACATTCAGCAAAATTTTGAGAAAAATCGAATTGACAGTTTTTTTTACAATAAATAAAAACCTAAACAAAAAAACTAATAAAAGTTGGTAAAAATTGATTTTTGCGTCAAATATCTTTTCAAAATCTTGAGATATTGGCCTTAAACTACTTTAATCTTTTAAAAAAATATTGTTGTCAACACTCATTAAAATTTTGAGAAAAACCGAATTGACAGTTTTTTTATAAAAAAATAAAAACCTAAAAAAACATTACTCAAAGTTGGTAAAAATTGAATTTCTACTCAAATATCTTTTCAAAAATTCGAAATAATGGCTTTCAACGTATATTATCTTATAAAAAATATTGTTTTCAACATTTGGTAAAATTTTGAGAAAAATCAAATGGACTGTTTTTTTACAAAAAATAAAAACCTAAACAAGAAAATAAATAAATGTTGGTAAAAATTGATTTTCGACTCAAACTTTCAAAACTTTGAGTATAGGCTTTAAGCTAATTTTTTTTTTTTTTTTAAATATTGTGTCAACATTAATTAAAATTTTGAGAAAAATCGAATTGAAAAAAAAATAAAAACCTAACAAAAACACAATACTAAAACTTGGTACAAATTTCTTCGACTCAAATAGCTGTTCAAAAATTAAAAATATTGTCTTCAAACTTTTTTTTGTTTGATAGAAAATAGTATTTCATTGAAAATATTGATATTCAGTAGTTTTTTTTTTCATAAAAATCCAACAGTCCGTTTTTTCTACAAAAACTAGTACCTACGCAAATTTGGTAAAAATTGATGTTCGGTTCTTGATATCTCTCAAATTAATTTCATTTGTAATAATTTAAGAAATGGTACTAGAATTGTTAAACATTTGTTTTCAACTAAAATTCTATTTAACAAAACTAGATTTGGAAACTAAACTTTTTTTTTCTTGAAAAATATTGCTAGTAATTTTAAAATTTTTAAGAATAATTCAACTGAAAACTTTTTTAACCCAACACGAACACCTCAAATTTGTAAGGAAGACAAATCGACAGGCGCGATGGGAAGTTATCAGTGTGGGTCGTATACCAATCAATACAAGCTATAAGAAATGACTAAAATTGGTAAAAATTGGTTTTCGAATAAAAATCTCATTACTTAAAACTGATTTTTAAATCAAACTATTTTATCATATGCAAAATATTGTTGGTAATTTCCATTTTTTTTTTTAGAATAGTTCAACTGACAGCGTTTTTTAACAAAACTCTACAAACCTTTTAAGCAAGACAAATTGACAGACGGGATGGAAAGTTATCAGTGTGGGACGCATCGCAGCCTCTTTTTCCATTTTCTTTTAGATTAAAAATAGCAGTAGTCATATAAATTTGTTGGTCAAAAGTCGAAAATTCAAATTTACTCAAAAATAAACCGATTGAAGGAACCGTTGGACTGTTATGCCAGAGGTCTTGGGTTCGATCCCTGCCTGTGGCATCATAAATTTTGTTCACGGGTACTGCTACTTGCGAGGAATTGACAAATTCTCCAAGAGTAATTCTTGTGATTAAAAATGTTCTTTCTCAAATCAGCCGTTCGGATTCGGCTTAACACTGTAGGTCCCTTTCATCCCTGATAACATAAATCGCACACAGAAATGGTTGAGAATTTTAAGTCCTAGGCTCTAGTTCTCAACGGACTGTTTATTTTTTTTATTTCATTTTCACTAAAATTTTGTTTTGCATCTTTCAATACAAAAAAAAAAACAAATATTTGTGTACCCCCCATAGAACTGTTACTTTGTTTTTAAGTTTTCTCAAGAATCAATCAACCGATTTCAATAATTTTTACTTCACAAGATCTTATATTGTCTCAACAGTATTTGATGATCAAAAGTTTTGTTGTTTTTATATTTAGTATTGCACTTTTTTCGAAATTCGATATTTTCACAATCATTTTTTAACGAAATTGAAATGTTAAACGTATAATATTATTGAGCTTTAAATTGTACACATACGAAATTAATTTAAAAAAAAACACTCTAACAATTTTTAAATACAAAATTTGAAAAATCAAAGTTTTTTTTGAGAAATCAATTGGCATTTAAATTTTTGATTATAATTTAACTTAACAAACTTAAAATTTAATTTTTAAACGCAACCTTTTACTAAGCATCGATCTTTCATTATCGTTTTCAAAATAATAAAGTACACTAGTGAGCAATGCCTGCAAATTATAAAAATTAGTAGCAAGAAGACATTAACATTAGTGCAAAAATATTGTGTCATTGTACCGTGTTAGTGAAACAACGCTTTGGTCAAAATGTCGTAAATATCAGTGCAAGATTAAATTGACTCAATAATTGAAGCTGATAGACCATGTGAAGTATATTCTCCAATTGGGCAATTTGTGAAGTCCTTATTGAAAAACCCCTAAGATATTCTGTTTTCTGTTAAAACCTTCAACTCACTAATGTTTTACCAAAAACTGGTATTAATGCTCTCAAAGTAGTCGTGATGGATTTAAAATGTAGGTAGTAAATTATTTGCAAAAGTTTGTCAACTTCACTAAAATCAACATTTCGTTCTATTGAGTTTTTTTTCATTGAAAGTTACATTATTGGTTCACATCAAGATCTCTCAAAGTTGTCAAGTCCTCGTTTTGAAAATTATGTACATATATGCCACAATATATGCAGGGCAATATTAAAAAGTCGGATCAAATTTTTAATTTTTGTCAGTAAAGTTTTAAATCCAATTAGTTTTCCAGCAACTTAGCTCCTCAGTAAATAACTGCTGATTAAAAACTAAATAAAATTGAAAACTTGAAACTTTTTTTATTTAAATCAAACAAATGGTAATATCAACGCCTTGTTCAGTTTATCCACCCATTCATTAAGTATCCTGTTTTTCAACTGAAGTCCCCAAATTTATAAATCAGGAATTGCACATTGAACAACTGTAAAATGTTGATGATGTCTTTTTTCGACTTCATGAAAAGCAATAAGCGTCAAACACCAAACAACCAGTAAAAAATCAAAAAGAAGAAGAAAAACAAAACATTAATTTCAGATAGCAAACGGGAAAAGGATCTAAAAACAGCAATTTTTCGAATGACATCAAAACGAACTTAAGCAATTAAGGACAACATCTGGGTGCAAGCAACAACCCACCATAATACAACAATAACAACAACAACGAAATAAAAAAGAAAAGTTTGAACAAAAAGGGAAAAATCACTCAGCAATCAAATGCCCCAGAAAAGAACAACACACGTTTAGCATGCAACGGATGAATGCTCCACATAGCACGCGGATATTATGGACGGATTGCGTTGTCCCATGGTGGAATATAGCTCCAATTCTCCTCATACATGCAGCCAGGACAATGAACTGTTTTTTTCCTCTGTATACACTCATTATCCTGTCGGATAGCTATGCTAGAGCTATGTATTGTACATACACAAACTTAATATACCAACATTTATGTTTTTTCTCTTATCCTTCATGATTTCTCGAATGAAATAGAATTAGAACGTGTTGTATGGAGGATTGGTTGTTTGGTTCAAAGGGGGAAGCGATGCAGAACAAGCGCGGAGGATGGGGATTGGGGACTATTTTATGAGTTTTCTTCTTTCACCAATGTTTATGGTGATAGTGACGTGAAGTATACAAGTTGACTGAATTACGAGGAACATTATAAAAAAAGGAAAATACACCGCGCACTGCCAACTGCCTCCGCATCCAATAACGTTGAGTTAATTGCCGTTTCTCTGTTCTTGAAGGTTATGCTACATTACGACCAAAAGGTGCTCATTCCCAAATTAGTGTTTAATAAGATTTCTTTTTTTGTTTAATAGTGTGAGAGGATCATTCACATACGCTACTTCTGCTACGCATTCTCGTGTAGAGCGACAAAATTGTCTTGCATTTTTCAATTTGTGTAAAATTTGTCGTCGAAATTGTCAAATCAAGAGAGACGTACCTATGATCCTTTTTCTTTTAATTATAAGATGCTGTTAAGTTTTATGTACGAGAATTTTAATTGTAAATTTCAGTTGGATTAAAAGAACTTTAAGGTGAATAATGCATCTAATTGAATTCAAAATTAAATGAAATAGGGCAATAAGTTGAAAACAAGAAATACAAATACTTTTTAAAGCAGTTTTCTTAAAAAAGGAGATTTGTTACCTTAGAAATCACAATACTTTTTAATTATTACTTACAACATATAGGAACTATATGGCAAGTATTGCGTTCGTAAGAAATTTCGAACTCGAGTTTGGATAAGAGGTGTCAGTGTACATTGAATTCCTGAACATTGCAAAGATAGGGCATTCAACAATCGCGTAGTACGGCTTAAAAATAAATCTCTGCGATTCATAGTACGACCGAAGTTGGGTAAATTGATGGGCATTCCCAGAAGTACGGGTATTTCGGTTAAATTGTTTAAGGGAAGGAATTCAACTGGCTATTTCACTTATAACGATGTTGGAGTGACGTAATCGTGTTGATGATGTTAATGTCACCAATCCTTTTAAAATTTCTTCTTTCAATACTGTCCAAGAGGCTTAAATAAGTTGCTGAAGCACCAGCCCAGAGATGAGAGCTATATCTAAGTTTCGGGCGTATATAGGTTTTGTACTAATTCCTCATGTTTTTTTACGAATGACCAAAAATTCTTACTGCCTTCGGGAGATTGCACTATTTTTCGCTGTAAAAATAGAACATGCAAAAATGTAATCCTTCAAATATCGTCGTTGCAGGCCTTCCTGGGTTGCTTAAACCTTTCCCGATTGTCCTAAGTTGGGTTGGTTTTAAAACCCCGAAGGCTCACCTCTTTCTCTTTAATATCCTTTTTACTGCTCAAATCGAACCATTGGTTTAATGCTTTTAACCCTATTCGGGATAAATGTTTTCATTCCCAGATGACCAGTGAAAGATCCTGAAGCAATTATTGAGACCGTCCCAGTTCGCTTTCCCGTACTGCCAAACGGTTCTCTATGAAGCTCTTTCTTAAACTGGTTTTGTTTGACACGAGAAATCAGCAAATATGACACTATGGTCCGATGTGATTAGAGCCGTCAATACACTGATTATGAAGTTATCAGGATCAGAAGTATAAGAAACAAGTCAAGTGTATTTTCCGTTGGGCCATCAACGTCAGATATTCAAGGAATCTCATTGACAAGCTGAGTAAGATATTTAAATTCAGCAAAAATCTCAGCACACATTCCTACGGATGTTGTCTGGCCTGAATGGAGAAGCCACGAATATTTGTGACCATTGAAATCACCCGTAATAATGATTTCAATGTGAGGATACAGGTAGACAATTCTTTGGATCGAATCAGACAGAGCATCAAATCCCTGAGAAGTCGAAAATATGTCCAGGTTTGGGCTTCGATAAAGAAAATAATAGTGAATGATGTGTTTATGTACGGAAAATCTGAACCACATGAAACTAAAGAGGGTGTTTTAAAAATTACCATACATTCGCGAGACCATGTTGTAATACAAAACTCAGCAGGATTTTCATAAGTAGATGCTACTTATGTTTGGGTTTCACTCAATGATAAAAAAGCTGGTCTGTTACAAACAGTATGGATCTACACAGACAAAATATTCGATCTCAGCCCACGAACATTACTTTAGTAGCCTTAATAATATTTGATGATCAAAAATGTAAAAATGTTATTTGTGATTTGAAAAAAAGATATTAAAAGTTTTTTTTTTCGAAATTCAATATCTCGAAAACGGGTCCTCATTTTTTTTAGAAAAATCAAATGTAAATCGCATATTAATGAGCTCTAAAAAAAACTAAAGATTTTCACATACATTTTTTGAAAAATGAAGGTTTTTTTGAGAGATCAAATATCATTTAAATGGTTGACATAATCGTCCAATTACGCAAGCAATTGGCAAAATTGTGAAGAAATTTAAAGAGACTGGATTGGTTTTACATATTGTAAGGTCTGTGCATCATAGTTTTAGCCGTACCATTGAAAATATTGCTACTTAAAGTGAAAGTCAGTTCCTGCGCTCGTTTCCCATGACAATCTTTTTGTAAATTCGATTGATAAAGCCAATTTGCTTGCAGCGCCGTTTGCTGTTAATTCGATGCTGCCAATGAAAAATAGGACTCCTCCAGTACTTGAAAGCGTAAACTATTCCAAGGAACGAATATTCTTTCGCACTACAGTTGGTAGAGTACTAAAAGATCTTGACTTTCACAAATCCGCTGGCCTGAATAGTATCTCCGCTATTGTTCTGAAGAGGTACTCTTCAACGCTGGCAAAACCACTGCATAAGCTTTTCCATCCATCCTTTTTTACTGGTCTCTTTCCGAGTGGATGGAAAATTGCATTTGTGTATCTTGCCCCTAAAAAGACGAAACCTCCTATCCCTCTAACTATCGTCCAATTGGACTTACGTCCCTACTTTCCAAGGTTATTTTCAGCTTAAGAAATATCTTGAAAAATGGAAGGTTCTTAATGACCGGCAACATGGTTGCAATAGGTGCATTGGTGATTTCATGGTCAATCTCACCGAATAGTGGAACAAATTTTTACATCGTTTTGGAGAAAGTAAGATTATTGCACTTGATATTCCAATGTCATTTGATAGAGTTTTACATCAAGCTCTCTTATCGAAAATGCGTGCATTTGGTAATAATGAATCCCTTCTTTGTTGGGTTAGAAATTACCTTTCGGACCGTTCAATTCAAGTAGTATTGGACGGATGAAAATCTATTATCCACAATATAAACGCTGAAGTGCCCCAGGGCTCCGTTTTGCCTCCAACGCTCTTACTTCTCTGAAATCTGAAGCTTCTAAACCACTACATTGTTTCGCTGACCCGTACCCTCTGCTTTTCATATTCGTTCTTAGATTCCCATCCTTGTTCTTCGGATGTAAAATACTAACGGCAGTGTATGATAAGCTCATTAAATTCTGATCTTGACAGCATTGTTCAATGCTGTCTACTGCCAACAAAGCGTTACCCTCCCCCAATGTCACTATCCTAGGGTGGTACTTTCATCGAAGAGATTGAACCAGTATCAGTCCAAGATATGTGCATCACAAACCACTTGTTGTGGAGTGATCACATATTTGACGCCAAAAATGCTGCTAAGTGTTTAGGTTTTCTGCGAAGTTGTAAGACGGTTTTAACCCTTCTGCCCAGCTATATTTTAAAAAGTTTTTATTCGTCCTAAATTCGATTATAACTCTCACGTAAAGAAAAAAGATCTCTAAAAATGATACGAGATCGTTCCCTCACCGAGACATTTGCTTATCTTGAATACCGCCGCAAGGTTTCATGCCTGTCATTCTTTTATCCTTATTTTTATACACTATGCTCTAGCAAAATATCCAGTTGCATTCCTCCCTTAAACAATTCAACCGTAATAGCCGTACTGCTAGGAATCCCCATCAATATCCCCTTGAGTCCAACTTCGTACGTAAAGTTAAGTACAGAGATTCTTTCTTTTACAACACTTCGCGAATGTGGAATTCTTTACCAGACTCAATACTTCCCACTTACTACAATGTGCACACATTCAAAACCAATGTGCATCTGTTTCTCTTTTCTAATACTACCCTCCTTTCCTAATTGCTCGCACTGTGTTCAATCATTATAAGGGTATTCATAACCCCTTTAGTACCATCACAATAAACAAAAAAAAAACAAAACGCAAAATATTGACTTTTGGTAATGGTCTTTTCTCCAAGCCAACAATGGGGACTATAAATGCTGTCCACTAGAATCATTTATTTCGGCGAAAACTTCTTTTCGAAAACTCACTTTTTGAGCTACTTAGTACTCTCAAAAGAAGTTTGTAATATTCACCAACGTTTTGAAAGCTAAAAGTGACTCATAATAACTTTCTGTTAACATTTCTAGCGGAAACGTTTGAAAAATAAAACGCTGGATGGCTCACTCCTAAAAACTGGCCTTTTTTACTTACAAGAATTAAATCACACAGCTTTATGACCTTATAATTTTTTGTTTTTGTTGATGAAGATGTTACCTTTCGAATAAAAACTCTGATATCTCCACATACATTTTTTAAAAATCATTGTTTTACAAGGTATTTTGAGAAGCACTTTAAGGCCATTTAAAAATAAATAATTTTTCCATTAACATTTATAAATTATGGAAGTGAATTCCGAAAAAACCTACAAAAATTGTTCATTCTAAGAAAATTATTATTTTAGGAACTAAATACGTAAGGATTGTAGTAGTATACTTTGCCTTTGAATATTTGAACATTAAGTACTAGGAACTTGCCCAAAAGTAAAATGTTTTACTTGGAAGTACTAAGGACATTCGTCCGCCTTTATTGCGATCAAATATTTATATATGTACATTACCAATATGTATTTCCTCTTTTTTTTATTTTTATGGATTCTGTCGATGTCGTCGCTACCACCGCCGCCACCACACCGCCCGTGGCACTATTGTCGTCGTTATATAATGAAATGATGATAGCATCCAATCCATAAATATCCCCACACGAACATATTTCTCATATTCCGCATTCCACGCAATTTTGCTCCCGAGCCCGTCTCTCTAACTTCTCTCGAATCGAATGTCTCCAAAAGTTCGATTATGAGAACACAAGACAAACCCTTATGCCTTATGTAAATGCTTTTGTGCAGAAATTGTTTTCCAAAACTGAATTAAGTTTATGTACATAAGACCCATATAAGTAATTCATCATGTCCTTATACATATAGAGGAATACTTACTGAGAGCAAACTTATACATTTTCATTCCAAAAATGTTTTATTATAAAGTTTGAAAATGCCAAGCACCAAAGTATATTTACAAGTTAATCGATAAATTTATTATTAATTATAATTGCAATTTAGCACGCATTTGCATTGAAATGTAACATAATCGCAGAGTTCCATCATAATACCGTCCTTGCGTTGGGTCAACTAAAAAAAAAGGATCGTAAATTTGTGGTGTTTTTTTTATAGTTTATCCGTTAACGTCTAAAGCATGTTTCTTTTATCTCTAGGTACATTACCCTTATAGACATTACAAAGGGTGTACATATAGTTATTTTGACCTGTCAGGACCAAAGGTACGAGTAGCTATATAGGTACAAGGAGTATGGGTTTAAACACAGAGCAGGGACAGGACGAGACGGATGAGGATTTATTGATCTAATATTATGTTGCCGTAGTTTAAAATAGATTCCTATCAAGATTAGATCCAATCCACTAGAGAGCGGTGGAATGGCGCAGCTCTATAGCCGATAGAGATTTATTCAGTCGTGATGGAAGACAAAGTAGGTACATAGATGAAAAGTTTTTTTTTATTTTTGGGACAAAGCTTAGTGGTGACGACGATATATCAATTTATAGGCATTTGAAGGATACACATTGACATAAACATTTTATGTTTTGGCTCTATTCTATATTAAGTCACACAGCCAGGCATCATAATTTTTATGTTTGTCCCAGTGGTGCCGCTGATTCATCCTTGACATGGACAGGAAACGTACATATATATGTATGTTCATAGGTACACATATTTCTATAGAAATGCTCTACTATATGTTTTGATAGATTTTTCTCTCGGTTCAGCGATGGAGAACAATTTTCCCTTCTTCCACTACTCGTATATGGAGTACGGACTATTAAGGACTTGTGGTTAAAAATGTTCGTGCGCTACAATGATTTTGTATATTATTTGTCAAAAACAAAGGGGTTTTAAGGGCTGCACGTTACTTGTAAGGTAGATATCGTATATCAGATATTTTAACATGTTTTTTTGTATGTCAGGGTGAACTTTCCAAGCGAAGACTAAATAAACAGGAGAAAGGTGGCTTCAAGGAGCGTGAATGAACTTCGACGGGAATTATAATATATTTGTTGTAGTCGGATTTTTTTTTTTTAATTTCTTGTCCTTATTCTAATATTTCCATGGAGGTAGGTAGATCCTGCACTTAAAATAAAGTTTTGTTTTGGATTTATTGTTAAAGAAACAGAGCACATAACCTTTAAGCAAATGCTATTCTAATATTAGGGAAACTCTGTTATGTATGGAACTACACACATTTATGATTCGCACACGAACTGAAGCAAACTAGGTGAGGATTTGTTAAAGCTTTGTAGAAGGGATTAAATTTTGATATTTGTTTCGTTTTTCTAAGTTCTTAAAGTTAGTTTTTTTTTCTTTCAATTTGTTGTACGTCATTATGTTAATAAAAAGAATTGTGAAAATTGTTTGACTAACATTCAAGGTGAACATAGATAGAAAATATTTTACATAAATTAAACCAAAACAACAAAAATGTTACTTTGCTTAAAATGGCACAACATTTATATAACTTCTGTTTTAGTTTCCCAATAAGAGCTTTTATTTTAAATTGCGCACTTCTTGAGTAGTTGTCAATTTTGACATTTGTCTACGTTATTATAAAAATACAACAATTATGTTTTCTTAAAAATGTTTCAATTGAATACAAAATTGATGAACATTTAACACACGGTTCCCAAAACTAATACAATTGTGTTTCATCGTGAAGAACCTTCTCAGCTGGAAGTAGCTAAAAAAAATTCAAGTTGGGATAAGTTAGTGACGTGAAGAATTCGAACCGTGTGCTTCGCCCAAGAATAATTGATTACATTGTTAACGTAGTGTTAACTAAAACCCAGATTTGTCCATTTAACTCCGATCTTTGGAATGAAGAATATATTTAAGGGATTATACAAAAGTTGGGTAACTTTTGAGGATATTTTGTTTACGATAGTTATTAAATCAAATTTCTACAAGTTCGGGTGTATATCTAATTAATATATTGTTTCCAATAGGGCCAGCCACTTTTTTGAGTATACATATACAGAGTTATACACAGTTTTGAAAGTATTTTAATGAAATTTAATGCAAATTAGTAAAAATCTCTTAGGATCTAATAATGATCACTTAAAAACACTTAGTAAAAATTAAGAAAAAATATTAATATGTAATTCTGGGAGAGAATACTATATCAGTTTTCAAATTTAACGTAACGTTATTCACTTATCTTTTACTACTTTTACATAGTTTTACTAAATATATCTAAGTAATAAACAAATAAAATCTAACAATATTCATCTTAAAATCATGAAATTACGAACAATAATAATATAGCTGGCAATAATACAACTGACACTATAGGACTGACGAAAAAGACGAAATTTAAGATTATAATCAGGACTAAGGCGATAGTTATTGCTATCATTGGTTTTCCTCACTGAAAACAACAAACATACGAATTTTCTTGGCAGGTCGTTTATGGCTATCATTGAAAGTTTCTGTCATTGAAAAAAATTTCCCGATTGAAATCTACCGAAAAACTTTTACCGACAGAAAGCTGTCATAGGAATTGTGTGAAATTGGAACACAAATCAGTGGCATGATTCGTTTCACTTTTGAACATAAAAGTATCAGCTGTTCACAAAAATGAATTCCCGTCCGGAAAATAGAAAAATACCTTTTTAGAGAAAAACGAATGCGCAATTACACTTTTTTCCTCAAACCAAATTCTTTGTGTGATTTCCGATCGATCAGTATATAATTTTTATTTCTAATCGAAGGGAAACATAGTCAAATATCGATTCAAAAATGTTCGATTTCGATCGATTTCTATGATAGCTATAACTGGCCCCTAATGATCAATATCTTCTATTGTTTACGAGATATCGAGAACCGAACATACATTTTTACCAAATTTACGTACTTTTTTTTGTAGATTTTATTTTTTTTAATGAAAAAGCGGACAATATTGCTTTTAAGACAAAATTGGTAGGAAGCCATAACCTCAAATTTTTAAAAAGATATTTGAGTCAAAAATCAATGTTTAATAATTTTTACTAATGCTTTTTTATTTTTTTTTTGTAAAAAAAACCTGTTAATTGGGTTTTTATGAAAATTTTTTGAATGTCGAAATAATATTTCTTATAAGACAAAATAGTTTCAAGCCAAAATCTCAAAGTTTTGAAGAGATAACTGGGTCGAAAATTATTTTTTACGAACTTTTAGTAATGTTTTTCTTAGGTTTAAATTTTTATAGAAAAATTGTCAATTCGATTCTTCCCAAAATTTTACTAGATGTTGAAAACGTTGCACAAAATTGTTTTGGAGATAAAATCATTTTTTGTTCGCAAGATTTTCGAGGTGACAAATATTTTTTTTTTCAGTTATTTTGATATTAACTGTATAACAAAATTTACTTGTAGTCAATTTCTCTTCTGGTTCTTGAGCTATGGACGACGAAAAAAAACTTCCCGAACGAACGTACACACACATGCACAGATATCTCTTTTAAAATATTTTATTTCGACTCGAGGGACTTTGAAACGTCAAGAAATGTTAAAATTTTCAATTCGGTAAATCGGGCCGATTACAATAAATTCCTATGTGAAGTTAAGAAGCTGTGTGTGAGGTATTAACAAAGTTATTTTTTATTTTGAAAGGCACATGTTAGCCATTAAGTTTGGATATGACATCATTCAAATACCCGCCTCGGATACTTAAGGCGGCACGGATCCAATTGGTCCAATTTTCAATGACTCTTCCGCATAGATCCAACTGATTTAGAGCGATGGTCTGTGTTATGTTCACCTTTAGGGCATCGGTGGATTGTGGTTAATGTGCATAGACCATGTGCATAGACCATGTGCATAGACCATGGTGGCCAATTCACATCACCCCTGCAAGAGATATCAATTCATGCAAAATGTCAATCGCGGCGTTTGCTGTGTGGCAAGTAGCACCGTTTTGCTGGAACCACATGTCGACTAGGTCCATATTGTTCAATTTAAGCCATAAAAAATTAGTTATCATCGTTATGTAGCGCTCGTTGTTGACGATCCCATATACGGCAATTTTGCTTGTTAACACAGGCATTCATCCAAAAATTAGCCTCGTCACTAAAGATGACTTTTCGGCCAAAATTTTAGCCCTCTTCCAAACGATTCGAAGCCCAGTCAGCGAACTTTGTGCCTTTGGGTCAGTTGGATATTGTACGGGTGCTGGCCCAAGTTCCGACACAAAATTCGACAAGTTGAAGTGTGCGAAAAGCCGAATTCTTGTTCACGGCGAGGAATAGACTTCCTCGGGTTCTGCTGCACATACTACACGGACCACGGCGATGTTCTTGGCCGATCTTGCGTTCATTGAACGTATGGATGTTGGCTGATTGTTTACTGAACCGGTAGTCTCAAATTTGGCCACCAAACTTTAAAGAGTCGACTGTGAAGGGCCACCACGTTTACCGTGAAATTTGCGCATTTTGATAACAAAGTTTTTTCATTTATCGTGCTGTTGCCGTGATAATATTATAATAAACAAAAAATTGACAGATGTCACCAAAACAAAATGGCCGTACCCGCGCCAATTGAAAAACCCTTTAGTAAATTCTTAAACCCTTAATAATAGGTTGTTAAAAATTGTGCGCCATTGTATCATACTGTGCGGGGCTGCAATTTCATTAAACTCACAGAACATTCAGTCATTGTAATATTATTGTATGCTTCAATCACTTGCATATTGTGTTCACTTCAAAATTGGAAATTTGGCTATGTTTCCAAGTCATACAAATTAGTTTTGTCTTAGCATTTGAAACATGGTTGAAAACCTGAATATACGATTAACGTTTCTAGCACTGTACTAGCCGTCTTACAGTATTCTTAATAATCTTTTTGTTGCAAAGAATTGTGTATCACATTTGTACGCTGATGAAATCAGCTTATTGACGTCAAGACATTTTGGAATTGATTCTTTAACACAATAGTGCTACGAAATTAAAATTGTTTCATTAATTAAAAGTACCTGCGATTTGTATTAATGGGGGGGGAAGATCATATATTTTTGTAGCAAGTCAATGCTTCTGATATCATGAGTAGAGCAGACCCCATTTTTAAACACATAGAATTCAAATCTTGAGTAAAAAAACGTAGAGTGTTTATTCTGAATAAAGAAAATGTAAGATATTTGTTTTCGAATAAGTTTCCTGCGTTTTCTTTTGATACCAAAGTTCGTTTGTATTAACATTTCTGGCAAGTCTAGTTTATTTACTTACACCAACAAAAACAGCAGTTGAAGCAAAAAAGTGTCTGAGAAATCGAATATGTTTTTGCTTTTGAATTTATTTAAATTTATAATAGACAAACACAATATTTAGACAACCTTCGATGTTTAATACACAGGCATAGACAGCCTTTAGACAAGACAACATATCCTTTCACCATCATCCTCATAATTACAAGAAAAGAATAGAAAAGAAAAAAAAACCCTTAAAAAATCGATAACAACTTCTTTGCACTAGTTCTTAAAGAACAACTTGATAGGCATATATAAGTACGAGCATCAATATAAGCTTTTGTGCGGCTTGCCTCTTAAAGCTGCATACAATTTTATTTATCTACTTATCCCCCTATATCAAAAGCAACTTGTTGGCATACAAAACTGACAAATGGGCAAATTGCCAACTAGGATACAACCATAAGCCGCCCTTTTTTCTATACGAGTACACTGTAGCTCGTATATATCTGTCACCTCCTTTCCTCTTCAGTTTGTTGTTGCAACCACACCGCACCGCACATAACTAGCAGCTGCCGGTTTCCTGCCCTCTTCCTCTCATTTATTTTTCATCATTCTCATTCAAACTTAAAGTCTTCTTCAAACATCATGCCAGAGCATTTTATCGAAGAAAAAGGACTAAAAATAAAACAAGACTAACTAGACATCAGCCAACCTTTATCAGCATCAAATCCCTTATTTGTGTTTGAATTTTCCGGAATGTTGAATCCCTGTGATTTTTGAAATCAACATTTTGAAATGAAAACAGACTTTTGCTGATGAGGATAATGCAACTGGTCTTGGGGTTTCTCTGTTTTTTATCTTTGTGGTCGGATTCTAAGAGTTTTGAAAATAGAAAATGAAATTGCTTATTATTGTTTGACTGAAACAATGGGAATCTTCTATTCTATTGAAATTTTTAGCAAAAAAAAGTTGGTTAGTTGGCATAATCATAGACGAAAATGTAAAAAGTATTTTCTGCTAGTGACGTATATTTGTTTAATGCCAATGTTACAACAAAGTATGCAATGAGCTTATCAAGGTAGTTAGTTCTTCAGATTGGTATGAACATTGAGGTAGATTTTTGTATTCATCGGTTTTAGACAGTTTTGATAAGGTTGCTTTGCATTCATTTCTGGAACAATGTAATTTTTGTATTTCATGGAAACAAAATAATTAAATGCAGATGAGTTAAAGTAGAATGTTCTTTCGATTTTTAACTAATACTAATCATGAAATATAGGACATCTCGTCACAGTAGATCAAATACCTTGTAACGCAGAAAAGTTCACTTTTTAGGTAATTAAGCACTTTTACTATAAATAATTGTTTGAGTCCAATGGAAAATACTTTTTAAGCTAAGCAACGCTAATTTCAAAGCATTGGTCCTCAATAGATTTATATTATGTTTTTTGTTGCTCCTGAAAAGTTGACTTTTCTGTGATACAGGATATTCGATTAACAACGATGTTATAAAAATAAAATAAATAAAGTGGCGCAAAGACTGTTGAGAACCAAGACCTAATGACTTACACTCTCAACCATTCCTGTGTGCAAGAAATGTTGTCAGATATAGAGCGGACCTACAGTTTAAGACCCATTCTGAACGGCTAATTGCAGTGAACACTTTTCAGGGCAAGAATTACTCATGGAGATTTATCAGTTCCTAGCAAGAGGCAGTACATGTGAAAAAAAAGACCTCTAGCATGACAGTCCAATGGATTTTTTTTTAAATTCATTTTCATTAATTCCATCTTTAAACTATCTTAAAGCTAGACAAAAATTCATAAAACTAGCCTAATTAACCATACTAACAACTTACTTAATGGTCCCATAGGGACACTCTTAGTTAAAAAATAATACTTAATTCTAATGCTTTCCGGAAAATTAGAAAATAAAAAAAAACAAATTTCAATATCTTTTTTACATTTTTACTTAAAACCTACTTAAAATAAGGTCCTTAATATAAAACTTAAAACTAACTTAATCTACCTGAAAACTATTTAAAACTAGAACAACCAGAGCAGCAAATTTAACTATCTAATTTGTTTCCCCTTTATTCCACGATTTTTTGTATTATATTTGTTTGTGTCACCATGCCTATTCTACTTAAAACTCAACCCTAAGACTATAAACCAAGTATGTAAGCCGGCCAAGGCTTAAAACCCCATCTGATCGAGTGCCGATTGAAGCCACCAAAATTAATTGTCCTGCTTCACCCTATCAGTTTGGTCCCGTTTGGACACAGCCCTACTGAACCGAAGGAGCTCTGCTCCGCCTTGTGACATCCACGGTTCGTCGTCTGACGTGGTAGGTTAGTGGAACTGCCAACCTAACCTGTATCAGACCGCATCTATCTAAAAAGGGGATTGCCTCTAGTGGAATGAAGCCGCTCAAGCGTGCACTCTCAAAATACTCGACGTTTGGATAGAACGCTCCGAAAACTAAATTGTTGGGCGAAGACATAGCTCTTGCAATGTGACCTCGAACTCGAACGAGTTTTATCACGACATTGTCAATTCTGTTGATTCGAGCCCCGTTGTACTGGACCTCGATGGAATAGTAATGCACGTAAGAAGATTTGGCTGGTCGATATAAGCCGGTACAGCGTCGTTAACACTGCCTTTCGAACACCCGAAACTTCTCCATCTGGGAAGGGGCAACGTTGAACCACACAGGATAACCATAAACGATCATCGGCCGTATGAGGGCCATGTAGCAAATTACCTTTACTCTGGGGTCAAGCCGACTGCTATAAAACAGTCGTTTCGTCAGAGCGAAGGCTCCTCTGGCCCTGGTCAGATGACCATTTTTCGCCAATTCTTGCACGTATCCCTCGTAACCCTAGCCAACGGAGTCCGCAACAGAATTGTCTCTGACTTCTGGACATTTATTTTCAGTTTCCAGTCGTCGTAATATCGCTGAATCACCGCTCCCTGTTGAAGACCATTTTTAATTAAGAATGTTGTGGTAGAAGTTACATTGCCACTTTTGACAACAAACTTTCTACCGTTAAGCATATCATAAAGTATATACAACAATGGCTTGCTTTTGCCAAGCTTGCTCAGTTCTTGATAAAGACCCTCTAACCATACGATGTCAAAGGCCTTTTCAAGGTCAACCAGAACAGCATCTGTGCATTGTTGTTTTGATTTATTCCATTTGATATCAGAAACGAGTTTAGACTCAGCATGAATTGTGTCATGACCCGCCTTCAACCCAAACTGTTTATCCGTAATTATTTTGTTGTCCGCAGCCCACTTAGTCAGAGCCCTATTAATGATCTTTTCGAAAAATTTGCTGATGCTCGGAAGAAGACTTATCGACCGAAGATTTGACGGGTTGGAGTTGCCCTTTCCCTTTTTCGGGAGAGGATGAACCACAGCGGTCTTCCAATGCACTGGATAATATGCATTATTCAGTGCATTATTGAAGAGCGTGGTGTAAATGTCAATTGCTTCCGTCGGTAAATGTCTTAGTACAACGTTGGATATACCATCGACACCTGCTGACTTTTTGTTTTTTATTGAATTGAAGATGAGCTGAAGCTCAACCTTCGTCACTAATAGGGGACTTGGTCCCGTTTGCTCAGCGATTATGGCATTTGCCAAGGAATCGTCATTGAACCGCACGAAACCGCGGTTCTCAGATCGCCATTGTGTCATATCATTTCGAAGGTAAAAGTGATTAAGTAGGGCTCTTTTTTCCAGCTCGTGGTTGGAGCGAATGCTAACATTCACCTTGTACACTTGCTGGAAAGCAGCTCCCACCACCTCCACTTTTTCCTTCGGATCTTCAATTATGTAAAAGTCATCGTCAAAGATGGCTTCCTCTGGATCTATTTGCTCTGTCATGATACGTCTCTGTTCTCTTCAGTTCTTTGGAGTTTAAGACACGGAAGGTCACTATGGTTCCTAGCAAGAGGCAGTACATGTGAAAAAAAAGACCTCTAGCATGACAGTCCAATGGATTTTTTTTTAAATTCATTTTCATTAATTCCATCTTTAAACTATCTTAAAGCTAGACAAAAATTCATAAAACTAGCCTAATTAACCATACTAACAACTTACTTAATGGTCCCATAGGGACACTCTTAGTTAAAAAATAATACTTAATTCTAATGCTTTCCGGAAAATTAGAAAATAAAAAAAAACAAATTTCAATATCTTTTTTACATTTTTACTTAAAACCTACTTAAAATAAGGTCCTTAATATAAAACTTAAAACTAACTTAATCTACCTGAAAACTATTTAAAACTAGAACAACCAGAGCAGCAAATTTAACTATCTAATTTGTTTCCCCTTTATTCCACGATTTTTTGTATTATATTTGTTTGTGTCACCATGCCTATTCTACTTAAAACTCAACCCTAAGACTATAAACCAAGTATGTAAGCCGGCCAAGGCTTAAAACCCCATCTGATCGAGTGCCGATTGAAGCCACCAAAATTAATTGTCCTGCTTCACCCTATCAGTTTGGTCCCGTTTGGACACAGCCCTACTGAACCGAAGGAGCTCTGCTCCGCCTTGTGACATCCACGGTTCGTCGTCTGACGTGGTAGGTTAGTGGAACTGCCAACCTAACCTGTATCAGACCGCATCTATCTAAAAAGGGGATTGCCTCTAGTGGAATGAAGCCGCTCAAGCGTGCACTCTCAAAATACTCGACGTTTGGATAGAACGCTCCGAAAACTAAATTGTTGGGCGAAGACATAGCTCTTGCAATGTGACCTCGAACTCGAACGAGTTTTATCACGACATTGTCAATTCTGTTGATTCGAGCCCCGTTGTACTGGACCTCGATGGAATAGTAATGCACGTAAGAAGATTTGGCTGGTCGATATAAGCCGGTACAGCGTCGTTAACACTGCCTTTCGAACACCCGAAACTTCTCCATCTGGGAAGGGGCAACGTTGAACCACACAGGATAACCATAAACGATCATCGGCCGTATGAGGGCCATGTAGCAAATTACCTTTACTCTGGGGTCAAGCCGACTGCTATAAAACAGTCGTTTCGTCAGAGCGAAGGCTCCTCTGGCCCTGGTCAGATGACCATTTTTCGCCAATTCTTGCACGTATCCCTCGTAACCCTAGCCAACGGAGTCCGCAACAGAATTGTCTCTGACTTCTGGACATTTATTTTCAGTTTCCAGTCGTCGTAATATCGCTGAATCACCGCTCCCTGTTGAAGACCATTTTTAATTAAGAATGTTGTGGTAGAAGTTACATTGCCACTTTTGACAACAAACTTTCTACCGTTAAGCATATCATAAAGTATATACAACAATGGCTTGCTTTTGCCAAGCTTGCTCAGTTCTTGATAAAGACCCTCTAACCATACGATGTCAAAGGCCTTTTCAAGGTCAACCAGAACAGCATCTGTGCATTGTTGTTTTGATTTATTCCATTTGATATCAGAAACGAGTTTAGACTCAGCATGAATTGTGTCATGACCCGCCTTCAACCCAAACTGTTTATCCGTAATTATTTTGTTGTCCGCAGCCCACTTAGTCAGAGCCCTATTAATGATCTTTTCGAAAAATTTGCTGATGCTCGGAAGAAGACTTATCGACCGAAGATTTGACGGGTTGGAGTTGCCCTTTCCCTTTTTCGGGAGAGGATGAACCACAGCGGTCTTCCAATGCACTGGATAATATGCATTATTCAGTGCATTATTGAAGAGCGTGGTGTAAATGTCAATTGCTTCCGTCGGTAAATGTCTTAGTACAACGTTGGATATACCATCGACACCTGCTGACTTTTTGTTTTTTATTGAATTGAAGATGAGCTGAAGCTCAACCTTCGTCACTAATAGGGGACTTGGTCCCGTTTGCTCAGCGATTATGGCATTTGCCAAGGAATCGTCATTGAACCGCACGAAACCGCGGTTCTCAGATCGCCATTGTGTCATATCATTTCGAAGGTAAAAGTGATTAAGTAGGGCTCTTTTTTCCAGCTCGTGGTTGGAGCGAATGCTAACATTCACCTTGTACACTTGCTGGAAAGCAGCTCCCACCACCTCCACTTTTTCCTTCGGATCTTCAATTATGTAAAAGTCATCGTCAAAGATGGCTTCCTCTGGATCTATTTGCTCTGTCATGATACGTCTCTGTTCTCTTCAGTTCTTTGGAGTTTAAGACACGGAAGGTCACTATGGTTTTTTTTCCTGAATATCTTATTGATTTTGGGGAACATACCAGGGTAACTCGAATTAACTGACTGTATATTGCGGTCCCAGTACTTGTTTATTGATAGCCTGTAGTTCTCCTTAATCAACAGGTTGACATTTTTTATTGACGACTTCAGTGTCCTAACCTCCAAGTCGTGTGGGTCTGTAAGTCATCTGTACAAGTTTTTGACTCTTGTGAGTAAGCCACTTTTGTGCCTACGTAGTGCGTCATTAGTCGCGTTTCTGTAAGCGTCCATTTGGTCCCGTTCTTTGTACTTCGGAATAGTCCGTTCCATCGTTCGTTTTATTGTTTCGTCCATCTGTTGCAAATGTTGGTCAATTTCTATATTTGTCAGGTTTCTGTTGTTTAGTGGGGCTATGTCACTCGAACGAAGTTCTCTCGCTAGAGGCCAACGCATCTTACTGTAATTGTAAGAATGCGTTGCAACGTATTTCTCCAACTCCAAGCGTTCGTTCGGAATCTGCATTACAGCAGCCAGTCCGCAGTGATCACTGTCGTACTCGACTGTCTGTAAGCAGTTTCGAGGGTGAGTACCCACTTTGTCTGTTACTGTCAGTCTGGTGTCGTACAGCAAAAGATCCAGAAAGGAGCCGCTTCTTGGATACGATGGCTTTTTAGTAGCCAGCAGGTCGACGCCATATTCAACGCTGTAAAGATTCATCTAATTAAAAAGATGGTTACCTCTGGGATTATTATGTTGATTTCCCCAATCTTCATGTTTTGCGTTCAAATCACCGGCCAGAATGAAATTGTTTTCTTCCAAGCTCAGTTTAAGTTCCCTAAAAACAATTTCGAGTTCTAAAGCAAAGTAAGTGACCTGCGGAGCTCTAGCCGCATAAGCTCCAGTCCAACGCACTAACCATCATGCCACGGGTACTACGATGGCTATATAAATAAAAGAAATTAAAACCACTATCTTTGGCCTAATACTTTAATAAGGAACAGAGTTTTGTAAATGTCTAGGAACTTTTCCCGTTTTCAAAGTAATACATTCAAAATTGTTCTACAACATATTTCATGCTCTCTTTATACTCTCCAAAACTTAACTATACCAATATGGTATCAAATTGTATAAGAATAAGCAATGATGTAAGCAAGCACTGACCCATCATCATCAAGCATCGATTGTCCATATTAATCAAGCCACAAAGCGAATATTGTGTTCTCTCATTATCCAGGTACATCGAAAACTGTTCTATCTAAAAATACCAAAGCATTAAAGATCCAAGTTAATTTTTAAAATAAAACTTATAAAATTACCATTTTTTCCAACCTATCGTCAACTTTTCCAACTTCTGCTCCCATTCTTACGATCCACTTCGTTTCGGCAAACACTCTCATCAACCGTTCAGTTGCATTTATGATCAAAAATATTTCTAGAAATAAGGAAGCAATAAAAAACAGAGCTCCAAAATTCCAAACAAATCGAGCTCTATTATGGGTGTAAATGAAATAGGTAAAGTAACACTGGACGACCCATTCAATCGGAATATAAACCAAAGAACAGCAGATCTGCACCTGGTACTGCTGATTGACAAGCCTTGTCAAAGCTGCGACTTTCTTATAGATACCAATTATTCTATCCAAGATGTCAGCCAACTCACAATACTTCTGCATCTTTAGGGAATTTCCTCGTCCCGGCTGCGTCCTCAGCACTCTGATTTCCCGGAAAGTCCTTTTCATGCATCGATTGAGGTGCCTCGTATATGATGTTAGCATCAAAGTAGCAACGTAGAACATATTAAGAGTCATGTATATTACCAACTGACAGTAGTACTGAGACAATAGAGCGAATAAAAATTGAATATTTTCCAGGGCTCCATCGTTCGTAATATAGAACACCGTCGTCTGGGTCACGGGCCATAGTGCGATGAGTTTAACCACTATGCGAAGCAGAAAATTTCTGTCGAAGGCCACCAGCACCACGTCAGACCTATCAATCGAAAGTGCGCGCAGTGAATCGAAAATTCGAATGGCTTGATTGCAGCAGTATACCAAATTACGGTCCTTAAACAGCTGAATGAGGACACTGAATATAGCACATAGGTGAAGGACGACACATCGATTGGATCCGACGAAGTACATGAGTCGTTTCTGTTTCAAGAAATCCATTTGACTGTTAATGGTGCTGGTGCTCCCTGGGGTGAATGCGGTGATTGTGATCAATATCACGGCGGTGTAGCAGCGCCAGAAAGTCGACGCTTTCGCGGTATGAGAATTGAAGTTAAAGCTTAATGGTACGATTCCGATAATTTGACATACTCTGAAGATTGTCTTCCCTGGGACTTCAAGGAACGACGACGACAACGAAAGCGATGCTAACATGCTGCTAGTACTGCAACCGATAGAAGCAAAATATACATTGCTGAAATAATGGTGCGCTGCCGGATCGGATTTTCCGATTTTCCAATTTTTCTATTTTTCGATTTTCGGATTTTCCTTTTCCTATATTATTATTATTATTATTATTTTGTTTTGCTGGGGTATAAATATTTTAAAAGGGTTTTCTATTTTAATTCAACTAATTGGTGGGAGTTGATGAGGGTGCCCGCTCACCCAAACGTGACAACTTCCAGTCAATTGTAACTGTTTTGTTTAGCTACAGCTAAGGGCTTAGTAGTTTTGTTAAATTAGCTGTCAGATTATCACGTTCAATCTGAAACACATCACGTCGTTGACATAATTGGAAAGCATGCTTAATTAGTTGATATACAAATAGCTTTACAGAGGGAGAGATAGATGTTAAAATCTGTAAGCGGGATGGAGTGGCGGTGACAGGACATTGTGTTCTCTAGGTATGTTAGATTTTTGTGCACCACTACTGACACAGGAATGAGGTCAACAGGAGATTCGCCATTTTAGTTGGAAACGTTAAATTTCTTTATTAGATACAACCAAACCAAATTCGATGCGGGAGGTGTTGACTGAAAACCAAGAGAGCATATCACCAGGCAACATGTTGTGAATTTGATGGGTTGGTTTGTTTGTTTTACTTTCTTTTTTATCGATTCTTGAATGGTGTGAGTTTTTTGTTGCCAAAGGACGATGATAGGGAAATTATGTAAAAACAAGTTAAGGGGGATACAAAATGTATCCATTTAGCTTTGTTTCTTTTTTTTGAATTTGTTGCTAAGTGCATCGATTTTAAATATGGGTTAATGATGCTTTAAGTAAAGAATTCGAGATTAATGCGTTCTTCTTGCATATACGTATAACCACAAATTTAATAGTGAAAGGAGGATAAATGTTTCAAAATTAGTTTCTTTTCTTTTGTTTTGCTTTAAAGTTTGTTTTGTTAAAAAAATTATCAGTTTCCATATGATGTAAAAGTACGACGTGCATTCCGGCGTCAGTTCAAAGTACATCGTCATAAACGCGTGCCTTCATGGAAAACTGTCAACAGATGGGTTCAAAATGTTCGTGAATCCAACAAGGCAACCGATAAGAAGCGTCCGGGCCCGCCGAGAACGGTCCGTACGGCTGAAAACATTGAGAGAGTCCGTGAAGCGATTCAAGTTAGTCCGCGGCGTTCAGCGCGACGACACGCGTCTTCTTTGGGCCTAAAAAGGGAATCAGTGCGTAAAGTTTTGGTCAAAGATTTGAATTTTCATCCGTACAAGCTCATGATAACCTATGAATTGAAAGATACCGACTACAGACAACGTTTACTCTTCGCTCAGACAATGCTTCGACAATTGGAAGATGATGGGATCATTTTGGGTAATCTTTTAATGAGCGATGAAGTTCATTTCGAGCTCTCCGGCGCCGTAAACAAGCAAAACTTCAGGTATTGGGCCGAATATAAACCAGTCTGGATACACGAAAAGCCGTTACACAGCCAGCGTGTGACGGTTTGGTGCGCGGTAGCGGAGTGGGGCACTGTCGGTCCCTACTTTTTTGATGAAACGGTAAACGGAGAGTGGTACAGAAACATGTTAAGCAACTTCCTCCTCCCCGAACTTCGCCGTAGACGTCGTTTGAGTCGAACAATATTCCAAAAGGATGGTGCGACGTGCCATACTGCCTGCGAAACTATCAATCTGTTGAAAAAAGCGTTCGGTACTCGTTTACTATCTCGATCGACAGATTTCGCTTGGCCGTCTCATTCTCACGATATGACGGTTCCGGATCTACACGACTCGTGTACGTGATTTGGAGGATTTAAAAGCGCGTATTGGACAAGAAATTTCTGAGATTACTCCGGAAATGTAAGTAAATGTTTTCGAAAATTTTGTCAAAAGATTACACGATAGTGTAAGCCAAAACGGCATCATTTAATGAATGTAATATTTCATAAATAATTTGTCTAATCTGTATTATATCGTTGTTGTACGTGCTTTGGTTCTGGAGTTATTTCAAAAAGAAATATGGGCATCTTTGTGTGGTCACCCTGTAGTTTGATTGTAAAACAATTTGCGTAAAGGAGATTTTTAGTAGAAAAACAATTTTTACCAATTTTAGTAGCATTTCTTAAAAGTTAGGTTATATTTCTAAAGTTTTTATAAATAAATAGAAATTGGGTGAATGAAATTAATTTAAAATCAATATCTTCTATTGTTCATGAGATATCGAGAAGCGAACATCAATTTTTACCAATTTTGCGTACTTTTTTTTGTAGATTTTAATTGTGTATGAAAAAACGGGATTGGGTTTTTATAAAAAAAATTAATGAATGTCGAAAATAATATTTTGTGTGTTGATTAGATTATTATTAGATTGAAGCTAATATTTTTTTTTTATTTTTGGAAAGATATTTGAGTCCAAAGTAAATTTTTATCAACTTTAAGTAATAATCTGTTTAGGTCTTCATTTTTTGTAAAAAAAACTGTCAATTCGATTTTTCTCAAAATTTTACCGAATGTTGAAAACAATATTTCTTTTGAAATTAGTTTAAAGCCACAATCTTGAATTTTTCAAAGATATTTGAGTATAAATTCAATCTTTATCAACTTTTAGTTATGTTTTGTTTTCGTTATTTTTTTTTTTTTTGGAAAAAAATCTGTAAATTCGATTTTTCTCAAAACTTTACTGAATGTCAATATTTCTTATAAGATAAATTAAAAAGAAGCCATAATCTCAAATTTTTAAAAAAGATATTTCCGTCGAAATTGAATTTTTGCCAACTTTGTGTAATGTTTTTTGTGGGTTTTTATTTTTTATAAAAAAAACTCTCAATTTGATTTCTGTCAGAATTTAAATAAATGGTGGAAACAATATCTTTTATAAAATAAAATTATTTTCAAGCCTTTATCTCAAATTTTTGAAAAGATATTTGTGTCGAAAGTCGATTTTTACCAACTTATGTTAAATTTTCTTTGAAGTTTTTTAGTTTTTATAAAAAAAAAACTGTCAAGTTAATTTTTGTAAAAATTTTACCGAATATTGAAAATAACATTTTGTATAAGAAAAAATAATTTTGAAGCTATGTTCTCAAGTTTTTGAAAAGATGTTTGAGTCGAAATTCAGTTTTAACCAAATTTTAGAAATGTTTTTTTTAGGTTTTTATTTTTTATAAAAAAAATTCTTTATTAGATTTTTCTCATAATTTTACCAGATGTTAACAATGTTATTTTTCGTTGCAAAAAATTATTTTGGAGATAAAATTATTTTTTGTTCGCAAAATCTTCGAGGTGACAAATACTTTTTTTTTCATTTTTTAATATATAAAAAAACCAATTAGATTTTTTGCCAAAAATATATTTGTTTGGTATCACGTTACAATCGTAAGATATTTAGGTTTAACCTTTTTTTAAACTACTATGGTAAAAAAAACCACCCACGCAATTTTCTCAAAAGCCCTTTCTGCAATATTATTTATGTAACAATAAATTTATTTGAAGTCCATTTCTCTTCTGGTTCTTGAGCTATGAAAGACGAAAACGTCGCGAACGTACGGACGTACTAACGAGACGCACGAACGTGCAGACATCTTTCTAAAAAAAATTATTTTGACTCTAGAGACCTTGAAACGTCGAGTAATGCAACAAATCGGACCCTTTACAATAACTTTCTATGGGAAGTTAAAATTTGTATAGAACTTTTGGATGATTTCATTTGCGTGCTTTATTATTTAAAAACAAATCACTTATAAATCGTTGAATTTTCTATGTTTATATTTTTAAAATTCGTGTAAAAATCAAAATTTCTTAAATTTTTTAATAACTCAAAAGTTTTTGTATTTTGTATTCAACAGAAAATCAATTTTGAATGAAGTAAAATGCATGATTGGGTCGCTAGAACTTTCTAATATCTTCTAAAAGTCTGTTTATAAATATTTAATATATTTTTAGATTTAAAAATGTACCTGCAAAATATGTTTTCTTAAAAATTTAAATGCCATATTATTACTCAAAAACCTAGATTAACTTAATTTTTTTTTTGGAAAATCATTAGAGCGTTTTTTTATTTTTAAATTAATGTTTATATATAATTTGTTTAAATTTTGTCTTTATAATATTTTTGGATTGCAATTATTAAGTGCTTTTAAATATACATTTAACAGTTAAATTTTGTTAAATAATGTTCACCCTTTCTGAGATATCGAGTTTTGTTAAAACATTTTTTTTTAATCCAAAAGAAATAATTACATCTTTGGTCAAACAAAATTATCGCCATCATTAATTTGATCATTTGATCATCGACAAAAGCTTGAACAGAAATATAAAATTATTTAAAAATATGTTTTTTTTGAGAAAAAAATTCAAATAAAGAACAGGCAATTAAGAGAAAGTTTTAAAAATCTATTGGTTCATTTTTGAAAAAAAAATCGAAACCAAAAAATTTGTATGGGGATTGCTGTTATTTTCCGTATTAAAAAAATGAAAAAAACACTTTACGCTTATCGGTTGAAAACCTTAACTTCAATCGACACAATGGTTTGGACAGCTGAGGCCACTATAGACAGACACAGAAGGACCGGGGAACCACTTTTTTTGACTTAACTTTATAAGCTTTATGGCTTATAGGACCCCCCTGGATCGTCTATTGTTCAAACGTTTGTGAATTTTTGCTACGTTTTTGGAATAAGTCTGAATTTCCGATTCAATATATGTTCTTGGTCCTCAGTTAAAAGTACTACTTATAGCAACAAAGTTTAAGGAAGTAAACTACAAATTTTGTGTTCATATAATGAACCCTACGACCCCACCCCCTCTGTTTAAAATTAGTGCTCCACTATCGTTTTGACGCTTCTTATATACATATGTATAAGTTTACTTTACTTTCTAGAATTTCTGAAATGTAAATAAGATTTGTTTTTAGTTCTGTGCTTCCACCTTCAAATTTCCTTAAATTCCTTTAGTGATATTAATTTTGGAAGAAACGATTTATTTAAAAATTACTAATCTATCATACAATGGTGAATCCAGATAAGGTTGCTGTCATGAACCCCCTTGAGATTTTATTTTCTTTATTTTTCGTAAGAATTTCCTTCAATTTGAAAATGATCGTATAGCGTTGACGGATATGACCCATCTTTTATTATTAACTATTTATTTGTATGCATGAAAATAAAATTTTAGTTTATATTTCATTAAAAGATTTGTTAGTTATTTAACCATATTCACAAAAAAAAACCGGTTTGCTGTCAAAAAAAAACTAAAATATTTGTTTTCACAAAATTTGGAATGTCGGAAACTTTAATAATGCTTTAAATTATTTTCATAAAATCTTTTCTGAGACAAAGGGTAAAAATTCAGGTTCTCAAGAAGAAACCTGGAATAATTTAATACTAAGTGAAATTCCTGAAACTCGTCTTCAATTCCATCTTATTTTTTTTGAAATTTGATTTTAGATTAAAAACAAAACCTTCAGAGATCTTAAAAATTAAAGAAACTCTTCGGCCGAAGTCCTGGTAGCTTGTGCCGAATAATATTATTATTAATTTGTGTAATTTATTACATATTAATAATTTTATAATAATAATAATAATAATAATAATAATAATAATAATAATAATAATAATAATAATAATAATAATAAAGAAACCCTTTAAAGTGAATTTGCTTTGGATTCTCTAGAACCGAGATGTAAACACGAAGTTCAAGAATATAAAGGTCCCAAAAACAACACAAATGAAACTTTCGTCAAACCATTGACTAATTGAAAAACATATTAAACGTTTCATATCTATGAATTTAATATAAAAGAATTGAATAATATTTGCAAAAGAACAATATTCAATTTTTTTAAATATTTGTTTGCAAAATAAAAAAAAAAAAGGGGCTGTGATGCGACCCACACTGATAACTTCCCATCCCGTCTGTCGATTTGTCTTGCTTAAAAGTTTGTATATATGTACTCGTATCAATTTTTACCAAATTTGCGTACTATTTTTTGTAGATTTTACTTTTTATGAAAAAACGGACTGTTGGATTTTTATATACAAATTATTGAATATCGAAAACAATATTTTCTGTGAAATAAAATAAGTTACAAGCCAATATTTTTAAGTTTTGAAAAGCTATTTGAGTCGAAAGCAAATTTTTACGAAGTTTTCGTATTGTTTTTTTTAGAGTTTTATTTTTTGTAAAAAAAAACTGTCAATTCGATTTTTTAAAAATTTTACCAAATGTTGAAAACAATATTTCTTATGAGATAAAATTACTTTGAAGCCAATATTTAAAATTTTTGAAAAGATATTTGAGTCGAAAATCAATTTTTACCAACTTTTATACATTTCTTTTTAGGTTTTTGTAAAAAAACTGTCAATTCGATTTTTTTCAATCTTTAATTGAATGTTGACAACAAGAGTTTTTGAAAGATAATAGTAAATTAAAGCCAATATCTCAAAGTTTTGAAAAGATATTCGAGTCGAAAATCAATTTTTACCAACTTTTATAATTTTATTGTTTAGGTTTTTATTTTTTGTAAAAAAACTATCAATTCCATTTTTTTTAAACTTTAATTACATGTTAACAACAAAATTTTTTGAAAGATAAAAGTAAATTAAAGCCAATATCTCAAAGTTTTGAAAAGATATTCGAGTCGAAAATCAATTTTCACCAACTTTTATAAATTTTTTTTTCGGTTTTTATTTTTTGTAAAAAAACTGTCAATTCCATTTTTCTCAACATTTTTCAAAATGTTGAAAACAATATTTCTTATAAGATAAAATAAGCTTGAAGCCTAAATTTCAAGTTTTTGAAAAGATATTTGAATCGATATTCAATTTTTACGAACTTTGAGTAATGTTTTTTTTTTTAATTTTTATTTTTTATAAAAAAAATGTCAATTAGATTTTTCTCAAAATTTTGTAAGATGTCAAAAACATTATTCTTCGTTGCACAAAATTGTTTTAGATATGAAATCATATTTCAGTCGTAAAATTTCTGAGGTGACAAATTTTTTTTTTCAGTTTTATTGACTTTAAAAAAAAACCGTTATATTGATTTTTTTTCAAAAAATATACCTGTTTGGTATCATGTTACAATATATTATATAAAATTTAATTCAAGTCTCTAGCGTTTTTGGTTCGTAAGATATTTAGGGTTAACCAAAATTTTCACCTTTTTTTCAAACTGCTATGGTAAAAAAACCACCCACGCAATTTTCTTGAGAGACCTTTCTGCATCTTTCTGCCTTATTATCTGTATAACAAAATTTATTTGAAGTCGATATCTCTTCTGGTTCTTGAGCTATGGACGACGAAAAAAACGTCACGAACGGACGGACGTACAAACGTACGTACACACGCACGCACAGACATCTTTCTAAAAATATTTTATTTCGACTCTATTGACCTTGAAACGTCGGGAAATGTCAAAATTTTCAATTTGACAAATCGGACCCATTACAATAACTTCCCATGGGAAGTTAATAATAGGTATGACGTTTCAAATATACTTTTGACACTTGACAGTTAAATCGGAGCTTTTATAACTTCATTGTTCATCAGCTTTTAAGCTTGTCATTTTTTTAAATACAGTCGGAAAGAAGTAACAAGAAAAAAAATATTATAAGTCAAAAAATCTATCAAGATCTGTACGAATTCTACAACCTTCTACTAATTTCTTTTAATTTATTAACACTTTGCAACTTGCAATGAAGTTATACTTTTGCGAAGTTACATTTTCGTCTAAGTTCAAATATGAATTTTAGATCGCTCAATCATAATATTTGGGAGAACACCTTTAAATTTCGAAAAGAAATATTATTTAAATTCGCCTTTTTGAGACTATAAAACGCATAAATTTGTGTTATTTTTAATAAATATGGGTATGGCTTTTAAAAACTATAATTCATAAATTTAATATTCAGTACAAATGTTTTTTGTTTCTCATTTACTTTAAGCATAATTTTATCATATAATACTTAAAAAGAACGCCTGCATGCAAAAAGTATGCAGACTTACTTTTTAAATAATTATTGGTGCAATCTTAACTTTATTGATCAAATACAGTTTTAAATACTAATTGTTTGGTAAAATCACATAATTCTGTTTGGAGATTTAGGATTTGATATTTTTAGGTTTTGGGAATATCTCTGTCTTGGACTTATACATAGTTAAAATTCCAAACAATCTAAATTTTAGAATAATAATAAATTTTATAATAATTAACATAAATCTTTCCAAAAAATTGTATTCAAAAAATTCAAAGATAAAATTGGCAAAATATACTTATTTGCAAACTCCAATAATTTAATTATTGTTCTTGTGTTATCAATGCTAGGACAAATATTTAAATTAAAATTCTAGAGTATCACGTATAGACTTTTAGTTCAAAACTCTAAAAAAAAATATCTACAGGAATTAAGTTTCGACTGCAATTCATTTTATCTCTTAATAATCATCACATACTTCATTTCAAAATATAATATTATATTATATCTATAAATATTGAACTAAGATAAAATTACTATTTTATTACAAATATTAAATACATGTATTTAAAAAAATTACTTTTTATGTCTTAACATCAAATCGAGCTGAACCAAACACAAAATAGATGTCAAAAAATTATGCAGCAATACAAACAAATAACGATGACCCAATCTGAATAATCCACATGGTGTGCAAGTTACTTGTGCACTATTTAAGTAAATTGAAAATTCATCAAGCTATATTAAGAAAATAATCTTTGGAAATCACTAAAGTTAAATAATTCATATATTTCAAAGCGCTTGTACCATTCTTTCCAAACGAACATCAGTACTTTCTACCTCTGAGCCAATTCTAATAATCCATTTAATTGCATCAAAGGCATTCACCAATAAATCAGCTACTTTTGTTATTAGAGTCAAGTCCACAAATAAAGCTCCAATATGACATCCCATTCTCAAGTTGAAATCTCCCAACGCACCCAGGTTCAAACTAGTATTCATTATATAAAAGAAGAAGCACTGACAAAGGCACTCAACTGTTAAATACGCCATTGCCAAAACTATTTGCACCTGGAACTGCTTGTTGACAGTTCTTGTTAAATTCATAATTCTGCGATATATTTCTATCATTGCATCTAAAGTATCAGTGAGGTCGCAATACTTTTGCATCTTCAAGGTATTTCCACGCTTTGGGATTTTCTTCAATTTCCGGATGGCCCGAATTATGATTTCCAATTTTTGGTTAAGCTGTCGTGTTAAGGCTGTCAGAAATAATATTCCGAAAAAGTAGACATTGAGTATCCAGGCAAGTAGCAGCTGATTGAAATAACATAACACTATTGTCAAAACGTGTGGGTCTTTGTATGATGTGTAATGTTGGGTTATGAAGAAATAGGACATATAAATGATTGGCCATTGTGTTAAGATTTTTCCGAATACAAGAATTACAATATTGTTTCCGAATTCTCTGTATTCACCTGCGTAGGTGTGTGATTTCAACAAATCGAATATTTCAATTCCCTCGTTGAAACAATAAGTTATTCCACGTTCGCTGACAAGTTGCATCACCACACTCAGGACAGTGCAAATCTGTAAGGTCACAAAGCGATTGTATGCGGAAGCAGACAGCAAGGGCTGTTCTTTGAAAAAACTCTTCTGGTCATCTGTTACTTTTAAGAGCAGTGGTGTGGTAACAATTGCCGAAATTGCAATAACTGACGTATATAACCGCCAAAATGTTGACCTTTTTGCTCTTCTTAGTTTGAAATTAAAACCAAATGGTATAATTCCAATCAATTGAGCTATGCTAAGGAACGACTTAATAAATCTTATGAAAAATTTTGACATAGCGAATTATTTAGCTTATATATAAAACTGTGAGTAGTGCTCTCTCTCTACTCATCAGACACAACTATTTACCAAATAATGTCCTGAGCTGTTGAAAACCTTTTTGATGTGCTATACTCATTATTAATTACAATAAATAAATACAGAAGAACTCAAACATGGAAATAGTCGAATGCACATATGCTAAAGTTCTTACATTTTGTATGTTTCTATTTAATTAATTACTCACTATTGTTAGTCTGAGACGTTTTATTTATTAGTTGTTATGCGAACGTCAATCACAATACTATCATGATAGAACGCTGAAATTTATTAGCCATATGGAATATCAACTAATAGCCGCGTTATTGGATAGCTTATAAAATGAGAGTAAAATGCTATAATGATAAATTCAAGTTTTACTAGGTAAAGCAGTATGCAAGTTGTGTTTGGTTATTATAATTGCTTTCGAATTTTCCTGGTGTTAAAAAGTTTTAGTTCATTTTTTAAACTTTCAAAAAAAAACCTGCGAGCTTCTACTAAATACATTTTTGTGAGTTATAATACGACAACTGTCAAATACAAAACTCTCGTGTGAATGAATTTTTATAATTCACATTTTTTTAGTCGTGTCTCATGACCAACAATACTTTTAGTCTTGCCAAATGGATAACTATACAAATTATTGAATATAATTGTGTAACAAGGGGTTTAACATGTTTCTGGCAATTTTATCCAATTTTTGGAAATTGCCTTAATTTTAAAGTTTCTAAAATGATGATTTCACTTTAAAAAATACGAAGACTGATTAAAAAAAACTTACATTTCTTCGATTTTCAATGCAAGCAACTACTTTTTTGTCTAGAGATCGGTGAAATAAAACTCCTTTTTAAATACTAAGTGGTTGCTCATTTCGTTTTTCCATGTCATGAGTGTGACCTTTTTTTAAAGAAATTCTAACCGCTTGTTATTATTGAACAAAATTTGACTGATAATTTAGCTTTTTAAGGTCCCTAGAAACGAAATCCATGGAGTGTGCTTGTTATCGTATGTCCATGGGTTTTACGTAAATATATTTTTTATTCTGAAATATTTTGTAGACGCCATTTTCTTACGTTATTGTTTTATAGTTAACGTGGAGTGTCAACTATTTGAAGGCCTTTAAATTCAAATATTGCATAAATTACTCTTGGAAGTTTGGCAAAAAGGACTTAAGGGGGTATTCTGGTCTAGAGACATGAATTTTATGTAATTTTTGAAGTGCTGTAGAAAAAAGCAAGCTACAATTTTACCATCAATTTTTTTATACATTATTTATTCACATTAGAAGCATACAAAAAAAATAAAAAAGTAAAAAAAAAATAAAAATTCCGTTAGTTATCAGCTGATAGAGTAGTGCGTCTCAAAAATTTGGTGCGTGACCATACCCACGATTTTAACTCTCCTAGAAATCTGAAATCAAAAACTAAAAAAGATTATTAATCTACAATAATGTCGCAATGTCTGGAACTACGGAAAAGTTACAAACATTTTTTTTTACAAAATGGCGGCTGTCTAAAGAAAAATACAAAAAATTTACCATTTTTTTGAACATTTTTCGATTTGTTAAAAATAGTAAAAATAAAAATTTGGGGATGGCCGTAGTTCCGGACGTAGACAAGTCCCTAAAGAAGACTTTCTTAAAATTTCAAGTAAATCGGTTCAGCAGAACCTGAGAAATCGTGGGTATCAGATTCAAAAAGACAGTTCTGAGAAAAACGCGTTTAAAGTACCCCATTATGTCTTTTGTTCTATTAGTTGCAGCCCAACCGATTTGGATGGCTGCTCAGCAAAATACTTATTTCTCCGAAAATAATTTGAATTTGGGAAAATCCTCTAGTAGACATATTCTTAAATAGTTAAACTATGAAAATATGAAAAGAAAAAAAAAATCGATTTTTTTTAATTTCTAGACCAGAATACCCACTTAAGTTAGAAACTGTTCGTCCAGACTCCCTGAACTAATCACGTTTATATTTCTATAAAAGAAAAAATGATCGAACACCTTTTTTAGCTGCGATAAATAGGAACTATAGTGGAAGTTTTGAATTCGTTAAATTGAACTCTTAATTTGAGCTCTTAATTTTAAACAAACATGAAATTACGATGGTAGAGAAGTCAAAAAAGTGGGTACCCCTATTCCGTCCGCTGTCAGTCTGTTCTGGGCCTTACAGCCCAAAATATTGGGTCGATTGACTTCAAATTTGGAAACTAAGGTTTCGAGCCGATTCGCTTCAGGGCGTTAGTTTTTTACGTTCGCGACTTTTCTTTCATCGTCCATTGGTCAAGAACCAGAAGAGATATCGAGTTCAAATTAATTTTGTTATACAGATAATAATGTAAAAAGATGCAGAAAGGGCTCTAGAGAAAATTGAGTTGGTGGTTTTTTACCCATACCAGTTTAAAATAAAGGTAAACAGTTTAGTTAACCCTAAATATCTTACGAACCAATAACGCCAGAGACTTGAATTAAATTAAATATAATATATTCTAAAGTGATACCAAATAAATATATATTTAAAAAAAAATCCAATTAAAGGTTTTCTTGTAAATAAAAAAAAAAAAAAACTGAACAAAAAAATGTGCCACCTCGAAAATTCTACGAATACAAAATGATTTTATCACCAAAACAATTTTGTGCAAAGAAAATGACGTTTTCAACATCTGGTAAAATTTTCTCAAAAATTTTTAAAATCGAATTGACAGTTTTCTTACAAAAAAAAAAAGCCTAACCAAAAACATTAATAAAAGTTGATAAAAATTGATTTTCGGCTCGAATATCTTTGCAAAACTTTGAGATATTGGCTTTAAACTACTTTAATCTTTTAAAAAAATATTGTTGTCAACATTCAGTAAAATGTTGAAAAAAATCTAACTGACAGGTTTTTTACAAAAATAAAAACCAAACAAAAAAACAATACTTAAACTTACTACAAATTTATTTTCGACTCAAATAGCTTTTCAAAAATTAAAAATATAGTCTTAAAACTCTTTTTATTTCACGGAAAATATGGTTATCGATATTCAGTAGATTTTTAATAAAAATCTAATAGTTCGTTTTTTTTATAAAAAAAAACTACATCTACAAAAAATAGTACGCAAATTTGTTATTAAATTGATGTTCGGTTCTTGATATCTCTCAAACTAATTTCATTCATTCAATTTGTAAAAATTAAAGAAAAGTTACTTAAACTGGTTAAAACTTTCGACTAAAAATCCATTTTGGTAATTTTAAAATTTGTAAGAATAATTCAACTAAATAATTTTGTAACCCAACGCGAAAACCTACAAACATTTGAGCAAGACAAATCGACAGACGGGATGGGAAGTTTTCAGTTTGGGCCGCATCCCAGCCTCCTTTTTTATTTTTAAGTTTTCAAAAGAACTAATAGACGGATTTCAATAATATATGATGACAAAACAACAAAATATATTAAAACATTTTTTTTTTCGAAATTCAATATCTTGAAAATGGGTCATCATGTTTTTAAAAAATTGAAATGTCAATCGTATATTAATAAGTGAAAACTACATACCCAAAAAGGGGCTGGTATGCGACCCACACTGGTAACTTCACTTCCCGTCTGTCGACGGGTTATCAGTTAAATTATTCTAAAAAATTTTAAAATAACTAACAATGTTTTGCATATGAAGAAATAGTTTTATTTCAAAATAACCAATTTTTACCAATTTTAGTAGCATTTCTTAAAAGTTTTTATTTATAATATAAACAAATACAAATTTTATGAATGAAATAGCTTCTATTGTTCACGAAATATTGAGAACCGAACATCAATTTTTACCAAATTTGTGCACTATTTTTTGTAGATTTTTATTCTTTATGAAAAAACTGACTGTTAAGTTTTTATAAGAAAAATTACTGAATTGCAGCCTATATCTCAAATTTTTGGAAAGATATTTGAATCGAAAATCAATTCTTGCGACCTTTTAATAATTTGTTTAAGGTTTCTATTTTTTATAGAAAAATTGTCAACTTGATTTTTCGAAAAATTTTACAGAATGTTGAAAAAATATTTTTTATAAGATAAAATAAGTTGGAAGCCATAATCTCACATTTTTGAAAAGATATTTGATTTTTTTAGGTTTTCATTTTTTATTAAAAAAACTGTCAATTCAATTTTTCTCAAAATTTTACCAAATGTTAAAAACGTAATTTTTTGTTGCATAAAATTGTTTTTTAGACAAAATCATTTTTGATACGTAAAATTTTCGAGGTGACAATTTTTTTCCAGTTTTTTTGATTCATAAAAAATACGTTAATTCAACGTTTATCCAAAAATATACTAGTATCACGATATAATATATATTATAATATTTAATTCAAGTCTCTAGCGTAATTGGTTCGTGAGATATTTAGGGTTAAATACAATGTTCACCTATTTTTCAAACTGATATGGTAAAAAAAACACAAACGCAATTTTCTTGAGAGCCTTTTCTACATCTTTCTGCATTATTATCTGTATAACAAAATTTATTTGAAGACGAAAAAACGTCGCGAACGTACGATGTTTTTTCCCGTACGAACTTTTATTTCTGAGATAAGAATAGACAACCTTAAAACTCCGATCAATTTTGGTAGCTATAGCACGCCCGGCCAGTCCTTGTTCCAGAAATCAATTTTAGCTCTTTCCACACTAATCAACGTCAAAAGCAAACAGTAAGCATCATCAAATGATGCATTAAAGCTCAATGTTAGGCAAAAATGAACAATGCAATTTGTGTGTTTACTCAGTTGAAGCGGAAATCAATTTAAAAAAAAACTAACGATTTTTAAAATTAAGGTTTTTTTGAGAATTTAAATTGAAATCAAACTTTTTCGAAGATACGATTTTAAATCTTAAAATACAATGTCCATTTTTAAATAGACTTTTTGGATCGTTCATTTTATTTTGAAAAACATTTCAGTTGTATATATATACTGTTGCGGTAAATTTTACCACAACAAGTTTCACCTCCCTTGTTGCTAACCACCCTTGACGATTTCTTACTGCGGCCCCAAAATTCTAGAAGAGTCTAGTAGAAACCTGGACCATCAGCCAGTGACCTGCTCTCCTAGCATTTTGGGAAAGCAAATTTAAAAGGTCCTACGAAAGGATTCCACACCAACGAATTGTGCGACGGTTGGCCCACATATTGGATAAACAATATCGTCAAGGCATGAAGACGATACCCATGCCCAACAATGTGTGTAGAAAAGTCACACCAACGTTAACGTAGTATGGCCGAGGGCCCACCATAAAGTACATAATTATTAACGATAGAAAAATCACTCCAAGAATATCTTAATAACTTTTACTTTAATTATAGGCTTGGCTACCGACTTCCTTTAACACCACATAAGTAGTCTTTCCTCACCTAAAAACTAGCGCGTGTAAATACTCGGTAATGCGAGGAATTCCACACGATTTTTCCAGAAAGTCTTGACTGGAATGGGTTCGAAAGTGAAGAGCTGAACTCACTCATTGAGCTACTGGGTGATCGCATCACCTCTTTAAAGAGATCGCGTGCGATGAAAGATATCTGGCTTCTCGGTCGCACACCCAATCTTATGGATGGAGAAAATTGCGGGACCGAGACAGATCGACTACCACGCAAAAGGTCCGAGAGGATTGCCTGAGGGCAAGTAGCCGGAAGGGTCAAGCTCGCCATGATGATGGCCACTTTTTGAATTGCGTCCAAAGCCTTTTGACTAAAGAAAAATTGTGTGAAGGAATTTTTTTTGAAAAGACATACATTAAGTAATTTTTCTACGATAGTTTTTTTTTTCCTTTAAGTTTCTATTAAGTTAAAGATTTTGTTTTGTTCTGCGGTGGAGAAAAGTGAGGAAGGATTACGATAGTCGTTTGAGGAAATCAAAAAGAAGCTAAGAATAGTGTATCTAAGAATATTGCGTTTTTTCTGGTGTTCATTTGGTTTAAATTCGTCCTTTTGACCTTCGAGTCGAAGCATTAATCTTCGGTTATTACGGGACGCGTTTACCGTTTTATTTTTTTGATTTTTGTTTCTTATCGAAATAATTTTCGTCGAGTGATTTCTTTTATCGTTTTTTTTTTTTATTATTATATTCATCATTTTCTTTTGCAAGACATTTATCGAGAATTGACCTTCTATCAATCTCAATAATTCAATTTGTATCATTCCCTTTTACAAAAGATCCTGGTTTTTAATCCCGGCTTCGGCCAAGGTTTTCCAGGCAATAAAACACAACTTAAATTTCCTTTCGGGAAAATAAAACCTTTCTTTTATTTCGTGAGTTTATTTGAAGAAGAATTTTTCAGCGACTGGTTTTGGTAAACTTCCAGTAAAAAGTTTCCTGGAGCCCACTATAATCAATACGACTTGGAGAAATTCACCTCGTCGTATTTCGATATCATTTTGATATCAATTTCATTTCAATTTTATTAATCACCTTGATTAATTAAATATTCACCTCATCGAAAGTAGCTGAGCTACTGGGCTGGCAATACTTTTATTGCTACCTGTGGTGAATTCTTCCACCTGTTTGTCATATCCATTGACGTAAAGTGTCATAATAACTCTCGCGGCACTTCAGCGGTGTGCAATTTCGTTTTTTTTTTAAATTTTAAATCATTTAAGATAAGAGGAATTTAATTCGCGTTCGATCTTCGACAATATTGGATTCGGAAATCCAATATTGTTTAAAAACAATCGGAATTATAGTCAGTCCGTCGGGTCGGTTATACGGTGGAAAAATTTGCAACAATACAAACAAAAAACTGTATAAATTACTATGTTTACTTCTACTCCATCACTCTCTCCTAATCAAAGATACACATTTATTTCAAAATCCTTACTTCGACAATCTGTTTTATAAAATCATAGTATTCAATCTTTTGTTTCTTGGTTTCTATTTAAGTTTTTTTTAAGAATCATTTCATTCAATCACAAAACTGTTTCCCAACCTTTGCTTTGTGCCTCCTCCTCAATATATAAACAAATATTTCGAGGAAAAATATAATTGCTCCTTTTGCAATTGACAACCTTAAGCTCCAATATTTCGGATTTTCCAGGAACAATATTGAAAGTATTGCCTTTAAATGCAACGACAGCTTTGATTTTATACCAAAAATGTTTGTGTACACTCTGGGCCAAAGCTCAATAGCTCAATTCGTTTAGGTACTACGTTAATGGTTAAAGTTCTTTAGATCTTTTGAGAACTAATTTCAGATAGACCTTCAAAAAATAATTTGTGTTTAATTGCGTCAACATTTTAAACGATTCCTTTTTTTAGGAAATATCAACATTTATTTAAGCGGAAAACGATCTTAAAATTACTTGTTATTGCACAAACTTATTTGACAGTTATCAGAATCTAATCAAACATTTCAAACAAAGCTCTTAATCGATAATTAACAATGAATGTAATTATCGGTCTTGAAACTATATTTACCTAATGTTACTTGTTCAAATAGTCAAAACTTTTTTAAAAGTAATCTTTTTTTAAAGAAATGGATTAACAATAAGTATTGAGCCTGCAGTCTATTCAAATTAATTACAATGTTTCCATGGCTTTCTCTATTAAAATTTAAAAACAAAAAAAAAAAACTAATCGATGTCCTGCAGACCTTCAGCAAAAAATTCCTTTCTATTCTTAACATTTCAACAATGAAAACCTTACTGACAACAGTTTTCCATATATCTATACATATAGCAAAACTGAAATACGAATAAATTAAAGGTTTACCCTAGAAAAGGAATACCATACCATATACCTACCTACTAAACCTTTCTAATGTCACTACGTGAGCTCATAGTGTATCAGTGTTTATTTAATTAAATCAAAGGAAAGTCAATGTTGGTATATAAAGAACACAAACAAAATAAATAAAAAAAAAGAAAAACTTCAACAGAAATCCTTTGGAAAAGCCATTCACGGATAATTCTTTTGCAATATAGGATAAAAAAGAACCAATATAGCGCTACCATGAAGACCAACCTACGAGAGTTTTTTTTATTTTTCGTCTGACCTATTTTAATCCTATCCCCAGAGTGTAACGATTTACCTATTCTTTCAAAACTCTGCAAGTCGTTGAAGTTGGCATGGTACACATTCTAATTTGTAAAAAAATAAACGTGCGTACAGTCAGGGTACGTAGATTGAGGTTATAGTTTGTTTTTGGTGTTCGAAAGTATAATCAACGAATTTCTGAAGAAATATTTTACTTCGTTATGGAGCTTGGAAATCGGTGTTATCATTTGACCGTACCGAGAAATCGGAAAAATCTGCCTCTTGCAGCGGAAATATTTTACGACGTGCAACAAAATGATGGACGGTCTTTTAACGACATCAGTTTCTAGTCTCTTCTAATTTGACAATTTCTTGTGTAGTCATTCGAATGTGCTGACCATAATCACCGCATAGTATTACATTTTTAGCAAGTTTTCCAAATGACAAATTAGTTTGACAGAAATATCAAATGCAAGTGCTACCACGCAATGAATAACTCTTTGTAATTAAAAAAAAGGCTTGGATGCGACCCTTACTGATAACTTCTCATCCCGTCCGTCGATTTGTCTTGCTTAAAACTTTAACAAAATATTTGTCTATAGGTTTTCGTTTTTTGTTAAACAAGTCGTCAGTTGATTTTTTTCTAAACAATTAACTACAAATTACCAACAGTATTTTACATTTGATGGATTTTCGCACAAAAAATTTAACACGAAGTGGAATTATTTTGAAGTTATTTATTCACGAGTTATCTTGATTCGAACGGGTTGGGGTCAAAAAACTGTATGGATCAAAATTCTCTATTTAAAATACTGTATCTCGAAACCGGCATTTCAAAATACTGTGTGTACCAAATAATTTTTCTTAATATTATGTATTTTAAAGTTCTATATATCAAAATCCTGTATTGCAAAATGTTATTTTTTTTATTTTTCAGCCTATTAAAAGCATTTATACAGAATTTTTTCAACAGAAAATTTTTTTAAAGAAAACATTAATTCTTATATTTTTCTTCTTAATTGTTTACAACTCTCTAAAATGTATACATAAATTGTTCCTATCATAATCAACAATTGCATAAACAAGCGCAAAATTATTTGATCAGTCAAAACTTCCAGTATTTTGACGAAACAGCATTTTGTGATACATTATTTTAAATGTACAATATTTTGAAATACAGAGTATTAACCTTACAGTATTATGACTTTACAGTATAATAAGTATTTTGTTAATTTCGAAATTCTTAGTAAAAAAAAGACTGACTTCAGAAATGATCCTGTGAAGTAAGTCTTTTATTACAATATGTCTTGGAATGAGCATCTAACAAACAGATTGGAAGCATCTAAAAATTCCATCAATGCAACGTTGTCGAGACTGCTGCGAGACAATACCGTCCAACATACAACAAAGTTTAAAATATATAATGCCGCCTCAAAAGCTATAAGGTTGTAGTGTGCTCAAGTTTGGGGATACCGAGAATACAACCAAATCGAAAAATTGCAGCGTTTCTTCATGAAAAGTTGCTTTTCTTCTTCTTCTGCACATTGAAAAAGGTTTACCAAAGGGTTTTCTAACGTTCCTCCAGCTAAATTTTTCTTTCATAAGACGAAATCTAAATCCTTCTAATAATAGATTACAAGAACATGAGCAACATTTTATAGAAAGCCATTTGAAACAAGAAAATTTTCTGGGCTAAGGAATGGTTGAATGGTTTTCATGGATGTTAGTTGGGTTTTTCCTTGACATGATCCTACTGGAACGGCCAGCTTACAAACATTCTCTTACTGGAAATGAAAGAAAAACACTTAAATGAATTTAAAGTTAGTGCGACACAGTCTCAATTGCACGATGAATATTGTAACTTGATGCACTCTGGCATACCGAACTACTTTGATGACTCCAATTCACGTGGTATGATTTCCAAAATTTTTAAAGCTCGCTTCGGGCTCCTTAATATCAATGGAAGAGCCCTCCAAGGAGATACAAATGGAATATGTACATTGTGTAATATGGATGAATCGGAAAATATCATGCACTTCATTGGAACCCGTCCAGTATTCAAAACATACAGAAGAACATTTCTTTGCAGCGGCAAGGTTTCTCATATTTAACTTCTCAATGTTCTTAATGGCTACTGCTTTTCAAACTTATAAAACTTCTTAAAAGCGTCAATTAAATATCGCAATCTTAATATAAATGAATTGTCATAAATTATTAAGTAACTTAATCTACTTACTAGGCAAACATATTTTTTTAAATTTCTTTTTTAACCCGACAGGAAGCTTAAAGTTATTGTCAAAACTTATTTTAAACAAGCATTATTAATTTTTTGTACAATCTTTTTGAAAATAAAATTATATATCTATCTATCTAATAAAATAAGTATTTTAAAATACAGTATTTTGACACGCTCTCTAATTTTGCGTACTATTTTTTGTAGATTCAAATTTTTATGAAAAAACTGACTGAAAACAATATTTTCTATAAATTAGTTTAAAAAGTCTTAGTAATTTTTTTTTGTAGACAAACTATCGATTCGAATTTCTCTTAATTATTTATTTTTAAGATGAAGTTTGAAACCAACATCTTAAATTTTAAAAAAGATGTTTCAGTCGAAAAATTTTGTTTACCAACTTTCAGCAATGTTTTTGTTTCAGTTTTTTTGTTTATAAAAAAAACATCAATTGAATTTAGTTTAAAAATTATATTAGTAAAATTTAATTCAAGTCGATAGTGGTACTGGTTCTTGAGATATTTTGGGTTAACCAATCCACTCAATTTGAGAGTCCTTTCTGCATATGTCTGCATAATTATCTGTATTAACAACATTTATTTGAAGTCGATATCTGTACTGGTTCTTGAGATATGTAGTGGACGAAAAATCTTCCCGAACGTATAGACATACGAACGTACATACACACGCACAGACATCTCTCTAATAATCATTTATTTAGATTCTAGGGATCTTGAAACGTCGAGAAATGTCAGCATTTACAGTTCCATAAATCGGACTAATATAATATTTATTTAATATTGCATAAATAAGTTAAGATATTTGTTTAAATGTTTTATATGACTTTGACTTACTGACACGGAGTGTTATTTGGACTTTGGTAGCAGCTGTCTTTTCAAAAATAACAGTCTTTGCAACTTCTATCGCTTCATTGGGATTTTCATTTATCCTTTTTTTTCCAGGAACGTTACAAAGCGGATATAAATTTGGCCATCCAACTACTGCAATGCAAGCCGGACAGTTTTGTCCCTCAAAAAGTATCCTCGGTAAGTAACAAATGCTAAAATCACACACACACACACAAAAAAAGAAAAACCGCTTCCAATAGAAGAATATCTTCTACTATATGTACTTTATGTCCTATATGTATGTATATGTATATAAATGGTTCTTGGTTCTATGGCAGCTTCCAATCGATATCCAATCGAAGGTTTCATCGTACATGAGACTAGAAACGAATTCACATTCCGATTCAGAGGGCAGCACCAGCGGAGTCGGTGTTGCAACATCGGGTTCCTACAAAGTACTTCCAGCCTCGGACTCACCACCTCCAGCATGCCCCTTCCCGCCAACCGCAATGGTATACTCAATGAGGGGTCTCGGTAAGTGTTAGTAGAATGAGCGTGCTTCGCTTCTATTTTTTTCTTTCTGTCTTTTCTGTTTATTTTTAGACTTTAACTAGTGAATTGGTTAAGTTTGGAATGGGAATGGGATAGGATGAATATAGGGAGAGGGAATAGGAAAACGAGGGTATACCTTCCAGTGTTGCCGATTCAAAAAAAAATGTATCATAAGTTTTTATCATGAGATCCTCAAAAAAATCATGAGATTGCTTATTCTTCATTCGGCACTCAATAATGAATATTAGCGTATAATTTAATACACAAATTTTAAATTAAAAATACATATGAATTTTCATTTGATTTTAGTAAGTTTTAAGGTCATTGGAATGAACAAATCCAATTATTGCATCCTCTCAAGTCTTTTCCTGATTTTTGTTTTGAGTAATGTAACTTTTGAAAATATTCTTTCAGTGTTGCATGCATTTGTTAAATTTAGTAAAAAACGGTAGCACAAAACTAAGAAAACATAAATATATATAATTAACACTTTTATTGATCATATTTAAAATAGTTTTGCCTGACAGTAAGTTGTCACTTTTTGTAACGTTGTTAAAAACTTCTGACCTCGTCAGAAGTAGTCATGTCATCTTCAAAATAGCTTGAAAAATTTAAATGCTGCAATTCTCTTAGGACTGGTCTGAATATAATTATAAACATCTCAACATAAGTCTTTAATACTTGAGGGTAAATTGTAACATGCAAATGAAGCGTAGAGATGAAAAGAGTGACTAATACACTTCATTATAATAATAAAAAGTTTGGGAAATTAGCTTGTAAATACGTGCGAACTGATGAGTTCACTCCCATCAACACTGCAACTCCAACGGCACCAATACCTTTTTTTAAGGAAGATTTAAAAAATCATGAGATTTTCAATAAATTCATGAGATCATGAGATGGGGGTGAAAAATCATGAGAATCATGATAAATCATGAGATTCGGCAACGCTGATACCTTCATATATGGAGGGTCTTATAAGAACTCCCGAAGCACATGTAGTTGCATGGAGCACCTACTAGATTCTTTGCCTAGGAGCGCGTTGTTGCATTGCTTTAAATAGGCAGAGAGATGTTGTTGATCTTTTTTCTACTTTTTGTTGTTGGTGTATCTTTTATTATTGTATCCTTACACCATTGCACTTTGCTTTCACGTGAACCAACCTTGTTGGGTGTTTTATTTTTTTGCATTTAATTGCGTGTGCATCGTTAGTGGTTATTTGACGACCATCGCCGGTTGTTAGAGCACAGGGCTAAGGGGACGAAGTTGCAGAGGTAAAACATCCTTTTCAGCTCCCAGGCCTAGGCCTAGGTCCAAGCCCAAGCCCAAGCCCAAATATAGCTGCGGGTAACCATTTTCAGTTTGGAAAAAGGCTCTCGCGATATATTAAAGTCCAGGCACGCTTCAACGGCTGCAAGCATTTTTGCAGAGGATTTTTCCTTTGCTCGGTGGGGTGTAGCATATATGTAAGGTACCTAGAAAGGTGTACTGGTACATTAGCTTACCTTCGTTCTGTACATAGGTTTACCCATTTGCACGCCTCTCTCTGCCTATGTGCAATGTTATTTTTTGTCTCATGTTATATCTACGAGAATATTTTTTTTATTTTAAATTGCATTTTAAAAATACATTTTAAATTGCACAGGTTTTATTTATGTACCTAGATATCTAGGTAGATAGATATGTACGAAGTATGTGATGAAGAAAAAAAAAACATACACATTTTTAATCAGGTTCAGGTGAGCATTTTTATTTCCAAGAGGACAGATTAATGTTGCTTTAGTTAAAAGCTGTGGTAATTTCAGCGATGTGCTTTTTTATTTGTGATGTATTTTTGTTTGTTTTAATTTGTTTTTATTTTTGGTAATTAAATCTACTAACAACAACCTGTTTGATGTGTTGTGCTGTTCAAATTTGATTTAAGCTGACAATAAAATTAAATGGCTTGCTTAAATTTGTAATTATTTGCTTTGAATTTTGAAAGTAGCAGGGAAATAACCGTCAGGCAATATTGAGATAAATAAAAAAAAAAATTGTTGGGATGAAAATATAATTGAAAAATTAATTAATTTAATAATGAACTTATTAATTAAGAGTTAGGTATGTTTATATTATTGCAATTTCAAACAGGAAATGTTTGTATTTGCATGATATTAAAATTATATAATTAGGGAACAATAAGTGAGCTCATACTTTTTTAATATTCAAATTTTTGATTAAGTCCTTTTATTAGTAGATTTCCAAAACTGTGCTTATTTCGGTAATTTTTAGTAATTTTTGTATTAAAAATAAGTTGAACAATTTAATAACAACCAACCAAACGATGGATACTTTTATTATAAGTTCGTAACGGTTTTCCAATAAAAGGTGTCATTTTGATTTACAAAACGAGTATTTTTTAAGCGAGATCAATTTTTGTCTATTTCATTGTAAATAAGTTAAATATAGCCGGTACAAGACGTTTGTCTTTGATAGCATCATGACTTTAAAGGCTAGAATCGATTGTGCAGCATTTTCATAAACCTTGGATTTTGAGTTGCTCCAAAGTCTTAAATCACAGTTATGCTTTTCATATAAAGAGTTTTCCAATAAGGGCGGGTAGATGTTGAAATGGAATAAAATAAGCTGTGTATAACAAAATTATTTGTTTTATTTTAAAGGCACATTAAGTGTGGAATATGGCAGTATTCAAATGCCCGCCTCGGCTTCTTACGGTGGCAAGGATCCGAAAGGTCCAATTTTCAATGACTCTTCCGCATAGACCCGACTGAATTTAAGTGATGGAATGTGTTATGTTCAACTTTAAGGCATCTGTCGATTGTGGTTTATTTGCATAGCTTCAAGAAACTCCAAAGGTAAAAGTCTAGTGGGATCAAATCGCATGACCTTGGTGCTAATATATATCACCCCTGCTAGTCATAGCTTTAATCTCAAATCACTCATACAAAATGTCAATCGTAGCGCTTGCTGTGTGGCACGTATCGCCCCGCCGTCCTGCTATAACCACATGTCGTCTGGGTCTATATGGTTCTATTTGGGACATAAGAATTAAGTTATCATCGTAAATGTAGCGCTCGCTGCTGACGGTGACCGCCTCACTAACGTCGTTTTCAAAAAGTACAGAGCAATTACACCGCCACGCTGGTCCAAAATCCACACCAAACGGTGAACACATCCATTCATCCAAAAATGCGCCTCATTCCTAAAGATGATTTTTCGGCCGAAATTGGGGTCGTCTTCCAAACGATTCGAAACCCAGTCAGCGAACAAACGGCGTTGTCTTTGGTCATGAACTCTGAGCTCCTGGGTTAGTTTGATCTTGTACGGGTGTGGGCCCAGACGTAAAATTCAACAAGTTAAAGTGTGCGAAAGCCCGAGTTCTGACGAGGAAAAGATTGCCTCGGGTTTTGCTGATGGCTGATTGCTTAAGTCTGGGGTGAGACCCACACTGATAACTTCCCAACCCGTCTGTCGATTTGTCTTGCTTAAGAGTTTGTAGGTTTTCGTGTTGGGTTAAAAAAAGTTGTCAGTTGAATTATTCTTAAAAGTTTTAAAATTACCAACAATATTTTTCATATAAGTAAATAGTTTAGTTTGAAAATCCAGTTTTTTTAAATTGATTTTCGGTCGAAGACAAATTTTAACCATTTAGTAGAATTTCTTAAATTTTTAGAAATTAGATGAATGAAATTAGTTTGAGAGATATCAAGAACGGAACATCAATCTTTATCAAATTTCCACACTATTTTTTGTAGATCTTATTTGTTTATGTACAAACGGACTGCTGCATTCTTATAAAAACAGCTTAATATTGAAAACAATATTTTCTGTGAAATAAAAAAGTTTGTAGACAAAGCTTTTTGAGTCGAAAATCAATTTTTACCAACTTTTATTAATTTTGTATTATTATTTATTTATTATTTCTTAAAAGTGAAAATTAGTTGAAAATCATTATCTCAAATTTTTGAAAATATATTTGAGTAAAAAATCAATTTTTACCTACTTTTGTTAAATTTTCTTTTAAGATTTTAGTTTTTGTAAGGAAACTGTCAATTAGATTTTTCTCAAAATTTTAATGAATGTTGACAACAATATTTTTTAAAAGATAACAGTAGTTTAAAGCCAATATCTCAAGGTTTTGAAAAGATATTTGAGTCAAAAATCAATTTTTACCAACTTTTATTAATTTTTTGGTTTAGGTTTTTATTTTTTGTAAGAAACTGTCAATTCGCTTTTTCTCAAAATTGTATGGAATATTGAAAACAATATTTTTATGAGTTAAAATTAGTTGAAAGCCATAATCTCAATTTTTTGAAAAGATATTTCATTTAAAACTCAATTTTTACCAACTTTGAGTAATGTTTTTTTAGGTTTTTATTTACAAGAAAAACTGTCGATTCGATTTTTCTCAAAATCATACCAAATGCTAAAAACGTTATTTTTCGTTGCACGAATTTGTTTTGGAGATAAAATTATTTTGTATTCGTAAAATTTTCGAGGTGACAAATTTTTTTCAGTTTTTTTGTATTTATAAAAAAAATCATTCATTGGATTTTTTTCCAAAAATATACTTGTTTGGTATCACGTTACAATGTATTATATAAAATTTAATTCAACTCTCTACCGTTTTTTGTTCATGAGATATTTAGGGTTAACCAAAATGCTCACCTTTTTTTAAACCGCTATGGTAAAAAAAAACACCCACGCAATTTTCTTGAGATACAGAAAATCTTTTTGCCTTATTATCTGTAAAACATAATTTATTTGAAGTCGATATCTCTTCTGGTTCTTGAGCTATAGACGACAAAAAAACGTCGCGAACGTTCCGACGTACGTACACACGCACGCACAGACATCTTTCTAATATTATTTTATTTCAACTCTAGAGACCTTGAAACGTCGAGAAATGTCAAAATTTTCAATAACAATAACTTCCTATTTGAAGTTAATAAGAGTTTACCGGGGCTTCTAGTGAAGGTTTCAATTGAAAACGCTAAACTAAATTTGGGAGGCTTTTTTCTTAGTGGAAATATCCATGTGTTTTTAATTTCCGTCAAAAAATATTTTAAAACTCTTAGCTGTACTTTTTGGAGTCTTCATATGACTACAATTACCTACATTTATTTGTCGATGATGCGCTTCGTCACAATGCATCATTTTATGATTTGAATTTTAAGATTCTCGAGTTAAATACTAATTCAAGTCTCGAAGTAAAATTCTTACCACCACATGATACCTCTTCTACAATTGCCAAACGGATACCTTCTCATTCAAACCCTGATAAACCAAACAGAATCAACTTTAATTTAAAAAAACTCTTGAGGTCAAACGTCACAATAGATTCTTGGTATTTGAAAATCTTGGACTTTTTAATGGGGGTGGGTCTTACATACTTAAACGGATCACATCTTATGTGTACCTTGTTAAAGTTATTGTATATTTGTTAAGTATTTAAAAGCTATTATTACTATATTATAGGAAAATAAATATAGACTTCAATGTTGCCTTATAGCTAAAACGAAAATCCATTATCTCATTAGAACAGCCTTTCTATACCTTGAAGGACGATAATTAACATCTTTATTTATTTTTTCAAAAAGCTTAAAATCATATCCAAGATCTCTTTCTTCCAATTCTTGAAATATTTTTTTCTGTTTCAGTTTAAATATGTTTCTTTTTTTATTTTATTAAAAAATCTATTTTCAGTTAAATAAATATTATTTATTTAGCTGAATTCAAAGCAAATAATAATAAACACAATTTTGTTATTTTTTTTATTTGTTATTTTAACAAACTAAACAAACAAATTCTATGTGTTAAAATTACTCCAAATCGATAATAATGACACATTTTTATTTTCCAAAAATAACAGATGCCAGCAACTCCAACAACAGCAATACCAATAGTTCTAACAACCTGAACAACAACAACAATAATGACAATGTCAATACTAATAACTCTGATCAAATGATTTCACCATCAACTATGGCCAAGTTTCTCGAAGACGAACTCAAAGCAAATGAAGTCAAACATTGTGATACATGCCAGTGTTCAACAAAAGATCTAACCGTCTTGGCCGATGTACAAAGGTCATACGCAGTTGCCACACAAACACCCCTGCACGGCGAAACCAATTCCTCATTATGTCTGCGCTGCAATAGTAACTTGAATTCGCCGTCAAGAACAAACAGTCCTTACATCATGAAACTAGTCAAGTCGAGCGATTCTGTGATATCCGAAACCAAGAGTAGCGTTTCCGACCTAAATGACTGCGACAAGCTCTTTACACCGGCCAAGCGTGACGATCTAATGGTAAACCCTATATTGGGCCACCATCGATTGTGCGATCGAACAGCCAGTAAGTATGCAAGCCTTTTGCAACAACAGCAGCAGCATCAGCAGAATCTTTATACTGACACTGCCAAATATGTGTTGGAAAATAATCGGAAGTTCGCCGAGACTTGTGATCTGATCGATCTGCGGAAATATAGTGATAAATCTCCTGGTAAGCAAGGGACAGTGGCGACGACTACGACGACGGTGGCGAATACGACGACGACGGCAGTCAGTTGTGATATTAGTAAAACGGCAACGTGTGGCACTGCCACCAAGGAGCAGGCTCCGACGTTAAGCAGGAAAATTGAGACTCCTGATGAGATGAGACTTAGTAGCAGTAGTGGAAATGTACAGGGTAAACTCTTAGAGACTAGCGATGAGATGGAGAAGAAGAATGATGATACGGACAAGAGCAATCTGCGATCAGGCATGTCAGGTAGTATGAACAGTGTTTGGAGCAAGACGAGCAGCTGTGAAGGAGCGAAAATGTTTGAGAACTTCAACAGAAATCTTATTAAGACTATAAAGGTTAGTTTATTTTTTTAAATCTAAGTTATTAATAGATATTAATAACTTTTGTTTTCAGGCTGAAAATCCCAAATACCGTGGTCCTCGTTTGTGTGCCATGCGTATCCAACAAAATGGCCAAAGCAACATTCTCCTCGACAACATGGAATCCCCAGCCGAAGCAACGCCAATAATCTACACTCGACGGCAACGTTTCCTCGACGAAGAGCTCGACGACACAAAGGATATAATCACATCCAAGATATCAATGGTGATGACAAATCAAACACAAGTAGACGTTGTAGTCACAAGCAACGGTAATGCATCAACCGAAGCTGCCACCACGATCGCCAAGCGGATGAGCAATGACAAGCTACAGCAAAGCTGTGAGCTTATCAATTCCTCATCTGAAAATAATATTAATTGTAAAATGGACCTTAGCAGTAGCAACAATAATTTAAGCATAGACCTAATTAACGATACCACACCGCTGTTAAGCGTTACCCATAGCAATAATAATAATCCGCAGCCATCACAATCACAGCAACCACAGCAGTTAATGTCACCTTCGGAAGTCAACATTGACCGACAACTAACCAATAGTTATTTGGAACAGCAATTTAAGAATCTCGTGACTACGGAACAGCAGCAGCAACTACTCAAGGCCTCGCTCAACTATGACATGCTGCATCTAAACGACACAAATAATTGCAAGGCGTCTGTCAATTCGAAATCTTGCACCCAATCGAGCTCGATAAGTGATGCCATTGATCTGCAGGAGAGTGTGCTTCTGCGACGCCAGCAGCTGAACCGGGTTGCCGAATGGGTGCAACATAATTCCCAGTTGGAACAGCAACAACCGATTAACGATCACAGTGAGACATACGCTTCCATGGAGAAGCTCTCAATGGATTCTGGATACAAAACAGTCCACCAGCAACCACAAGCATCACAGCCACAAAACCACCATCAGCAGGAACCATTAAATATGCCACTGGCCATCAGCAGCAAGATAACACCAAGTGCCACAAGTACCTTTCAATCTGAGGAGAACCCCAAGCACGGTTACCGGCATTTAGATAACTTCCAGACACCAGAATCTAAGCTCCATTATATAAATGGCAATGACAATGGCAATGGGAACGGAAGTGGTAATGGAAATGGTAACCAGCAGCAATCACTTCATGAAGTCGTTTATAATTACAAATACGCCAAAGATCCTGAAAATAACTCAAATAAGCCTGTCGACATTGCTCAAATGGAATACAATGTTAAGCAATTCCTATTAAAACAGAACGAATGGTCGATGCGCAGTACGAAAAACCACTCGACTGCGACATCTTCTAATTTCAGTAACACTCCAAGTCAAACACCAAAAATGCCAGGTAGCGCCATTCCAGTTATGACAAATGGTGAATTAACAAGATACAGGCACCAGCAACAACAACAACAACAACAGCAGCAGCAAGCAATGCGTATGGCACCACATCGGACTGAAACAAATTTGTAAATGTCTTAATAAACATACAAAATTTTAAGTTTACTTTTTACTTTTATTTTTTGTTTTTAATTTTTAAATGACGTCCCTAAATTGAAGTTTTGTATATAAGGACTTCTCTTAAATGCGCTTTATTTAAAAAAAGAAAAATGAAGAAGCTTTTGCATTGATGTCGATTAACGTCCTTTTACTCCTCGTCTATTTGAGGATTAATAATTCAAAAATGGTACAGGAGTGGAGTTCAAAATAATTTTAACAATTTTTTTTAATGTAACATGTTCTTTCATTTTGTAACGATTTAAAAAAATTGAAATAAGAGTCAGAGTCAAGAACCAACCTTTAAATTTAATTTATAGTGGCAACGTCTCGCGATATTCATCCACAGCATGTGATTCTTTTGACGTATTTTTAAAAATCTTTGCAAAAGCGGCCTTTTGTGTAGCCTCTCAGCAAAATTTAACGGTGTGAATTTAAGCTACCGTGAAACTTGGGATGCAATATCGTCAAAATCATGATTTTTAATGGACTTCAAACAATTAGATCCGTAAAATCTTCAGAAACACTTGAAGTAGCAATACTTTCAACTGAGTGTGTATAAGAATGTTACATATTGCACAGGCCTTGCAACATCAGTTACACTTAAACTCATAATAATAATAATTCTTCACAACTTTACCGATTGTTTGCGTAAACATTGAGTAAGGTCAGAAAAGTGGCTAATTTTCATTATCGTAAATGGCAAACATTTAACAAATTTTACTACAATTTGTATGACAGCTAAGCTTAAGAGGTATCAAAAAGGAGGTGTAGCCACGAAACGAATGACCTCCCCTCACTATTTTTAAAAAGCTTCTAAAACTTTTAACTTTAGAAAAAAATATTTAAAAATAAAAAACCTTCAACTTCTCTGTGAAAAAATTAAATAAATTATTATGCGTAAAATCAATGAAATATTAATTTTTAAAACAATTCTGAAATGATTGATATCTTAAAAAAAACATTGCAATCAGTTTCACTTCAACTCATATTAAAATTCTTCACAAATTTTACCGATTTTTTGCGTATCTTTGGTCGAATATGACGACCGTAAACATTGAGTAAGGTCTGAAAAGTGGCTAATTTTAATTATCGTAAATTGCAAACATTTAACAAATTTTATTACAGTCACGAAACGAATAACCTCCGTTCACTGTTTTTAAAAAGCTTCTAAAACTTTTAACTTCAGAAAAAAATATTTAAAAATAAAAAAACCTTCACATTCAAAAAATTAAATAAATTATTATGCGTAAAATCAATGAAATATTAATTTATTAATTTTTAAAACAATTCTGAAATGATTTTTTGAAAATGATTGATATCTTGAAAAACATTGACTAATATTTAGTAATTTAAATAATGACGTATTTTCGGAGTTCAAGCAGTCCAAACCACCATCGAACTCTTTGAAATTGATGAATATTTTTCGAAATTAAAAAATAAATATTTAGACTGACATTTTCGTTTAAAACCAAAAATCATATAAAATATCATAATTCTGCCTAAAACTGCCCATCAATAAATTTATGTTTCAAACAAAAAAATATTTCTTTTTCTTAAACATTTATTTAAAGTGATGATTGATAATTATTTTTTAACAGCTCAAAAATATATTTAAAATATTCATTGACAACTTATAGTCAATAAAACAACTCTTATTTATTTCAAAACTCCTTAAACCTTGCAACATGGTTTAGGATAATTTATTTACCTTTAATCCACCACCACATACCTGATAAAAAAAGATATTCATATCGAAAAACAAATTGCTCAAGAACTCCACTCCAGTACTGAAAAAAATATAATATTTTTATTATATAAACATAACAAAATTTAAACAAAAACTCGTATACATTACTATATTTCAGACGCTTTAAGATTCCTAGCATGAAATCATATTACAAACAAAATAAAATAAAAAACAACAAAATATTTTATAAACTAAGCTTAAAAAGTCTAATGGGGGCATTTGCTTTAAATTTATTAATTTTCAGCTAAACGAAAAAAAGAATGTACCAATATTTGATTAAAATAATAAAAAAGACACAAACTAAATATAAATAAAATGGGAAAGAGACTTAAATGTATATTATCTAATATATACTTGTATAGGATATAATCATGCGTTTGCTGAACGTTGATCAATATAACAAAAAAAAAATATATTTAAACAAACAACAAAATAAATTCATAATTGTATAAACTAATTTTTATATATGAAATTGAAAATAAAAATTCTACAAAAGCTTTGTGTTAATTTAAAAATATAATTATAACTATATAAACAAAATACAAAAAATATATGTAAAACAAAAAACGCAACAATAATTATCTACTAAAATCGCAAAGACATAAATCAAAGGCTAAAAAGTTTATTTTTATTTTGAACTTTCTAAAATCTTTCTAGTTATTTTTTTAATTTAAACCTTACCTTTTAATATTCCTTTTTTTCCTTAATATTTTTAATTAAACAAAATAAACAATATACCAACTTATGTAATACATGGCTTAAAAATTATTTTACATTATAGTAAGCCCATGAATAATGAATTAACCTAAATAACAAAATATGAAAAATAAATTATTATTAACTATTTATATTAAAACACCTATACATACATACCTACCTATATACAAAACAAAATAAATGCTTTATGTCTGTTATATTTTGCTGAGCCCACTGCTGACACCTACCGTTAATCTTTCTAAACAAAAACAAATATATATATTTTACTAAACCAAGTTAGACTTAAATAAATTTTAAAAAGAAATTTAAAAAAATAAACAAAAAACTAAAACCTTATATCGTAAATAAATTTCTTGAACACAAATAACACAATAACTTATTTTACAAAACAAACAAATCTATACCTTAAAAAATAAATGAGGGTTATTTTCAAAGGCAGGTCGAATTCCAAGTATTCCAACTTTCAATACAATATTTTGCAACATTAAAGAAATAATAATACAAAATTAAACCATACACAAATTATAGCTTTTAAATACAAGAAACCGTCCCACTAATCTCATCAAGCTGTCTTTAATAAAAAAAAAGTTGAACACTAAAAGCTGATCACTTTTTAAAACCGTAACCTATTACCACTGTCAATTTTTTTTTTAATTTTTAGAGTTGTCAACACTTAAAGGGTTTTTCAAAAAGAGGCTGCGATGCGACCCACACTGATAACTTCCCATCTCGTCTGTCGTTTTGTCTTGTTTGAGAGTTTGTAGGTTTTTTGTGTTGGGTTAAAAAAGTTGTTAGTTGAAATATTCTTAAAATTTTAAAATTACCAACAATATTTTCCACATAAAGAAATAGTTTAGTTTGAAAATTTAGTTCTGTTAAATAGATTTTTAGTCCAAAACAAATTTGTACCAATTTATACATAATTACTATTTGCTGTGAAAAAAAATAAGTTTGATGTCAATATTTTTAATTTTTTAAAAGCTATTTGAATCAAAAGTAAATGTTTGCCAAGTTTTAGTATTGTATTTTTTTTAAGTATTTATTGTTTGTAAAAAAACTGTCAACGTTTTTTTTCTCAAAATTTTACTGAATGTTCACAACAATATTCTTTTAAAGGCAAAAATAGTTTAAAGTCCAATATCTCAAAGTTTTGAAAAGATATTTGAGTCAAAAATCAATTTTTACAAACTTTTATTAATTTTTTTGTTCAGGTTTTTATTTTTTGTAAGAAAACTGTCAATTCGATTTTTCTTAAATTTTGTCCGAATGTTAAAAAAAATATTTCTTATAAGTTAAAATTAATTGAAAGCCATAATCTTAAATTGTTGAAAAGATATTTGAGTCCAAATTCAATTTTTACCAACTTGGAGTAATGTGTTTTAGATTTTTATTTTTTATAAAAAAAACTATCCATTCCATTTTTCTAAAAATCTTACCAGAAGTTAAAATCTTTATTTTTCGTTGCACAAAATTGTTTTGAAGATAAAATCATTTTGTATTCGTAAAATTTTCTAGGTGACAATCTTTTTCAGTCTTTTTGATTTATAAAAAAAAAACGTTAATTCAATTTTTTTTTCAAAAACTAAACTTGTTTGGTATCGCGTTACAAAATATTATATAAAATTTAATTCAAGTCTCTAGCGTTTTTGGTTCATGAGATATTTAGGGTTAACCAAAATGTTCAATTTTTTTTAACTACTACGGTAAAAAAAAGCACCTGCTCAATTTTCTTGAGAGCCCTTTCTGCATCTTTTTGCCTTATTATATCTGTACAACAAAATGTATTTGAATTTGAAATCTCTTCTGGTTCTTGAGCTATAGACGAAGAAAAAAACGTCGCGAACGTACGGACGACGGACTTACGTACTTTCGAACGTACGGACACACGCAGGCACAGACATATTTCTAAAAAATCTTTTATTTCGACTCTAGTGACCTTGAAACGTCGAGAAATGTCAAAATTTTCAATTCGATAAATCGGACCCATTTCAATTACTTCCTATGGGAAGTTAATAAGGGGGGTCGATGGTATTAACAAAATTGTTTTTTATTTGAAAGGCACATATAAGCTATTAAGTTTGGTTATGACATCGTTCAAATGCCCGCCTCGGCTTCTTACGGCGGCACGGATCCGAATGGTACAATTTTCAATGACTCTTTCGCATAGATCCGACTGAATTAGAGCGATGGCCTGTGCTATGTTAACCTTTAGGGCATCAGTTGATTGTGGTTTTTTGGCATAGACCTGCGACTTCAAGAAACCTCACAGGAAAAAGTCTAACGGGGTCAAATCGCATGACCTAGGTGGCCAAGTCAGATCATCCCTGCAAGAGATAACCTTACCCTCAAATCGTTCATGCGAAATGTCAATCGTGGCGTTTAGAAACTTAACTAAGATTCCAAACTCAGTTCTTAACGCGTCCTGCAAAAGTTCTTTCTTTTGTTTAATAGCCAATTTTTCTTCAAACCCTTTAACCTGCCAGTTTTTGTTTTCAATTTTGTACGATATATGGAAAAGAGCTTCTATAAATCGTATTTGCACGTGAAGGGTTTGCAATCCAAACGAGGAAAATCAAGATTCTTATCTTTAGGCGAAACTTTGCATATTTAGCAAAAAGAGCATTGCATCTAACATTGTTAAAAAAACCGTTTTATCATTAAAAATGATTCAAGGTGGTTAATTTCAACTTCCATTCGGTTGAACTCTCTTTTTATCGTTTCAATATTTTTTTTTTCAAACTCGGAGCACTATATCGGTAGCACTCGCTTCTGGATTTACTAAAAAGTTTTGTTTATATCGCGGGTGCCCTAAACTTCCATCTGATCCCCATTACCAGGAACACACGAAGTAATCGCCACTGGAATACGATGGAAAGAAATCTCGAACACTTTCTTAAGCTATGATTCTTCCGATTTTAAAAATTGTTCTGGAGACTTTTTTAATTTATTTTTTTTAAGAGTTGGCTTACAAATGCCTTGCTGTATGCAAGACATGTAATGCGATCCTCTTCTTCAGAAATGGATATTCTCGACATTGCGTATAGTAAAACAGCACTTGCACACTCGGTAACTAATGTCTTCAACAAGTTTTCATTCAATGTCTTCACGTTTTCAACAAGTTTTCATTCAATGTCTTCACGTTACAAAGGCAAAAGGTCGCCCTAAAAAGGTCGGGTTGGTATCTATAAAAAAGCGCAATGTAGCAGCACAATGATAATTTTCACTGAAAAAAACTCCTTTTTTTGTTTGAATAACTTGCTTAATATTGAAATACTTACCTGTACTAGATTCTGACATTTTGTCTTCAACTAATTCCACAACTTTTACTGCAATGAAGTTACTCGCTAACGCTTGCTAACACTTGATAGGTAAATTTTCATGTGAAGGGAATTTTAATGCAATGCATAACAAAGCCCTGCATTGCCAAATTAACAGAAATAATTGAAAAAAATGACCGTTCCTTGCTATTTGAATAAATAATCCGAGTTCTTGTGCACGGCGAGGAATAGACTGCTTCGGGTTTTGCTTTCACTGACCACGGCGATGTTGTCAGCCGATCTTACGTTCCTTGAACGTTCGGGTATTGGCCCATTGTTTCCTGAACCGAATGTCTCAAATTTGGCCACCAAACGTTGACTGTGAAGTGCCACCACGTCTACGGTAAAATAGGCATTTTGATAATAAAGTTTTATCATTTGAACGTGCAACTTGCTTCACGATCATTTGACATAAGCAACTGAACAATAAACAAGAGATGACACCTATTGATAAACCCTTTATTTGTGGCCAGTCCTTATGATTTGAAAAAAGTAATCTATATATCTTACAAAAGGAATTGGACTTGTCTGCGAGATTTTCCCTCATATTTCACTAACTCAAATAACCTTCCACAGCTACAGCATCATTAATATTATATTTAAATGTATTTTCTAAATTTTTAAACCTTTACAAATATTTCTTATTTATTTATTTGTTTGTTTTTAATTGATGTTTAAATTGCTGTTCGTCTTTTAAGTAAATTATGTTTGACCAAAAAAGAAACTCAAGAGCGACACTTGTGTCGAGTAATGTCGTCCATTAAAAAAAAACTACTATCCTTACCAATCCAATAAAAAAAAATCAGAAGAAAATCTCAATAATAAAAGTCAATGTTTCATAGTTTGCATGTCTTAAAAATTTCTTTAAATGTTTAAATCTCAGTGTAAAATTCAATTCATGAATGCACCAAAAATAAATTCAACAACAAGAAAAAACAAAACAATTTATTTAAATTGCACATAATTGTCTAAATGAATGATGAATATATAGTGAACAATTTCTATAAACAAAAAAAAAGAAATGTCCATTATCAAAACCAAAAAAATAAAAACAAATGAAAAAACAATGCAATAAAAATCACATCCAATGTTATTGAGATGTTTACTACAAAAAACAAGAATAAATTAATTAGGGAATCGAAAAAAAATATCAATATATTTTTTATAAGTGTACAGGATCCAGAATCTTAGCGAAAATTGCAAAAACATACAAAATACAAAAAAAAATCGTACTAACTTAGAGAAAATATTTTAAAATATTTTCCTTACCCTCGCTCCTAGCCCTGTCAACTTGTACTTCAACAACAACTGTAAAAATGTATTTAAGTGCTTACTTTTAGAAAAGAAAAAATAATGTTAAGTTTATGATTAAAAAGAAAAAACATACAAAAATAACTTTATGCTTTTTATAACTGAGCGAAAAATGTAAATTGATTATTGTAAATGTTTGTTTCTTATATAAATAGTTTCTAGTTTATTTAAATACTTTCATATTTTTCGTTAAATTTTAATTTTGAGATGATTTTAAGTATAGCGACTCTTTAGAAACAAAACTGAAAATATACAAACAAAAATAAAACAAGAAAATAATTTTCAATCAAAGAAAATAAAAATAAATGTGTTTAAGGAAATGCAATTTAGTTTGAGTGTTTTAAAATAACATCTTTCGATATGATGGGCAAATCAAAGGTAATAATATCACAAATCTGTTTAAGTTTGGTGAGCTTCTTTATCAAAAATTCAACTTATTATTTTGTTTAATTTTTTAACAATAATTTCATTTATGTACTTGATTAATTCCTTACACACATCAAAAATGAATAAAAATGAAAGTTTTGAACTTGTTCCCTTATAATCAAACATATAAATATTAACTAAGAGAAATACATTTTTGTAGTAATTTTGTGACTATTTTACAAATTTATAACAAAATACGAAAGATCTCTTCTCTTTTTTAAAATTGTGTTTTGAATTTCAATTTCAATTTAAACATGAAAATGATTTAAATTTACCTAAATAGCCCAACCAACTACAATGGTAATTTTTAGATTGTAAAAACATTTCACTTTAGAATCGATAATAATCAGAATCACATCACACCAGGTTCGCAATCTTAATTAATTTACTTTTGACAATTTCTTTTTTATATTCAAATTTATACTTTCTGATGTTGATCATATAAAAAGAAGAAAGATGTCAATTCGGGAAAAAGATTTGTTTTATTATTTGCAGTAACTTTACCTTTGGTATTTTGGGTCAAATTTATTTTTCCTGATGTTTAACGCAGAATATTATTTTTAATACTAAAACAAAATCCACAAAACCGTGAATGATGGAATAGTTTCGAATTACGAATTATTTTCTTTAAAAAGGATAAGTTCCGTTCAAAGTTCAAAGTCCAAGACTTGGATTACCAATATAATAGACTATAGACTTTAAAAAAATATCAGAACAGCCTTTGGAACAAGGACATAACGTGTCTGGGGACACGGTTATTTGACTTTTTATAAAAAGTGGAACAGATTTGTTTTTTTTTTCAATTGTTTTAAAAATATGCTGTTTTATTTGAGGATATACTCGAGACGAATGCTAACTCCACGTTACCATTTTATTTTCTCATTTGCCTCTTAAAATAGATTTGGATCAGTGGTGGTGGTGGCTAAAAATAAAAAATTGAAAACAGGAAATAACCTTGTTGTACTCGTTTTTGAAACCATCTCACTGCCACTTATGTGAGTTTTTAACTTTACTGTTTTTACTTCTTGAATTGTGACACAAGAATATTATAAAACAAAAACAGCAACTATGTTTGCTTTTATAGCATTTTTTTCCTATTTTTCAAGATAAAGAATCAAATTGATAATGAAAGTTACGTGATGTCTCAATATTTTTAAACATTCGAATGCATTTCTCCATTCAAACATACCTTAATGTAAGGACCAAATAATATGTCTTCGGTCTAAAGATTCGAAACGCGTCGAAAATCATTACTTCTTCAACATGAAGGTGAGCTTAAGAAAAACGTGTTTGACAATTTCAAAATTCAATCTAGCAATCTACCGTCTTTTGATTTTGATTTTTTTTTTTGACAGGAGGAAATCTTCAAAAGACACTTGGCAGAATTCGACACCAAGAAGTGTGGGAATGTTAGCCACTAAAACCACCTCTTCATCAGGACCAATCTTGAAGGATCGACTACAGATTTTTCTTTCTTAACTTTGTACAATCACTTTGTAGAAAGTTTAAACTTTTAATACTTTTCCATGTTTTTTTAGACCATAAGCTCATGATTCTTGGTTCTTCTTAATCTCCGAACATGGTTCCTTATATTCAAGACGGACTCCATTTCAGAACTTTGCAGTCTCTGTTTGTGCGATACAGCGTATTTTTTAACAACTTCTGTAACCATATCTATTTGTAAGTCACGATGTAGATCGGTATTTCTTATGTACCAAGGTGCATTAACCATTCCACGAAGGACTTTGTTTTGGAATTTTTGGATGATTTCGGTATTTCGGTTTGATACGCCATTTTTCGGTCCAACCTCTCACTATGTTGACGGCATTTTGTAGTTTTACTTCTTCCTTAGAGACACATTTTTAGGGTCCCGAAATTGCGGTATCATCTGCAAAAGTAGCCATTATGGTGTGATTGCCAACTGGAATATCCCTTGTGTATAGTATATACAGGGTAGGACCTAGGACACTTCCTTGTGGTACACGGGCTTCTATTTTCTTCAATTCCGAGTATTATTGATTGTACCTTACTCTAAACAATCGGTCTGAGATGTACGATTTTTATATTTCAAAGTACTGCCTGGGAAGATTCCTTTGCAGTTTGTACTCAAGTCCCTCCCAAACCTTGTCAAAAGCTTGAGCAACATCTAAGAAAATAGCTGAACATACTTGTTTTTCTACTAATGCTTTTTCTATTACATCCGATATTCTATGATCTTGGTCTATGGTGGAATGTTTATTTCTAAAGCCAAAATGATAGTTTGGGATTAACCTTCTTTCTTCTATGATTTTGCTAAATCTCTTCAGAAGCAGTTTTTCAAATAATTGGTATAAGCGATATTGGTCTGTAAGTCGTCACTTCTATAGGTGGTTTACCTTGCTTTGGTATGACAATTACTTCAGCAATTTTCCAATTATGCGGGACATACCGGTGTTTAAGGAATGCATTTATTATATATTGGAGTTTTATGAAGGCTTTCAATGGGTTGAGCATTTAGACTCCATTATTTTGTTTTATGACGTTTATGAGCTTATCTGCTGCCCGTTAGAGATCCTGGATGAACAAAATTTGAAAAGTGATGGAATCATGCCTCACACTTTATTAACAGCAATACAAAAGCCAATTTTTAGCCTTTTTAAAAATATTAGTGAGTTTTTCCAAAAAAATGCGATGCTGCTGCGTCGGATATGCCAATCATCTTTACGAAGAAATTGTTGAAATGCGACATAATTCCGAAACAAGATTTGGTAGCATATTTAAGCAGCTAAAGAAATGGCTGATAAAATGGACTTACAATTGGTAGTCCCCCGAATTTTTGCCAAACAGACAAAATGAGACAATTATGCTGGTGGTCCGGAAGAAGATTTTCATCGTTATGTCTATGTTCCTTTTTTGGACCATTTGTTGGTTCAGTTAAAAAATCGGTTTCTCGACCATAGTGAATTAATTTCCAAAATTCAAAATAATTTACCAGAAATATGGTGCAAACTTTATGAAGATGACATGAAAAGAACTGTTGAAGTATTTGCTCATGTGTGGTCAGATGATATAAGAGAATGTTTGAATGATTTCTTAGCTGAGATGAGAATGTGGCGCAGGTACAAATTGTATTCTTATTTCTTATAAATTCTTCACAGTTGTCAATGCCAGTATATGCCAAAGCAACATGGAAACTTCAACAAAAGTCAAAATATTAAAAATATAAAAAAGGAAAGTTGAGAGTAAAAGTTTAAGGGAATTAAACTTATGAGGCTGTTTTTGACGAAAATTTCCAATTTTATTATTACTTTTTGTCTTAAAAATTAAAAAAAAACGCCCAAATCGAATCTACATAAATCAGAGAAATGTGGGATTTACTTTTTCCGATTTCTCTATCATCATAATGTCATGCTTGATTACAGTCTCAAGTTCTAAATTTCATACGAAAGAAAACTTGCCTAGTTTCTATATGTAAAATTAAAAAAGTTATAACAGAATAATATACGGGTATAGGTGGTGCTGGTTTTAATGGGTTATCCATTTTGAGGTTTCAAAAGTAAACGTAAAAAAACACATATACAATATTTTGTCATGCTATATCTTTTTTATTATAAAGTTTTAACATTGACATCATCGATTCTTGACGTGGTGGCTTTTAAGTGCTCAAGAGTCAAAGATTTATCTGCATAAACATGGTCTTTCGAGTAGACCCACAAACAAAAGTCCAATGGTGTCAAATCGTATGATCTTGGTGGCCAGTTGATATCTCCACGACGAGAAATTACGTGGCCAGTAAATGTCTCTTGCCATAAAGCCATATTCGGTCGTATTATCTGGGGCATGTGGGACAGTATTATATACCACATATTCCCCTAGTCGTATTCTTCAATAGCAGGGCAAAACAAGTCGGTTATCATATGACCATAATGCTCCGAATTGACAGCGCCAGTAGTTCCATCGTCGTTTTCGAAGAAATTAGGTCCAACCACAAGTCTGAACCAAGAAGTGCACCAAACACTGACTTTTTGTAGATTTAATGACCTATCTTCAATAACTTGAGGATTCTTAGAACCCCAAATACTACAATTTTGTTTATTAACATCCCCACCGAGAATATTTTGTTGCAAAAGTCGCTGTCCACCGCCTAATATTCAAGTACCCATTCTACGTATCTACTAGATTTTGAATGGCTTCAGTTGTTGTCAGCTGGACTTTATATGGATGAAGGAGTAGGTCCAAATGCAAAATACGCTAAATTTGCCGTAAGACTGTCCCAATTCCTGAGAACGATGAAGAATAGACACATTCGGGCCTTTAGCAACACTTTCACTTACAGCAGCGATATTTTCAGAGGAACGAGCGAAACAATGAAACGAAACAGGAACTTAAATATCTGTAACCAATGCAGCCTCTTCAAAATTTCTTCAACGTTTTGCCACTTGCTTGTGTAGTTGGACAATAATGTTAACTATGATTAAATCACGATAATTTGGCTGTGGTAGAATCAGCATTTTGTAGTAGGCTTAAACAATTTGTACGCGTTGTGCTTAACGATTCATTTTCGTAAATGTAAGACTTTTAAATGAAAAAAAAATTGGTTTAACAACTTAGTTTGACAGGTTTTGAATTCCAGTCCTATACTTTTGAAACCGTAAAATGAATAACCCGTTACATCTATCGTTATTTTATCGATATTTTTTTTAAACAATGTTCTGTTGAAATACCAACTTTTTTAAGGATGCCTATCATTTTAATATGGACCTCACTGGGACGTACTATCAAGCACGGGGATTCCTTTTTTTATCCTTTTACAAGATTGTGGAATGATCTAACTTATTCTGTTCTCTACATCCTACATTTTAAGGATAGACATAACCCCTTTCGTGTTTGTAAAAAATTATAAAAATTATTGAATTTTTATCTGAGGTTCGAAAGTTCACGTGGGGATAGAGACACCACCCATACCCTTTATTTTTGTTTCGGCTCAATTTTTACGATTAAGCTCTGTGGTTTAGACGAAGTCAACGATTAATATTTCAAATTTCTTTACAAACTTTTTAAGCTGAGTGTTAACCTAAAAAGCGTTAAATATTATTAATATTTTTTGTAAAGAATATATGTATTTTTGGCAAAACTGTTTTACTCGCAGCCATTTTACAGCTATCTAGAAATGTATTTTATGTTTGATTTGATATTTTAACATGAGTAATGTGCAAATTTATTTCAAAAATCAAGGTTCCTTTTTTGCAATGCTCATAGGTGATTTTTTTTAACCGCTGAAGCTCACTTTTGAAAATGGGTGAATCAATAAACAAAATAACTGAAGTATTTAGCGTGATGATAATTCTCAATTGTATATTCGGACACCGGTCTCTGGGGCTTTCGTGAGTATTGAGAGAGCCTGAAAGGTAAAATTCTAAAGACTAAGATGGCTGGTTCACCTAGATTGCATGGAAATCAATGCTCCGGCCCGGAAAGTTTTCGAATCTACACCCACAGGTCAGCGCAGTAGAGGAAGACCACGAATCGGGTTGCGCGCACAAGTGGAAAGTGACCTCACCCAACTTGTAGCGCGAAACTGGAGACTAGCGCTAAAAGGAGAAGTTAGTTGGTTATTCTAGTTCTTCTCACCACCACAAGTATTGAGCCACCGGTACATCCAAACAAACTGACTGATGTGATTTATGGTTGCTGGAATAATTGGTCAGTATTTCTTCAAAAAAGATGCTGGCCAGAATGTTACAGTCAATGTTAACCATTATAGAACCACGATTACTTACTTTTTCGTTTATTAATTGAAAAACATGATTTTGTGTTTTATGTTACGGACACTTGACACTTATGAGGTCGCTAGTCTACTCCGATAAGCCAAAACGATTGACTGGTTGAGGGACAAAATTCGCCGCGATATTGCCGATATACGGCCACAAATGTTGGAAAACGTCATTGAAAGCTGGACCTCCATATTAGGATAACAAAGTTAATTTCTATGAATCAAAAACATTATATTTGGTCTATTTTATTTATTTATTTCAATGAAATTTTCCGAGAAATTTTAGTTCCCTGGGTTCCATGAAAGCATAAAAATATCAAAATTTGAAGTTCCTACATATATCAATTGCATATTGCAAGAATATTATTTGTCACTTAACAAGTGACTACGAAAACAATTTATAAAAACCTTAACTTGACCATGTGTCAAAAAACATCATCCAGATCACTTCAAAACCTTAACAAACATGTCAAACTCACCAAACAACATACAACATAATAACAAAATGTCATTGAACTCGCTCTATATAAGCAGCTATTAGCCCGTTATCTCATGTTGCATATGTATGGTATATAAGTAGTACGTATTTCCGTGTTGCGCAATAAAATTCAGGTTTATTGAACAAAATTATTTAATTTTTTTTATGACTGAAGCATATTTTTTTAATTTACCTATACCTCGTTCTTTTTGAAGAAAAAATGCAATAAACAAAAACTAAAAATAAAAATAAACAAAACTTATAAAATGCAGTTTATTCCAACGAATAAAGCCATGAAACCAGTCAAAATAGGTCAATGGACGAACATAAAACAAAACAAAAAAATACACAAAATTGAGTAAATATTTTGTAGTTATTTATTTTTTCAGTTCGAAAAAAGGATGAACATAACTGGATTTTCATCGTACGCAGGAGAAACCCCGTCTCAGAGAATCAATCGATACGCAGTGAACAAAATATATATATTTTATAAAATTCTTCAAGTTTGTACCTCAGCTCTTTCGTTTTAAGTGCGTGTTTTTTTTTGTTTTTATTTTTGATTTCTTTGAATTAACTCATGCCTGCCTTTCCTTTTGATTGAAATTAAAATGAGTAATGAATGGAATAAAAACATTGTTAATCCCAAATAAACAATAATAAGTCCCACATCAATATGATTATGGGGACATTTCGTTTCGTGCTAAAAGTGTGACCTTAGTCTCTGAATGATGTGTCTTGAAATTTGCATAAAGCCTTTACAAACAGCTGCACCTACGATCTTACATATTTATGGCATGAAGAGTGTAAGTACTTGTGTACAATGAAAACCGGACGGTTGATGATATCTTATATTGATTATGCAATTCAAGTTTGTGCCAGTTCCGATTTCAGTTAATCTGTCCTTAAATGTTTTGACATTGCTGATGCTAAGAGGAGGTAAAGCTTATTATTTTTTGTGAATTGTTAATTTCTCCGATCAGACTAAAACTCATAGAGAGTTGAAGAAATATAAGTGTGCTAATTGCATGTGTCTACATAACATAACCCACTAATATTCTATAAATAAATGTTTCTTATTTTTACACCACCACACCATCAGTACCATTTGAGAGTCTTAATTTTCTAAAATTTACCTTAACCGGCAAGCAGACGTTGATACGTATAAAAAGAAAGCCCGTCTATATCTATCTTGTACATAAGGCTTTTAATGACCCTAATCGATGATGGAGTGTGACAAAAATGGAACAAAAATTAACGTGATAAGATCGACAGAAAGTGCATTATGCAGATGAATCCAAGAAACTTACGCCCACCTTTCTCTGAAGCCCATCATATCAGTGCCATATGAGTACGCTTCCGAGCGCGAGCGTGCGTCGTCATGTTGTCGGTCGGCACTGCGCGGCGGTGTTTGTTTTTTACTTTACATTTTTTTTTTTCGTCTGAAAAGAACCATCGGCTACCAATTTATAAAGAAAGAAGTCCAAATGCGTGCCTCTCATTCATTCTCAATCAGCAGCAACACAAGAGAGCTTCATATTTCATTCATGTGAGTGCCAAAGCCGATTAGCATTTTCAAAGCAACAAGTAGCTTCACACCTTTGGATATGCTATATCCATATACCTCTTGTCTCCATGCATTATCTCTGTGGCTCTTGTTCTGCTTAAGGAATTTTAAGTGGCCCACATTATGGTTTGGTTAGAGTGGCACCATCTCTCAAACACCCATATGGTGGAGTAGATATAGATTCGTTGAAATAATATTCAAACAACGTTTGCATCGACGATAAATTAGAAAAAAAAAATTAAATTCGAGTTAAATGAGTTTAATAGAGCTCTCCCTTGCACCTGGTGATGATGATGATGCGATGGTGATGGTGTGCGAAGCCTCATAAATTCAAACTGTTTTTTGAGCCATCCATTCAGAATACAAATTCATATCGCTAATTGGTTATTTCATATTTCGACCAAGAGGAAGCTACATTCCGTGTCACAGATTGGGTGATAATTATACAATGTTAAACTTTTATTTTGGAAGTTACAAGGGACATATATGTATTGAGACGACATCGACACGACATGACGTTTTTTTTATTTGTTGTAAACTTCGACACGTTCGTTTCAAATTTTCACTTGACAAATTATTGATATTTAGGTTTCTAGTCATGTTCTTTGGTATTTACACTTTTACTTTTAATATTTTACCAAACAAAAAAAGTCAAACTATTACACTGCTGTATCTAAGGTACTGTACAACAAACAGCACACCACGCCACAATACACTGTTCTCTGTGCTTAGTGTATTTATGTACATAGGTAGGTCTGGTAGTTATGTATGACGGTAGGTTAAATTGTTTTGTTAAAGAAAGTTAACAAGTCAAATGAAAGTGAATAAATTCAATTTCAAGCGGTATTTTCATTTTTCATGGTTAATGATGGCCCATGATGAAGATAATGATGATGATAGAATAAAGCTGATACCATGAGAATTTTACCATCAAGATAATAGTCTCTCAATCTCTTTGTACAAGAAGAAGGACCATGAGACCAAAGACTAGACAAACTACATTTTATATAGCCAAAGGCAAACAAGTTGCAATATATTCTATTCTTAGATACAAAAGTGCACATAGAGTATATATGTACATAGTTTTATGGTGCGTCCGTCGCATCCGCCGTCACTACTTACTTGGGTTGGCTAATATGGCAAATACCAAAGACCATAAGAAAGCGCAATCTCATCTATACCTATTATAGAAAAGGCAATCAGTGCGCTTCTGCTGCAATGAACTTTAACGCTGTGGTGCTGTGGCAGCGCGATGACGACGCGACGACCGGCATTGCACTGCACTGCGCTCCATTGGATGGCATAGAGAAGGTAACCTAACAAAAAGTGCAACAAACAAAGAGAATATAAATAATCAAAGACAGGGCTGTATTAAGAACCAAGAATCAGGCGAATATAAGACGCTCGAGTGAAACCATCACTGTACTGGATCTATAGTATATTTGCGAATTACAGTCAAGAGTCTGATGATCGAAACAATGTTTCTTCTTTGGCACCAATAAGACTGATGTTTCAATACGAGAAAAAAACCAACAAGTCGGTAATGTACCAGTCTCAAAAAAAAACACAAACTGTTAATTTGGTAAATGCAGAGAATCAAGATAAGTATCTTCTTAAAGAGTCCAATTTTTAGCTTAGCCGTTGTGTCAATTAAAAAATTGGCATGCTTTATGTCTATATCATATAAGCTTCACAATCCTTAAAGCTGGGAAATTTAAACTTAATTAAATGAAATAATAAAATAGTTCGCAGCCTTTTTTTACATGATTTAAAATATAATTGCTTTTGTCATTCAACTTTAAAGAAACCATAACATCGGAAATCGTTTCTTAGATCAAATTAAAAATAACCGTTTACAGAATAACCAAAGAGCTGACCAGTGCACACAGCTCAAAGCAACACCTGGTGAAAGAAGTAGACGGTTTGCTAAGTTCGGTGGATGAACAAGCCAGATGGTGGAAAGAACATTTTTCCTCGGTTTTAAGCCGAGTGTTTGCAAACAACTTGCAGCCGATGCCTTCTAAAGCACCCGAACAAACGAATCCCTGATTCCTCACCGCACCTCCCAGATAAGATCATTGCCGCAATTAAAGCACTTAAGATCAACAAATCGGTAAGACTTGATGGAATTCTAGCAGAGCTTTTACAAGCAGCGCCAACGTCATCAAGCGAACTGCTTCATCCGCTCATAAAAGAAGCCTGGACCAACGAAAGCTTCGTCGATAAGTGGAAAAGGGGAATGATCGTCAAGCTCCATAAAAAGGAAAGCTTACAAAATGCGAAACTTTTTTACTTACTTAAGGTTGCGCTACAGTCCTGTGGGCGTGGATTCGAAGAATTTCCGGGACGGAGCATTGGTTTCAATGCGCTCTACGTGACCCAGCCATTTTAGTCGTTGGAGTTTTACCCTTCTGGCTAAGTCTACGTCAAACAGGCAGGATTGCTCTATGGATCCTCCTGCATTGATCATATCAACTCCCTGCGGATCATTATTGAACAGTGCGTTGAATATCGATCACCACTACACCTGCTGTTCATCGACTTCGAGAAGGCCTTTGGTATCGTTAACAGGGAGTATATCTGGTTAGCTTTGCGAAGGAGAGCCAGCCCAGAAAAACGAATTGCTATTATTAAAGCAACTTATGATGGATCCAAGTTTTCTCATTTTTGCCTTAAAAAGTTGGAAATGCTTGACGATTTAGATATTTGGGAATATTAAAAAAAAGAGTACGACGAATTCTCCTAACCGGTAGGTAGAGCAGCTTCTTATTCGTAGACCCAGTTCTAGGTAGCTGGAGTCCATGAGACCAATTCTTTCTCATTGAACCACAGAGCAATTTCCTTGTTAGCCGATTCAACAGCATCTGAACCGTGGAGGATATTACGTCCGACTTGGATGCAGAAATCACCACGGATGGTACCTGGCAGAGAGTCAGCAGGGTTGGTGGCACCCAACATCTGGCGACTGGTTTTGACGACGTTCTAGCCTTCCCACACTTGGAACTACTGGGCCGGAGCTCATGTAATTGACCAAACCGGGGAAGAATGGACGAGCAGACATGTCAGAGTAGTGCTTCTCCAACAAGTCCTTGGAAGTCCACATGAATTTCATGGCGACCAACTTAAAGCCCTTCTGTTCGAAATGCTCGATGATCTTGCCGACAAGTCCACGACAAGACCGCATTGGGCTTGACCATGATAAAGGTACGTTCCTTGTTTGCTGCCATTGCTGTCGAGAACAACGAGAAGAATGCGTTTCACGTTCTGCACGATGGTAGGTTGTGAAAGGATTTTGAAATCCGGAGAAAATTCAGACAGGGCTGTATTCTGTAAGAGATGTACTGCGTGCAGCTTTGTCAGGTAGCTGAGAGATTCAAAGGACTTTGACATCCTATTTAAACCACTTGGAATACACGGACGATGTTTGTTTACTCTCTCATAGGATCATGGATCTCCATCACATGACAACGAGTGTGGAGAGAGAAGCAGAAGTCGTCATCGAAGTCGGAACCGTACAAGACGTTATCTCCTGCATCGGCAAAGCAAAAGCGGCGTTCAATATGTTGTCGAAAATTTGGAGGAATAATTATATCAACTTAGAACAAATCTACGACTGTTTTGCACAAATGTCGAATCTGTGCTTCTTTATGGATGCAGCACCTGGAAGGTTTCTTCAGCCATTACAAGAAAGCTGCAAACCTTAGTGAATGAGGTCTTCGTAACATCACAACCTTAGGATTTTCTGGCCAACCGTATATCAAATGAGGTAACAACTCATTGCAGGCCAAATAATGCAGTAGTATCCGGTCTTACAAGAAGAAAGAAGAGCTGGAGGACCGAGAAGTACATGGCGCAGGACAGTCGAGGCGTAATCAGCGTCACTAGGCAAGAGTTGGAGGGAGCTGAAACACATCTCCAGAAACCGCATACGATGGAGCGGAGATGTAGTAGAGTCCGTATGCCCCTTAAGGGCTTTCCAAAGGACTTAACAGGTCTGAGGAACTAAGTAAATAAGTAAGAGTACTAATTGCCTTTTCAAAGTCAATACAATTATCGTTCTTTAAAAGAAGACAAAACTTGTTAGCTTATTTCAGAATAAAAACCTGCATCATTAGAAATAACTTTAATCTTGTGTCTCAAGACTTAACTGTCAGTTGTAAAAGATTAAATACGCACTGTATCTATCCGTCAGATAGAACACCTAGACTTGAATTCAAATCCATAATCATATATTCTAAAAATCAAACCTTTGGGCATAAATTTTCTCCTATAGAAATAGGTTGTAAGTGCAGCCCTGATCAAAGTAATAACTCTACTTATACGAAAAAGAAAAATCCATCTGACTCGACTATGTTTAACTTCATGCTGATAAAAACACAAGCACCGCATTAAGAAACTCGTTCTTTTGTATAAGTTTTATCCATACGTGTATATGTATATAGTGATTGAATAAATGCAAGATGTTTATCTCTTAGGCATATCTTTCTAAGGTAGGACCAAGCCAAAGAAGACCAAGTCCAACTAACCCTCTGCGCCTACCCAGCACCCCCTTTTGGCTGGTGATGGTTTTTCTTTTTTTTCGTGGTTTAATGCGCGCAACGCATCAAAGAGTTCGTATGGATTCTTGGTCAGTAACTTCTTCGATATGTCCTCTTCCTCAGGTCCCAAGCGTCTTTGATTTTGCTTAGTGTTGTTTTTTTGTTTGTTTGTTATTTTGCTTCATTGGTCTCTTATGTTGTTGCAGATGGTATATGTGAGATGGTAAGAAACGATGATGGCAACTACTAGAAGGATTCTGGTTACCGAGAGATGGCAATAAAAGTAAATTTTTGCGCACATACGCTGAATTGTAATAAATAAGATTTAATCATTGGCAATGCACTTGGTCTTCAGGTTTGAGGATATAAATATACATACATACATATAAGTGCGGTTGATGATGATGATGAGGACGTGCAGCAAGAGATGGCTGACCAAAAGTCCATCGTGGATTTCTTATCGAAGATATTTCTTTTGCTATAAAAATATATGTATAGCGAAAGAACCAAACTAAAAGATTTTATTTCTGTTGTGGTATGGAAGCACATTTTGTATAATGAAGTGTGCATTCATGTTATTGGGACAGTGATTTAAGTTGAACTTGATGGTTTATATGATTTGGAAATTTATTCTTTGCGGTATGGTGCGGTGCGATGCGATGCTGCACAGTGAAGTGAGGTGGTACGATGATGGTGATGTCCACTCTTTGAAAACTCATTCAGTGTTAAATGAGAGTTAAGTTAAAATGCGCTGAGATAAGGTCAATGATCTTAAAAGTTGGTCTTGTTTTTATGTTGATATATTTTGTTTTGATATAAAAATAAAAATTATTACAAAAACAAAGAACAAGGCAGGATTTGACTTTTGTATAAGAGTACATTCTTAAAATAAAAACTACATTATAATTAGTTGACAAATTGTACTCTTCAATAACATTTACAAAAATAAATGCAAGAATTTAACTATTTGTGTAGTAACGGCTTCGAAACCCTAAAAAAGACAACTTTAAAACTAAAGGATCAATTTTTAGCATTTTACAATTTTATATTAATTTTTAACTTTAGCTTCCAAAACAAAGTTGTGTATATTTTATCTACAAAATAAATGTTTTTAACTTTCCATAAGAAGTTATTGTAATCGGTCCGATTTGCGAAATTGAAAATGTTGACATTTTTCGACTGTTTATGGTCCCTAGAATCTTAATGAAAGTTTTTTAGAGAGATATCTGTGTTGTACATTCGTTCGTATGTTTTTACGTTCAGGAAGCTTTTTTAGTCGGCCGCATATCTCAAGAACTAGTGGAGATATTGACTTCAAATAAATTTTGTTCTACAGATAATAAAATAGAAAGATGGAGAAGGGATACTCAAAAAAATTGTATGGGTGGTTTTATTACCTTAGCAATTTAAAAAAATCAAAATATCTCACAAAAAAGTCGCATTACTAAAAGTAACCTCTTAGTAAGTAATGTTGGAATTGAACCAACCTCCATAACTGAAACTCGACAAGAAGTCTTAGACATAACTCTTGTCTCAGATACTATACCCCATATGATCTTGGACTGGAAAGTATCCAAAGAACACTCGTTCTCTGATCATAGATATATCCAGTTCAATATAAATGTGGATGATAACCCGAGTCCATTGACTTTTCGAAACTATCGGAAAACTGACTGGGCTTCATACAGGAACTCATTACAGAGCTTACTAGAACCTGGACTATCTATAGTCCTTCATGTAACGCTAATGAACTTGACAACAAAGTCAATTACCTTACCTCAGCTATGAACAGATCGCTAGAAATCGCTTGTCCACTTATACACATAAGATACAATAGGAAACCACAATGGTGGGCCTCAGAGCTTGAATCACTCAGGAAAGAATGCAGGAAACTTGTCAACCGGGCCAAAGCCGCAAGACTAGCCTCTCACTGGGACTCTTACAAAGAATCCCTAGGAATCTACAAGAAGGCACTTAGGAAATCCAAGCGATCTTCTTGGCGATCCTTCTGTGGCACGATAGAAGGAACTTCTGAAGCCTCTAGGTTACGGAATTTTTTTTCAACTAGTCTAGCTATGCCGAGCTGCTTGAAAAATGCAGATGGCTCCTGGACAAATTCAAGTAATGAATCGCTGAACTTACTATTGGACACTCACTTTCCTGGTAGTTCTCTTACTCAAACTTGCAACAATTATATATGTTGTTCAAGTTCAAATACAACATATTCACAAGATCTGATCACGAGGGATAATCTACAATGGGCTCTCAACAGCTTCAAACCATTTAAATCTGCAGGACCATATGGCATAATACCAGCCGAGTTACAAAAGGCTTCTCACATAATTGCACCAATCCTTGAGGCAATTTTTACCAGCTGTCTTTACCTGGTCCATGTTCCCTCGGCATTGAGAGAAGTTAAAGTTGTTTTTATACCCAAAACAGGTAAATGCTCGCAATTCAATCCTAAAGATCTACGACCTATAAGTCTATCATCATCCCTTCTCAAGACCTTGAAAAGATTGATTGATATCCATTTAAGGGCAAGTATCAATATACAAGACTTCTGTCTTCGTCTCAACATGCCTAATGTAAAGTTGAATCGGTGGAAACACCATTACACACTTTAGTACGCACCGTCAAATATTCCGTCCATCATAAAGATTTCACTATGGTTGCTTTCCTTGACATCGAAGGACGTGGACACATCTGCATTAACATCTCTAAATGTAGAGAGTTCGCTTCGGGAGTTAATTCATTTAATGTTGACTAGCAAAATAATTAACTCAAAACTAGATAACTCTTCAGGCAGACGATTCGGTAGTAGAGGGACACCGCAAAGTGGTGTTCTATCCCCTCTCCTCTGGAACCTGGTGGTGAATGAAATCCTAACTGGTCTGGATGCGGAGAGTTTCAGAGTGATAGCCTATGCGGACGACGTTGATATTCCAGTTTCAGAAAAGCATCTTAACATCCTAAAAGAATGCAAAATGCTTTGGACAGACTAATACTTTGGGCTGATCGGTGTGGTACACACAAAACCGATTTAGTCTAAATTTCGAGGAGATACAATATTTATTTGTCAACCCTCCCTATATTAAAGGAATCCAATTAAAATTCTCAGACGAGGGTTAATACATGGATCTTGTCTTAGATAAAAAAAAAACTAAATTGGAAACGCAACGTACAGGAAAGAGTCAAAAAACCTACTGTAGAGAAAGGTATAAAAAGGGATAAGCTAAATAAAGTTCAACTTGCCTATGTATAAGCGGATCGCTTCGCACGACCCTATCTGCCGCAATGGACACCTTGCTCTACCTAACACTTCTCCAACTCTCTCTACCTCTCTGCTATTCGCCTCAAAGCTTCGTCGCAATGGACTAACAACAAAATTGGCCACTCCGTAATTCTTAGGTGTTTAGAATCAATTGCAAAGCACACAGCCTACACCATCCCCCAACTGCAATTCGACACAAAATTTCCAGATTTCTATACATCCCAGATCTTTTTGGAATAATAGGACATTCTTGGAGGATGAGTCAATCCATTTTTACCCAGATGGGTCAAAAACAAAAGAGAGAGTTGATGGAGGTGTATACTCTGAACGACTGAAATTAAGTCTCTCATTCCCCCTTCCCAATCATGGTAGCGTGTTCCAGGTGGAACTTTTGGCGATAGAGGAAGTCTTGTCCTGTCTTAAAGAAAACGTGATATCAACATCTGATATCCGTATTTTCTCAGATAGTCAGGCCGCTATCAAATCTCTGGACTCTGTCTCTACAAATAAATAACTGTCTCTAATGGAGATGGCGCAACAGTTTAATATTCACCTTTGTTGGGTGTCGGGCCATAGAGACATTCCAGGTAACTGTAAGATAGATGACCTCGCCAGGAACGGTACAGTACAGCCCAACCTAACCTAACCTTACTAAAAATACATACAAATTGATTTTCGACTGAAATATCTTTTCAAAAATTAAAAATATTGGATTTAAACTAATTTTATTTTATAGAAATTATTGTTTCAACATTCAGTAAAATTTGTATAAATATCCAACAGTCAATTTTTTCATAAAAAATAAAAATCCTGATACTTTGTGAATAAATGAAGACATTGACTTCAAATAATGCTGTGCTAAATTTTCTTAGAAAAATCCTATCTGTGTTTGTTTTTTTAAGAAATAAAAACTTTCAAGAAATGCTACTAAAATTGGTAAAATTTGGTATTTGACTAAAAATCTCGTTAGCGAACATAGATTTTGAAGTCAACAACTATTTTATAATATACAAAATATTGTTGGTTGAAAATTTTTTTTAACAAAACACGAAAACATACAAGAACAACAAAAAACTGATTAGAAATGGTCACACCCACAGCTTCTATTTTTTTGTAATCTTATTTTTTTTTAATTTTAACTTGTTTCTTTTAACTCAACTTGTTCTATTAAAGATGCAAGAATTTTTAAAAAGTTGTTTCAGGATTATACATTTTGTAGCAGCACATTTTGGCATACAACTAGAAAAATGTTATGGGCTCAAAATCAAAATTTCAAGCTATAATGATGACTTTTAGTTTATAATGTTGCAAAATTTGTATATTAATAAACTTTAACAGGGTAGCGCACAGACTTCTATACATTTTTAGAAATATTGCTTAGTGGTCTTACATAAACCATCAATTCGGGAACGTCTGGGTATTTTATATATACCTATATTAAATAAGCAATAATGAAAACAATACATACAAAATCTTCTACCAGTAAAATACGTCAAATCATATCCAGGAAAATTCCCGAAGTCACCGTTCATGCAATAACGATTTCTAATAAGCGCGCCCTTTTTTGATTATAGGGCAGCCATCTTAAATGTGATCTGACTTTGTTAATACGAAAATATTTGAGGTTACTTTGTTATTTGGTGTAGAAAGGTAATTACCATTTAGTTATAATTTATTCCACGATTAAAACTGACAGCCTGCTTTCTTATTGTTCTCTTTCTCGACTGACGTTTGACAACGAATGGCTGCGTTCACTTAAAATTATTTTTTGACATCAAATGCATTGGTGAGATCTTTTCCGACCTTGATAGAGCAGCGTGCATTCTCCATCGTCATTCTGCACAAACGGATAAGTTTGACAGGGATGCCAAAACTAGACATTGCTCTGTAGAGCTGCTGTTATACGCGGCTTCAAAATCGATAAAGAGATGGTGGGTATCGATTTGAAGCTCCTGGGTTGTGTCAGTTTATTTTGAGTGAACATTTTATAGCAAAAGGAATGCCAAAAATTATGGATCTAAATTTGCCATTTTTTTTTTTAAGTAGTAAAGTTATAGCAACAAAAAATGAAAAATAAAATGATTTTAACAGCGATAGTTGTTTGAAAGAAGATTTGAATTAACCACCATTTTCTGGGCAATGAAGTGATCGTCATCGTAAAGAATAAAAGACCTTGACAGTTGACAGTAAGGAGCTCCACTTTTCAATACAAATTTCGTCAAATTCAAGAATTTTATTAATTTGTATTCATTAAGTATTTTCAGACACTAAAATGTAAAACTGATTCGTTCTTGAGGTTGTGTGTATGATAATTCAGAATCCACAAAGCCCATGCCAATACTTACATATTCTTATTCTATTAATCAAGAAATTTTACGAGTTTGTCCTAAATCTTGTAACGAATATCAGTTGTGTTTAGTTTACAATAACTTTTCTTAGGGCATGGACTCATGATAACTCTTAGGTTTACGATAATGTTAAGCCACAACACAACTGTTAACCCACAACACAACTGTAAGATCACACCACAACTGTGAAGCCACAACACAACTCCTATTTAGAGGTTTACTTTTAAAGATGTCTTTAAAAACCTGAATTGCCAACAAAAGGTTTTTAAGCACCAAAAAAAACCTCAGAGTTATTGTTTTTATTTTTTTATCGCCTATTTCTTAGGATGGTTATAACAAAAAGAAGTTAAGAAGTCCTTGAATTTATAGTGGATCCATGATTCTTGCCCTTACACTACTTTGATTTATTTTTTCTAGAAGTTTAAGTTCTAAAATGTGTCTATGAGAATTTTTTAATTTTTATTTCCTGTAAAATGTTTGACAAATGTATTAATAGATTCGAACAACATGAAGACTAAGCTACTCTTTAAAAACTAACCACGGAAAATAAGCCCTCAGCCTTTAATTTTAAAGAGCACATTTTTTTGTATGCTCGAAACGTTTTTAATCGAATGTGCTTCATTGCATGATCAAAATTACATTAGAACGAAACTATCCACCGCAAAAACAAGATGCACATACACAACCCATCAAGTACAAAATCAAAACCCCCCTGGGGCGGTTCGATCGTATAATAAGCAAAAACCACAACTTACAGAGCCTTGCTGCATTCCATTCTCCTTCCCTTCCCTGTTTCCGCTGCATCATTTATGCATCAGACACGCCAGTGCAGCATTGGACGGTTTTGTTCGCTTAAATTTTAATGCACAATCAATTGACACAGACATTTGGTTAGAAGAATCATCGTTCTCGATTGCCGAAGATTACCTTCTAGAAATAAAAAGTACAACAACAAAAATAGGTACCCATCCGTTCTGATGCTAGAGCTTGTGATTGTGATTGTGCTTGTGCTTGTGCTACCGCTGCTGTCTGCCCAACCCACCCCTTTTGTAACTGACTGCTTGTCTGTCTACTGTCCGCCACATGTCTTCGTCTTGTGGTCTTCTGCTGTCCAATGTCTTGGCCATTATCAAAACTTATTACCAAACCAAAATACAACAACAACAAAAAATGTAAGAACCTGCGTGCAATTGATTCGCCATCCAAGAACCAAGAGTTCTGTGCAGAGCTCTTCGTTCCATACTCTGTGGTTGGCTATGTGTCCAGATTTTAAAAACGTTACAAGAAAAAAAAATTGATCTTAGCCTGCACTTTGGTGAGGCGTGTACGCTCTGCTCTGGCGTCTGACACGACCGATGCGAGGCGACGCGCCGCTCCGCGGCGACAGAAGTTCGTTAGTTGGTCTTCTTCCATCTACTTCTTGTACTGCTGCCAATACCGCCGCCGCCAGCCGTTGCTGTCCATGTTACCACTTCTACTTCTTCCGCTGCTATTTTGATGCCGCCAAGCTGTACTGATGTGCGGACTGTGCTGCGAGTAGAGCTTGGTGGCTCACATACACACTGTAAATAACGGGTCATTGGCATAAGCGCAAATCTGGGGCTGCACGTTGCTGTTGACGCTCTGCCACTTGGTTGGCCGATGCATGTGTGCGCAAGCGCGTGCGATAGACATACACTCTTCTTTCTCTTCTTCATCATCGTCACCGTCATCGTTGCCACTGTCTTCTTCTGTTCGAGCCATAAACTAAGGTATAAATGCGCCTCATCCATTACAAGTTCGATCAGTTTCGGCCGTGAGCTGAAGGTGGGAATTTGAAATTTCAAAGTTTACATTTGGTCTAAAGAGTGAGGTGTGCTTGTGCCTGTGCTTGTTTTGTGTGGATTAATCTTATATTTTCGATAAAATTGAAACAGAAAAAATAGTTGCAAAATGCGTGGATTATTAGCTTTGGTGTTTGCCCTTTTGGTGGCGACAAATTCAGTCAATTCAGGAGCTATCTATCGGCGTTATCGTGAACTTGAGCTTCCTGTTGGCGGCCAAAGCGATGCTCAGTCCTTGCCAGCCGAGAACTATGTCTCCGAGCTGCGAAAGAACCAAATCCCCGTTCAAGTTGTCGAGGTTATCGAGCCAGTTCTAGTCGTGAAACCAGTTGAGAATCTCCGCAGCGTGGAACCCCAACTTACCATCGCTGAATCTGAGCCAGCGGCAGTGATTACCAACGAAATTATTCCCGAGAAGCTAGAGAAGCTCGAAGAGAATCTTGAAGCTGTGCGTGCCATCGAACAAGCAGTGGTTGCTCAGGAGCAGGAACTTCAACAGCCCATCGCTGAAGCTGTGGTTGCTGTTGCCGAGCAAGGGCAAGGCCAGCAGCAACAGCAACAATTGCGTAACATTGAACCTGAAGCACCAGCTGCACCTGCCATTTTACTTGTCGAAGAAGCACCTTTGCCCCAAAAGAATGAAGAAACTCTTACAGAAAGTATCGAAAAGAAACTTGAACAGTTACCCGCTTCCGCAGAAAGCCTTCCAGCAGCACTTCCCGAAGCTCTGCCAGAATCCCTTCAAAAAGAACCCCTAGTTTTGGCTATCATCGAAGAAAAGAAACCAGAACAAGACAAACCACTTGCTGCTGAACTCCCCGAACTGAAAGCTATCAAATCAGAAGAACCAGCTAAGGATATCATTCCAGAAGCTTCAGCTGCCCAAGAAGTTGCTCTCCCAGCTGCAATTGAAAAACAATCTGATTTGAAATCGGTAGAAGAACAACAATCTCCTGCCGAAGTCCAGCCCCAACTTAAGACACTCAAAGAGGAAACACTCCCTATTGAAGCATCAAAATTAGACGAATTACTCAAAGAGGAAATTATTGAGAAGAAAGAAGAAGAAAAGAAAGAGCAAATCAAAGAAGACAAGAAGGAAATCCTTAAGGAAGCAATCCAAGAGGCAATCAAGGAAGATATCAAAGAAGTTCTCAAGGAAAAAAGCCAAGCTAATGAAATCAAACAGCAAGCACAAGACTTAGAGGCCCCAATTAGTGGAAGACAGGCAGACAGTGCTGACCCCGGTCCAACAACTGCTCGTCCCGCCCAACCTGGATTCATCCAACAACTCGTCCAGAACACCCCTCTAGGTCAACTCCTTACCAACTTCAACGGAGCTAATAACCAAGCTGCCCCTGAACAGAACACCCCAGTCGCCACGGCTGCAACCTTCATCCAGGCCTTGCAGAACACAACATCTCAGATCACCAACAGCATCCAACAGGGCTTCCAACAGCAGTTGCAGTCTCTGCAGACCACTTTTTCTGGTCAACAGCCACAGCAAGCAGCCGTCTCGAGTGATGCTGCAGCCCCCGCAGCTGCCACACCCCGCCCACAGGGTCCTTTCCAATCCATCGTTACTTCTTTTCTAGGAAATGGTGCCCAGGGTCAGCAACAAGCCGCCCCAGCACCAACACAACAAGGTGGCCCACTCCAGGGAATCCTCAATCTCTTCGGAGGTAACCGTGCTCCTGGCGCAAGCCCATCCTCGTCAACTCCTGCCGCAGAACCAGTCAAAGACGAAATTGCCCCCGCATCAGCGGAAGCAGTCGCCCCTGCCGCCGAAGAAGTCAGTCCTGAGTCCGCACGTGACAGTGTCGAAGCAGCTGACGATAGTCTAGAATCGGCCAAGCCCGATGAAATTGTCGTCAATGACGATGATATCCATCACGAATAGGACATAAGTTTTTAGAATTTAACTTCACAAAAAGTGGCACACTTTGACTGATTGTGCTGAGCGTATTCAGCGGAAAAGCCATTCTTTTAATTTTTATTTCAACAAAAATTTTGAGTTTAGGAATTTTCTATTTTTTTATATTTTATCTAATATTATTATTTTTTTTAATTTATGTATTTATTATTTTTTTGTGTAACTAAATTATTATCAAAAAAACAACAAACAAAAACGGAATACAAAAAACAGTAAACAAATAATAGAAAACAAATTCGGATCTAATCACTTATACATAATATTATTATATGAGTAATATTAAGTTCTATAAAACTTTGTCTGTTTTTGTGACATTGCTGCGATTGTAATAAAATGATTTAAATATAACGAATAAATAAATAAAAAAAGGTATAAAAATTATTTTAGAGTTTTTTCTTATATTCATTCAATTGACAACATTTTTCCCAATTGAAATATCGGTTTTTCTTAACGAGATTTTGAATGAGGTTTTGATTGAAATAAAAAACTTTTTGATCAGACGTTATCTGCAAATTTTTAAAAGATTATTACATTATAAATATTTATGATTTAAGCTTCGTTTAAATTTGAAAATGGTGCAAATGAGTCTTAACTGAATAGTTGCAATAAATATAGTTAAGCTTAAGCTAGGTTTACACTAAAGTCTCATCTCAATATAATCTTATGTGACAATATTGCTTGAAACGTCATTAACATCAATGATAATTGTCAGTTGACGTTTGAGATAGTAATTTAAGGTAGGGTAGGTAGGTAGGTAGAAATGGCGATCTCAAGGCAACCTAGCCTGAGATCTTATTAGCGCTGTAGTGCGCCGTTTTGATACCAACAACTCGTTTGACCTTTAATTGAAAGGGATAGATTGATAGAGAAGCTTCATAGCGATTATGTTAGAGCCATTTTGTCGCATTGAGAAAAAAGATTAGGTCTCTAATCTTTGTCTCAGATAGCTCATCAAGTTCTTGAAAGAATGCTTTTCCAAAGGATTTCATTCTGGTGTTTGCCAAAGCAGGACATTTGCAGAGGATTATGGTTTCACTTTCTCCTTGGTCACTACAGCTACGGCAAAAGATGTTGTAAGAGATACCCAACTTCTCTGCATGAACTCCTATTGACCAATGTCCGGTACAAACCGCAACAATCCTGGCTATGTCTAGCCTTGGCCTGCATAGAAGATCGTTTATACGGGTTTTGTTATAGGTGGGCCATATCTTCCTAGATATAATGCAGTTGGGTAAATTGCTCCACCTTCGGTTTGATTCAGTTTGGTAGATAGAAAAGATTTTACCCTTCATAGCACCAAGAGGAATGTTAACCATTTCCACATGTGAGCTATGAAGGGCCGATCCTTGCCTGGCTAGCTCGTCAGCCCGTTCATTTCCCACGATACCACTATGGCCCGGAACCCAGATCAGGGTGACACCGAGGTTAATATTCAGCTTCGCAAGCTTATCGTGACATTGCTGGACCAATTTAGATGAGGATATGGCCGAGTTAATGGCTTTGACAGCTGACTGACTGTCTGTAAAGATAGCCGCATTTCGGTTTTGGTTTGGGCTTTGTTTAAGTAACTTACATGCCTCCCTTATTGCCAGCAATTCAGCCTGAAAAACGCTAGCAAAGTCAGGAAGCCTAAAGGATTTGGCTACATTTAGGGATTTAGAAAAGATCCCAGAACCAACTCCGCACTCCATCTTTGAGCCGTCAGTAAAGATGGTTGTGTCGAAACCTATCGACACGATGTCATCCTACCAATCTTCTCTCGATGGGAAAGTAACCTTAAAACCCTTACTAAGGTTCAAAGTACGAGTGCAGTAGTCAGTGTCAGTGTTGCTGTGACCATAAGGTTTTGACAACCAGCTATTTGATTCCTTCAGTCTAATAGCGCTGCAGGAAACTATGTATTTAATAAAAAGGTCGATTGGTAGAAGATCCAAAATAACGTTTAAGGCGTCCGTTGGGCAAGTACGCATGGCCCCTGTGGTGCCCACTCTAGCTGTTCTCTGAACCTTCTTTAGCTTATTAATATTATAGGCTTTGCTAAGAGCAGGTCACCACAGAATCGAACCATATGTTAATATTGGGCGTACTGCGGCTGTGTACGTCCATAAAACCATCTTCGACTGAAGTCCCCACTTTTTGCCGAAAGTTTATCTGCAGGCGTAGAAGGCAACACAGGCCTTCTTAACCCGTACTTCAATATTAAGTTTCCTGTTTAGTTTACGGTCTAGTATAACTCCCAAATATTTTGCACTGGAAGACAATGATAGGATTTGACTGTTGAGTCGAGGTAGCGTGAAGGGCGGTACTTTAGTTTTGGTGGTAAAAAGCAACAGTTCAGTTTTACTTTGGTTAACTCCTAGTCCACTTTCTTCTTTCACTAATCACAGAGGTGTACTTTTCTGACACCAATAGCACCAAATCCTCCGTATAGGCTACCGCCTTCACTACACATCTCTCTAATTTAACGAGAGTTGTATCCATGACCAGAAGCCATAGAAGAGGCGAAAGAACACCATCCTGGGGTGTTCCCCTACTCACGTGTTTTGTTGCGATTGTATTGCCTAGAGAGGCTCGAATCTTCCTACCACTGAGCATGGAAATAATCCATTCTCGAATGAAGTCTTCTACACCGAACTTAACGAGCTATTCTTCTATGGATTCTGTAAGGACGTTGTTAAAAGCACCTTCTATGTCTAGGAAGGTGGCAAGAGTAAATTCTTTATAATGGATTGTTTGTTCTGCAGTACGCACTACCTCATGGAGGGTAGTCTCCGTAGATTTGCCCTTAAGATAAGCATGCGGAGAGCTTTCGAGTGGCCGTCCAACCAGGATTTCTCTAACATGGTAATCAAGAATGCACTCCAAGGTTTTAAGCACAAAATATGTTAAGCTTATTGGTCTGAAAACCTTCGCGGATTCGTGACCTCGCCTACCCACTTTCGGGATAAAAACTACTTTGACCTGTCTCCACGACATGGGCACATGTTTGAGAAGGAGACATCCTTTGAGCGATTCGGGGTTTTCACTCTCGCAACCCGGAAAGTGCGTCTTCATCAGTAGCTCAAGAGATTCGGCTGGAGAGGCTGTCCAGGTTCCATCAGGCTTTTTTAGAAATGAAGGATTACAATGTTCCTTCGATAAAACTTTGCTGAGCCTTGCGGAGTCCTTTATGTCTTCGATTGATTGACAGTATTCTCTCCAGCCTTGTCTTTTGGCTGATGAGAGCCAAAAATTTTAAGAGAGTCTTTATACGGTTGGTAAAATTTATGTTTGTGACAGATATTGAAAATTGTCCTCGTCATTTTCCTAAGACTTTACAGTTTTTCATTCCACCAAGATGGAAGGGTTTTACGGCTATATTTAACTGGGCAAGAGACTCTAAAAGCTTTACTTATAGAAGTTTCAAAGGTTTTCACCTTTGATTCAAGGTCTCCTATCGATTCAGTGAGATTCGGTAAGTTGCTTAATTTGGAAATCGCATTTTGACTGAATTTCGTCCAGTCAGTTCTTTTGGGATTTCTGTAAGGTGGAGGGTTTTTCGACTCGTAATTAATTTGAAAGAGAATCCACTTGTGATCCGAAAACGAATTCAAAGGGGAAACTCTCCAATTCTCCACTAATAAACAACGGTTGTTTACTAAAGTAACATCAAGCACATCCTCCCATCCATCATAATTTTCCGAGCTCGGAAAGACGAAAGTGGGATTATTGCCTCTGTTACAAATGGTCATATTATTTTCAATAATAAAATCAAAAAGTAACTCACCTCGTTTATTGATCACAGAACTTCCCCAAAGGGTATGCCGAGCATTTGCGTCGCCTCCGACCAGAAGGTTTGCCTTTTTAATGTTAGCTTCGGTTATGATTTTGCACACCTCCTACGGAGGTGATGGTGCATTATGGGCAGAGTAAAAAGAGGCCAACAGCAAACCCTGTGTATTCTTATCTTCAAATCTGACAACTGTCAGATCGGGAGTGCTAAAATTTTTACATAAAAAACCTTTTAATTGTTTCTTAGCTAAAAAATCAACTAGCTATTAGATAGTTTTTTTTTGGATAGAAGTATGAAAAAACCTATTAGCTTCTTACTTTTTAGTACGTATGTTTGAATTGTACCGAGATGATACGGATTGTTAGAAATGTGCGGAAGAATGAAGAGACTTCCATAAAATAAATGCTACAACTTATTCTTAAAACAATTGATAAACAGGATTTTAATATCAAACTGCTAAGCGAAAAAGTCGCTCTTAAAAAACAATGATGGACAGACCACTACATCTAATCTTTTTAGTTCTAGAACATATCAATATTTGCCTGGTGTCCGAAACTTATTTCTCCAATGGGCAAAGTCTAGATAATGTAATAGAAAACTATTGATGTTACCACGCTCCATATCCAGCTGACAAGGCAAGAGGTGGATCGGCGATTCTTATAAAAGAAAGCTTAAAACATTATGAAGTAACCAAGTTTACTAGTGAAAATATGCAAGTAACAACTATCAGTTTTGGTATGAAAAAGAAAGAGTTTAAGAAGGCAGCTATATACTGCCCACCAAGACGCTCAGCGACAGAAGATGATTATACAGATTTATTTAATCTTCTTGGGCATAACTTTCTTGTTGGTGGAGACTTCAATGCGAAACACACCCATTGGGGTTCAAGACTTATATCAACAAAAGGCAAAAGACTTTTCCAAGCAGGCTGTAAATACAATTGCGAATTCTATTCCTCCAGGTCGCCAACTTACTGGCCTTCCGATACTAACAAAATACCAGACGTTATTGACTTTTTTGTAGCTAAAGAAATCAAACGAAATCACATTAGTGTCGAAGGTAATTATGACCTGTCATCAGATCATAGTCCAGTGATTCTATCACTAAGTGAATCGGTATGATTTTAGAGAAAGGCTTTTAAGTTTTATAAATTTAAGATCTCCCATGGATACAATCGAGCAAACTGACCATGAAGTGGAATAATTTATTGCTGATGTGCAACAGGCCGCTGAAGAAAGTACTCGAACATTTTCTAATAGAAGACAAAATGAAATAAAATATCCTTTAGAGATAAGCGAGTTTATAATAGAGAAAAGAAGAGCTCGAATAAAATGGCAAAATAGTAGATTTCCAGATGATAAAACAATGGTTAACCGTATAAGCAACAATCTTAAAAAAAAAAAAAAAATTTATAAATACAAAAATGATTCACTCAGTACATTCCTAAAGAATTTAACGACTGATGCTTAAACCGATATTTAGCTATGGAAAGCAGCCAAGCGTCTGAAAAGCCATACTCATCAAACGTGGCTGAAAATAACTTACAGTTTGTTGATAAGATAGATGAAAGTGAAATACCAATTGTAAGACTTAAAGAAATAAAAAGTATGTGTTTACATCAACTACCAAATAAAAAATCAATAGGTTACGATTTAATTACTGCTCAGGTTATGAAAGAAATGCCATTGAAAGCCTTCATATAACTCCAATATATAATAAATGCATGCCTTAAGCACCGATATGTCCCGCACCATTGGAAAATTGCTGAAGTAATTGTCATACCAAAGCAAGGTACGTAAACCACCTACAGAAGTGACGGCTCCAAAGTTTTTGAAAAACTGCTTCTGAAAAGACTTAGCAAAATCATAGAAGAAAGAAGGTTAATCCCAAACCATCAGTTTGGATTTAGAAATAAACATTAAACGATAGACCAAGTTCATAGAATATCGGATGTAATAGAAAAGGCATTAGAAGAAACAAGTATGTTCAGCTATTTTCTTAGATGTTGCTCAAGCTTTTGACAAGGTTTGGCATGAGGGCCTTGATTATAAACTACAAAGGGATGTTCCCAGGCAATACTTTGAAATATTAAAATCGTACATCTCAGCGGATTGTTTAGAGTAAGGTACGATCAAGAATACTCGGTATTGAAGAAAATAGAAGCCGGTGTACCACAAGGAAGTGTCCTAGGTCCTACCCTGTATTTACTATACACAAGGGATACTCCAGTTGACAATCACACCATAATGGCCCAGATGATACCGCAATTTTGGTACCCGACAGTCAGAGCTTGGACCGAAAAATGGCGTATCAAACTCAATGAAAAAGATAAACAATATTCCATTATTCTTTAATAATCAAGGTACAGACCTTACGCCAATGCGGCCAAATACCTTGGAATGACTTTGGATGCAAAGCTAAAGTGGAAAGAGCACTTCAGAAAGAAAAGAGAAGAACTAAACTTGAAATATAGAAAAATGTAACGGTTACTTTGTAACAACTCAATCTAAAACAAAATAATGCTGTATAAACAAATACTAAAGCCTGTTTGGACCTATGGAATCCAATTATGGGGTTGTACAAAGAAAACTAATACCGAAATCATCTAAAAATTCCAAACAAAGTCCTTCGTGGAATAGTTAATGCATCATGGTACATAAGAAATACCGATCTACATCGTGACTTACAAATAGAAAAGGTTACATAAGTTGTTAAAAAATACGCTGTATCGCACAACCAAAGACTGCAAAGTCATACTAATTCTGAAATGGAGTCCGTCTTGAATATAAGAAACCATGTTCACCTCATGAGCTTATGGTCTAAAAAAAAACATGGGAAAGTATTAAAAGTTTAAACTTCCCCCAAAGTGATTGTACAAAGTTAAGAGTAAAAAATCGGAAGTCGATCCTTCAAGATTGGTCCTGATGAAGAGCTGGTTTTAGTGGTTAAGAGTCCCACACTACTTGGTGTCGAACACTGCCAAGTGTCTTTTGAAGAATTCCTTCTGTCAAAAAAAATAGGTTGCTGTTTCAAAAAAACCTAAAAGTATTTCTATCAATGGTTGCGATGTAACGGACAAGCTCGCTAATGCTTTTAATAGTTTTTTTTTCGAATATTGCCAGCAGTTTGCAACGATGCCCCTCTCATCCTGATTGTACTCGTTGTGTGCCTGTATGCAGATGCGTTGTACCATGGGAAATTAACAGTTTTGTTTTTGAGCCCATAACTCCTTTCGAAATACTTAAGGCTATTGGTAGTTCAAAAAATTCTCATTCTTGCCGAGCTGATGGTATATCTAATATAATTCTTAAGACTATTCGGTTTTATGTTGTAGACGTCTTAGCTTATATCTCTAACAGATGCCTATTTCTCTTCTTTTAGTTTTCAGCAAAATTTTTGAAAAACTTGTTAAGTCTAGAATATTAAATTATTTAGCTGAAACAAAGTTTTTTAATCCTTTCCAATTTGTGTTTCAAAAAGAAAAATCGACAGAAGATGCACTTTTACAATTTTGTGATCAAATAATGTCAAATCTTGACAAGAAAAAATATACAGCTGGTTTATTTATCGATATTACCAAAGCCTTTGATATGGTTAACCACAACTACCTGTTGAGAAAATTGGAAAAGGCCGGTTTTCGTGGCTTTATGCTCAACTATTTTAGGTCATATCTTGGGAATAGGTCGCAGAGGGTGAAAATGGACGAGATTAGGAGTGAAATTAAGTTCCTTAACTTAGGTGTACCGCAAGGTTCTGTTTTGGGACCGATTTTGTTTCAGATTTACATCAATTCACTCTTTGCACTTGATTTTCGGGGTATACCAACTGCATTTGCAGATGATGTTGGTTTTTCATATGGCTCTAACAGTAGATTGAATCTGTTTTCCGATATAAAATATGATCTTGAGTTTGTTTGAGTTGGTTATGAGTTGCAAAACTAAAATAATGCTTTTTAGCTTGGCTTCTTTACAAAAACTTTGAAGTAAACACATATTTTCCTGCTCCAGAATGTCAAAAATATAAGCTATCGAGTTGTAACTGTGTGCATGGTAATTGTTCTCCTACTTATTTTGACAATATAAGCTGTAGCTCTAAGTGCTTTTTGATTGAAAAAGTTGATGAATTTAAATATTTAGGGCTCACTATTGATTCTAGAATGATTTTTTTTAAATCATACGAATAATTTGAGACAGTATCTTCGATGCACACTTAGACATTTCTATTATTTGCGTAGTATCGTTTCAAAAGATCTTTTAAAAACAATTTATTATGGAATTTTTCAGTCCAAGCTGCAGTATGGAATTTCTTGTTGGGGTGGTGCATACCTAAACAAAATTCAACCCTTGTTAGTCTTGCAAAAATACGTTTTAAGAAAATTTGTCGCAAGGCGAGTAGACAACCGAGTTTCTCTTTATTTTGTGACCTAAAAATTCTACCTGTGCGCCATTTGTATTGTTTTAAGGTGCTTAAAACTCTCTTTATGAAGTCTGGTAATCGTAATTTTCGATTAATATCTAGTCACGGTTTGCGTGGAAACTCTTTGATAAAGAATGTCACCATTTTTCTTATTTATATGATTAACCTTCCGATGCCTAGTGGGGTTACCCATTACCCCACTACTTTTTATAAAACCTCAAAAGAATACTTTTCTCAGTTTCTTTTAATGTAAATACTCGATCTTTAATAAATTATAATAATTGATTTTCAGTTTCATTACTATTTTTTTTTATAAAAGGTGATGGGACGATGAACAACAGGAGATGTAATTCACTAAGGCAAAAAAGCCTTGCCTTCGGAAGGTTAATTACATTTTTATATATATTATAATTTTGTAATTTTGAATTCATAAGAAATAAAAAATTCTATCTATCTCTCTATCTATCTGCTTTTTGTGGGACATTCTACATTCACCCCAAACCAACAATTTATACTGCTGCAACATTCTTCCACGCTCACTACTTTTATTACATACTGTTTGTGTTTCCTCATGAGCTAAGTTCAAGGGCAGTTTCCTGAGGAAGTTACCTGTAGCTAAAGCAACTCCATAGTTTTTCCGAATTTGAGCTCACAGTAGATTCAAAATAAAAGTTTTGCATGTGCCTCCTGGAGCATCAAAATAGCAAACCACCTTCTCCGCTGGAAATTTTGTGTATAACTGTATCAAAAACTATTTTTTGGTCTGAATTTAAAACTGGAACCTCCTCTGTTATTCTCTGCTCTAGAGCGACAGTATAATAATTTAATTCGCTAGCTAAATCACTGCTCACTTCCCCAATTCTCTGTGGTCTGGTCAGTGGTCATCCCAAATTCAGACAAATCTTTCCCCGTAATATTTATAAAGTCATCTTCTACAAAAGTTGTTTTCCCGTAATACCAATTGTATCCAAATGTTATTCAAATATTTGGTAATTTAGGAGTGAAAGCAATCAGCGTTGTTTTCCCCATATCAAAAATAACTCATGTCCTTTCTTAATTATCAAAATATCTCCTTACCAAATTTCATTTAAATCTGTCCAGTAGTTTAGGCGTAAAAGCTTAGCTTATGTCCTTCCCGGTTATCAAAATATCTCCTTACCAAATTTCATGCAAATTGTTTCAGTAGCTTAGGCGTGATTGAGTAACAGACAGACAAACAGAGTTACTTTCGAATTTATAATATTAGTATAATAAAATGCATATATTTTGGCCCATAAATTAGTCGAACTTGATATTACGATCATAGAAAAAATGGAAAAAAAAAAAAAAAAAACAATTTTATTTTAAATATTTAGTATTTACCATAATTGTGAAAACAAAGTTATTTAATGATACAAATTTGTCTTAAGGAATTTCCACAAGACTTTTTATATGTTGCCAAATTATTATTCTACTGGTCTAGGACAATAACTTCTTTTCTTACCTTCTTTCCTAAATATAAATACTAATTTGAATTTCTGTATTTTAATATTCACAATTTGAATTAATTCAAAACTGAAATTATACTGCGTCATCTATTAGTCAAAATAAAAACAAAATACGTGGTGTAAAACCTAAATAATGGCTTAGTTTTTAGAATCGAATATTTCATTGCATATTTGAAGGTGGCCCTATATTTAAAGGTTCGTCCGCACATTCTTTAAAAACTGTGGCGCAAATTCTTTAACAGTTCCCATATATGCATTAAAGCCGACTCTAGTTAAGGAAATAAAAAACAAACGTCAAATTCTTCAAATTACAAAGCGATAATTTTTCATAAAAAATGGTAAAATTTATGAAATATCTATTTCAATAATATTGTTTCCATTTTATTTCACTCATTTTAGAAAAAAATAAATCAACAAAAAATACGAAAAACAACACACACGAACATCAAAGACATCAAAAACGGTTTCTTTAGTAATATTCAAGATTTATAACTCTTTTGGCTTCTAAATAGCTAATTATCCTCGAAAATATGAACGTTTTCATTTTCAAGAAACATTTGTCTTTGGTTGTATTTTATGAAATAGCAAACGTCAATGTTATTCAGACTTTAATAGACTTTTAGAATCGACTTCGAATAGAAAAATTATTTGAAGTTGTTTTTTAATATTTTAAAATGTGCACCTATGTTTTGAGTCACTGAAGCACTTATGACACTATTTTTACTATTTTATTTTTAATATTACGAATCAGTGCAAAATTTAGAAACATTGACTTGTATTTCCTTTTTAAATTTCTAAACGCTCATATGTGACTATGAACAGAAGCGTTGCGACATAAGCCTGACATTACTACTAGTCATGAATCCATGGTTTCACGAAGTGTTTTCACTCCCAAACCCTATTTTTTAAAATGTTGATATTTTTCTCTAATACGACTCGACAACTTTCTGCCTCTCTGTTTTTTTTATCGTCTGCAACTCAGCATACGATTTTAAATGTTATGGACTAGCAGTCGATAGGTGCGTGTTTTTTTCAAAATATCCGTAGTGGACTGTGACTTTATACGTATTACATACACAAATTCGAGTTTTAGAATATAAATCTTCGGTAAATTGATAACTTTTATGTAAGCCGAAGGCATGACACTTAACTGATGTAAAACAAAAACTTAACAGAATTGCAAACGCTTTTAACTGCGCTTTTATAAGAAAAATGTTTTATTTTCTTTCGTGTCCAAGAAAGCTGTATAATCTCGGCCCCTCCTTATGTTTACCTACTCATATGGTAGTTTCTAATTTCAATTACGAATAGCATGAAATTGGTTGAAATAAACGGAAATAATCATTTTTTGTTTGCAAAGTTAACCGAAAAAATTGTTAATCATCAAATCAATCTCACGGGTATCGTCCAATTTAGTTGAAATGGAGGATGGATAGGAAATAATTCTACATGCGAGTAGATCAGATTCCGAACAGAATCATACATTTAATTCGATATTGCCAACGACATCTTAATAACTGATAATATGGTCAATAAACTATTTAAAAAAAAAATAAACACCAAAAAATGTGATTGCGGTACAACTACAGTACAACTTTCCGCTGAATCGACTCCACGCAAGTTAAGGCTGTGAGCTGCACATGGTGAGCACACGGCATTCGGATTTTTGTTTAAACTATGACTTTGTGCACAGTTTTCAATATAAAATAAATTTGAAATGTACGTTAAATTAAATAAGAAAAGCAAAACAATTTATTATAACTCAATAGTTCAGAGTTAACCAATTTTTCATTAAATATTAAAAAATATGTATGCCAATAATAAATCAAGGGCCCAGATCGACAAGCTTGCGAATGATAGATTGGAAGATAATATACAAACAGGGGCCCAATTGCAAAAGCATTAATAAAGGGTGTCCCAAAATAAACGCAAGATTTGAATTAAATAGAAAACGCCGTTTTTAGTCTTTTGATAGTTATATTTTTATTGACTCGTAAAGTACATAGGATAGCGTTATGTATGGAATAATACATCGGACAAATGGCCTCCACGGCTTTGCATGCTCATGCGCACTCTTTTGTTGAAATTTTCCATGAGCATTCTGCATAAATGTGGCTGAATTTCTTTGATGCAGCGTTGAATCTCCTCCTTTAATGCTCGGGTGGTTGTGGGGTTGTTGACATAGACTTGTGATTTCAAATAACCCCATAAAAAGAAGTCTAATGGTGTTAAATCACACGATCTAGGAGGCCAATTTTGATCACCGAAACGAGAGAGTACACGACCTGGAAATGTCTCATGCAGTAATAGAATTGTTTCACGGGCTGTACGACATGTGGCACCGTCTTGTTGAAACCACATATTGGACACATCAATATCATCCAATTTTGGCAAAAAGAACTGTGTAATCATGTCGCAATATCGAGTACCAGTAACAGTCACTGCTTGACCAGCATCATTTTCAAAAAAATATGGCCCAATTATGCCTCCAGCCCAAAATCCACACCATACAGTCACGCGTTGTGGATGCATTTGTTTTTCGACAATCACATGTGGGTTCTCCGAACACCGAATGCGGCAATTTTGGCGATTGACAAAGCCATCAAGATGAAAATGTGCTTCATCGCTTAGGATGATTTTGCTCGAAAAATCAGGGTCCATTTGTTGATGTTCAATAATCCATTCAACGAACTCTCTTCTCTGTCCATGGTCATTAGGCTTCAATTGTTGTGTTAATTGAATGTTGTAGGCATGAAGACACAGATCTTTGGTGAGTATACGCTGTAGAGAGGTTCTTGAAATTTGCAATTCTTGTCCATGACGTCGAATTGAGGTTCCTGGATTGTCAGCAACACTCTCACGCACTGCTTCGAGATTCACATTTGAACGGCTTGTTTTTGGACGACCAGTGTGTTTGGCGTCTCCAAGGGATCCAGTCTCCATGAATTTTTCAATTAATCTCTTCACAGTTGACGAAGTTCAAACACTATTCCGAATATATTTTGTATGAAATTTTCGAACTGCAGCCGCCAAGCTTTCACTATTTTTGAAATATTCTTTAATAATGAAGACACGTTGTTCTATCGTGTAACGCTCCATTTTTAGTAACCCTTTACTGTTAGCTGTCAAATTGCTGTTTTTTAGGGTTGCCAACACCTTACTGCACAAATGGCGGCAAATTCAAATCTTGCGTTAATTTTGGGACACCCTTTAAGTGCGTTTTTTTGGTATTGCATATATAGTACCCTAAGAAATTGCCAACAAAACAATCCGCCAAATTTTTGTATTTAAAAATTGATAAAACTGAAAGAAGATCTGTCAGAATAATAATGAACAAACACACAAATAGAAGAAAGTTTTGTGAAAATCTAAAGTTAAAATTAATAAAATGGACAATTTTCAAGAAGAAATGGTAAGAAAACATCTGGAAATTGAGATTCTTTAAAAAAAAGTTCATTTAACAATTGTTTCAAGGTGGTTTGTTCTTGAAGCTCGCTTCAATTCTTTATATATCTGAACCGAGTTGAAATGACCTTGATTCGCCTCGATTCCGGTCGGAGATCACACAAAAATATAGTTTTGGTTTAATTAAATTAAAAAAAAATTGCACATGGAGTAGATAGCATATTCTTATATGGTGCTGAACTATTCAGTTTTTCATTGTTTAACACAAATCAAACTATCTCACTTGCACTTCATAAGAAACATCGAAAAACCATTTGCATTTAAGAAATTGTTGTCAAACATAATCATTTTTTAATCTTCTTGTGCCGTGGAGACACCATGAAGATTTATTAAACCTAAACTGAAATAAACCTTTGGTGGAAATATCGCAAAACATAAATATATTTTCTATTGTTTTCTCTTGCAAAATAAGCCCAGTTAGTCCATTTTCACTAACAAAACTAAATAATGTCAACAGTAATAGATTGATTTTGTCTCCCCAATAAAAAACACACATGATTCCACATTCACAAATACTCAACGAACACATCCATCGAGATACAAATGCAATATCAATCGGACCAACATTTGAGAACGAAATCCCATAAGATACATTCGAGACTCGTATAAATGTCAAAAACCCATCCATAGTAAGATTGTACTCTTACTTTTATCGGTCTTATTCATACTATGGATATTGTTTTTGTGTAAAATCCTACTTCAGTATTGATAGATTTTCTAACAAAACACGGGTATTGCAGACAAAAATAGAAGTAGTATCCAACTGCGGATAGGGTTTTGACGTTTGCTCGAGTCTTGAATATAAACTTTCGTAAAATTGATAAATTTTTTGTAAGTCAAAGGCATGTTCATAGATTTTAATAAGTATACTTTATGTGAACTTGACAACAAACAAAAAAGAAATAAATCAAATTCGAAACACAGAAAGAGAAACGTCAAAAACATGCAAGGAATATCCTACCCTCGCGTGTAGTAAAGTAGTGAAATTATATTGAGATTGTTCTTTTCATTAACTTAATTTTTACTTATATTAAAATGTTTACATTATGTTAATATAGATTCAGAAAATCTAGACGTTTATTTAATTAATTTTAGTTTTACAACTAAACAATTCAATATTTAAAGAACAATGTCTTACTTATTAAAAAAATGTGCCCACTCAACGAGACAACATACTATAAAAGAGCTTAACCTTACAATTAGAAGAAGAATACAAAAATTTAAATAAAATTAGGGATAGAAACATGCATTCCATACACCAACTGTGTGTGCAAGGAGGGCAGAAGGCCATTTATAAAGAGCAAATGCAAAGAGGAATTTATTATAGTTCAGTTTTGCTCTCTCTTTAGTTTTTATGAGTGTACTAGTGAATCTTTGTACTGTATGTCAGTCTTAAACAATCTTAGGCTACTAAAAGATACTTAAATTTACTTAGAATTTATTACACAGCAAGGTATAATAGCCTTAAAGACCCTTGTACATTTAGCACATTTTGAGATTTCATGTCTTATCTGACACTTAACTAATGCAAAACAAAAACGCGACAGAAGTACAAACGCTCTTGACACTAGTTTTATAAGAAAAATGCTTAGTTTTGTATGGTGTTGGTGTTATAGATAACTGTGTAATCTCTCCTAAGCCAATGCGTTTTTGAAGTAGCACAATAAAGTCTTTTAAGTTCCCTAATTTTAGTAACCCATAGTTTCAGTGTTCACGCACTAACACTACAAAAATAAATCTTTTCAATTTGTGTATGGTCTTAATAAAAATTTTTCGGCCCTTAATAACTGTAGTGCGACTACCATTCGCAATAAAACTTAAATGGTATCTTGACTAGTCTTCAAAAAAGATAAATAAGTGAAAGATAAAATATTGCTTCTCATTCCAGTTTTCAACTTAACTTAGCTTATTATAAAGTCGATCTTTGAGTTTCCTGTGAATTTTTGTTTTCTTTTTTATGATTAATTGTTAAACTAAATATATGTACAGTTTTTTATTGTAAGCTGATTCGACTAAGTTATTTAATTATACGGAAATAGGATTTAAGCTAGAATATAAAATGGGCAATATTATCATGCAGCTGTTATTTTGTACGTTCACTGTAGCCACTAGGTGTCGCCACGCATAATCTCGTGATGGTACCATAGATTTTATTTACAAAGATGTTTTGGGAAACAAGGAGAATTCCAAATAAGTAGAATTTAGTTCGTTTGTGAAAGGTACGAGCGCTTAAGGCGATAGAGTGAATTTTTGATTTTCAACGAACTAAATTGCAGACAGACATTCTCCCTTTTTACCAGCTGCTGTCTAGACGTGTTCTGGCTAGATATAATACATTATAATTAAATTGTTTTTAAGTTAAGATTTTATCCGTTTGGATTATTTAATAAAACAAAAAGTATTCAACTACGTTGCGTATTATTTTGTTAATGAAGAAATAGTTCTTAGTTAATAAGACCGCTACAATGTCAATAAATAGTGCGCCATCTGTTGCATGCGAATATCGAAATAAAGTATGATTATTCAGTTCTTAATTCGTTCGGCTTCAATTTTCAAAATGGAAGATTTAAAAACAAATTATATACAAATTGTTCCTTAGTATATTACTTTCTTGATATATCCTTTTTGCAATTGTCCATTTCATTAAGTTAAAGGTAATTGTGGTCTGATTATAGCATTTTTTTTAAACACAGTTCTTAATTATTATGACAAATGTTTGGTCGTTTCAAATTTCAAATATTAATAATATCTTGCATTTTAATTATTTAAGAACAATCGTTATTGATAAGTCAACATTTTAATAAACGTTCAATATTTGAAATAGTTTATTTTTCTGAACCTAGACGAGTAAGCTATTATTCAGTATTCATATTTTAAGCATTTCGACATATAATAAAGAAGCACTCGTATTGGAAGCGCAGAGTTTTGGGTATATGTATAAATTAAATAACAAGTATCTCTTCTGTCCCTCAACGCCATCCCTGTTATAGTGAATATTATCTTGGTTCTCAGCGCCATCTCTATATTAAATATAAACCATATCTTCGCCGTAATATATATATGGAAATATTATTTACTGACCATTTATTGAAATTATTCACAAAAACGTGTTGCAAATCTTTCAAATATCTGATTTTCTTTCGATTTTCTAAAATATCAAATAATTTGTTTCCAACTACTTTTATAATTATTCCAGTTCAATCTGACATTCGCCTTTGCGCACATTCAAATTCGCTTCATATTTCCAATTGTCAAACTACCCTTCAAAAAATTAAAAAAAATAACATTTCCAAATGCAACTATCTTCGCTTTTAGTTCCGGGTTGCCCTTAATGGCCGCGTTTACTTCATCTAATTTCGTGCAGCAAGAAAATATTAAATTTCATGTAGAAATAATCGTTAATAAATTAACAATTACCGAAAATACACTGCGCGAATCAATATCCAATCGAAATCAATTCAAATAAACCACTAATGAAGTGATATAACGCGTCAAATTTAACATTATCCCAAGGATTCACAGCAGAAGCACCACCAACTAGCAATCAAGAACCCAACAAGAGAATCAAGAACAGCAAAAGAAGAAAAGAAATCCAATCCAAGTCCCAATCCCTCGCCAAAGTGAAGTGAATTGAATTGAATTCCATGCAATCGCATTCCAGTAACAAAAAAACAACAACAACAAAACAGTGATTGCCAGTTGCCACACATTACACTGAAATAAGAAACAAAAAAATACAAAAGAAAATCAATCATTTCGCCGCGAAATTAAAAGAAAATCAAGAGAAATTTGCGTAAATGTGTTCTGTTTTGTGTTTTCTTTAAATTCCAAGTGAATCGTGTTTAATTAAAAATACAAATCTAACAAAAAAGATACCAAGAGCTCTTCCTCGTCCTCACTCAGTGTTCGTTGTCGTTCCCTCTGTCAGTTACCCTGCCCCCATCGCGTCGTTGTCTTCTTCGACATCGACACCGATAACGACAACGTTTGTGCGTTTTTCTCCTAATTTCGTTCACCTGAAGTCGTCGAAGTCGGAGCTCCTCCAAGAGCAGCATCAACAACATCAAGAAAGAAGAAAAATTCGTCTCGTTTTTATTTTAATTTCTTTTTTAATTTTAATTTTTTTATTTGGTTTTATTTCTGTTTAATTTCGTGTGTCCCGTTGGTTTTTTTTTTTTGGTTAATTTTTATTTGAGTGCAAGTGCTTGAGATGTATTGAGTGAGTTATTTTCTAATTTCTGTAAATAAAAGAAAAGCTGAAGAATAAGTTTCCTTCGTCGCCGCCGCACCGCGCCGCGCCGTCAACGTCTTCGTTTTGTTCTTCTCGCCACGTGAAGCCGAGCCGAGTCCGAGAGGCAGAGATAAAAGAAAAACCACAAACTTTTGTTTGCTAATCAGAAATCTGTAGAATTGAAGAAGAGTCTGTGATCTTTTGCTGCGGCAGGTAGAGGAGTCAAGTGAATGCACTGCTCAATGGAGAGGAGCTTATCAGCTGGTGGAGGTGACAGTTCGAGTCAAACAACAAAAAACTCTAAAGATGGTAAGTCAAAAATTAAATTGAACGCTAGTCTCCAAATACCCAAGGCCCAATTACTAGGTTACCTTGGTTGTTTTGGGGATTCAACAAAAACCTGTAGTGGCAGAATATGTTCGTATTTAAACAGTAGCAATGAGTCCTTTCCACGTCCTCTAGGGATTTGGTTGTGTTGGAGTTATGAGTTTCCTTTTTTCATGAATTCCTAACATGACTTTGACAGAAGCAAGCAGGGTTGCCATGACACATTGTATTCAAAATTCTATTGGGAAAGCAAGTCTTATATTGATGGTTTTGATTGAAGGATTAGTTTTTAGTTTTGTTTAGTCTTTTGAACTTATAATGGTGACATTTAAACAAAAGCTTAATCTTAAACTTTAAGTAGCCAAAGAATTAATTTGAATTGAATTATAAAATACACTAACTCTGGGTTAGGTTAGGTTAAAGTGGCTGTCCATGATGGAAACGGACACACTTAGGCCAGTTTAATGGACCATTGTGATACCATATGAATCTTGAGGCTTCCTCCTAAGCTTAATGGAATCAGCTTGAGTCCCTTACGAAACTTGAGAGGCTGACTATGCTGATATGATTAAGATCCTTTAGATCGTTAAAGAAGAATTCTACTAGGTAATTCGTGCGTTTTCGAGCTAAAGCAGGGCATGTACAGAGAAGGTGAAGAACTGTTTCCTCATCCTTCTCGTCCACACAGGTTCTGCTAAGTTATTTGAGAACACGACTAGCCGCTTGGCGTGCCTTTCTATTAGGCAGTACCCGGTTGTGGCACCTGTTATCGAGCTAATATGAGATCTGCTTAGAGATATCAAGCACCTTGAACGTTTTAAATCCAGTGTTGGCCAGATGTTTTTTGTGACCTGACAAGTGGTGATGTTTTTCCACCTGGTGTTTGCCTTCTTCGTAGCGTCTTGCATTAGCAACTGTTTACAAGTAGCGATTGGTATGCCAGTAGTTGCCAAACGTGGTAGCATGGGCTGTACTGTACCGTTCCTGGGGAGTTCATCTGCCTTACAGTTACCTGGAATGTCTCTATGGCCCTCTACTGTTGTGCCATCTCCATTATAGATCATCGACAGTTATGGGCTATTATAGAGTTTGTAGAGACGGAGTCCAGAGATTTGATAGCGGCCTGACTATCTAAGAAGATACGGATATCAGATATTGATATCACGTTTTATTTAAGCCAGAATAAGACTTCTTTTATCGCCAAAAGTTCCGCCTGGAACACTCTACAATGATTAGGAAGGCGAAATGAGAGACTTAATTTCAGTCGTTCAGAGTACACATCTCCATCAAACCCTTCTATTGTATTTGAACCATCTGTATAAAACTCTAACATTGAATCAAAATTTCATAACCAGTTGTTGCTATCAAAATATTTTTTTAAAGCGTATGGAAACTTGGCACTAATGTAATTTGATAATGTTTCTAAAGTAAAGAGTTTGAGTTAATGAATTTAGTTTGACCTAAAAATATATTGCTTCTCCTTTTAGAGCTTACTTAATTACTAAAGGTAGCGCTACAGTCCGGGGCGGACCTGGGCGGACCTGGGCCTCAACCAACAAGCGTCTCCAGCCAGCTCGGTCCCTAACTAACTGTCTCCAGTTGCGCACGCCCAGTTGGTTAAGGTCCTCTCCCACCTGGGTGCGCCACCTGAGTCGCGGTCTTCCTCCACTGCGCCGTTCCACAGGATTGGATTCGAAGATGTTCCGGGCTGGAGCGTTGATGTCCATTCGCTCTACATGACCTAGCCATCTAAGCCGTTAGACTTTTATTCTGCTAACTAGGTCAGTGTCGCTGTACAGTTCGTCATTATATCTTCTCCTCCATTCTCCATCTATGCCTACGGGCCAAAAATCACCTGAAGAATTTTTCTCTCGAAGCATCCTAAGATGCTCTCATCTTTCTTTGACAGGGTCCAGGCCTCAGCGCCATAAATGAGGACCGGGATGATGAGTGCCTTATAGATGGTGATTTTAGATGCTCGAGAGAGGACTTTACTTCTCAATTGGCTTCTAAGACCAAAGATGCAGCGATTTGCAAGAGTTATTCTTCGTTTGATTTCAGCGCTGGTGTCGTATTCTGTGTTTATAGCGGTGCCTAGGTAGACAAAGTCCTTAACTACCTCGAAGTTATAGCTGTCCATGGTGACGTTTTGTCCAAGACGTCGTTGTTCAATGTCCTTTTTTGATGACAGCATATACTTGGTCTTGCCCTCATTGACCACTAAACCCATCTTCTTCCTCCTCCTCCTCCTTTTAGAGCTGGATAAGAATAAATAAATAAGATGGTGCAACAGTCCGTTCAGAACTAGGGCCCAATGACTTACAACTTTCAACCATTCCTGTATGCGAGAAATATTTGACAGGTTCAGGCGACATAGGGGACTTAAAAGTAAGTCATGTTTATATTATCTGATTGGCTGTTAAAAAATTTCCTTCCAATTAAGGCCATTTCATTGGAAAGTTAGTCGGGAATAATCTCCCTTAATAAAGCACAAAATACGAGTCGAGATAGACTTTTACTTTGCCTAAGAAGTTTTATTTATGTTTTTAATAGTTTCTGCACGATCAGCATAAAGTAAAGATTAGTGAAGTAAAGTTCCAAATTTGAAGTTTATGGCACTTTACCGACTATCTAGATGCCTTGGTCAAAATGTAGGTTCAAAGAAAGTAGTTGACTGCAAATTATGTACCTTATGTTGTCTGAACCTGTCCATTGTCTGGGATAGAGGTGACCTACAGTTTTAAGCCGAATCCGAACGGCTTGTTTGAGAAAGCACTTTTTTATCACAAGAACTACTATTGGAGGAATTGTCAATTCCTCTCAAGAGGCAGTGAAAAAAAAACTTTGGGTAGCACAGCCAGAGATTGAACAAAAGACCTCTAGAATGACAGTCCAACGCACTAACCATCACGCCAAGGGCACTGCTGGATAAGGATTTAAATTCTACAGTTTTCCTCTAAGCATATTTTCTTTAGAAACTTAAGTATTCGAGGACCCATCAGGGAGAGAAAAATGTTTTCTTTCACTCTGTGGTGTCCAAAGTGTTTCCTCCTTTTGGTTATAAGTACTTTCCATTTGTTTAAAAAGTAATCAGTTGTTTCCCCATGGGTTCAGCTTATTTTACTTTGGAATAATTATGCCTGATAATTTGTAGCTAGCCTGTTCCATCGGTATGGATGTTCTAATTCTAGGCCAGAGAAATTCTAAACAAGTCACTTCTTGGTCCATAGAAGTCGAAGTTTCCACTTAAACACCATTTCTTGAAACTTAACTTCCTTCTAAAGTTTTAAAATTAGATGTTTTGGTCGTGACATCTCTTAGGTGCCAGTTATAGCTATCATTGGTGTTCATCATTGAAAACAAATATTGGATTTTTTTTTTGGCAGGTCGTTTATAGCTATCATTAAAAATGTCTGTTTAGAGATAATCTTAAAAGATTTCAGGCCGAAATATTGGTGTCAATTCTCTCTAATTGACTTTCTCCGTTCGTTCTGTCATATACAAACGGGACCATTAAAAATATCCGATAATATTTCACCCTCAAAGTTATCTAAAGTGACTTCACTCTTAGCAGAGTCAATGTTTTATTTACTCAATTAGGTGAGCGATAGTTTTAACAACAATAAGAGTGTTCTAGCGTTGTTTATTGATCTGACCAAAGCATTTGGTTGTTTTCTTTTATAATAAACACACACTTAAGGGGATATTACTACCCTTATTATGAAGAATCACTGTGTGAGCACTAGAAAGAGAAGAGAGGGTTTAAAAGGAGATGTCGGTGCACATTGGTTTTGAATTCCTGAATATTGCAATGACTAGGAAAGACAGAGTGTGGTAAGGCATTCCACATTCGCGTAGTACGGCTAAAGAGCGAATCTCTGTATTTGACAGTACGGCCGAGGGTATGCTTATGAGCATTCCTAGAAGCTCGAGTTTTACGGTTGAACTGTTTAAGAGGAGGAATGCAACTGGCTATTTACTAGAGCATAAGCTGTTAAAATAACGATAAAAAGGGTCAGACAAGAGGCCTTACGACGATGTTCAAGCGAAGTAAATGAACTTATGATGATACTATCAATTTAAATGCTCTACGTTCAATACCATCCAAGAGGCTTAAGTAAGTTGCAGGAGCACCTTCCAAGAAATGGGAGTTATACTCAAGCTTTGAACGTATATAAGTCTTGTAGATAACAGTCAGATCAGAAGGGGTGAAATATTGATTGCATCGCCTAAGGAAACCACACCTTGCGACATTTTTGACGACATCGCGTTCCACAAGAATATCGAGGTGTTCAGTCTCATTGATGCAAGTGCCATCCAACGATAATAGCAAGGGGGTATATCTCACTTTAACGATACAAGACAGCATTGCGTTTTCGAAGCATTAAATTTCACGCGGTTTCTTAATGCCCATTGAACAATGCTGTTTAGGTCGGAATTTAATGAGCTTATCATATTTTGTCGTTGCGGTCCCACATCCGAAGAAGGCGAATGTGAGTCTGAAAACGAATATGAAAAACTAAGAGTACTATCGTCAGCGAAACAATGTATTGGATAAGATGTGGCAGACAGGAGATCATTAATAAAAATTAGAAAGAGTGGTGGAGATAGAACAGAGCCCTGGGGCACACCAGCATTCATTGTATGGTCTTCAGACTTAAATCCATCCAATACTACTTATATTGAAAGATCCGAAAGGTAATTACTAATCCAATGAAGCAGGGGTTCACGCAAACCGAAAACACACATTTTCGATAAGAGAGCCTAATACCAAACCCTATCAAATGCTTTTGAAATTTCAAGTGTAATAATCTTACTTTCTCAAAAGCGATGTAAAGATTGGTTTCACTGTTCGGTGAGATGAACCATGAGATCACCACTGGCCCTATTGCTTCGAAAGCCGTACTAATTTGGTCAATTATCAGATCCTTTTAGGAAAAATATATAAAACTGGATTTAGAGGCCCGGTTTTCGATTGGTTTGCTTCCTATTTATCCGCAAACATCAAAAAGTTAGAATCTATAGAATATTTAGCGATGTTCAAGAGCTTTCTACCGGTGTTCCCCAAGGATCTGTGCTAGGTCCAATATTGTTTTTGATATACATAAACCCTGTCTTCAAACAATCATCAATTAGCAAAATAACAGCGTTCGCTGATGATATGGCTCTGATATATGTTAGCAATTCGCTATTTGAATTGATCGCTATTTTACAAAAAGATTTAAATGTACTAAGATAATGGTTTTCAAGGCGTGAGCTCATTTTAAGTGAAAAAAAAAAAACAAAAATAATGGTTTGCAATTTAAAACAAACAGCTCCAATCTTGGACTGTTAGTTATCTTCCATTCAGGAACATGCAAGAAACTTAGCTTAGCTACACATTCTTGTAGAAAATCCAGCTTTGAACATATGACACCTTGTTCCAATGATTGTTTTGAAATCGAATTCGTAATAGTTTTAAATGTTTAGGAGTTACAATTGACAAAAATTTAAAACAGAGAATTAAAAAAGTACTTAATGTCCGTAACACGTAAAATGTTCTTATTAAAACGAACTTGTACAAAAAATCTATTAACAACAATATATTATGGGCTCGTTCATTCTAAGCTACAATATGGAAGAACTAGTTGAGGAGGTGCAAATCAAAACACGCTTGATCCCATAATTACATCGCAAAAACATACTGTCCGAATCATTTGTAAGAAATCAAGGTTAACAAGTAGTTGGCCTTTATTTCAAGATCGTCGTAGCTTGCCGTTGAAACACCTTTATGTATATGCAGTTCTTCAAGTTTATTTCATGAGAAGTGGATACAGTCCACTGGATTGAAAGTCTGCCATATCAATACTCAAAGTTTGAATCCAAAATTAGATAGATTTTGGTATTTATTTATAAATTCTAAGATTGACATGGTTTGTGTTAGTGAAACATGGTTCTCTGTGGATTTGTTGAAATAAGGTGTAATAACAATAAAATAATGATAGGGTCAGTGTATCGTCCTCTTCGGAATATAGACATATCACCTCTCTTCTCAATATTGGATGAACTATTATATGTGTCACCGTCTGTTATCGTTGCTGGAGATTTTAGTAACAATGTCCTCAAGAGCTCTGAGCTTACGGATAGAATGGCATCTCTTGGCCTATTTCCAGTAAATACTTTAACACCTACTCATTTTACCAAGGACTTTAGCACTCCACTTGACTTGTTTTTTGTTAGTCATCTTAGCAAAGTTCTTCTGTATGACCAACTACCTGCTTCTTATTTCTCTCATCATGATTTAATTTATTTAACCTTTGAATGTACACCAATGAATCAACCTTCTAATTAAAGCTTTAGAGATTTTAAAAATGTCGATAGACGGCAGTATGTATGTATGTGTGTTTATTTAGCTTTTCAACTATTTGATTACAAATGATATAAATTTACATTAATTTTATATTATATGGAGTGGAATAAGAGAGCTTAACATCAAAGAAATAAATAATTTAACAATTTTTTAAATAAACTTAATAATATAATTATGTATATGAATGTTTATAATTTACATTTATAATGATACATTGCGCTGAGTTTTTATATGCGCTATAATTTTTCGTTTGAAAACTTTTACATTTAATTCAGTCTTTAATTCACTTGGTAAATCATTGAAAGCTTGAAGTCCTTTGTAAAAAATACTGTTCTGACTCGCAGTTGTTCTTGCCATAGGTAGTCTAAAATCTTGATTGTTTCTTAAATTAAAGGGTTGCACATTACCAACATAGTTTAACAAACGTGACAAATAAAACGGCATGAGATTGTTTTTATTTTGAAAATAAATAGCAAAACATTCAAAAGGATCCTTTCTCTAACATTTAACCACATCAACACATCCAACATATAACATATAGGTGTATAAATATTGCACTTTAAGATAATTCTCATGGCTTTGTTTTGAAGTTTTTGGAGTCTATTTAACATACTTTGATTCGACAAAAAAAGGACAGATGAACAATATTCAAAATGGGGTTTTATAATTACGTTAAATATTTGTATTGCACTTAATGTTGATATGTTTTTACGAATTCGTTTAAGTAGATTTATTTTTTTAACAATTTTCTTTTCAATATAGTCAATATGTTTATTAAATGTCAACTTATTATCTATGACAACACCAAGATATTTTATATCTGCTACCATTTCAAGATTTTGACCATCAACTTTTATATTTACAGCAGAATCTCTTAAATTATTACTTAAAATCATAATTTTGGTTTTAGCAACATTAATCTTTAATCTATTTGCTCTGAGCCATAAACTAAGACTATCTAAATCAGATTGCATTTTCATTACACCATCTTCTAAGTCGTCACATTTTAAAAACAATAAACCATCATCTGCAAATAATGCACATTCACTATTTCTTAAAACTTTTGTAATATCATTTATATAGATGTTAAATAAAAATGTTCCTAAAATAGAACCTTGGGGAACGCCAATATTGATTGCAGCTTCTTCTGATATTACATTGTTCACTTTAGTTTGTTGTTTACGATTTGACAGATACGAGGTCATCCAATTTAATGATTCAGCACGAACTCCATACTGTTCCAATTTTTCGAATAAAATTGCTCTATCAACTGTCTCAAATGCTCGTTTTAAATCAAGAAAAACACATATTATTTTCGTTTTTGTATCGAGTTGTTGTTTCCAATTTGCGATTACCATATTAAGTGCACTTTCACATGAATGTTGTTTTCTGAACCCGGACTGGTTTTCAATTATCAACTTATTATTTTCGAAAAATGATTCCAGTTGAATATATGCAACTTTTTCGAGCACTTTTTCATAAAGAGGGAGGGCATTAATTGGTCTAAAGTCTTCGCATTTTTTTGAATTCTTAACTTTCGGGATTGGAGTTATTTGAGACACTTTCCAAGAGTTCGGAAACTCACCATCACTAAAAGACTGGTTTATTATTTTCACCAATGGAGGACCAATCCAATTGATCATGTCTTTAAAAATCTTAATATTTATATAATTAGGATCTCGTTTGTTTTTAATTTTATCAAAAACTTTTTTCAAATCAGCCAATTGTATTTCAGAAAAAGTGAACTCTATCGGGTTTCTTGTAATATAATTTACGAATGGGGCATAAGGGATGGAGTCATTGATTTCCGTTATACTTTCAACAAAATACTTATTAAACTTGTTTGCTATAATTGAATTGACACTACACATTACATCTTTCAACACAATTTCAGAGATTAGCGATTGTTTTTCTTTAAGAACAAATTGTTTAATATTTCTCCACATTGATTTTTGATCAGTTGAACTGATTATTTTATTTTTAATAAAGTTACTTTTTGCTTTGTTTATCTCGTATTTGTAATTATTTCTCAAATTTGTATAACTATACCAATCTCTCGAATTATTTGTAAAACGGGCCTTATTATAAGCGGCAATTTTTTGATGTTTCAATATTCGAAGTTGGTTACTAAACCATTCAAATCCATCTTCACACACGTTTATAGTTTTAATAAATGAATTTGCAGTTTGTTCGATAATATTTTTAAATATCAGACTCATTTCATTCGTTTCATTTAGATAACAAATGTTATAGATGTTACTTAAATTTAAATGATATTCAAAATTTGCTCGATTATATTTCAGCACCGTCAACTTTTTCTTTTTAATCTCTTTTTTTATTTTTATATTAATATTGATTAAAACAGATTCATGATCGGTAATTTTGAAATCAGGGGCAGTTTTAACCGTAATTTTTTTTGAATTCGTAATAGCAAAGTCAATTAGCGTTTTTGAAGATTTAGTTATTCTAGTGGGAGAATTCACAAGTTGTTTTAAACCGTTTGTTTTTATATATCTTTCAATATTTTTCTTGTAAACGTCATTTGACTGGAACCAGTCGATATTAAAGTCACCAACGATAAGTATTTCGTCCGAACGCTCATTAAGTTCATCAACCCATTCAATAAATTTTTCACAAAAAACACTTTTTGAGCAACTTGGTGACCTATATAATGCCACTAGTATAAATGAGTATGTTTCACAAAAAACTCTTAATGACAACCACCAGATATCCTTGTTTATTGATAAAACTTGTAGAGTTTCAGTTTGCCACCTTTCATTCACAAAAATTATTACACCACCGGTATGTCTTGATTCACTGTCACATCTGTTAATATTATAGTTCTTTAAAAATAGTTCATTGTCATCGATTTCAGAGGTTACGCAAGTTTCAGATAATATTATAAATTCAAATCGGTTATTTTGCACTACTGTTTCAAGTTCAGTGAAGTTGCTCAAAATACTTTGGATGTTTAAATACAACGCTTGAACATGCTCTGGTTGCTAAAACTCTACTTTGTTTTTTTCCAATTGATATTTATTTTTAAAAACTGAACAATTTTTATCTCTAGCGTCATGATTAACATCTAATGAAAACCCGAATTTTTTATTTGCATCGATACAATTATTACATTTAAGGTCATTACATGTACAATCTCGAGTGTCATGATCATCACCACATTTAGCACAAACTATTTTTTTGGAACACTTCCCAGCAATATGGTTAAATCCCCAGCAGTTAGAAATAGATCTCAATAATATTGAGTGGTTTCGAATATACGGTATCCTTTCTGTAGATGACCAAATATTATTTCTTCAAACGAATATAAAGTATCTCTATGACTTACATGTTCCCTTGGCTATAAAGCAGTTTCGAAGGAAAAATCAGTCTTGGTTTAACAATAATATTAAGGCTTTAATAAGGGAACGTCGAACTTAATAAAAAAATCACTTCAGTAACTATAGAAGGCCTTGAAAATAGTTCTAATGTGTCGCATTTTCCTGATTATCAATTGAATGAGCTGCCTTCACGTTTTTATATCTCTACGGTTGATGAGGCTGAAAGCCTCTTAGCCATCAAATCTAACACCGTGGGTATTGATGGTATACATCCAGTTTTCTTAAAAGCCATATTACCTTACGTTCTGAAATACATAACGCACACAGTTAACACAATCTTTATGACCAGTACCTTTCCCTCTGCTTCCAAACAAGCTAAGGTCATACCTGTTCTTAAAAATCGTGATTGTGGTAATTGTCGATCCATCGCCATTTTGCCTTTTCTTTCAAAAGCCGTAGAAAAATTAATTAATAACCAAATGCGCTCTTTTCTGAACAATAACAAAATGATATCATCCAATCAGTCTGGTTTCGGACCGAGGCACAGCTGTACCACGGCTTTAATTGAGGTGGTGAAAAACATTAGGCAAGCTATAGACAATGATAAAGTGACCATTCTCACTCTCTTAGATTTTTCGAAGGCTTTCGATACCGTCAATATCGAGAAACTTTGCGAAAATATTGAACATCTCTTTAATTTTTCTGCGCCATCAACAAATTTAATTCGGTCTTATCTTTCTATGAGATTTCATGCAGTTCATGCTAATGATGCAATGTCTTCCTTTCTTCCTTTGCATTGTGGTGTTCCTCAGGGTTCAATTTTGGGCCCTTTGCTATTTACAATGTATATCAATGAACTTTCTTCTTTGTCGCTTAGCTCATCCATACACATGTATGCAGATGATGTGCAACTGTACCACAGTTTTCCATTAGGTATGGCTAAGAATGGTGCACATGAAATTAATGAAGATCTTTTTAAATCGTAAGAAATAAAAGTACTTAGTGATTTCAAAAACTAATATAGATACCTCATATTTTCCCGAAATATATTTTAACAATTCTGTAACCGATTTTGTTGCTTCTGCAAAAATCCTTGGTCTTACTTTCGATACAAACTTAACCTGGAAGAGTCATATAAAAATTGGGTTAGGTAGGATCTATGGTGGTCTTCGTTTTTTGTGGGTTAGCTAAAGTTTTGATCGTCCCTATTATGCTCTACTGCAGCGAGGTTTTTAGCAATTTAATTTTTTTTCTGCTATTTGTAAATTATAAAGAAGAAGAAGAAGAAGGGATTACCGAGAAAGTTATTCCTTCTAATGGAGAGTGCTGGACATGTACATAGAAGGTGTTGGACTGTTTCCTCTACCTTCTCGTCCATGCAGCTTCTACAGAAGTCATTTGTGTAGACCCCTAGCCTCAGAGCATGTCTTCCTATGAGGCAGTGTCCTGTTATAATTCCAATTATAGAGCTTTTGTCTGTTTAGAGATATCAAGCCTTTTGACCGTTTTAAGTCTATGCTTGGCCATATTTGCTTGGTTGGTAGGCAGGTGGTACTCTGTGACCATCTAGCATTTGTTGATTCTAGAGCATATTGTTTGAGAAGATATTAGCATGTAGCAAGTGGTGTTCCTATGTTATGTTTTTGTCTAACATTAGGCAAAAGTGTTCCGTTTTTCGTGAGCTCATCTGTTTTGAAATTTCCCTGAATGTCTCTGTGGCCCGGCACCCAAATGAGGTGAATATTAAACTGTTCCGTCATCTCATTCAGAGATGATCGACAATCTTGGACTATTTGAGAGTTTGTGAAGATAGACGCGAGTGATTTAAGAGCGGCTTGGCTGTCCGAGAAGATTCGTATATGCTTGCAAGATATAACTTTTTCCTTGAGCAAGGATAGTGCTTCTTTAATCGCCCAAAACCATTCCTATGCTAAAGCTTACTTTTCCGAGTAATTTGTGCATAGTAGTAAATTTCTAACATCAAATCCCTGAGTTTTGAATATCTTTTCGCAGTGAACATTTCGTATTCCAAATATTTTCTTATTTTGATTTTTCGTGTTGAACGGAATCACTTTGCTTTTTAGAACTGTGATAAAAAAAAAAAATTAAGTTAGTTTCAAACTAACAGTGATGGCAACCCGTATAAGTACAACATTGTGTTTGCATTTGTATTGTGCGCTGCGCATACAAACAAACATACATCAACATCATAGCCTATCTATATGAGGCCTTTTCTTGCAATAGTTGAGGTTGAGGGTTTTTCTTGACAATTCCTGATTTTCTGATTGAACAACATTTCTGCCTTCGATTGCTTGAACATTTTTGTGTGCTAAAAACTTGTTTCGCCACGAAGAATGTTGGTTGTACAAAAAGTACAAACAAAATAAAAACAAATTAAGCCGGCTAGAGAGTATAGGTACCTACCAGAAAAATTGTTTCTTCTGGATAGAGCATGCAAGCTAGGTTCTAGTTTTTTATCATCTTGGAAAAAGTTATAGTTGGTACCTACGAGAAGACGTTAAGAAAATGACAATGTCATTTTAACGTCTAAAAATAAATGAACATATAGATATACCCACGTTAAATAAAAGGACAAACAAATAAAAAGGAAGTAGAAGAATTTTTCATATTTTCTACTCTTAACGAAAATAATGTTGAAGAAACACACAAAATAATAATAAAAACGTTAATGCGATGTTCATTTGAAGAAAAAGTGTCATCAGAGATGATAATTTATTATGATGCTGTTGCACTAAGTCCCACGTGGATTTTTCTTTTCGTTCATTTAATGGAAATTATGGAATAAAGTGTTTTTATTTAAGTTTTATTCTTTTTTTGAACGATGTCGAACTTACTCAACAAAGAGTATATTTAAGGTAGAAAATGATTATGAGGATATTTTTGAAACACTGATGTACAGTGTTTTTTTTTTTTAAGAATTTACTTATGCACACTCAAGGCGTTCATGTGAGTGATAAGACAAAATGTTACTGATGGGAATTTCATCAATAGCTAATAGGTTTTGAGAACGCCAACATTTGTATTCAATTTCTTCCTAATTTGCAAATGATTGTTTTACAAGCTCTGTTGCAAAGTTAATCCATAATTCGGAAAACAAAATTTACCTATAAATTAAGGACCAAGATCAAGAATGACAAAATCAGTGATTTACAATTTCTTAAATAAATAAAATAAAATAAAATAAAACTTTAAAAAAAAAAAAAACGTATAAAATTTGCAAAATCTCATCGATTCTTTATTTGAAACGTTAGATTGGTCCATGACATTTACTTTTTGAAGATAATTTTATTTAAATGTTGACCGCGGCTGCGTCTTAGGTGGTCCATTCGGAAAGTCCAATTTTGGGTAACTTTTTCGAGCATTTCGGCCGGAATAGCCCAAATTTCTTCGGAAATGTTGTCTTCCAAAGATGGAATAGTTGCTGGCTTATTTGTGTAGACTTTAGACTTGACGTAGCCCCACAAAAAATAGTCTAAAGGCGTCAAATCGCATGATCTTGGTGGCCAACTTACCGGTCCATTCATTGAGATGAATTGTTCTCCGAAGTTTTCCCTCAAAATGGCCATAGAATCGCGAGCTGTGTGGCATGTAGCGCCATCTTGTTGAAACCACATGTCAACCAAGTTCAGTTCTTCCATTTTTGGCAACAAAAAGTTTGTTAGCATTGAACGATAGCGATCGCCATTCACCATAACGTTGCGTCCAACAGCATCTTTGAAAAAATACGGTCCAATGATTCCACCAGCGTACAAATCACACCAAACAGTGCATTTTTCGGGATGCATGGGCAGTTCTTGAACGGCTTCTGGTTGCTCTTCACTTCAAATGCAGCAATTTTGCTTATTTACGTAGCCATTCAACCAGAAATGAGCCTCATCGCTGAACAAAATTTGTCGATAAAAAAGCGGTTTTTCTGCCAACTTTTCTAGGGCCCATTCACTGAAAATTCGACGTTGTGGCAGATCGTTCGGCTTCAGTTCTAGCACGAGCTGTATTTTATACGGTTTTACACCAAGATCTTTGCGTAAAATCTTCCATGTGGTCGAATAACACAAACCCAATTGCTGCGAACGGCGACGAATCGACATTTCACGGTCTTCAGCAACACTCTCAGAAACAGACGCAATTTTCTCTTCTGTACGCACTGTACGCATTCGTGTGGTTGGTTTAATGTCCAATAAAGTAAACTGAGTGCGAAACTTGGTCACAATCGCATTAATTATTTGCTCACTTGGTCGATTATGTAGACCATAAATCGGACGTAAAGCGTGAAACAAATTTCGACCCGAACACTGATTTTGGTAATAAAATTCAATGATTTGCAAGCGTTGCTCGTTAGTAAGTCTATTCATGATGAAATGTCAAAGCATACTGAGCATCTTTCGCTTTGACACCATGTCTGAAATCCCTCGTGATCTGTCAAATACTAATGCATGAAAATCCTAACCTCAAAAAAATCACCCTTTAGTACTACCCTCAACCATTCTGGCAAAGTTTTTTTTAAACTATTTATTTTATTTACTTTTAATTAAGGAAAGACTTATTTTGTAGATTAACTTTGAAGTTTTCAACATTTTTTGTTGTTAGGACTGATTATTTGAGTCATTTTCAGTGGTCTACTCTAACCCTAACCCTTATTCAAATCCACCTTCCATTGCTGTTTTTTATTAAATTTCGTTCATGTAGTAGATTGGGTTGAACAGCACCATTTCTGGCGAGTTGATCTGCCTTACAGTTTCCTGGAATGTATCTATACCCCGGCACCCAGCAGGGCTGAATATTAATTAATTGTTGTGCCATCTCCATTAGAGTTTGTAATTGTGCCACCTAGAATTTGCTATCGCAAAAGCTGTTTCCTTTAGCATAAGTTTACATGTGGCTATCGGTATACCTATGTCCTCCCTTTCAGGTGAAATAGGCATGACGATTCCATTTTTAGCGAGTTTATCGGCTCTACAATTTCCCGTGATGTCTCTGTGGCCCGGAACCCAACATAGGTGAATGTTAAATTGCTGCGCCATCTCCATAGGAGACGATAGACAATCGAGGGCCGTTTGAGATTTGGTTGAGACACCATCAAGAGATTTAATAGCAGCCTGACTGTCAGAGAAGATACGGATATCAGAGGTTGATATCACGTTTTCTCTTAGCCAGGAGAGAACCTCTTTGATCGCTAAAATTTCCGCTTGGAAGACGCTACAATGATTAGGAAGGCGGAATGAGATGCTTAGATTAAGCTTTTCTCAGTACACACCACTACCAACTCCCTCATTTGTCTTGGGTCCATCTGTATAAAAATGAATACTTTTGTTATCCAGGAGTTTTTTGTCTTCTCAATCATCTCTGGATGGAATGGATACCTGGAAGTTTTTTCCAAATAGGGGTTTAGAAATAGTCTTGAGTCTTATAGCTGTACTCGCTGCCACTTGTTTACAGAAGATGTCGAGGGGTGTCAGATGGAGGAGAGTGTCTAACGCTGCTGAGGGTGTGGTTCTCAATGCCTCGCTTTTGCAGAGACATGCAGTGCGTTGGACTCTGCTGAGTTTGTCGTAGTATGTGACTTTGCAGTCCACCATACTGCAACCCCGTACATAACTATTGGTCGGATTACCGATGTGTATAGCCAGTAGGTTATGCTAGGTTGAAAACCCAATTTACTTCCTATGGCTTTTTTGCAAAGGAAAAGAGCTGCTGTAGCTTTTTAAATTCTTTCCTGTATATTAGATTTCCAACTTAATTTTTTGTCCAATATCAGACCAAGATATTTGGCTTCATTGATAAAAATTAGTGGTACACCTTTTATTGAAGGAGGTACAATTTCTGAGATCTTGTATTTCCGTTTTTTTGAGGATTAATACTAAGTATGCAGTGATCAGTCCATCTAGTGAGCATATTAAGTGCATTTTGGAGGAGGTCTCTTAGTGTATTAGGATGTTCCCCTGTGACGGCGAAAGCAACATCATCGGCATATGCAACCACTCTGTAGCCTTCCCTCTCAAGGGATATTAGTAGTTCGTTAACCACTATGTTCCACAGGAGAAGGGACAGAACACCTCCTTGCAGAGTGCCTCTACTGACAGATCTTTTTGTGCCCAACTTAGAGTTGATGATCCTGCTTTTTAGCATTAGATTAATCAACTCACAGATTGAGTATTCGACGTTTAGGGTCGTTATAGCAGAAGTGATAGTGGATGTGTCAACGTCGTTGAAAGCTCCCTCAATATCCAGGAAGGCCACCATAGTATATTCCTTTTGCTCTAGGGAGTATTCGATAGTTCTTACCAGAGTGTGCAAGGCTGTTTCTACCGATTTCCCTTTGTAGTAAGCATGCTGAAACATTGATAGTCCTTTATCAATGCTATAACGTATATGGATATCGATCAATAGTTCCAGAGTTTTGAGAATAAAAGATAATAGGCTAATAGGTCTTAGGCCTTTAGGGTTGAAATGCGAGCATTTGCCCGCCTCGGGAATAAAACTAAATTTACATCTCTCCATCGCTGAGGTATATAGACCAGATTTATACAACTTTTGCAGATCATGTCAATGATGGGCAAAGTTATATCAATGGTAAATTGTAGCTCAGCTGATACGATGTGATCTGGACCTGGAGATTTATAAGGTTTGAAACTATTCAAAGCTTATATCAATTTTTCCTATGTAACCAGACCTTGAGGAAAAATTAAGTTATTACCCGACCCAGGACTGTTTGTTGTATTAACGGATTGGGAGCTATCCGGGAAGTGGATGTCTAGTAGCAGGTTTAGTGTTTCCTTGCAAGAGTTAGTCCATGTAAAATCTGAGTTTTTAAGACAGCTAGGCATGGTTGGATTTGTCGAGAGAATCTTCCTTATCCTTGATGCCTCCGAGGATTCTTCTATGGAGTTACAGAAGGATCTCCATGAGGATCTTTTGGTTATTCTCAATTCTAGTTTATACTTTTTGAAGGATTCTTTATAGTAGTCCCGATCTTTTGGTGTCTAGTCTTTTTTGTTCGATTGAAAAGCCTTCTACAATCTAGTTCAGCAGCCCACCAATATGGTTTCTCTAAGTTTCTGTCAAATTGCAGTTGAGGGATGGTATAGTCTGTGTGCGTTGGAATGTTGTTGTTAATCCACTGCGGCGAAACTTGGGGGCGAATAGCAGAGCTTGCAGTTATTTGTTTGCTAAATAAAGGGTGATTTTTTAAAAGCCATACAAAAAAACACATACAATTCAGAAAAATGCATGAAATCTTTATTTAAATCGTTAGTACGGTCCACATAATTTAATGTTTGAAGATTATTTCATGCAAATGTAGACCTTGACTGCGCCTCAAACGGTACATCCGCTTAGTCCACTACTCTTTCCAACATTTCGGCTGTCTACCAATGCACTAATCGAATCAGGCTTGTCTGTATAGACTTGAGCTTTAAGGTAGCATCACAACAAATTATCTAAAGGTGTTAAATCGCACGATCTAGGCGGCCAATTGACCCGTCCCAAAATTGAAATAAAATGTTCACCGAACTCTCCTCTCCGGTGGCATGTGGCATCGTCTTGTTGAAACCACATGTTATGCAAGTCAAGCTCTTACATTTTGGCCAACAAAAGTTGGATATCATCTCACTGTTCCAATGATGCCACCAGCCCATAAACCGCACCAAACCGTGACTTTTTGTGGATGCATTGGTAGCTCTTGCAATTCTTTTTGCTGATATTCACTCGGTAAAAAAGTGGACCTTCGGCCAGCTGTATTTTGAAAGGCAGCACACCTAAATCCTTCCACAAAATGTTCTACGTTGTAGAGTAACAGAGGCCCAATTGCTGCTAACGGCGACGAATCGATAATTGATGGTCTTAAAATTACACTGGCCGATGCAGCTGCTATATTTTCTTCAGTTCGTACTCTACGTAAGCGTTTTGGTGGTTAAATGTCCAACAATGTTAATTTGGTGCGAAATTTAGTCACGATAGCCCGAATAGCCGCTTCAGTGGGTCGATTAAACTGAGCATAAAATGGAAGAAGTGCGCTATAAACTTTCTTAACAGAGCACGCATTTTGATAATAAAATGCAATAAATTTTGCAAGCGTTGTTCATTTGTAAATCGATTCATGGGTTAATTATAGACCAAACTGAAGATGTTTGACAGTGAAACAAGACACAAAACGTGCGTCAGCTGTTTAAACCAGTTTTGCCAAAAAGATAATAGCTAAAAAATCACCCTTCACATATATCCTTTGAAGAATCAACAGTACAAAGAAAAAAAATTGCATCGTCTTGTTAAAAATATCCTTAATTTTTGATCGAAAAAAGTTTGTTAATATCTCTTGGTAACGAACCTCGTTTTAGGTTAACTCATAGCCGACCTCATTTACCAATAAGTTCGGCCTGATGATGCATCGTTCTCAGACCATAAGCTTCACAGCAGAGACTCCCTGTTTATGCACTACATATAATATCTTATGTCCCTAAACAAGGCAATGTTTGCTAACAAATTCATCGGGGCACGTTTAATCGATTAGACTGACCATAAAATGGAAGAAGTGCGCGATGAACTTTTTTAACAGAGCACGCAATTTGATAATAAAATTCAATAATTTGCAAGTATTGTTCGTTTGTAAGTCGATTCATGGGTAAATTATAGACCAAACTTAAGATATTTGACAGTGAAACAAAACTCGAAACCTGCGTAAGCTGTTTTAACCACTGACTGTTGCCAAAAATATAATCGCTTAAAAATCAGCCTTTATATCAAGAGGTGTTAGGTAAAGTAGGGTATCCAATTCCGCAGATCGGTTCTTGCGAAGCGATCCGCTTATACATAGGCAACCTGAACGTTGGACTTTATATTGTTTGTCGCGATTTATTGCTTTTCTAAAGCAGTTCGCTTACTGCCACACATTCATTAAAATCGGTCTGATTACCGATTATTTTGGCAATGACTTAAGATATTCCCTTCAAACTAAACAAATCATCGCATTTAAAAATTTCTACAAAATATACAAAACAAAATTCGTAAAAACTAGTGTTCGACCCCAATACCTCGAGAAAAAATTAAGGCTTTGACTTCAAAGTTATTTCATTCCTTGTAAAGTTTTGTTATTAATATAAAATACATTTTTTTAGAAAAATCGAATAGGTATTTTTTTTTTGCTACTTAAATTGGTAAAAACTGGTTTTCAAATAAAATTTATCAAATAGAAAAAGATATTGAAATCAAACTTACTTAAATTTGCAAAATATTGTTTTTAACTTTAAGTTGGTTTTAAGCGAAGTGCTATTGACAACTTTTTTCATACAAAAGACGAAAACCTACAAATACAAAAACAACTGATAGGCAATCTGGCCGTCCAGGCTAGAGGTTGTGACTTCCTGACCACGTAAAATTAGCCTAGTTGCGAAGCACCAACAAACCTCGGATACAGACGTATTTCCTCATGACGAACCAAGCAAACGAAATAAGGACATCGAACTTCGTGAAATGATAGGTTCTTATAAAACTACGTGCAGCTGTACAATTAGTGGAAGCCCTAAACTGCTGCAAGGCAGATATAACCGCCATCCTAGAAGTGCTATGGGATGCACGGGGCAAACGCAAATTAAAAAACTGCGATGTATGCTACGGCGGCAACTGCTATTTGGGTGTAAATTACTTGTTGGAACTAGACTCAGGCAAAAACTCCTGATTTTCAACAGTGTGAGCGAGCGCATCACAACAATTCGCATTAAGGCGAAATTCGCCAACATAAGTCTAATGTGCCCGCACGCCCAAACAGAGAAGAAAGATAAAGGCACCAAAGACATATTCGTATAGCTCTTGGGCAAGACATATGAGCAGTGCCCTGGCTATGTCTTTAAAATTGTCTTACAAGATTTTAACGCTAAGCTGGGAAGAGAAGACATCTTTGGTGGCACAATCGGCAGATACAGCCTGCACGACACCATCTTAGAAAACGAATTCCGGCTGATTGATATCGCTGTGGTCTTAAACGTCTGAAACACAATTCACACATCTTGCTATCCACAAGGGGACATGGAAATCTCCTAATGATCAATCTAATGTCGACCAGATTGGTCACATTGCAATCGACGCACGACACTTCTCCAGTATACATGATATCCGAATATTCCGAGGGGTCAACATTGACTCGGACCACTACCTTGTTGTAGCCAAGGTAAGGCTACGCATATCCCCATCCAAGCCAAAACAAGGAAGTACTCAAAATTTAGGAGAACAAAGAATGATATTGTCTTCAAACTTTTCTTTTCTCATACAAAATGTTGATGTTAATATTTTTAACAACTTTTAGAAATATCGACAGGTGGCATCTCCACTACTTTTTTCATTTATAAAAAAACCATATAGTTGATTTTTTTTAAATCCTACTGATTACGAATGATGGTGAACAGGTAAAAAAGTCGATACCATTTTTTGTTTGAAACAATACTTGAAGTCGATATGTCAATTAGTTCCTCAGATATGAAAGTCGTTTTTTTTTTCGAAACGAATGTACCAACTCACACAGACATCTCTCTTCAAATAATGGACTTAGAGTCTAAGAATCTTGAAACGTCGAGAAATGTAAACAAATTTAAAAATTTATAAAAATGTTCTGGTACTTTTTCTGCGAGCAAGTGATGTTATAGGTTTGGTAATGTAAAGTTCAAAGTTTGAAATGAATGACATTTGAAAAGCTTTCTTGTTACCTTGGTCTAAATCTAAATTGTTTATGTTTTCGTCTCTTTAAGCATATATTTCAAAAAATTCATTTACAAGACAAGCTATGCAAATTGATCCAACTGTGCTCCATAAATGTCCGATAATTCTTGAATGTCGTGTCGAAGTGTTATCTAAGTTCAGCCTTAAATCTCAAATTGAAAGTAGCCTCAGCTGTTTAAATTACCTGCCTAATGCAGAAACTTTAAAGAAAAGTTTTTATACCTAACTACTTGAGAATTTCGTCTGCATTTCTTGTCATTCTTTCGAATTTCTTTTCTTGCCACTTTATAAAAATGCATGCATTTAGTTGCAAGTAGAATAAATCTTTTATTTATGTCACTTTTATATGCATTTTATGTCGCCATTCCTCTTAATAAATCCACTTCCTCAAAGAAATTTTCATTCTTATTATAAACCAAACCAGGAAATAATAAATTAACAAAAACTATAAATAAAAAGTTCTCATTGCACATTTATGTACAGTCAGACAGAAAAATTTGCATACAAATTTAATAAAAAAAAAGCACCACAAACCAGACAAAAACTGACTAAGAAAAAAAAGTGGACTGAAAACTTGAATGTTACCTAAAATGGAAAAATCAAAATACTATGTATGCCATTTCCATACCCTACCCGACCCAACTACCTATTTTGTGTTTTATATTATTCAAAGCACAAAAAGAAATTAATTGCTATTTAATTTAATTTATTTACTTTTATAGATTTTGTTTTTTTTTGATATATGTAGATATTAATTCGATTGTTATCGAGGTAGAAAAAAAAAAACAAAAAATATTAATTACTTTTAAAATTGCTCTTAATTTGTTTGTGGCGGTATTTCCAAATATAGATTCCTCTACACTACACCTGGGTAAATTTTGTTTGTTTATTTAATTTATTTTGTTGTTATTTTTAAATTAATTAGGTATAGAGCCGCCCGTCCATTTCTATAATTTATCGATCTTCAATCGAACTCAAAAAAAATGTTGTGGCTCCAAATCTATGGATATGTATGTTTGATGTAGGTACACCCAGTTTTTAATAAGTAAGAGCTTAAGTTGCCACTTGCCACTTGCAACTCAACTAAACACAAACCACTAAAAATAAAACTCTACGTTCGCGCGTCATTATTTATCTTGTACCGGATGATGATTACCTAGTTCCATTCCAGCACGAGTAACAACAAATTGCTTTGGTAAAATAAGACGTTTCTCCATAATTTACAACCGCACTTTTACTTGTTTTAAAAAATGGAACAAAGTAGAAAATTATGGCAACTATGTAAGTGAAATAAAGTTTGCTAGAAATTATGGTATATATCAGGGTTGTTAGTTCGGTACTTTTCGTCTAAAGTTTAGATAATGGACTTTGGTGTGTTAATTCTACTTTAACTCAGCAATAGTATCTTTGATGATTTTATCTTCTTAGTTTGATTATGTTGATTTTTAAATCTTGAGATTTGGTCTGCACAAAATAAGAACGTTTATGTAAATCCGTATCAATAAAGGATAACAGAATTTAATTGTTTTACATGATAAGTTGAAAAGAATAGCTTGTTTATTGTTCTGAAATATTAAGTTTTTTGTTTTTAAATACAGCTATGGCAAAAATAACTCTAGTCGACAAGGTTTTCTTTCTCGCAATGAAATTGTGCTTTTCCAATGGGTTTTGATTCTTTTTATTCAAATCCGTCTTGCTTAAAAGTTGGTAGGTTTTCGTATTGGGTTTAAAACGTTGTCAGTTGAATTATTCTTAAAAATTTAAAAATTACCATCAATATTTTTCATATAAACAAAATAGTTTAGTTTGAAAATCTAGTTTTGTTAAAAAGATTTACAGTCGAAAACAAATGTTTACCAATTTTAGTAGCATTTCTTAAATTTTTACAAATTGGATGAATGAAATTAATTTGAGAGGTATCAAGAACCGAAAATCAATTTTTACCAAATTTGCGTACTATTTTTTGTTTTTTTTTTTTTTTTTATGAAAAAAATAAAAACGGATTGTTGGATTTTTATAAAAAAAACTACTGAATATCGAAATCTTGAAAAGCTATTTGAGTCTGAAGTAAATTTTTACCAAGTTTTTATATTTTGTAAAAAACTGTCAATTAGATTTTTCTCAAAATTTGACTGAATGTTAAAAAAAATATTTTTTAAAATATAAAAGTAGTTCAAAGATGTTAAATTTGTTACTTTTCGTTACACAACATTGTTTTGGAGATGTAATAATTTTGAATTCGTAAAATTTTCGACTCTAGGGACCTTGAAACCTCAATAAATGTCAAAATTTTCAATTCGCCAAATCGGTCTCATTACAATAACTTCCTAGGGGAAGTTAATAAATTATTTTTTTTTTATGATATTTATTTTTTATCATTTAATGACCACCACGCGCTAAAGCTAAGTGGCATGTGGCACCTTTTTGTTGAAACCACATATTCTTCAAGTCCTATTCTTAAATAGCAGACAAAAAAAGTCAATTATCATGACTATAACGCTCCGAATTGACGGTGACTGTCGTTCTAGCATCGCTTTCGAAAAAGTAAGGTCCAATGATACCTTTGGACCAGAGAGCGCACGAAGCAGTGACTTTTTGTGGATGAGGATTCTTAGAACACCAAATACGACAATTTTGTTAATTAACACACCCACCGGCCGAGTGAGAAATGTGATTTTCGACGCCAACAAAAATTGTGTTTGAAAAACCGCCCTTCACCGTCTATTGTTCAAGCACCCATTCGACGTATCTACGACGTTGTGAATGATCAGCTGGCTTCAGTTGTTGTGTGAGCTGGACTTTATATGGATGTAGGTGTAAATCCAAATGCAAAATACGCCATAATGTTACGTAGGACAGTTCTTGTTCCTTAGAGTTTTCGGCAAACTCTTTCACTTCTTCTTCTTAGATCATCAGACCTGTTAAGTCCGTTGGGGCCTCTACTACGACTATGCGCCATCGTGTACTGTTTTACGGAGATGTGTTTCAGCTCCCTCCAACCCTTGTATAGTGACGCTGATTCCGCCTCGACTGTCCTACGGCATTTGCTTCTCAGTCGTCCAGCTTCCTTGGCCTGCAATACCGTCGTTACCTTTTCGAAGCGTATGTCCAATGCATTGCCACTTATGCCTTCGTATTATAGAGTCTATAGGTTCCTGATCAGTCCTTCTATGAAGGACCTCATTTGATATACGGTTTGGCCAGAAAATCCTTAGGATGTTACGAAGACATCTATTCACGAAGGTTTGCAGCTTTGTTGTATTGGCTGAAGTAACCTTACAAGTGCTGCACCAATAAAGAAGCACAGATTCGACATTTGTGCAAAACAGTCATAGCTTAGTTCTTAAGCTGATAGAGTTATTCCTCAAAATTTTCGACAGCCGCTTTTGCTTTGCCAATGAGGCAGACTTCTTATTCAGTTTAGCCTTTGATGAAGACGATGCTTCCAAAGTATTGAAAGCTCTCCACTTTTGGCACCGGTTGGGAGGAAATATTTATTCAAGAGGATGGACGGGTTTCGGGGCTGATCATTTTTTTTTGCCGGAATCAATTTTATACCACACAACTTTTGCTTCTCTTCTGATCCTATGAGAGAAAATATCGTCCGCGTAATCCAAGTGCTTTAAATAGGCTGTCAAAGTCCATTGAATCCCTTCACTACCTGACAAAGCTGCACCCAGCACATCGCTTATCACCAACAAAAACAATATTGGCGACAGAATACAGTCCTGTCTGACTCCGCTTTAGATTCCAAAATCATCAAACAACCTACCATCGTGAAGTACGTAACATTTGGATCCATCGTATGTTGCTTTAAAAAACTCTTTCACTTACAGAAGCGATGATGCACTGGTCTTACAATGTCTGTAACCAATAAAGTCCCTTAAAATTTCTTCACAATTTTGCAAATTGCTCCTGTAGTTAAGACGATTATGTAAACTATAATTTTCTCTTAAAGTACGGTATGTGACTGTGGCAGAATCCTTAGTTTTGTTATAGGTTTAAACAATTTGTATGCGTGCGATCGTTAAGCTATCCATTTTCGTAAATGTCAGACTTTCAACTGAAAAAATTGGCCCTAAACTTTTGAAACGGCAAAATGGATAACTCGTATATTTCACTTTTTCTTTATTTGAAAACAGTTTAATTTGCTAAGATTATTTTTTTGAAATGCTTTGAGTCAAATATGGACATTCTCGTATATGTTTTTTGTATAAATACATGTACGTATTTGTAAAAAGAAGCAGTTACCAATGTATACCATACCAATATTTTCTCAAGGATTTGCTTAAACTTCCAGTAGTGATCATAGTCACTTTATACAATTAAATTATTTTTCGTTGTATACTTAAGCGTATACGTACTTTTTTATTTTTTCTGATATACCATTAAAACTTTAGATTTCGTACTAATTTTATTATAAATTAATTAATTTCAGAAATTTAAACCTGTTATTGCATTTTTTTTGTTGAATAACGAAAAATACGACACATTTTTCAATATGTTTTGACATAACGAAGCAACAAAACCTTTTTACTACATCCCAATTAAAATAGAAATGTTGCTTAGGAAAAATTTCAATATTGATGAAAATTGGTGGTTTAGAATATCATTTTTATGAAGCTATACAAAAATCCCAAGTGAACATTAAAAGTTATAAAGGTTTTTTGTGCAAAATGTCAGTTTGTATTCTGTTTGAATGGTAAATGCTATAAAAAAGTTGTTCTAGATTTGGTAGATCATGCGATCTTTGATTTTAACTTTTATTTCTACAAGCAATCGTTTGAAAGTTACAGCTGTTTCAAAAAATTTTAAGCTTTGAAAATATCATTATGCTTGCCTTAACTGTACTCTGTATCTAAAAGCGTATCGGAAAATACCTGTAGACTTTGTGTCACTTGTTAATAACTATGTACAGTGTATATGTCTAAGGAACAAATTTTTTTCTTTTTTTTAAATTCATTTTTATTAATTCAATCTTAAACCTATCTTAAAGCTAGACAAAAATTCATTAAACTAGCCTACTTATCCATAACTTTCAACAAACTTAATGGTCCCATACGGACACTCTAAAATAAACTATAACACTAACTACTAATGCCTTTCGGCCCTAAGATCTATTTTAACTTCAATTTTATTTATTTTGTATTTATTAGAAAATTATGAGAAAAAACTAATATCAAGGTCCTTCTTTATTTTTACTTAAAAAACTACTTAAAATAAGGTCCTTAATATAAAACTTAAAGCTAACTTAAACTACCTATTCTACCTATAAACTACTTAAAACTAGAACAACCACAGCAGCAAATCTAACGTTTTTTGTTTTATATATTTTATTGTCTTTTTTATGTTTTTTTTATTATTTATATGTCTGTCGAAATATAAATACTGATCTAACCAGATACCGAGGTACTTCACTACACTTTTGCTCGCTGCCCGTGAAGATCAACGATGACCATCTTGCGCCAATTCTTACACGTATCCCTCGTGGCCCTAGCCAACGGATTTCGGAACAGAATTGTCTCCGACTTCTGGACATTTATTTTCAGTTTCCAGTCGTCGCAATATGGCTGAATCTTGTCGAAATCACGCTGCAAGAGAATTCTAATAACCTCAACCTTTCGGGCCGTCCTGTACGCAATTAGATCGTCGGCGTACGCAATTGCCTTTGTTAGATTACCTATCAGATCGCTGGTGTAATGATGAAGAGAATCGGCAATTCACCGCTCCCTGTTGAAGACCATTTTTAATTAAGAATGTTGTGGTAGAAGTTACATTGACACTTTTGACAACAAACTTTCTATAGTTAAGCATATCATAAAGTATATACAACAATGGCTTGCTTATGCCAAGCCTGTTCAGTTTTAGGTAAAGACAATCCATACGGTGTCAAAGGCCTTTTCCAAATCAACCGGAACAGCACCTGTGCATTGTTGTTTTGATTTATTCCATTGGATATCAGAAACGAGTTTAGACGCAGCATGAATTGTGTCATAACCCGGCTTGAACCCGAACTGTTTATCCGGAATTATGTTGTTGTCCGCAGCGCACTACTGATGATATTTTCGAAAACTTTGCTGATGCTCGGAAGAAGACTTATCGACCGAAGATTTGACGGGTTGGAGTTGTCCTTTCCCTTTTTCGGAAGAGGATGAACCACAGCGGTCTTCCAATGTACTGGATAATATGGATTATTTAGTGCATTGTTGAAGAGTGTGGTGTACTTGTCAATTGCTTCCATCGGTAAATGTCTTAGTACAAAGTTGGATTACCATCGATACCTGCTGACTTTTTATTTTGTATTGAATTGAAGATGAGCAGAAGCTCAACCTTCGTCACTAACTAGGGACTTGCTCCCGTTTGCTCGGCGATTATGGCATTTGCCAAGGAATCGTCATGTAACCGCACTAAACCGCGGTTCTCAGATCGCCATTGTGTCATATGATTTCGAAGGTAAAAGTGATTAAGTAGGGCTTCGTTTTCCAGGTCGTGGTTGGGGCGAATGCTAACATTTACCTTGTACACTTGCTGGAAAGCAGCTCCCACCGCCTCCACTTTTTTCTTCGGATCTTCAATTATATAAAAGTCGTCGTCAAAGATGGCTTCTTCTGGATCTATTTTCGTTGTCCTGAGTACGTCTCTGTTCTCTTCAGTTTTTTGGAGTTTCAGACACGGAAGGTCATTATCATTCTTTTTTCTGAATATCTTACTGATTATAGGGAACATACTAGAGTCATTGGAATTAACTGACCGGATCTTACGGTCCCAGTACTTGTTGATTGATAACCTGTAGTTCTCATTTTTTATTGACGACTTTAGTGTCCTAACCTCCAAGTGGGTCTGTAAGTCGTCTCTACAAGTTTTTGAGTTTTGTCAGTAAGCCACTCTAGTGCTTGAGTAGTGCGTCAATAGTCGCGTTTCTGTAAGCGTCCATTTGGTCCCGTTCTTTGTACTTTGGTATTGTCCGTTCCATAGTTCGTTTTATTGTTTCGTCCATCTGTTGTTTATGTTGTTCAATTTGGTGGGGCTATGCCAATCGAAAGTAGTTCTCTCGCTAAGGCTTTGGTGAAACGAGGCCAACGCATCTTACTGTAATTGTAAGAGTGCGTTGCAACGTATTCCTCCAACTCCACGCGTTCGTTCGGAATCTGCATTACAGCAGCCAGTCCGAAGTGATCACTGTCGTACTCGACTGTATGTAAGCAGTTTCGAGTGTGATTACCCACTTTGTCTGTAACTGTAAGCCTTGTGTCGTACAGCAAAAGATCCAGAAAGGAGCCGCTCCTTGGATACGATGGCTTTTCAGTAGCCAGCAGGTCGACGCCATATTCAACGCTGTAAAGATTCATCAAAATAAAAAGATGGTTACCACTGGGATTACTATGTAGATTTCCCCAATCTTCATTCTTTGCGTTCAAATCACCTGCCAAGATAAAATAGTTTTCTTCTAAGCTCAGTTTCAGTTCTAAGAGAAAACTTGCAGAGTCAACATTGTTATGCACATCTACATTCTATTTTATCCTTAATATTACATCTTTAAAGAAAACGTTTTCAGTGATTAATGTGAGCATTCCGTCCTACTCTATTGGAAACTGTTGTGCCAAAATCTCACTAAAGATCTTTAAACAGCCAATTTCAATAGCAAGGAATGTTAGTATCATTTTGGCTTTAACTGTACAATTTGTATATCTATACATTCAAAGAAACATATTTATAAATACTTCTTTTTATTTATTTTTAAATTAAACAATTTAAATACATACATATGTATATGTATACATACATATATCATAAATGAAAAATTCTAGTAATGACAACAAGTGTGTCGGGTGTTTTGATAATTTAAATTAAAACTAAAATACGTGTGTATATATTTAAACATTTTAAAATTGGATTTTTGATGAACCTTTTAATATCGGATATTAATTCAGATATTATAAAGACATTAAAGAAAATATAAACATTTTTATAATTTAATTACAGAAACAGACACAAATTGTAGTTTAAAAAGAATGTTGTTTTAAATTAATTAGATAAATATTGTTTACGTTGTAGATTATTCTTTAAACGTTTGTTGTTGAAAAATTCCTAAAAAGATGATTTAATCAGCTTTATTATATTTCCAAACTTTCAATCCTAAATTTTTTTGAAATGTTTTTTTTTTTTTTAAGTAACCCTAATATCTTATGGCCATGACTACGAAATCATTTTTTTTAACAGTTGTGTTCCCCAATATTTTGTAGTTAACATGGGTCAAAAATGTGTTTGCAACAATAAATATCACTGTTAACTTTCTGTTTTAGAAAAAAATCTCCATTTAAAATTGGTTGATCTGCCAATTAGACAATTTTGAATTAGTTGTTCAAATTTCTATAGTTTCAATTATAAATATTTATAGACATTTTTTAGTGAGCAAAGTAAATATAATAATAAATAAAAGGTATTAAACGTAATGGTTCATATTAATAGTTCTTTGATAAGTTCTGATTTCGTCTGCTTGGAAGTAAAAGTCACTAAGTGCATTTTTTTCCAAACTCGAGAAAAAGTCATTGTGTGTTGATGTAACGAGTCTAGTGTTAATTTAATAAAAGGTAGGATAATTTAAAATAAGTTTAAAAAAAGGAATTGAGTGGAAATTTTGATTTATCATTTTCCTATTTTTAATGATCGTATCCCCGTTTATTTGCTCTCCTGAAAAATCTTGATTTTGTTACTAAATGTCTTCTACCTCCAAGCAGCCGATTTTGTTTTTGCTAAACTAAACACCGGTCTACGTTACTCATAGACAGTTTAAACCTATTTTTAAACAATAGCTTGGAGTCTACAAATGAACTCGAAGGAACCTATGTTTAAACTGTTTTTAACTCTATAAAACTTCAAAAATAAAACAAAAAAAACTATGTACATATGTACAAATGTAATTGAGAAAATTATATTGTGAGACATTTTTTTGGAAAATATAAAAACCAAAATTGAAATGTCAATAGACTTACTCATTTATCAAGATTTTATTTTGCTGGATGTTAGAATGGTACCCGGATCAACCCCTTTGAAAAGGTATCAATTCGATAACAAAAAACTGCCAAGTTTATTATAAACCTTCAAAATATTGAAGATTGAACATCAATGGGACGTTTTCCAACATCTGCGAGTTTTCAAGTCCTAATAGCACTCGGAATATTCACCAAAGTAAGAAAGGTAATGTGACTTTGGAGACTTTTCTGGATTTTTTTAACCAACAATCAGCAGAAAAGTTTTAAGGATATCGAAGAAATGGGCTTTTCCGGTTGGTTAGAATTAAATTGAACTAGAATTGTAGTAGATTATACCTTAAACCAGTCTCTACCTAAACAGAGCTTCTTAATACTGGCTGTTAAATTTGGGCTCTTGTTTAATTAGACTTTGGTCTAAGTTATGACCATAACCATAAATTTGCCCCAATATCCCTGAAAAAATCATAGCTTTTGAAAATGACTGATTTTAATAACTAAAAACTCACTATTTTAAGCAAAAAAAAAATGAAAAATATTACCCAAAACGGATTTCATTAAAGATTTTTCAGATATATTTAAAATAATTTTTGAAATGCCAACAGTTTTAAATGTTTTCTAACGAACAATTTATTTTGTTTCTTTTCAGGTAAGTCTCGATACTCTCAAATCATATGAAATACCACAACCCAATTCTAGAAGAGCCAATTACATGATTTAAGTAGAAGTTTTTTAGTATAAAGTTTATAAGAATACATTCCTTTTACTTGGAGCCTGGGAATTGTAATTCTGCAATCAACGATCAAAAATTGTCTTAATTGATTGTAGCCAATTTATTGCAGATGCCAAGAAAGCGAATTGAATGAATGCAATAAACATCTTTAGCGCCATTCGCTGTAAAAGTATAACATCCCCTATGAAAAAATTGTGTAAAGTGTGTTTTTTTAGACTTGTGGTTTTCAAGAAGAAAGGCAGCACATAAAGGGGTTTTCAATAAGGTCGGGTAGATGATGAAAATGTCAATCGCCGCGTTTGTGTCACGTAGCGCAATCCTATTGGAATCACATGTCGTCTGGGTCTATTTTATTAAATTTGGGCCAAAAGAAATTAATTATCATCGTCATGTAGCGCTCGCTGTTGACGGTAACCGCCTCACTAACGACGTTTTCTTAAAAGTACGTACCAATTACGCCCAAATATAGCTGCAGGTAACCATTTTTAGTTTGGAGTGGTCCAATCCGGCTGAATTTGAGAGATGGCCTTTATAATGTTCAGCTTTCGGGCATTGGTCGATTATGGTTTATTTGCATATACCTTCGACTTTAAGAAACCCCGCAGGAAAAAGTCTAGCGGGTTCAAATCGCATGACATTGGTGGGCAATTCACATTACCCCTGCGAGAAATAATCTTACCCTCAAATCGGGCGTTGTCTATGGTCATGTACTTGGGTCAGTTGGATCTTGTACGGGTGTAGGCCCAAGTCTCGACAAAATTTGCCAAGTTGAAGTATGCCAAAGGCCAAATTCATGTGCACGCCGAGGAATATACTTTCTGGTGTTCTGCTGTATACTTTCACAGACCACGGCGATGTTCTCGGCTGATCTTGCGTTCCTTGAACGTTCGGGTATTGGCCCATTGTTTGCTGAACCGGTCGTCTCAAATTTGGAAACCAAACGTTGAAGAGTCGACTGTAAAGTGTCACCACGTCTACGGTAAAATAGGCGCAATGCGCGCAACGTTTACGCTTACGAACACTCATTTTGATAATAAAGTTTAATCATTTCAACGTTCTTTTCAATTGTGTACCTGATGATTTGGCATAAACAAGTTAATAATAAACAAAAAATTTGACAGAGTCACCAAAACAAAATGGCCACTATGGGGTGCCAAAATCTATCCGCGCCAATTGAAAAACCCTTTATAATTAAATGCTGTGATCAAGAACTTCACTCTGTTATAAAGAAAAGTGTTTGAAATAATGCATCTAAAATGATTTGGGTAAAGTGAGTTCAGTACAATCTAGCCGAGAGGTTTAATTTTCCAAAGCGTCAATCAGCGTCAAAGTCTATTCATTATGAAGAGACAAACTAAAAAATAGAGTGACAGCTGTCAAAAAGACCAACACTGATAATAGTATTAAATTAAATTAAATTGGGTGGCGCAACAGTCTGTTGAGAACTAAGGACTCAACCATTCCTGTGTGCGAGTACTGTTGTCAGGGATGGAAGCAACCTACAGTCTTAAGCCGAATCCAAAGGGCATATATATTAGAAAGCACTTTTCATGACAAGAATTACTCTTGCAAAATGTGTTAATTCCTCGCAAGAGGCTACCCGACAAAAAACTTTAGATGACATAAGCACGGATCGAACCGAAGACAGTCCAACGCACTAACCATCAGGCCACGGGTTCTACCGATAATAGTATTGCCAGATTAAAAACCACACGTCTAAAATAAGCACTCTACTCGTCTTTGCAAAACCAAAATATGGTTATCTTATTCATAGCATGCATTTTTAAAAATCACAACGATAAAAACTGCAAATTCCGTTCATATTTAATCATTTCTCGATTAAAAAACATACTATTATATAATCAGATAAAATATACTTAAATAGTAGGTCAATGCTAATTAATTTCTTTTGCATTAAAGTCTGTCACCAATCTTATCGTCTCTGTTGTGTATTTCATATATACTCGTACCATCAAAAAAAAAATCAACTGGTTGACACATTCTCATTAATAAAAAATAAACTCATTTATTCGCAATAATTAAATAATATTTGTACCGAATAAATGAAAACAAAATGTCCTTGAAATAAACATGAACATGATATCCATCAAGGGGAAAAAATGTTTAATGAATTTCTCATGTTAATTTTGACTCGATATGATTTTCGAAAAGTTCCAAAGAGGTATATTTATAGGTACATCATTTATGAGGTATAGGTTAGGTATCTACCATATATGTACGCATGTAGTTAAGGTATCATGTCAACTTTGATACCTAGCAATTAAATTAATGTATCATCACTTTGCTGACGTATTTCCTACATTTCAACGTAAATCATCTAGACAATCTTATCGTTTTTTTTTTGTAGAATAACTTATGATAAAGGTTACACAAAGGTCAGGTCTTGGATTTGTAAAAAAATTTTAGTAAGTTATAGCTTCATAAGTGCTAAGCTAAGTTTCGAATCATTTTCGAAAAAAAAATTGATTCTTACAGTCTATAAAGTAAGAGCGTGGTCGATTTTATCGACAGTTAATTAAAGATTTCGTTCTAATTCCTTCGCAAACCGTTAGAGCGAAGCTTTGACCTTGATGCATTGTCAACAAAGGTTCAGTTGTCGTTGATCTTTTGAAAAAGAATCACGTTAAGCGCCATGAGCGCTAAGTACGCGTCACGCTACGAGGCTGTGTTCCTTTGCATCTACCCGAAAGGTCCCAAAAAGGTCGCAATCAGCGGCTGCTAAATATATGATATAGTCGTAGGCATTTGTTCAGAATTGGATACAGCGATTTAAAGTGGCTAAAAATGTCGATGAATTACCAGAAAGTGGTTCGATAGGAAAAGTGAAAGGGGAATCCTGCTTTAACACTGCGACAAGGACAAACAAAATTAATGGCAAAAGGTTTAGATATATTCTACGAAACTATCCGAACCCTTCTTCATACTCATAATCTGAAATGGCGCAACACAATGAAGAAGCCTCTGTTGACTGAGAAACATGTGACAAAGCGACTCGCTTGGGCGAGTGATTTTGAAAATGTCATTTTTATTGATGAATGTTCTAAATGAGCACGTTTTGTCCTCACGCAAGTTTGGTCAACTACCACTAATAGGCTTGTTCAGCGGACCGCAAAACATGGGGCTGCTTCTCAAAGCAGGGATTCGTCACTTTGCACCTGTTTACTGACAACCTAAATGCCGATAAAATGATAAAAATCTACAAAAAAGCTTTACTGCCATCTGCCAAACGATGGTTTATCACAAAAAAATGAAGAAAAAACAACGCAGCAAGCTCTGTACTCAGTGGAAGACTCAATCCGGCATCGTAACATTGGATTGGCCATCGCAGTAGCCCCATGCAAACCCTATCGATAATGTGTGGGCATATATTGAAGAGAAGCTTCGTGGAAAACGCACATACACTTTGAAGCACCTTCAAATTAGTAGTAGAAAGCATGCCTCGGAGATACCAGACAATTATCGACGCTGGACACATTATTGACCAAATTGCATCATTGTTTGTAATGTGTACAATGTATATATAAATATAAAGGTTTCATAAAATATTTTTTTTTTATAAACTAACATGACCACGCTTTTACTTGACACACTGTATTAAGGGTGGAACAATTAAAGGTTTCTCTTTAAAATAGCCCCGAAATTAAAAAAAATATATTTTTGCCATGTGCTATGGATTTATTATAGTAAAGAGTAGGATTTTCCACGGACAGGTCAACGGACCTTAAATAGTGAATAGTTTTCGGGTTGTTAGCATACTATTGGCCCTTTACATATCAACAAAAATAGGGTCAAATGACAGTTCCGTCGGAGCCATTACACTTTGCCCCAAGACGGCTGTTAACACGATTTCGAAATTTGGTTCCGTGAAAAGGTCGATTGTGGTACAGCTGTTTGTCCAAATCCATGTCTTCAATTTCCGTAAAAAAAACATGGTAACCGTACCTCATTGTTCACCGGCACGTATGTGGATTGTGGACGTAATTAAGTCCGTTTTATTTAGTGTCCATCTAGACTATTCTTGAAAGAAAAGCTTATTTTAAAATACACGCTTTTGCATGTATAATGATGCGACTTTGACAAACAAGTTTTTGGCCAAAAAAATACATGTTAAGAAAGTCAAAGCGTATTTTTTTTTTCTAGATTTGTGGCTTTATTTGTGATCTCTAGAGTTAAATCCATACGCTCTTTCTAAATCTCTTCGATATCTAAAGTTCCACAAGGTAGGCTTGTGAGGCCACTTCTATTTGACTATGTATTTTATATTGACTTAAGAATCAGATGTACTTTATCTACTTACTTACTTAAGGTGACGCTACAGTCCTGTCTGAACTAAGGCCTCAACCAACTAACTTCTCAATCTAGCTCGGTCCTTAGGTAGATGTCTCCAGTTTCACGGTCCAAGTTGGGTGAGGTCACTTTCGCGGTCCTCCTCTACTACGCTGTCCTGTGGGTGTGGATTTGAAGACTTTCCGGGCCGGAGCATTGTTTTCCATGCGCTTTACGTGACCCAGCCATGTTAGTCGTTGGACTTTTACCCTACCTGCTAAGTCTACGTCACTGTACAGTCCGTACAGCTCGTCGTTTAATCTTCTCCTCCATTCCCCTTCTATGCATACAGGACCATAGATCGCACGAATAACTTTTCTCTTGAAACGACCCAAGTTACTTTCATCCGCTTTTGTCATAGTCCATACTTCTGCACTGTATAGCAGGAAGGGAATGATGAGGGTATTATATAGCGATCCTTTGGGCTTTGCAACTTAATTGTTTTCTTAGCCCAAAGAAACAGCGGTTAGCAAGAGTTATTCTTCGGTTGATCTCAGCGCTTGTGTTATTTTCTGCGTTTATATCGGAGCCTATGCAGACCAATTCCTTGACTACCTCAAAGTTACACCTGTCGATGGTGACGTTAACACCGACAAGTCGATATTGTAAGTTCTTTCTTGACGACATCATGTTCTTTGTTTTGCCCTCATTGACCGTTAAACATATTTTTACCGCCTTGCCTCAATACTCACAAAAGCCCCATTGAGATCACGCTGAGTTCTTTCGGTTATGTCATATGCTAGCAATCGGACAGACTTTTGAAAGATAGTGCCTCTAGTGTTGACGTGTGAGCTCTGCACCGCGCATCAACTTGTCTAAAACCTATTTGACAACGAAAGGTTCTGTTAAGTTGTTTGCAACCTTAATGGATCAGCGTGAATTCTCCATGGTCATCCTACACAAACGGTCGAGTTTGGCAGGGATGCCAAAACTAGACATGGCTCTATACAGCTCGTACCTGTAGATACTGTAATATGCCGCCTTGAAATCGATGAAAAGATGGTGGGTGTCGATTTGGTGCTCTTGAGTTTTTTCCAGGATCTGACATAATGTGAATATTTGATCTAAAACCACACTGATAATGACCTATCACGTTGTTGACGATGGGCTTTAAACGTTCACATATTACGGCAGAGAAGATTTTGTAAGCGATGTTAAGAAGACTGATTCCTCTATAGTTGGTAAAGTTTAGAGAGTCTCCTTTTTTCAGAATCATATTTTATCAATGGCCCTTAAATTGAAACACAATAGCAAGTCCCTGTGATATTTTCGAGCATTATCAGTTTTCTTCATTTTTCGCATTCCATAATTTTCGAAAACCATAAAGTTAGATTCATAAAACCCCTTTGTAAACTTTTCTTTTTTAAATTATGGTAGGAAGTAAAAGATTCTTTTACAAGGAAAGAAAGAAAAAAAAATGGTCTATATTTATCAAAAATACAAAAAAAATCTATAAAACTTGAACTTTAATCCACAGCACATATGCAAACTGTGGGTATGTTTGTATATACTATCGATTGCATGCTACACCGAACTCCTCTAAGATATTAAGTTCTTCATATTATATATGCACATTGACGACCGACCGCTACTGAAATTTCCATTTTTTTGTTTGAAACATTTTTTCGTCCCATTTCAGTCTTAAAAATAAAGAAGCAGATAGCTTTACAAACATTCAGGGAAAAAAGACATTCCTTGCAATAAAAAAGTTCCATGTGAGTCTTAGGACTTGTATAAGCACACCAGACCACGACCACCGACCGCACTCGATGGATCTATGTATAAGGAATTGATACTTTTTACTTTGAAAGATATACGAATGACGTCGTCTTCGTCGTCGTCCTTTTTCTACTAGAACTTGGTCTTTTCACCGTTTTCATTTTTAACACAAATGTGGTGATGTCGAAAGGCAGAAAAAAATAAACATAAAAACTCATGTAAGCTGCAGGACTCTTTTTTTGTGCTATGCAGCGCGTGTGTGAGTACTTAGGCCAAAGGATGAGAGGCCTGTAAGTTCCGCTGACATAAACATTATATTGATTTCATGTTTTGGTTTTCACAAAAATATACATACAAATAGGTTTTCGGTGTAGCAATGAATAACCCCTTTTTTAAAACTTTACCGCTTCAAAAGACTTTTAAGGGTAATACCGACCATGGGGGTGGGATGTAGCATCACTAGTATATCAAACGAACACGCATGAGAACACTGACATCCTGTGATTAGGGTATTTTTATTATTTTCCGCAACTATCTTTTGGGGCAAATGACATTTCCATGTTCGATGAATGTCATATCTCGTTAAATTTTCATGTTGACACAAAGCCCATACTTGTAGAATAATTGCAAAATTGTACCGAAATAAATTCAGGAAATTTGAGTTCCATTGCACGCCGCCGCCGCCGACCAATCGAGGGTGTGTGTATCTTTTGTATATGTTTTTGCAAAGTAGTATCATAACAATGAATTAATTCCAATTTATTTTAATTATAAATAAATAATGTTAATTACAACGCAAGCTTTGCAGAAAGAATGCCTTTAAAAAAAAAAAACAAGGAATGAAGCGACATTTCTGACGTGTCTTTTTCCCTCTTTTTCAATGTCCTCGCTGATGTCCATCAAACAGGATCTCACTCCACAGCTATCATTATTTTCAATTGGCTCAACTTTTTTAAGTGCGGTGGTTGAAAGTTGGCAGACTATGGTATCTTGTTGTGGTTCCTTTAATGCTGTCCAGGTAAAAAAAAGCTGTAATTTTTGTGGCGTAGACAAATTGACTGGCTACATATTTATATATATAATGTTAAAATGGGTGAGATTCATTACATTTTAATGCGTTCGTTTGGTTAATTCAATTTTGAGATACTGATTAATTATAGATATATACAAAATGTGATGATATTTTTTTAAAGTGTTTGTAAATAAAAAGATAACTTGTAAAAATGTTATGACTCAAATTGGGTGTAACGTGGTATGTTCAAAATAATGTTCCACACATTTTTCATTTACATAATTGCAATTTCGAAGGGATTAAATAAAAATCTGATGGTACCGATTAAAAATCTTAAAAAAGAGGCTGGGATGCGACCAAAACTGATAAGTTTCCATTCATGCCCGTTGATATTTCTAAAAATATAAGAAAATATTAATAACAGTTAATTTGAAGTTAATATTTTTTATGTTCTCAGTAGAAAACACTTTCTTTTCAAATTTCTATTTTTTTAAGTTTTTAGTTTTTGTAAAAAAAGTTGTCAATTGGATTTTTCTAAAAAATGAACCAAAAGTTAACAACACAATTTTGTATATAAAAAGAATAAGTTTGTTTTAAAAATCTTTTCTTCTTGCCAACATTTTTAGTAGGTTTTTTCACTTTCTTACTTCCGACATAATATAGGAACTACATATTTGGCAAGTTTTACATTTATAAAAGATTTTAATCAAACATGACATTACGAAGTCCATAAAAGTAGTTACCCCCCATTCCGCCCGTCTTTTTGTCTGTCCTGGGCCCTACAGCCCAAAGCAATTGGTCGACTGACTTTAAATTTAAAAAAAGAGGCTGAGATGCGACCCACACTGATATCTTCACATTCCGTTCTGTTGATGTGTCTTGCTTAAAAGGGTAACACTAAAAGTGTTATGTTAAAAATGTTATCGAAATAGTTTGATTTCAAAATCTATTTTTGTTAACAAGATTTTCAGTCGTTAACCAATTTTTACCAATTTTAGTAGCATTTCTTAAAAGTTTTTATTGCTAATATAAACAAATACAAATTAAATGAATTAAATAAATTTAAAGTCAAAATCTTCTATTATTCACGAGATATCGAGAACCAAAAATCAATTTTTACCAAATTTGCGTACTTTTTTTTGTAGGTTTTATTCGTTTATAAAAAAATAATGAAATTACTGAATATCGAAAACAATATTTTCTGTAACATAAAAAAAGTTTCAAGCTAATATTTTAAATTTTTAAAAAACTATTTAAGTCGAAAGTAAATTTTTACCAAGTTTAAGTATTGTTTTTTTTACGTTTTTATTTTTTGTAAAAAAAACTGTCAATTCGATTTATCTCAAAATTATATTGATTGTTGACAACAATATTTTTTAAAAGATGAAAGTAGTTTGAAGCCTTTATCTCAAAGTTTTGAAAAGATATTTGAGGCGAAAATAAATTTTTACCAACTTTTTTTTTTTAATTTTTTTTTTTTTTGTTAAAAAAACTGTCAATTCGATTTTGCCCCCAATTTTTCCAAATGTTGAAAACAATATTTCTTATGAGTCAAAAATAATTGGAAGCCATAATCTCAAATTTTTAAAAAGATATTTGAATGAAAAATAAATTTTTACCAACTGTCATTCATTTTATTTTAAGTTTTTATTTTTTGTAAAAAATATCAGTTCGATTTTTGTCGAAATGTGGGCGAATGTTGGAAACAACATCTCTTATAAGTCAAAATTAGTTGGAAGCCAAAATCTCAAATGTTTGAAAAGATATTTGAGTCAAAAATAAATGTTAACCAACTTTTATTATTTTTTTTTTAGGTTTGTATTTTTTTTTGTAAAAAAACTGTCGAATTGATTTTTCTAAAAATTTCACTGAATGTAGACAACAATATTTTTTTAAAGATAAAAATAGTCTGAAGCCAATATCTCAAATTGTTGATAAGATATTTGAGTCGGAAATCAATTTTTACCAACTTTTAATAATTTTATTTTTAGGTTTTTATTTTTTGTAAAAAAAACTGTAAATTCGATTTTACTCAAAATTTTACTGAGTGTTGAAAAAAATATTTCATGTAAGTCAAAATTGGTTGCAAGCCATAATTTCAATTTTTGGAAAAGATATTTGGGTCAGAAATAAATTTTTACCAATTCTTATTCAATTTATTTTAAGTTTTTATTTTTTGTTAAAAAACTGTCAATTCGATTTTTTTTTCAAATTTTTACTGAATGACAACACTATTTCTAAAAAGATAAAATCAGTTTAAAGCCAATATCTCAAAGTTTTAAAAAGATATTTGAGCCGAAAATCAATTTTTACCAAATTTATTAATTTTGTTGTTCAGGTTTTTTTTTGTAAGAAACTGTGAATTCGTTTTTTCTCAAATTTTGTCCGAATGTTAAAAAAAAATATTTCTTATAAGTCAAAATTAGTAGGAAGCCATAATCTCAATATTTTGAAAAGATATTTGAATCAAAAATAACATTTTTTCCAATTTTTAAAATTTTGTTTTAGGTTTTTATATTTAGAACAAAAAACTGTCATTTCGATTTTTCTCAAAATTTTACTGAATGTTTACAACAAAGTTTTTTAAAAGATAAAAGTAATTTGAAGCCAATATCGCAAATTTTTGGAAAGCTATTTGAGTCGAAAATCAATTTTTATCAGCTGTTATTAATTTTGTTTTAGGTTTAATTTTTTGTAAAAAAAAAAACTGTCCATTCTATTTTTCTCAAAATGTTTCCGGAAGTTGGAAACAATATTTATTATAAGATAAAATTATTTAGAAGCCAATATCTCAAAGTTTTGAAAAGATATTTCGTCGAAAAGCATTTTTAACAATTTTTTTTTTAATTTTTGTATATGTTTTTATTTTTCGTAAAAAACTGTAAATGCGATTTTTCTCAAAATTTTTCGTAATGTTGAAAACAATATTTTTTAAAAGATAAAAGTAATTTGAAGCCAATATCTCAAATTTTTTAAAAGCTATTGGAGTCGAAAATCAATTTTTACCAACTTTTGTTAATCTTTTTTAGGTTTTTATTTTTTGTAAAAAATCAGTAAATTCGATTTATTCAAAATTTTACTGAATGTTGGCAACAATATTTTTTGAGAGATTAAAATAGTTTGAAGCCAATAAAAAAAAGATATTTGAGTCGAAAATCAATTTTTACCAACTTTTTTTAATTTCTGTTCAGGTTTTTATTTTTTGTAAAAAAAACTGTCAATTCGATTTTTCTCAGAATTTTTCCGAATGTTGAAAACAATATTTCTTATAATTAAAAATTAGTGGCAATCCAATATCTCAAATTTTTAAAAAGATATTTAAGTCAAAAATCATTCTTTACCAACTTTTATCAATTTTCTTTAGGTTTTTATTTTTTGTAAAAACAACTCTTAATTCGATTCTTCTCAATTAACTGAATTTTGACAACAATGTTTTTTAAAAGATAAAAGTAGTTTGAAGCCAATATCTCAAATTTTTGAAAAGATATTTGAGTCGAAAATTAATTTTTACCAACTTTTATTAATTTTTTTCTTTAGGTTTTTTCTTTTTTGTAAAAAAAACTGTCAATTCGATTTTTAACAAAAAATTCACTGATTGTTGAAAAAAATATTTTATATAAGTCAAAATTGGTTGGAAGCCATTATTTCAATTTTTTAAAAAGATATTTTGGTCAAAAATAAGTTTACCAATTCTTATTCATTTTATTATAACTTTTTATTTTTTTGTTAAAAAACTGTCAATTCGATTTTTTTCAAAACTTTACTGAATGTTGACAACTCTATTTTTAAAAAGATAAAATCACTTTGATGCCAATATCTTAAAGTTTTGTAAAGATATTTGAGTCGTAAATCAATTTTTATCAACTTTTATAAATTTTTTTGGTTTAGGTTTTTATTTTTTATAAAAAAACTATCTATTCGATTTCTCTCAAAATTTTGCCAAATGTCAAAAACGTTATTCTTCGTTGCAGAAAATTGTTTTGGAGATAAAATCATTTTAATATCTTAAAATTTTGGATGTGACAAATTTTTTTTTTGATTTATAAATAAAAATTATTAATTTGATTTTTTTCAAAAATATATTTGTTTAATATTAAGTCAATTATTTTTTTTTTATAATTTAAGTCTCTTGCTTCATTTGTTCGTGAGACCTTTCTGCCTTATCTGTGTAACCAAATTTATTTGCAGTCGATATCTCTGTTGGTTCTTAAACTATGAACAGCGAAAAAAACGTACGGAACGCACAGACGTGTACGAACGTACGAACACACGCACGCACAGACATCTCTGCAAAAACTTTTTTTATGTCTAAATAATTTTTTATGATCAAAAATGTTGTTGTTAAAATATTAAACATGAAAATATTAAACATTTTATTCGAAACTCGATATCTTGAAAACAGGTCATCATTTTTGTACGATATTGAAATGTAAAACGTATTTTAATAAGCTCTAAATCCTTGCATATCAAAAATATTTTAAAACTCAAATTGAAAAATGGTGAACGTGTAAAATTAGTTTAAAAAAAACGCTCTATCGGTTTTTAATAAAAAGTTTCTAAAATTAAGCTGACATTTAAATTTAAAAAAAGTTAAAAGATAATGTTTTTAATTATTAAAATACAGAAATTATTTTTGAACAGACTCTTTGGATACATGAACAGGTTCGTGTGACCCAATCTTGCATTTTATTTTTTGAAATATGGCCGTTGTAAAAAAGTATCCCAAATGTTTGACGAATGTATTTACGTACACAAGCACACTTAGACATCTTTCTAAAAATTCCAAAAATAGTAATAATTCGACAAATCGGAAACCGAAAAAAACTTGGATAAAAATGTTTCTAAATACTCTTTAAAATTCTTAAAACTAATAGTAGTCTCTTCATTTTTTAAAAATAAGTACGTTGTCTTACAAAATCAAAATTTTGTTATTAGAATTTTTAAAATCATTTCTCAATACTGTCGATTTTGACTAAAATGCAACAAAACTGTGATCCCCTTTTTTAAATAAAGTTTAAAATTATAAACGAAGTTCAAAAACAGGAAAAATCTCAGCTGTTAATGTTAGTATAATAAAGTTTTTTTTTTTAAGTACTGAAAATGTGTCAAGAAAACCAAAAAAGAACAACGATTAACACAACTTCAAATGTGATAATAAGTAACTCCAATTGTCTTGAGTTTCATCAAACATTCCATGCCATGACGATAAACCAGATATAAAATTATACCCGACACAAAACTAAGAATATCTTTGTACATCACATTAAAAGTGAATGAAGTATTTTATTTGTGGATCTTGCATTGCTCTGCCAGCTGTAAATAACTAATTAACACCGTCTTGACTACCTATATATATATATCTCCCGAAAGAAAATAAAGGGAAGATACACAGGGAATGAATGTTTTATAACCTCATCCTGGGCGCACAATCTGTCTCAGAGATATAATTTTATAGATACTGCAAATGTACTATGGTTCTATAGGATTTTCCTTGAACTTATTTTTTCATAAATTTTTTATTGACAAACTTTATTAAACGACTTAAATCTCATTTTATCAGTTGAGAAAAATCTGAAAACTTATACAAACTCAAAAGACTCTTGAAGTTCAATACAAAATTTCATAATTTTCATCAAAATTAAAACCCTTAACAAACTTAACTGACCCCAAATTAAATTATTTCAGTTTGGTCTTTGCAACATTTTTTAAAAACATCAATAAGCCTATGTGCTTGATAAGTGCATCAAAGCTCTTATCTTCAAACGAATCTGCAATTACCTAAAAGGATCCATAAATTCGCGCTTTGCTAGACTTCTCTAATCCTCCACCAAAAAATATCTGCAATGAAATAAAATTGAATCCCCCTATTTGTTTAGAGAACACCTCTAGAACAGCCATTTACCCACCCTTAAGAGCATTTTACCCTAACAAAAACAACAACTGAACAAAAATCACAATACCGCACAAATCTTGGAACAAAGTGTAAAAATATATCTTCACGGATGTAAGAAGGTTTGTGCAGTTCTACACAATCCACCATCTAGCATCATACGTGTGGCGTGATGGTTTTATTTGGAATCTTCTACTCTTTTTTTTGTTGTTGTTTTATTTTTATATTTTGCTCTGCCGAACTCTCTTCCGCATCAGCTGAAACGGAAGTACCACTTTGATGGTAATGCACCTCCCCATATTGAGGGTATTTCGTCGGTAGTGATATCGTCATCGTCATCGTCGACTTCAACGTCGTTCTTGTCGTCGTCGTGGTTGTCCTTCCATCTCTGTATGATTATACTCAAAGTTTTCGTTGTTCACGTACGAACTGAGAAATCTTTTCTCTACCCCTACATCGCACCCACTTTCCGCCCATCGAATGCCACAAAACTAGATTCATTCACGGTTGTAGCATATAGAGGAGACACATGATGAACCAAACGGAAATAAATTTTTCACTTCAGCAGGGGGTTCTGCTTATTTTCTTTTTTACTCCACATATAACAAAAATGTTTTCCTGTAACGGCTACGCCAGCATCGCATCACTAATACTGGATGAAGCTATACATGCTGCTCTGCTGCTCTGGCTGTTCCTTGCCAAACCATTAGTTAGAAGTGCGGAAGGGTGGATAAGAAGGAGGTGGGGGGGTGGTTGAGTTTGTTTCTCATGGGGTGGCGGCCGGCGTGGCGTGGCGTTGTTTAGTTTTGTTTGCGGTATACTTCCCACTATGCCTTTTTGTCTTAAATAATGACTCTTAGTTTTTAGTAAATCCTTGCTTCATAGTCCCGTCGTTTTTGAAGTACTTGAGAGTAGCGGCAGGCGCACATCCAGATTTCATCGGAGAAGGTATAGAGTAGCAGCAGAAAGTGCAAATGTATATTATTATATATGCATGCGGATGAAAAATGGAAGGAGTGCGAATTCTGCGGTGGGTTTAGAATTTTATAAACCTTGTAGGTAGTCTGTGGATCTATAGAGGGAGGGAAAGATTGAGAGAGAAAAAGAATATAAACACAACGGAACGGATACCCTTAGGTGAGATGCTTTCAATAAGCGGATGTAAACTTTAACTTGAAGACTTTTCTTCTTTACAAAGGATAAAGTTATCATTTTTTCTTTAAGAGAGATAAGCATCAGGTATTCTTCAGAGGGTAAATGCCAATGACCTTTTAAAAGTTTTTTTTTTTTTATTTTTGTTACAAAAAAAATTACCAAATCTTTTCAACATTGTTTATAAAATTAATTTTTTACATTTTAATATGCGCAAAAAAAAAGAAAAAAATGATGTTGGAGTTTAGATTTTTTAATACAAATAGAAGAGTATTGTACTTTATTAAAAGTGAGAGCTAAGCAGAGCTAAACATTTATTAGGTTTATCTTCTTTATGTAGGTTTATAAAAGGTGAAGATAAATAAAAGGTGATTTTTTAAAAGCTACAGGAAAGTTTTCCTGAAAAAAAAAACATACAATTCAGAAAAATGCATGACAAATTTATTCGAATCGATAGTTCGTTGAGCTTTAACATAGCCCCACAAAAAATGATCTAAAGACCGGTTCCGAAAGTGAAATAAAATGTTCACCGAACTCGCCTTTCAATAAGTCCATTGTTGCGCGTGCTGTGTGGCATGTGGCACCGTCTTGCTGAAACCACATGTCAAGCAAGTAAAGCTATTGTATTTTGGGCAAACAAATGTTGGGGATATCATCTCACAATTAGCTTCGTCGCTGAACACAATTTTTTCGGTAAAAAAGTGGATCTTCGACAAACTTTCCAAGAGCATATTCACCAAAAATTTGTACGTTGCATTAGGTCGTTGGGCTTCAATTCTTCCACCAGCTGTTTTGAAGACATCACACCTAAATCCTTCCGCAATATTTTCCAGGTTGTTGAGTAACAGAAGCCTAATTGCTGTTAACGGCGATGAATCGATAATTGATGGTCATCATTAACACTGACCGATACAGCTGCGATGTTTTCTTCAGTTTGCATTCTACGTAAGCGTGTTGGTGGTTTAATGTCCAACAATCACAATAGCCCGAAAACCCGCTTCAGTGGGTCGATTAAACTGACCATAAAATGGAAGAAGCACGCGATGAGCTTTCTTCAAAGAGCTCGCATTTTGATAATAAAATTCAACAATTTGCAAGCGTTGTTCGTTTGTAAGACGATTCATGGTTAAATTATAGACCAAACTGAAGATGCTTGACACTGAAAAAAAAAACACGAAACGTGCGTCAGCTTTTAAACCAGTGTTGCCAAAAAGATACGAATCAACGTTAAAATGAAAAAAAAGTTGCACCGTCCTGTTAAAAATATCCTCAATTTCTGAACGTAAAAAGTTCATTAATATCTCTTGGTAACGAACACCATTTAAGGTTAACTCTTAGCCGACCTCATTTACAAAGAAATACGCCCTGAAAACGCAACGCCCTCAGCCCATAACCTCCACAAAGCAGTCACTCTGTCGATTTTAGATTAACTCATAGCCCACCTTATTTCCCAAGAAGTGCGGCCCAAAAACACATCCCGTTTTGACAAAGCAGTCACTCTCTGTCGAGGCATCACTTGAAGGATCTTATTCCCCTAAACACGGTATCGGTAACGACAAATCAAAAGTTTTTTGTTGGTCCTCGAGACCATTTATGCCTTAAGTCATTAATGGACATTTTACCTGCCCTTTACATACAACTTGACTATAGGTTTTTTTGTATTAAGAACAAATTTTAATAATAGTTAGTATTCTCTTTGATGGAAAATGTCATCATCATCACCATCAGCTCAACAACCTTTATTCGGTCTTGACCTCACAGAACAAGGCTACCATAAAATGTACTACAAGATACTTTTCGGGCTTTTGTCACAATATAAGCTTCAAAGTACTTAGCATGCAGTTCATGATTGTAGCGTCTCCGTAATCGTCCTGCCTCACATAAGGGGCCAACAATTCTCCGCAAAAGCCTTTCTTTCGAACGTGCCTGGGAGGTCGAAATGATTTTTACTTATTAGCCAGATCTCGGATCCATACGTGAGTCCTGGTAGAACCATCGTCCTGTAAAGCAGCAGCTAAAAAGGTATGGTAAGGTTTCTTGAGTTAAAGTGCTGAAGTAACCTCTATTGGCTTTGAGAAACCTCCCGCGTCTTCCTTCTTTTATGTTGTTATCGTATTCGGTCTTCGAAGGATTGTCAAACTTCAAATTCATTTTTCGCTACCTTGTTTGATGACCAATTCTATATTCCGTATGCGAGCAAGTCAATCATAAAGATCTACGACCTATAAGTCTATCATCATTCATTTTTTTAGATCTTGGAAAGATTGATTAACATCCATATGAGGGCATGTATTGATACAAGACTTCTGTCTTCATCTCAACATGCTTACTGTATAGGTAAATCGTATGGAAACGGCGTTACACACCATCGAATACTCTTTTCATCATAGAGAGTTCAATATGGTTGCTTTGCTTGACATCGAAGTTGTTTTTAACAACGTAGACACATCTGCAATCGCATCTGCAGAATAATTTACTCGAAACTGCTCACCTCTTCTGCAAGAAAATTCGTTAGTAGAGGGACACCGCAGTGGTGTTCTATCCCCTCTCCTCTGGAAGCTAGTGGTGAATGAAATCCTAACTAGTCTGGATGCGGAGGGTTTCAGAGTGATTGCATATGCAGATGACGTTGCTCTGGCGATTTCAGGAAAGCATCTTAACACCTTAATAGAATGCTTTAGACAAACTAATACTTTAGGCTGATCGGTGTGGATTTGGTGTTAACCCATTCAAAACCGAATTAGTCCTATTTTCGAAGAAATACAAAATTCTATAAGTTAACCCTCTCTTTATTAAAGGTAGCCAATAAAAGTTGTTAGATGGGGCTAAGTACAAGAATTTTATTTTAGTAAAAAAACCTTTTCTAGTTCTCTTTTCTTGAAAAAGAGCTAAGCAAAAACTAAAAAAAGTTCAAAGTTCAGCTTGTCTTCGAATAAGCGCATCGCTTCACACGACCCCATCTGCGGCACTAGGTACCCTACTCCACCCAACACCTCTTGATATATTTAGCAAACAAATATCTGCGAATTCTACTATTCGCCTTAAAGCTTCGTCGCAGTGGACTAACAACAACATTGGCCACTCCGTAATTCTAAGGTATTTAGAATTAATTCTAAATCACACAGTCTACACCATCCCCCAACTGCAATTCTACAGAAACTTCCAGATTTCTTTACCTTCCAGATCTTTCTGGGAGGGCGGGGCATTCCTGAAAGACGAGCCAATCCAGTTTTATATAGATAGATCAAAAACAAAAGAAGGGGTTGGTGGTGGTGTGCTCTGAACGACTGAAATTAAGTCACTCATTCCGCCTTCCCAATCATTCTAGCGTGTTCCAGACGGAATTTTTCTCGATGAAAGAAGTCTTGTCTTGGCCTAAAGAAAACGTGATATCAACATCTGATATCCGTATCTTCTCAGATAGTGAGGCCGCTACCAAATCTCTGGACTCTGTCTCGACAATCTCTATAACAGTCCATAATTGTCGATCTGCTCTAATGGAGATGACACAACAGTTTGATGTTCACCTTTGCTGTGTGCCGGGCCATAGAGACATACCAGGTAACTGTAGGGTAGATGAACTTACCAGGAACGGTACAGTACAACCCATTCTACTACGTTTGGTAAATGCTGGTATACCAACCTCTACTTGTAAACTATTGCTAATGCAGAACGCTATGAAGAAGGCAAACACCAATTGAAACAGCATCACTGTGTGTCAGGACACAAAAAACATCTGACCAAGACTAGATTTAAAGCGATCAAGGTGCTTCCTATCTCTAAGCTGATCGCATATAAGCTCAATAATAGGTGTCATAACCAGACAATGTCTAATAGGGCACGCAACGCGACTTGGCTTATTCTCAAATGAATTTTGCAGAAGCTGTATGGACGACGAAGAGGAGGAAACAGTTCTTCACCTTCTCTGTACATGCCCGGCATTAGCTCAAAAACGCAAGAATTACCTTCTTCTATAACGATTTAAACGATCTAAATCATATTAGCCAAATCAGCCTCTCACCTTTCGTATGGGACTCAAACTGGCTTCATTGAGCATGGGCCATTAAACTGGCCTAAGTGTGTCCTATTCTATCACTGATAGTCTTTTTAACCTAACCTTACGCTTTCGTGTTCGAAAAACTTAATCTGTCAAATTGAATCTTATCATTCTAAATTGTTCACAAATATTTCATTTAAAAAATATAAACGATTCAATAAACTTGATTCAATATACAACTTCCTCATTCTAAATATAAATCAATCAAAACGTCAAAACTTCAAATACTTTAAACAATTTATTTTAATTTATTTAAATCTACTTTTACGCCAATAAAGTCATCAAAAATTCCTCAACCTCGTCCCCTTTAACCATGCGAGAGGCGAGAAAAATGCGAAATCATTTATAAAACCAAAAACAAAAACACTCCTTTCCTCTTTTTTTTTTTTAGATTGAATGACACATTAAACTTTTAGAATTGACGTCAAATGTCAAACAAACATCACAAATCTAGTGCCATTACATTCCAAGCCCATGTCCATTTCCATAAAATATTTCTTACCTATATATCTACTTACTCTTAATAACTCAGAATAAACCTCTGATATTTTGCCTCCCTTATATACCCCTATACACAATCTAGAATTTTGACCTACTAAAAAAGGCTTCTCTCATGACTGTTTGTATCTATGTATGTTCATTGTACATACCTTCCACTGAAGGTATACCTAAACAAGACACAATCAAAGCTACGTGCGTTGTTGATTCAAGTCAAGTCACCACCATTGACAGCACTACAGCTCAAAATACATACCTAGAAGTAGTGCACTTAAGAAGATTGAATGTCAACCGCATTTACAGTATTACATTCCTCTAATCGAATTAGTTGACCCGCACCATCAATTTCAAGGAGTGAGCGTCAATTTCCAAATAACTTTATCAGCATTTGTGTCTTGCATAGGTACTGATGTCGAAAAGTCAACTTAAAATTCGGTCGGTCGGTCGGTTGTTTGGATGGTCGGTAGGGGTCAATTTCTCCCAAAAGTAATCAATGTCAATTAAATTTATTGAATTTGAAAGTATCTCAACAACATGATGACTTTTAAAAGTCTGTCCAAAAATCCCTTAACATAAAAGGCAAAAGGATGCATATACATATATATATCCAACCAACCAACCCACCTACCTACATAAGTTTTGGTAAATATTGATTTATTGCCAAACACTGACACAAGGAAGACATTTTAGTGATCTATCTACGGAGGCAACTTAAAATTCAGTCAGAAAAAAAACCTCCCTCTTTGCCTGTCAAAATATAATGTTCTTCTGCGTGAAGAGGATAGAGTTCCTGGTGCGCTGTTCCATCATATTTTTGGTCGAAAGCCAACAATACAACTTATACACATTAATTTGCTCTCACCCAACTAAAATACTTTTAGCCACTCACCCATATTTTGGTGCGTCACTTTGTTGATGCCTCTCCTCCACTCGCCATCACCACATCACGACACACAAGAGTGGTAATTGTACTGGCCAAGAAAATTTGTATAGAGTACAGGGTGTGCAGAAAGTAGATTCGGTTGTCATGGTACTGAGATGGGGTGTCATGCAAAAGAAATGAAAATTCATATTAAACTATGCAATTTGCAACTTCAACTCGAGTCAACTTAAAACGAAATCATTTTGCATAAGGCGGTGGCAAAGTGGAAACGAGTGGGCGCGGCTGACAAAGAGACCATTTTTCCAAAAAAAAAGAGGAAAAAGCTAAAACAAAAAACATCATGGAAAACTTCATGCCTACACGGAAATAGTTGAGGTTAAGTGGTGGCTCTGCGCGACATCAAAACAACGACGCTGACGATGATGACGACGACTACGACTACGACTACGACTACGTGGTACGAGTAGAACGCTCACATTTGATGGTATAATAACGCTCCGTAGCCGCGCCACACTGCAGCCGCAGCCACAGCCGCCACGGCAAATTCAGATTCAAATTCAGACGTTGAACAGCTGAGCTGCCCTCAGTCACTTTTATATTTGGCACTATTGTGAAAGGTGCCTGATGGCTTGAGACAGGGCAGAGAAAGAGGCATAGACTGGGGGGGGGGGCAGACGGTAAACGAATGAAACAATTTTTTGACTGTACCTACCAAAGTGGATTTAATTTTTTTTTTGTTTTTTGGTCTGATAGTTACAAGTACATGGCTTTGACATGCACCAGGCACACATTACAGAGCATTTTTCTTTTAGACATTTTGGCGACGAGTTTTAGGTGTAGCGACAATGACGTAAGGAAAGTTTTGTTGAAAGTCGAAAGTGGTTGCAAGGTGGTTCATGCAGAAGGTGAACGGTGGTCATTTTTGTTATGCTAAAAAGAGTCAAAAAGATTCTTTTTAATGGTAATTTATTTAAGAGTGTATAATTTATGGGATTGTTACAGTATTTGAGGAAAACTGTCAACCAAAAATTTTTTTGGTATTATATTCGTTTCGTTTTTAGAAGCCACTTTCTAAGTGAGTGCTAATTATAGTTTTAGGTTTTGTAGGAAATAAAATTGCATTGTGATTTGACGTATTCAAGTTGATTTTGTGCGACTTTTTAGGTCAAAAGTCAAATTTAATGTATACCATTTTCTGACTTTTTAAGCTGTTTTTAGTCTGGAATTTTTGTTTGCTATGCAGTTGAACCATTAAGTGAGACAAGTGTAACAACCTTAGCAATATGGTGTAATATTGAAAAAAAGCAAATCATTCAAAGAACACACAGTAAAAATCAGTACTGAGTAGTGGGGGACACTGAACGCACTGAAACCAACAGTTGTTCAATGCCAATCTGTGAAAGATCCTCAGATGAGTTTCTTTCCTAGTTTAAAATTCATTTTGTAATACTTTTGCATAGCTTACAGTCCATAAGCTCATGATCTTCTTAATTTCCAAACATTGACTCGTATATGTAAAACAACCTTCATTTCAAAATTGGTGTGACTTTGTAGTTGCTGATTGTGTGATAAATCGTGTTTTTTACAACCACTTCTGTAACCATTCCATCAACCTTACACCCCTGAAATTTTTAAATAAATCCCCATCGCCAATGATAATATGAGTCTTAAAAGTCCCACTCAACAATGGAGCTTAAAAATTCGAAGGCTGTCCAAACTTCCGCTTCTTTTACAATTATTTGTGCAGCTCCTATGTGATGTTTTTTTAGAAGAAGAATGTGCTGCGACAGGGCCCTCTTCTGTCACATTCTCATCCACATCCAAGTATGGGAAGGTGATGATAGCACTTAGACCCCCTGCGTCATGCAACACAGCTTGCGGAAGAAGACTGTGTTGCGACCTAGGTACATCAACATCCACATACCAGAAAGGGAATGTGATAGTAGCACTGCGACCCCTTACGTCTTGCGACACACCTTTAAAAAAGGGTGGTGGACGTTCGCATGAAGCGTCTACATCTTCTTTTTTATAGATACGTAGCGTAACTGTCTCGAAACCGTATCTTATCACTCCCTTAACTCGCGCCAGAGAAGCCACAGAGTCTTTATTGATTACGATAATCGCACTTGGATAAGGACCCTTTGGCTCCTCCAGTTTCGCGATCTTACAGTCGTGACAAGGGAGGTCCGGGTTGCTGATCTCAATCGTCTCACGTATGTCATCAGGACATGAGGGTTCTTTAGGAATCCAAGCGCGAGCTCTCGGCCTGCATGGAATATCTTCCTTTGAAACGACCTCGAGAAACCAGCCGAGAGCCCCAGTTTCACCATCTGTCAACGGTCAGAAGTAATCGAGCCATCAATATTGCTTCTATCAATGACCGCAACTATGATTTTGTTGGATTCCTTAAGTACATCACTAAAAGGTTTAGCGAGAGGTACTCTTGCAATGTAAGGAGGGCTAGTGTTCTGCACTTTGGGCTTTTTAATGACGGGAGTGGACTCCTTCAAAGACCTTTGTCGCTTTGACGTGCAGTCGTAGCGACTAGTTTTGTCTAGAATGGATTTAACCCACTCCTGCCTCTTGCTGATGGGATTACTTCCATTCCCAGAGAATCGCTTACACAGATAAGGCTGGCTAATCCGGAGGTCGCCTGGTATCCGGATACTCCGTTAATGGCTGAGCTATTTTTAGAAATCGGCACGGGTCGTATAACACCTTAGATCCAGCCCAATTGAGAAGTTGAAGGGAAGGATATGTTTTGGAAAAAGGAGAGACGAAAAGCAACTAAGACACAAGCGTCCCAGGAAGGAAACAAAGTTTTCACGGACAGTGATACGCTTTACAGCCAGGGAACAGGGAATAGCACAAAGCCGATGGGGGTAAGGATTAGGAAGGGGAAGAGGGAGCGGCCTTAGGTTTCAGGTCTCTTCTGGAGAAATAATTCCCGAGATTCATTGACCTTACTCAGCTTCTACAACTCGACAAGTTCGACGCTCAGGTAGAAGTAGTCCATTATTTCTTTGAGTAAATTATGGCCTTGTTCACGGTTTCATCACCATTTTTATAAAGAAAACCTGCGAGTGTCTAAGGTTTTATACTTTTTTCTAGAGTGAGCCCGGATTTTTGCAAATATTTCTGTGCTGCATTAACTTCTTCCAAAATATCGCACCAGAAGGAAAGGTGACACAAAAAAGTAAAGTCGCATACAGTAGATAAGAGTATATGGTTGTCGAACCTCTGGTATCCAAATTTTCCGTTTGAGGATCATAAAGGAGTCCAAGAGTTGAAACTATATTCTGATGAACTATTTGCATTTAAAATGCGCAGTGACATACCTCCTTAAAATAAAATGTACCTTAAAAAATGTTCAGTTTGTTGGCAAAATGGGAGAACAACCTGTCGGTCGCTGTTCTATTTTCTATTTCTGTGGGACTGTGTCTAATGTGCAAAATACTTATTTTGATTTGCTGATGGCAGCCTGTATTAGTCTACCACCCGTGGCGGATCTATCTTGCACCAATGTTAAAGTTTTATCAACAAAAGTTGATCTTGATGGCTTTGGTATCCACTGGATAATCTCTTGCATATGAAAGCTACAATATTGGCACTAGGATACTTCCTTGTGGTACACCGGTTTCTTTTTCTTTAGTTCTAAGAAATGCTGGTCGTTCCTTACTCTTAAAGATTCGGTTCGTAGAATAAGATTTTAGTATTCCGTAGCACTGACTGGGAAGATTGCTACACAGTTTGTACTCAAGTCCCAAATGCCACAACTTGTCATAGGCTTTTCCACCAAATCCGAAAATCAAAGTTCTTGGTTTTTTTGTATTTGTATTTGTATTTATTTATTATTATTAAGCATTTTAAAACATAGAGTCTTATTTTTAATACTTATTATGTTCAGATTTAAATTTTATCAAATTAAAAAGAGGAATCAAATTATTATGCTAAATTTACAATTTGCTTGAAGTTAAGAGAAAATTTATTTTTAGATAAATGGTCATGATGAAAAATTAAATAACATACATTTTTAAATTCTAAGACAAAGTGATTTTTATTTTGGAAACATTTTCAGCATTTGTATAAGTTCTTTAAGGAGTTCTCAAAACGAGTGCTGCTGTGTATCCCTCTCAGGTTAGCAGGCAAAGAGTTCCATAGGGCAACAGCGTGTACAAAGAACTGTTGTTTTGAATTTCTGAATTTGAAAGAAGGGACAATTAGAACATTACTTCTTTGTGATACCTAAGCCTTTCGTATAGATATTCAGGAGATCTAGTATGAATAAGTCTAAAAAGAAATGTCAAAGTTTGATAGTTTATGTAGTTGTTGAAGGTCATGTTGAAAATACTACTTGCTTGCATCGAAACATGATCGAACTATCGCAAGTCATAAATAAAGCGAACAACATTATTAAACGCGACTTGAAGTTTTCGTTTATTAGCGCTGTCAAGGGCACAGAAAATGGGACTGCTTGGGAATGATTTATAGTAAAATGTTTATTTCTAAATGCAAAGTAATAGTTCGGAATAAGTCTTCTATCTTCTATTATTTTGCTGAGTCTTTTCAATAACATTTTTTCGAAAACATTTCCTATAAGCGATATTGGTTTGAAAGATGTTACTTCTGTTTTTTAATTTGTATTGTTTTTTTTTTATTTAACTTGATATTCGTTCCTATTAACAAAATGTAAGAGATCTGTAGCCGTATTTGCTGGAAATTGTTAAAAACCATTCGCAAGGCGTTTGACTAAACAATAAGCTTTTTGTTTCGGGTTTCAGAATGTGTACGTGTCTTTTTAGACCCTTAGGCTGCTTTCCAAGAGTATTCGGTAGAAGCATCTGATTTTCATTAATCTTATTTTTATAATTTTTGAATACAATTATGTTGATTTGTGTTAAAAGCGGAACACCCAATATTTTTTTAAAGCCAAATCTCATAACTTGTTCATGTAAAAAAAGTAAGAGTTTTTCTACAGTTTGAAATTTTTAAGCTTATAGCAAGCTTCAAACTACAATCAGAGGCTCATCATAAGTACATGTGTTAGTTGTTAACAAAATACAAAACATTTAACTATATTCAGAACAAAAAATAAAATGGGACCGTTTACGACAGTGGAGCACTGGCTCTAAACAATGATTTTAATCCCACTTTACTTAAATTTAAATCTATCGATGAACAGTTTAAGTTATATAAAATAGTCAGTCATTCGACTTAAAGCTTCATTCTTGCCGTAGTTAGTTCTATGGACGTCAATATGTATAAAGTCAAAAATAAGCAGGTGATGAGTTCCGCCTCGGTAGTTCAAATGTACACAAGATAGCAAATAAGGTGCATCAATTTCACCGTTAATTAGTTGATGAAGAAATATTAAATCACTATTAACACGCCTATGATGGAGATATTGCAATTGAAGAAGCTGAATACGATGTTCATAGGGAGGCATATCATAAGGATCTTCCCAAGGAAGACCCTTTAGAGCAAAGCAAATGAAATTATGATGAATTCATTTAATACGTATTCTATAAATTTCGTAATAAGAAGTCCATACCTGCGAAGCATATTCAAGATGAGGACGAACGTGGCAGTTGTACAAAGAAAGAGTTACATAGCGATCATTGAACTCCTTTGCCCAGCGTTTTATAAAAGCAAGCATAGAACTTGCCTTATCAACAATACAATTAATGTGATGTGTAAACTCTAAGTTGGAACAGAAATGTACACCTAAATCATTAAATGTGGAGACACGACATAGTTTTTGCTGTGATATACAGTAGTCAAATACGTTACGGATTAGTTTTTTAGTGAAAGTTATCGTCTGGCATTTTAAAGGGTTAAGTGAAAGGCTACTTTTCCCACACCAAAATGTGAAACTATCATTGTGATCATGGTTGGACTTTATCTTAAAAATGTTCATGTCATCAGCAAAAATAAAAATTTAACTTGAGCGTAGCCATGACGATACATTGTTAATAGACAGGATGAACAGAAAAGGACCAAGGTGGCTTCCGTGGGGAACACCAAATTGAGCAACAAAAGGTAAAGAATGACAATTTTTAAATATTACCTCATAGGATCTGTTTTCAAGGTATGATTTGATCCAAATGGTGAAAAACCAAAAGCCTTAAGTTTAAATAAAATAATTCCGTGGATAAGTTGGTTAAAAAATTTAGAAAAGTCAGTGTATGCACAGTCAACTTATCATAACCTTATTCTAAAGCGTTTGAACATACATATGTTTGAGAATATGAGGAGATTAATAACGGTTGATCTTTTTTTCACAAGACCATGTTGCTGTTCGCAAATGAGATTCTCATTAAAAAATGCTACGATTTTCACAAACAACATGTTCAAACAATGTAGGAATGCAAGAAAGCTTTGCAATGGGCCTGTAGTTTGTTATTTTAGCATTGTTACCTTTCTTGAAAATTTTTGTTAGAAGTGACATCTTCCATATAGTGAGAAATTTTGCCCGTTTTTAGAGAAAGGTTGAATAAGAAGATAAGGGGTTCCAATAAAGCATTACTACACTTTTTTTAATATTATGGGGAGAATTGCATCGGTACCGGCTAGGCAGTTACCATTCAACGCGGAAAAAAGATGGAGGGCCGTACTCAGTAGCGCATAGATGTGACTAAAGCTAGTTTGCAAAAATAAGCGAAGATTATGAAAATGTACTTCATCAACTTCTTGAGGGCTATTAAAAAATAACTCACGGAAATTTGTTGCGAAAGCGTTACAGATATCAACAGTTTTATCTAACGAAATGTTCTTGTAAGTGAAGTTAACTGGAAAGCCATTTGACTTTTTCTTTAAGTTTACAAGTTTCCACAATTTGTTAGGATTCTCTTTCAAAGAGGTGCCCATATCAGTAACATAGCTCGCATATAAAAAGAGACTTAAATTGGTTAAAGATTTCAACATGAAAAGAGAAGTTGATCTGAGACAGAGTTTTGAGATAAGTTTTCCATGCCTTATTTCTTTTGTTACGCAGGAAACGCAATTCTTTCGTGTACCAAAGATGGTTTAAGTTTGTATTTCTTGATTTTTTTAAAGGTAGTTTTTTTTTCAAAACAATAATTAAGGATCTTATAAAAAGTTGAAACTGCTCCGTCAATGTTAGAAATTGCTAGTGTATCAGCAATTCCAGAAATGGTTAACTTCAGACAACTGCTGGAAATTGGCCCTTCTGAAATCAAAATTAGATTGGCAAGGAATTACGGTGTTCGGTAAGGTGATTACTTAAGTCAAGAAAATGTCGAGGGGGGGGTGATACTTATCAATATTAATGATTCCTGATCTAGATTCTAGTCAGAATAAAATACTAAATCGAGAATTCGATTTTTTGAATTTTTAATACCGCTTGTCTGTAAGTCAGTAAGAAGGATTTTATCGAGAAAAGAAAGTTCCAATTGTGAAGTGGAGACCGCTCTAAAACCAAAGAACAATATATGAAAGATCGTCAGATGATTTTTCTTTCTTAATTTAAAATTCGCTTATAGTTGTAATACTTTCCCATAGCTTTTAGACAATAAGCTCATGAATGTTGGTTCTTTTTAATCTCCAAATATTGTTTCGTATTTTTAAAACTGTCCCATTTCAGAGTTGGTATGACTTTGTAGTCGCTGATTATGTGATATGGGGTGTTTTTTTAACCACTTCTGTAACCATTTCAATTTGAAGGTCACATTCGACCATAACATTCTTACATACCAAAGACCACTGGGCATTTATTATTCCACGAAGGACTTTGTTTTGGAATTGTTAGATAGGTTATGTTTGTACAGGACAATAGTTGTAGTTCATATGTCCAAACGGGTCTCAGTACTTCCAAATATAACATTAATTTGTCGTGATGGATAGAGTTCTTTCCTATTAACCTTTTTGATGTACTCTTTCCAACGTCATTTAAAGATATTTGGCAGAGATATAGTAAGGAACTTCTTACTGTTTAAAATTATTGGAATTACGTTTTTGTTTGTTAAATGTAAATGCGTCTGTTTAGTTTATACGTCATTTTGGGACCAAACACCAAATTTTTCGATAGCATTTTCCAATTTTTCTTAAGTACTTAAAAAGGATGACCAATACTTCAGTATCATCAGCAAAAGTTGGCCATGATAGCTTTGGTATCCACTGAAATATCTCTTGTATATAAAAGCTACAATGTTGGTCCTAAGACACATCCTTGTGGCACACCGGCTGTGTGCCTGTTCCCTCTAGTTCCGTAAAATGCTGATCGTACCGAACTTTTTAAAGTCGGACATAAGATTTACTTCGAAGCACTATCTAAAAAGATCGCTATCCAAATTGTACTCAAGTCCCAGGTGCCAAACCTTGGTTGGGTTGCATCCCAATCTCTTTGTTTTTAAAATCGGGAAAGTATTTTCCATTAAAGTTTTATAGATATGCAACGATTTTTAAAGGAGTTAATAATATTCAAAAAAAGAAAATTTATAATCCTTGAAGCTTTAATTTTGTAGACTGAAATGTTTTTGTCATGACATCTGGAATGAAAAACAAAAACTGAATAAAAAAATACCACGCGCCATCGATTAAACCTTTCCGTTGTCCCTTGCGTGACAAAGTGACATCTCTGCAGGCAGGTCATTTTCCATTTAAGGGTGTAATAATTTAGAGTGCCCTTCTTCTTCTTCCAGACTGTAAATACAAAACATAATAAAAAAGCAAAAAGAAAAAATCTCTGAATTTCATAAAGCAAACGAAAGAAAAAAAAATACATAAAACTTTTTAATTTCATCAATGTCATTTGACACATTACCCATTATAGAGTACGTTAGAAAATCCTTTGTCATTGTTCTCAACTATTTCTGTCCCTCTCTTTACATTTAAGTCTTATAAAAGTGGCTACCTACCATCATCATCATAAGCAACCAACTACTGTATCCTTATACCTCTGACGACGACGACGACGTTATGAAGCTATGTTTTTTTTTATATACATGTATATTTTTAGAGAACAGCATTTCTTAATAATTGCATTATATTCTTCACTGAAAGGATATAAAGCGAGAACAGATTCTAAGTTCATATCCTCCATTTGCCACTACCACTGGGCTGCCATACACACCATCGTCGTCATCAACATTGTTGTCTCTTTGCTCTGTCGAAGTGGAAGCACTTGCAATCCATTTGGAAAGAAAGTTGTTGGCATACATACATATGTATGTATATATACACCCAGGTACACTTAAACGATGTAAGTATATGCAATTTCCTAGTAGAATCCTTATGGTAACCCAATTAGAGTCGTTCTCAAGATGAATTTCTGTGATGCTTCATCATAAAGTCTGACGAAGACGTAACCAACTATATACTAAAATGACGACGACGACGACGACAACGATAACGGGTATGAGTTTGTTATTTTATACTTTCTCAACCATATACAGTATATATACAGTAACACACCCACGAACACTTGTCTTCTTCGTCATCGTCGTATGTTTATCTATGTCCTTTTGGTAAAAATCCTTTTTGCCTACCTATGAGATGTTAAGTAAGCATCTTTGCGTTTCGGTCACATGTGAACTAAAAAAGTGTCAAACCTTATTCTTCACCATCCCTGTCCCATCCCCTGATGACATCACTGCCCTCCGCGCCTAAAGTGGTGTTGGCGTTAGCGTTGGCGTAGTCTTTTTCGTTCAACTGCAAGGATATGTTACAATCCACCAACAAAAATGAAAATGAAAATGTATGTGCGTCCTTAAATGTTGCGATTTTTCTTTTCACCTGTCAATGCAGTGTGTGATCCCATTTCTTGTATTTTTTCTGTAACGTAACCTAGAAAAATAAAATGGAAAAACAAACTTTTCTCATCAGAATATGTTGGGGCTGAAAAAAAAATAGTGAAAAGCAGAGCAGGAGATGGAAGGGGTCCTCAATCTGCTTGAAATTTATATATTTATAGCTATGAATGTAGGTATGTGTATTCTGATGCTGCTGCATCCTGATGCAGTAGCACATCCTTGAATATTTTTTTAAGCAAACAGTATATCAATATTAAATGCGCGCACATCCAGATGCAGGGATTAAGCGTGGACTTGTACATTAATTTACATACCTTGATCTCTGAAGGATATAAGCATAAGCATAACATAAAAGTAGGTAGATGTTTGCAATAGAAATGGAAGAGTGCCGGCCCGGCCGAGTGTTGGAAAGTTTTTATGTTGTGCAACAGAAAACTATCCTTATATTAGTGGAAAGAATGGGATAAAAGAAGAAAATGTAATGAAAAGTTCAACTTGTTTTTTATTTTTCATTTGATTTTTCTTTCTTTTTGTATTTGTGATATTAAGCTTGAAGCTTTAGTAAGCGATTAAGTTGGTTTTTGTGTTTACTTTGACTATTTATGTAGAGGTAGAATATCCTTTCTGGCCATGGAAGTGGCCTTGGTTTATAAATGTGAGAATAAAAGTGTGAAAGATGGCGCGAGCGGTCTTTGAATATGAAATGATGGAAATGTTTTGTGATTTTTTAAAGGTTTGTAGAGGAACTTTAGTCTAGAAATAAATCGTTAAAATATTACAGAGACGGCTGTAATTTATTTTCTTTTTAATTGTATGGAATTAATTTTGCAATAATTGCAGTCCTAAATCATTAACTCATATACATCACTTTAAATATTGTCATCTACAGAAAGAAATTAAATGGATATTTAAATTTTCAATGAGTGTCTCATCGATTATTAGTAAACGTCGAGCTACAATCAATCCCAGTAAAGTAAAAATTAAAGCTTTAATTACAGCCGGTACGTAGAAGCGGGTCCCGCGATTCTGTGCGTCTGTCTGTCCACGTTCCTACAGCCTAAACCACTAGGTCGATCGAGTTCAAACTTGGAAGTTAAGGTTCTCAGCAGATTTGAGTTAGGTGTTTTTTCATTTTTTTTAAGTTCAAAACTAACAGTGGTCCGATACAATTTTTTTGGTCAAAAAACGAAAATTCGAATTTTCTCAAAAACAAACCGATAGATTTCTTTTTTAATTTTCTCTAAATTTTATTTTTTAACTTGAATTCTTTAAGTAAGAAAAACATGTTTTTGTATTGCTCCGGAAAGAAACCGCATACAAACATGATCTTCCTCTTTCTTTTCTTCAGATAATTTCTTTCCGTCCTGGTTCTTTTAATATGAAATTTAAATAAAGCTATCCAAAGGAAAAAGATTTGAACGAACTAGCTTACAAGTATTTTCCATTTCCGGGATGAGTTGTCCTAGGATGAGTTATGCTTTGGGATGAATTGCGCCTTTGTATATACTAAGGAAATACCTGGAAACTAACTTACCGACAAAAATTGGGTGTATTCGATAAGTTCATTTAAATGCAGAAACCATTTCCCTTAACATAATATTTTCCGAGTATTTCATATATTTTTTAGTCTACGGAAAATTGTCTTTGTTTTGACACCCTATTTGTACATAGTACCGCTCATAGAACCTTAATTTTGTTTTTATAATTCTCAGGAACTAATTAATCGATTTCAATATTTGATAATCAAAAGTGTATATTGTTTTAGATTTTCGAAAAAAACTATTGAATTTTTTCTTATATAGGTACTTTTTTAAACAGACTCTTTGCATACAGGAGCAATTTCGTGCGTCCCATTCGTGCATTATATTTTACTGGCACTCTAGGACTTATCAATACCGTTAACGTGTTTTAAGTTAAAACACATTGCAAGCTTTAGGAAAGAATTAAAGAACAGATACATATGCAAATCCGAGGCTTGTTGGTGCTTCGCAACTATCAGGCTTTTACGTGGCCAGGAAGTCACCCCGACGGAACAACCCCCAACCTGGAAGGCCAGATCCTAAGTATAACTCCAAGGATGGGGAGCCGGATAAAACCGCTCCTTATATGCATGGGCTCCGAATAAGTCGAAGAAGCCCTATAAGGTGTTCACTAAGTAGTTCAACCATACTGGAACTGTAGACAATACCGTTGACTCCATTTCGGGAATTCCTCCGCTGCCGTCTGGATAAGGAGAGGTGCCTTAGTGGAAACACCTCTCCCCCCCTCCCCACTCGTTTGCTAGGCTCCGCTGTAAACGCAGAAAACAAAACTAGCGCTGAGATCAAACGCAGAATAACTCTTGCTAACCGCTATTTCTTTGGGCTAAGAAAGCAATTGAGTGGTAAAGTCCTCTCTCAAAGAACCAAAGTGTCACTTTATAATACCCTTATCATCCCCGTCCTACTATACGGTGCAGATGCATGGACTATGACAAAAGCGAATGAAATCACATTGGGTCGGTTCGAGAGAAAAGTTCTTCGTGTTCATGCATCGAAGGGTAGTGGAGGAGAAGATGGAACACGAGCTGTAAAGCGACGTAGACTTAGCAAGAAGGGTAAAAGTTCTACGACTAAGATGGCTGATTCACGTAGAGCGCATGGAAACCAATGCTCCGGCCCGGAAACTCTTCGAATTTACACCCGCAGAACAGCGCATTAGAGGAAGACCGTGGATCAGGTGGTGCGCACAAGTGGAAAGTGACCACACCTAACTTGGGGCGCGAAACTGAAGACATCTAGCTAGGGACCGAGCTAGATGCAGAAGTTTGTTGGGTGAGACCCTAGTTCACACAGGACTGTAGCGCACATTAAGTAAGTAAGTAAGTACATATGCAAATTGGTTTCAAAGATTTTAATAAACAAAGAGGAGTAAAAGCAGAATGGGTAAAACATTCCACATTCTCGATGTGCGATTAAAAAACAAATCTCTATACTTGACAGTGCGACCAAATTGAGCATAAGAGTAAACTGAAGAACATTCTGGGAAGTGCAAGTGTTACAACTAAATTGTATGATTGAGAGGGGTATACAACTTCCTAATTCGACATAACATTGTTTGTAAAAATATCAGAAAAAACATCTAAAGAGAAATATTGCGGCGGTATTCGAGTCATGTAAATGTTTCGGTTATAGTTCTATCGTCTCTGATTCTTAAAGCTCTTTTTTTAATTCTATCGAGATTTCGTAAAGTTTGTTTTAGAAGCCCCTACCTAAATATAAGAGTTATATTCAAGATTTCGACGAATAAGGGCGTTGTAAATTTTATTTCGAAGTGTTTTTGGTCATTTCTAAATACTTAAAGGAAATCAATTGGAATTCCTTCCTTTACTTAAAATTTAGAAGATATTTGTAATAACTTTCAATCGATTTGGGTTAAGATTATAATGAATGATTGATGTATTAAATGCTTTATCGTCGTTTGATAACAGTTTCTCGGCGGCACCGGACAATATTCTACCTTTAGCTTTGAAATTTTGTAAATATAACCTTAAAACCCCACTTTGCTTTATTTTTAATGTGTCCTTAAAACAAGAAGTATTTTTAGATACATGGAAACATTCTCTGATAACTCCTTTGCATAAATCTGGATCTAAAAAATCTGTAGAAATTTATAGACCTATAGCTAGTCTTCAGATAATCCCCAAATTATTTGAAGCAATTGCTACAATCAAACTTTATAGTTTAGTTCAAAACCGTATTTCCCTGCATCAGCAGGGGTCAACTGCAACAAATTTATGAATTTATAGAAATTACTGTTTCGGTTTTTTAGAAAATCGTACTCAAGTGGATGTAATCCACACCGATTTTTCCAAGGCGTTTGATTGGGTACAACATAATGTTCTCTTGAAAAAACTTGAATTGCTTGGCTTCCACTCGAATCTGCTAAAATGTATCAGAAGCTATTTGGTTGGACGAAGACAATATGTTAAAGTTGGTGATGTTCTTTCCAATGAAATACAAAATTTTTCAGGTGTACCACAAGGTAGTCATCTTGGTCCACTCCTTTTCATTTTATTTATAAATGATTTACCGAATTGTATTTAAAGTTCTAGATGTCTTTTATGATCTCTAGATTTTTAGTTCTGTAAGTTATTTCAAAACCTAACGCCATATTGGGATTTATTTCAAGAACTTCTTAGTCATTCGAAGATCCTCATACTTTAAAAACTCTTTTTGTGTCCCTGTTTGGAATACCTTTATACAATCAAGTATTTTAAGGATTAAAAGGTTGAGAAGAGATTTACAAAATTTGCTTTACGAAAGCTGTATAATTATTCAAATATGCCACCTTATGAGACCCGATGTACTTTAAAACTTTAGTATCTAGAAGAAATTTGTATTCAGTATCAACGTCGGTACAAGCAGCATTTTTGGCAATGTCAAATACGTGATCAATCCATAAGAGGTGATCTGTGGTACACACACTAAATATTGAAAGTTTTTCCGAGCCCTGGATGCAAGTGTCACTCATAGAAAGCAGCATAGAGATTAGGTTACTTTTTGGATGAGCTTTTGATTAAGCAATTTACTGAGCTTATCATGCGTTACCGCTGAAGTTAAACATCCGGAAATATAAGGATGATCCAAAAACGAATATATAAATCCGAATGAATTATCGTCAGCGAAATAGATTAGAAGTGACGGACAAGAAAACGCTTGTGAATTTAAAAAAAAAAATGTTGAAAAAAAACGGAGTCCTGAGGAACACCATCACTCATTTGATGAATTTCGGACTTTATCCAATACAATTTGTATTGAAGTTTGTTTCCAAGGTTTTGAAATATTAAGAGCAATAATCTTACTTCCTAAGTAGTACCCGTAGCATGATGATTAGTGAGTTGGACTGACACAGGCAAGGATCGAACCCAAGACCTCTGGCATGTAAATCCAAAGAACTAACAGTCACTCCACGGTTACTACATATATTTCTTAAGCTGATGATTAATCGGGGTTTCCATGTCCAAGTGCAATTGAATGATGGTTAGAGAGGCAGGAGGACTAGACTGCTGGTCAAGGGTCTTTTAATAATCTCGCAACTACAAGAGTGCGGAAGAAGATTCGACCAATAAAATCGCTTACTCATAAAACTCTCTGATAGCTTCGAATTAACAGCAAACTGTGGTGCAAGCAGATTGGGTTTATCAATAGAACTTACAAAAGAAGTGTCGCTGTGAACAAGCTTTGAAACCGAGGACGACGCGACGCACAGGGGTTCGGGTTGTATAGGACAGCGGAAAAAAGTCTGTTTTATCTGAAAGGTTCAACGGATTTAAATGAAACAAACATGTTAAGATTAGTTTTAAACATATTTGGTCAAAATTTGGTTAAAAAAAATGATTATAAACAAAGTTATTGAAATTTTTCTAAAATTTGAGGGTTTTGATGTTTGTATGGTAGAGCGAAAAAAAGTTTATAAAATATTAACGAATTTTAATGGAATTTGACACCCATGTTAATATTAGTCTTATGCATGTTTGGTCAAAATTTGGTCATGAAAAAATTATTAGATAAAAAGTTATTGACATTTTTATAAAATTTGAGTCTTTTGATGTTAAATAAAAGTTTTTTTTTAGTAAAATCTTTTAGGACATATCTTAATACTTCACATTGGCGTTTCGACAATTCTGCTTGTATAAATATGTGAGCAGGAATAGCTCTCTGATGTTGCTGCATATTTAATCTCTTCTTCAGGAAATATATTTCTAATTTCGTCCCTCTTATAAACGGTGATTTTTTAAGAGCTTGAGAACTTTAAAAAAAAAACGCATAAAATTTGCAAAATCTCATCGATTCTTTATTTGAAACGTTAGATTGGTCCATGACATTTACTTTTTGAAGATAATTTCATTTAAATGTTGACCGCGGCTGCGTCTTAGGTGGTTCATTCGGAAAGTCCAATTTTGGGTAACTTTTTCCAGCATTTCGGCCGGAATAGCCCGAATTTCTTCGGAAATGTTGTCTTCCAAAGCTGGAATAGTTGCTGGCTTATTTGTGTAGACTTTAGACTTGACGTAGCCCCACAAAAAATATTCTAAAGGCGTCAAATCGCATGATCTTGGTGGCCAACTTACCGGTCCATTCCTTGAGATGAATTGTTCTCTGAAGTTTTCCCTCAAAATGGCCATAGAATCGCGAGCTGTGTGGCATGTAGCGCCATCTTGTTGAAAGCACATATCAACCAAGTTCAGTTCTTCCATTTTTGGCAACAAAAAGTTTGTTAGCATTGAACGATAGCGATCGCCATTCACCGTAACGTTGCGTCCAACAGCATCTTTGAAAAAATACGGTCCAATGATTCCACCAGCGTACAAACCACACCAAACAGTGCATTTTTCGGGATGCATGGGCAGTTCTTGAACGGCTTCTGGTTGCTCTTCACTCCAAATGCGGCAATTTTGCTTATTTACGTAGCCATTCAACCAGAAATGAGCCTCATCGCTGAACAAAATTTGTCGATAAAAAAGCGGATTTTCTGCCAACTTTTCTAGGGCCCATTCACTGAAAATTCGACGTTGTGGCAGATCGTTCGGCTTCAGTTCTTGCACGAGCTGTATTTTATACGGTTTTCCACCAAGATCTTTGCGTAAAATCTTCCATGTGGTCGAATAACACAAACCCAATTGCTGCGAACGGCGACGAATCGACATTTCACGGTCTTCAGCAACACTCTCAGAAACAGACGCAATATTCTCTTCTGTACGCACTGTACGTATTCGTGTGGTTGGTTTGATGTCCAATAAAGTAAACTGAGTGCGAAACTTGGTCACAATCGCATTAATTGTTTGCTCACTTGTCCGATTATGTAGACCATAAATCGGACGTAAACCCCAAAAACATTTCGAACCGAACACTGATTTTGGTAATAAAATTCAATGATTTGCAAGCGTTGCTCGTTAGTAAGTCTATTCATGATGAAATGCCAAAGCATACTGAGCATCTTTCTCTTTGACACCATGTCTGAAATCCCGCGTGATCTGTCAAATACTAATGCATGAAAATCCTAACCTCAAAAAAATCACCCTTTACCTTTTAGCTCGATCGCAGCATTCATGGAGCATATGCTGGCATACTAACTTTCTTGATATCTTTTGGCGCGTTTTTTTTTGTTTTTTTGAATCAAAAAGTTAAAAAACGCATTTTTTCCTAGTACTAAAGCTTCAGACTACTTATAGAAGGCATCTTTTATAAATAATCAATATTTTTATTTCTTCTAGATAATCGAAAATAGGCCAATTAAATGATTTAAGAAGCTATGGAGTTTATTTATAGGAACTTCGGAAAAATACATCCCAAACATTTGTTGAAAATACGGTTCGCGATTTGAGTAAAATTATTTTTCAACTTTGAGTGCTTGTAAATCAGAACATACAATATATATTTTAAAAAATACTTTTAAATCATAAACTTGGGTTATCTAAGAGTATTTAAACATAAAGTTTAAGAGGATAACTATGACTTTTTTAAAAAAAAAAACTTTTTTCCGCTTTTTTACTGCTTTTGCAGTATTCTGTTACCGTAATTTTGGTCATGTTAGAATTTAGTTACTTATAACTTTCTAGCTTGTGTAAATGTATCCCTTTTTCCTCAGTGGGGTTTGTTTTATAACGACGGAGTCTTCCAGCTCTAATCCTAATAAAGTCTTTACAGCTCGATTCAAACCATGAGTTTTCCGGAGGTTTGATACATTTTTCTCTTTTTGCGATGCAATTTCTTATTCATTACATATTTTCTTTTCAAACCTTTTATCGAAATAACAAAACAATGTTGTATATTAACAAAATTATAAAAAGTTTTGAGCTTAATTAATTGCATGCATTCATTTGTTATAAAATTTAAATTAACATACTAAGCACAAGAAGTTAAACAAAAGCTCGTACAAAAATCTAATTTCAACATAAATTTCCAAATTACTAACATGTTACAATAGGGATTAAATTACAATGAATGTCCTTCCACATGTACCCAAAACTCACCAAACTATGTTACTAAACCGATTGTTTTAGTATTTAAACCCCTCCTACAGGCGATGCCCTATTCTATTGTGTCAACTTGTCCTCAATTTATTTGTATTTCTTTTGGAAAAACAAAAAAGTTATTTAAACTAAACCAAAAACCCATTTCCTTCTCCCCATTCTACTAATTGATACAAACCGATTTTAATGAATTTTTACGAGTATTTATCTCTATTTTTTGAATATCCTAACTATTCTCTAACTACAAACAACTTAGCATATAAAATATATATTTATCTATATTTATGTGGAGCTGCTATACGACAACATGCAACCGCAATTTCACAGTTGAAATCATTTTTCTACTGCACTCTTTCCTTCAATGCTCCAGCAACCCCCATTACCACAGTGTAATAATACACAGAGAAAAAGAAAAAAAAATAACAATATATAGAAAACTCTAATTTTCATGATTTTCATTTGAAAGTTTTCCAAAATCCACCTCCCAACCCTATACACCCTCCATTAGACTTTTCTGACTTGTAACATAGTCATACAGTTGAAATCCTTGCTCATCTGCATTTTTCGACTTCAAATCCAACGCTGACGAGGCATCACAATATCTATGCATCTATAGATACTTTACTGCAGACAATTACCAACCAATATACAGTGAAATTAAGCGAAACTTTTGCAATCAGAGCCATGACCTTCCATCACTCTTCCTACTTGCTCGCCACCCACCGCTCATCTTTGCATCGTATACTGACCAAAGTCAAGAGGGTGGAACAATGCCCTATGCCCATGATGTGTCCATGTCCTTTCCAGTTCTGGATAAAATTTTATTTCTCTGCGCTCTGCCTTCTCAGGACTTGAGTAATGGCGGGTTGTTCAACATTTTCTTTTTCTTCTTCTTTTCCCATCATGGCCAAAATAAACACAAAAAGCCGCCCTCCTAAAACCGCACACGTTCCAATACCAAACCTACCTACTCCTTTATACTCAAAAGGGTTTATAAAATGTAATAAAAATAAAGTTATAGTAAAAGTGCAATTACTGCACTAAGCTCGTTGTCTTCTTATTTTTTTTGTCTATGTTTTTTTGAGGGAGGGTGGAGATCTCCTATTCTGAGAGATGGAAAACTACAATCAACTCGACTTGAGGGTGGCTAGGCTAGCTAGGAAGCTTCAGTGGCAATTAGTTTCTTCTTTCATACTCCCCACAAAGAACATCATGGCCGTCCTAACATAATTAAATTAAAATTTCTACTTGCAAAAACCGTAAAAAAAGTACAAGGTATGGTATTAAAAAAGTCAAGGAATTTTTAAACAGTAGTCGCATTTGAAAAAAAAGAGACTTGAATGATGCCAACATCTCGAGAAGTGTCTTCTAAGTTCTGTGGGAATCTAAGTGTTCTAAGACGATTCGTCTATCCTAACTTTAATTTCTCAAATGTTTTTATATTCTCTTTGTCTGTATGACGGAACTAAAACTGCCACAAAACGTCATCCTACCGAGTACCGTTCTGACATTTCTTCTCTGACAGGTTCAGGGGTTCTTTATAATGTATGATGTGTTTTCCGTTTGCATTTTCCTACTCGCTTGTCAGAATTTTAAATAAAAATTAAAGCATGCAGCACCCCCATAAAGCTTTTGTATTCTTTTACTTATTCTTGGGCCTTAAACCTCATCCCTTGAAAAAGTTTCAAAGACTCAAAAGAACGCCGGACAAACAAACAAAAGTGTTGGTGGTGCAGTGGGTGCTGATGTTGTGGGGTAAAAAAAGAAAAACAGGAACCACAAACAAACCCCATTCCTAGAGTGGTGTTTGTTATACCTTCTATTTATGTGTCGCGTCGACGACCCACTACCCACGACCCACGACCGTCGACGAACTGCTGAGTCATGTCTGGAGAAAAATAAAAACCAGAAAGTCGGTGTTTTATTATATTGCTTGCACCACCACTTGGGTTGTTGTTTCTTATATCGTCTCGTTAACGACTGCAAATTGAGAACCGGGGTTTGTTGTATATGAGGTGCAATATTGTGCATATTGTGCATGTGCATACTGTGTGCTTATGTGCAGTGCATGCAACAGTCAACCAATTAAGACAAATGACAAAGTATCGCGCAACATCGTCGTCGCGGTCACCGCGCTGCCCATTGCTGGTCGTCTTTGTAGTTGGTTTACTGAGTTTTGAAGAAAGGAATTGATATAGCCCGAGTGCAAGTAGTATAATAAAAGTGATTGGAAATTTTATGACACAAAATGTCTTAGACTATGATTAATATAATACAAGAAATTTTGATAGACATTTTGAATGCGATTATAATTTACGGTATTTTTTATGTAAAATATCTTCTATGAAGCCCCATGTTTATTACCGCATATTAAGGATGATAGGGAATATGGTCGTCAGATTCAAAAGTAAGTTGGACATTTACAACCCTTTTTTTAATATGCTGTAAAATCAAACCTTTTCTACAAAAATGTACCATAAAGTTTATTTGCTATAAATCAACTGCTCGAATGTCGCCGCTAAAATGTATTGAGTATAATTTATTGACTAATCGCTAAATTCTTAAGGCATATATCTATTTAAGAAATTAAGGTTTTTCGTTTATATCTTAACTGATAAACTTGAGGTCGAAAATCAAGAACCGATAGGAATATTTAAGCATTTAGGACCTTTTGCGAAAAAATCAAACCTTAGCTCTAAACTATATTATCTAAAACCTATATAAAGTCTTGTGCTAAAGCTTTTAAAAAGCAACGACTTAATGTCGTGCAACAGCAGGTTTGCTTCAAACCTAAAAGGCAATGTTCGTCTTTGACACAAACGCCCGGATCGTAGTCTTGATGATTACATTTATCAAACCTTAGCTCTGAAATATATTTTCTAAAACCTATATAAAGTCTTCGCTAAAGCTTTTAAAAAGCAACGACTTAATGTCGTGCAACAGCAGGTTTGCTTCAAACCTAAAACGCAATGTTCGTCTTTCCCACAAACGCCCGGAGCGTAGTGTTGATGATTTGATTTATCCATTTCGCAGGATTCGCCTGCGGATGGTAATTCCCTGTAAACCAAAGTTTTAACGTATGCTTCGCTAAGCGTTTTCAGTTCCTTGCCACGGAACCGACGACCGTTAAAAAATACTCACGACGATGGACCCACCAAGTCCAAGCAAATCATTTCCCACGGTTGGTAATTTCCTACTCGTTCGGTCATTAGACCAGCTGGTTTTTCATTCACGCTTTTGCAAATTTTACAATTCCCAACATATTTCGTTATATCGCCTCTCATTTTGGGCCAGTAATACTTTTCTACTATTCTAGCAAAAGTTTTCTTAACGCCCATGTGTCCTGAAAGCGCAGCATCATGGCATTCGTTAAGGTTTCTCGTCCTATCACTTTTCCCTAACACTAACTTCCACTCCTCTCCATTATCATAAACGACTATACGGTTTAACCTAACATGTTTCTAGAGCCATTCATTTTGAACTCGCCAAGATGGGCTCTTTTCTACCTGTGATTTAATTTTAATCACCCAAGGATCTGAATCCGCCTCAGAGACCAGCTACTTTTGGAAGTCAACAACATATCAGGAACTACATGTTCTTTGCCGTTTCTATGATCCTGCGGATCCTCAAGGTTGCTTTGCCAGATCAATGAGTGGTAATCAGTTACGACAGTAAATCGAACTCTTTCGAGATAAGGCAGCAACTTTTCAATCGCCAAAAGGACCGCTAAACATTCTTTTTCGGTCGTAGAGCAATTCTTTTCACTGCTATTCCTCGATACCAAGAAATAGTCCCAAAAAAATTCCTAAATTACTTCAGGGTTTTCGGTGGAGGAATCCTAATCATGCTTTCTACTTTTTCCGGGCCAGCATGAAGCCCTTTTATGATCTTTTTTTTTTAAATCTCTAAGTGCCTATCGAAAGAATCGGTGACGATGATAATGTCATCCAAGAACAAAGACAAACGGTTCTAAGTCAAGACCTAAAACGTCTTCAACAATCTTTTGCAATGTTACCGGTGAATTATGAAGCCCAAATATCATCCTTCAAAATTGAAAAAGACCTTGTCCTGGCAAGGCAAAGGCGGTGTACTTGCGTGATTCTTCCTCGTTTCACTTCCTATAGTCAAGACAGAACAGATAACTACCATCTTTCTTCTTAACGAGAAGACTCAGTGATTTCCAGGGACTCTTCGACTTTTCGATCACTCTATCTTCCAACATCTCCTTGAGCTCCTGATCGATATGTTTCTGAATAGCTGGCGAAACGGGGTAATATCTTTGTTTTATCGGCTCTGCAGATGTCATAATCTTGTGCTTAACTAAATTGGTGCAACCTAAACCTTCGGCCATTGGTTTAAAAAAAGAAATTTAATACTAGTTCTGACTCCCTATTTTCAGAATGGTTGAAATCCGATTTTTCCTAATCGCTACCATTTCTATCATCAATACCAATCTCTCTTGGCTAGAAAAAGATAATGAAATAACTTTTCTCTTGCGTGGATGGAACGAACCTACAGTTCTTAAGTAGAATCCGAACAGCTTATTTGTAACATAACTTTTTACAATAAGAACTATTACTCTTGGCCGTTTTCAATTCTTCACAAGAAGAGGCTTACATGGCTGACTTTTGTTTCTTCGAATTTTTGTCGATTAGCCTGCAAGAGTTAATTTTTTCATAACCAAGACATACGTATCCCAAATTTGAGTATTCTTTTTTAAATGCTAATATTATGACTTCAGCATACAGCATCATTTACCACAGACTCCAGAGTTAAACATGATGGGACCATCTGTTAGAATCGAAAATTCTATTTACTAATTTATGATTTCCCAATGTAAACTCATCCAATATTTTCCATCAATTAAATTTCTTCCACATTTTTCGCTTCTTCAGAAAAATAAAAATCAAACAAAATTCCCACAATAGTTAATTTCCCTGTCATTGGTATTCAAATATTCCACAACGCATACAACATGTCAGAAATTCTTTTTCTTTACTTTTCAAATCGTTTCGTTTCGTAGCTTTTAAAATCCTGCAAATTTGCAAACATCTTCAAAGCAAACAACAAAAAAGTCAGCGCAAACTGTGTGTCCAGTTGACAGACAAATTGCCTTCATTCCTTATAGCATCACACAGGTCTGATGCTTAAAAATCTTTTCCTGCTCCTAGTCATGCACAACAACATGATGAACAACGATGACGATGACTACGACTACGAAGAAGAAGCTGGCTACGATGGCGATGAAATGTGTAATTCCCCAAACCGAGTCGTTGTCGCCCTCACTTCCTTGTCGATTCATCAGATCGTGCAGGCAATGGCTGTCTAATGTTTTGTTCCCTTCCGACAGAACCAAAGACCACCTTTTTCGCATTTATGGGATGTGATGTGTACTTGTGCTCCTCTTGGATTTCATTCCTTGGAAGTATAAAGTCATCCTTTTTTGGAAAATATGCAGTTAAAGAGAAATGTTCGGTGCAATTTGTGAGATCATAAACCAAACACAGATGCATTCAGCTACCGTGCACTCAGCAAGCTCTGCATTTGGCTTGCTTCTTCCAACAATCAAACAGAATTGGTCCCAGAGTATGGTTACCACATGAGCTTGAATGCACACAGTTTGACATTTTACACTTCACAGCTGACAGACGTTTTAGCTCGGAAAGTTGAACTTTGAAAAGTAAAATATAAATCAGCGAAAACAGATAAATTGGTTATGCTAAGCACACTAGTTTTCGAAACACAAGTTATTTAAATACAAATATTTAAGCAGTCCTTGGTCAAGTTCTAGAAGTATAACTTCCTTAGATGTGTGTTTGACAACGAAAATAAGTTTTCCTCTATAAACTAGAATCTGTCAATTTTTATATAATGTAGAAATTTGAAAAAAGAAAAGAAAATTTGAGCCTCGTTGGCAATTCATCTAAGTTCCAAACTTTAAGTAAACATTTCCCGAAATGATAGGGAAGCCATCAGCAACATACAAAAGAGGAGAAGAATAAATTTTGCATAATTAGAAAACTATCAAAGTGAGCTAATAGCTTGACAAGAGATGTGCAGCGTTGTCAACGTTATCCTATACTTGTATACTTTGACATTCCAACTAAGCAACTTTAGGATGGAAAACATATAAATCGTCTATGTTTGATGGGGATTAATGTTTTGCGAGATTTGGTTTGCTTAGATAAATTCAAATGTTGCTTCTTCTCTTTGGACCGGCATAAACCGTTGGCGCCATCATTCGACTATATCTATAAACGGCATTTCAGTACATTTCCCATAATAATTTCTGTGCGTTTAATAGTTTGTTAAAAATGGAAGCAGTAAATGATGGAGTGTAACGCCGACGACGACGATACGATGTAACGCTTCGATATTGCATGCGGGTACCTCAATACTTTATATTTTTTTTATTAGTCTTACTGAGTCAAACATTGTGATGCACAATTCAGGGACGTATACTTTTATATAAAAATATGAACATTACAATTTATCTACATACATATTTATCATCAAACTATTAAGCAATCAATTGACTTTTGCAATTGGTTTGAATTGACGGGCAATTAACCAAGAATGGGGAGGCATTTTGATTAAGTGCAATCATTAGGTACACATAGTACGAGAAAAGCTATAAAGACGCGTTCATTCAATGTGGCATCAGCTTGTTAGATGTTTGGATTTGATTTGTGTCTATGGTACATATATGTGTTTGTCTTAAAGCAAGCCGAGCGTAACAACGGTGGTCGGTTGGCGCCGCCTTTTAAAAAGAAAGAAAACTTCAATCTTATAAAAAGATTTCCTTCTATCTCTTGTCAGAAGGTATGCGAAATATGGAAGACGTTATAGCAAAAGTTCTAATTGATCTGTGGTTTTCGCCAATTGAGTGCTAAATAAGGCGTTAAGAATAAAAAAAGAACAATTTAATGTCGACACATAGACATTTGACTCATGATGATTATAATGGTGAAAACGTGCTTCATTTTACCTTTAGGGAGTTTTTAGACAGGAAATATTGAGTGGTAGGCAAATGGTATACAATTTTGGAAGAAATCATCGCCTTTCAAATAATTGTATCGGATATTTATTTTTTTTAGTAAAACACTAACAATTTAATGGAATGAATACAAATGTTTAAAAACACTTTCTTGTCCGATTTTACGTCATTTTTAAAAAGTTTAATTTCGCAAAGGTTGAATGTTAGTTTTAAATGATAATTGTTGCTGTTTTATCAGATTATTACTAAAATTTGGTAAAATCTAAATTTCGACTCAAATATCTTTTTAAAAATTTAGGATATTGGCTTCAAACTAATTTCATCTTATAGAAAATATTTGTTTTCGACAATCTGTACAATTTTAATACAAATCCAACAATCAATTTTTTCATGCAAATTGGAATCTACAGAAAAAAATGCAGACTTGTTAAAAAATTATTTTCACAATTAAGGTATTGACTTCAATTTGATATTATTTGCTTATTTTTCTAAAAAAACTATATAAGAAATAAAACATTTATGAAATGCTACTAAAATTGTTGAAAATTGAGTTTCGACCATAAATCTCGTTTAAAAAATTTCAACCGATAACTTTTTTAACAAAACACAACTCAAGTAATTATTGGCGCAAGAAGCAAAAGATGCTGCCAACAGGTGCGACAGCAGGACCGTTTACAGAATAACCAAAAAAGCTCACTGGTGCACACAGCTCAAAGCAACACCTGGTGAAAGAAGTAGATGATACTGTGATAAGTTCGGCGGACGAGCAAGTCAGAAGGGGTTGAAAGAACACTTTTCCTCGGTTTTAAACCGAGTGTTTGCAAACAACGTGCATCCAATGTCTTCTGAAGGGTCTGAACAAACTAATCCCCGAAACCGCACCGCACCTCCCAGTAAAGATGAGATCGTCGCCACAATTAAAGCACTTAAGAACAACAAAGCGGTAGGACTTGATGGAATTCCCGCAGAGCGTTTAAAAGCAGCGCCAACGTCTTCAAGCGAACTGCTTCATCCGCTCATAAAAGAAGCCTGGACCACCGAAAGCTTCCTCGATGAGTGGAAAAGAGGAATGATCGCCAAGCTCCAGAAAAGGATATCTTACAAAATGCGAAACTTACTAACTTACTTAATTTGGCGCTACAGTTGTGTGATCTAGGGCTTCAATCAACAAACTTCTCCATCTAGCTCGGCTCCTAGCTAGATGTCTCCAGTTTCGCGCTCCAAGTTGGGTGAGGTCACTTCCCACTTATGCGCGCCACCTGATCCGCGGTCTTCCTCTACTTCGCTGTCCTGTGGGTGTGGATTCGAAGACTTTCCGGGACGGAGCATTAGTTTCAATGCGCTCTACGTGAAACAGCCATCTTAGTCGTTGGACTTTTACCCTTCTGGCTAAGTCTACGTCGCTGTACAGCCCGTACAGCTCGTCATTCCATCTTCTCCTCCACTCCCCTTCAATGCATACGGGAACGTAGATCACAAGAAGAACTTTTCTCTCGAAGCGACCCAAGGTGCTTTCATCCGCTTTTGTCATAGTCCATGCTTCTGCACCGTATAGCAGGACGCCGATATTGAGGGACTTATATAGCGACACTTTGGTCCGTCGATAGAGGACTTTACCACTCAATTGCTTTCTCTGCCCAAAGAAACAGCGGTTAGCATGAGTTATTCTGCGTTTGATCTCAGCGCTAGTGTTGTTTTCTGCGTTTACAGCGGAGCCTAGGTAGACGAAGTCCTTGACTACCTCAAAGTTACCTCTGTCGATGGTAACGTTTTGACCAAGACGTCGGTGTTGTATGGCTTTTCTTGACGACGGTATGTAAATGTGAAAACTGGAGAGGAATTTGCGTTCTACCTGCCGTTGTGGAAATAGTACCAAAAAACGTACCGGGACACATCAGGGAACACCTTGAGGCCACACTCGATGTCGAACAGGCAGGATTCCGCGCTGGATTCTCCTATATTGATCATATCAATTCCCTGCTTATCATTATTGAACAGTGCGTTGAATATCGATCACCTCTACACCTGCTGTTCATCGACTTCGAGAAGGCCTTTGATAGCGTTAACAGAGAGTATATCTGGTTAGCTTTCCGGAGAGAGGAATCCCTGAAAAATTAATCGCTATTATTAAAGCAACATCCAAATGTCACGCTCTGCACGATGGTAGGATGTCAGGGGATTTTGAAATTCGTTGCGAAATCAGACAGGGCTGTATTCTGTCGTCAATATTGTGTTTGTTGGTGATAAGGGAAGTAATGCGTTCAGCTTTGTGAAGTAGGGTAGGGATCCAATAGACTTTGACATCCTATTTAAAGCAATTGGATTACGTGGATGATGTTTAATTACTCTCTCATAGGATTATGGACCTCCATCAAATGACAACAAGTTTGGAGAGAGAGAAGCAAAAGTTGTGGGGCTGAATATTAATTCCGGCATAACAAAAATGATGAACCTCGGAACCCTACCATCCTCTCAAATAAATATTTCCTCGCAACCGGTGGAAAAAGTGGAGAGCTTTTAATACCTTGGAAATATCGTCTCCATCAAAGTCGAAACAGAACAAGACGTCATCTGCCACATCGGCAAAGTAAAAGCGGCGTTGGGTATGCTGTTGAAAATTTGGAGGAATAACAAAACTACGACTTTTTCACACAAATTACGAATCTGTGCTTCCTTATGGGTGCAGCTCTTGGAAGGTTACTTCTGCCATTACAAGAAAGCTGCAAACCTTCGTGAATAGATGTCATCGTAATATCCTAAGGATTTTCTGACCAAACCGTATATTAAATGAGATCCTTCATAGAAGCACAGGTAAGAACCTATAGACTCGAATCCGCTCACACAAGAAGAAGCTGGAAGACTAAGAAGCACATGGCACTGGATGCCCTATGCGCCTTAAAGGGTTCCCAACGGAGTTAACAGGTCGAATACCAAAGAAAGTACGTACGACTCAAGTATTAGGGGGACAAAGAAAGATATTGACATAAAATATTGTATCTAACACAAAATATGTTTTGTTAATATTTTATTACAGTTACAGCAAGACCAAGTTACACAGACAGGGAAGTTGTCAGTACCTATAGGCGCGGCCCACCTTATTTTTTAAAAATTTGTCGAAAGTTGTTAGAGCATATCAATCAAATGTCTCCATTTCTAGAGATTATTCGGTATGTTGGAATCATTTCTTCTCCAACGACATAAGAACTACTAAAATAAATAATTTATTATCTTGTATTTTTGCGACTAGCGCTCACGTTCACTGCAAAAATGTCAATTCTTGAAACCAGAAATCAGTTTCAAGAATGAACATGATTTTATGATGGCAAATGTTTTTTTTTGTAATGGGTTCGATTTGGTGAATTAATAATTTTGACATTTCTCGACGTTTCAAGGTCCCTAAAATCGAAATAAAAGATTTTTAGAAAGATCTCTGTGCGTGCGCGTGTACGTACGTTCGAACATCTGTACGTTTGCGACGTTTTTTTTTGTCGTCCATAGCTCAAGAACCAGAAGAGATATCGACTTTAAATAAATTTTGTTATACAAAATTTATGGTTTATGGTAAATGGTTTTTTTTTTTACCATAGCAGTTTAAAAAAAAAAGGTGAACATTTTGGTGAACCCTAAATATCTCACGAACCAATAAAGCTAGAGAGCTGAATTAAATTTTATATTATATATTGTATCGTGATACCAAAAAAATATATTTTTGGAAAATAAAAAATGTTTTCATCTCTATATTAATTTTGTGCAACGAAAAATAACATTTTTAACACCTGGTAAAATTTTGAGAATAATAAAATTGACAGTATTTTTTTTACAAAAAATAGAAACTAAAAAAAACATTACTTAAAGTTGGTAAAAATTGGCTTTCGACTTAAATATCTTTTCAAAAATTAAAAATTTATTAGCTCCAAACTAATATTGTCTTATAAAAAATATTGTTCTGAACATTCGATACAATATTGAGAAAAATTGACAAATTGACAGTTTTTTTTTACAAAAAATAAAAACTTTAAAGAAAAATTTATAAACGTTGGTGAAATTGATTGTCGACACAAATATCTTTCCAAAAATTTAATATTATGCCTTTCAACTAATTTTTACTTATAAGAAATTTTGTTTTCAACATTCGATAAAATTTTGAGAAAAATCGAATTGGCAGTTATTTCTATAAAAAACAATAAAAACCTTAAAAAAAATTAATAAAAGTTGGTAAAAATTGATTTTCGACTCGAAAAGCTTTTCAAAAATTAAAAATATTGTCTTCAAACTTTTTTATTTCAAAGAAAACATTGTTTTCGGTATTCAGTAGATTTCTTCCAACAGTCCGTTTTTTTACAAAAAAAATAGTACGCAAATTTGGTAAAATGTTCGGTTCTTGATATCTCTAGATTAATTTCATTCATCCAATTTGTAAAAATTTAATAACTGCTACTTAAATTGGTAAAAATTAGTTCTCGACTAGAAATCTATTAAACAAAACTAGATTTTCAAACTAACATATTTCTTTATGTGAAAAATATTGGTGGTAATTTTGAAATTTTTAAGAATAATTCAACTGGCAACTTTTTTTTAACCCAACACGAAAACCTACAAACTTTTAAGCAAGACAAACCGACAGACGGGATGGGAGGTTATCAGTGTGGGTCGCATCACAGCCTCTTTTTTTTTGTTAAATAAAAATGCCCACAATTTGTAAACGTTGTTTTGAAAAAAGTCATCGGGAAGTTTTCAAATGTCAAAACACATTATTAGTATAAATAAGTGACCTATAGTTCTTAACAAAACTTTCCGAGAAAAGTATACATATTGTTGAAAACCGGCCTCCCTTTCTAGTCTTTTTTGATTAGTTGTATGTTTATTTAATTTAATTCGTTAAAATCTAACGTTAACAATATTTAAAAAAATTCTTATAATCTAATAATATCTAATATCATAATTTATATTAATTATACAATATTGTTGAAAAACATAAGTTTAAATTGTTTACATTTTATATTATCATTTACAGATTCTAAACAAAAATGAAATTCGTTATAAATTGTTATTAACTGATTGAGAGGGCTACATACACCATAGTTTGATCTGCTAAATATTTGAATAATAGGTTGCTGTCGCCTTAAACTTGCACGACTGAAACTGAAATTTAATTTACTTAGAACTGATGGTAATGATATCGAACCATTACTAATCCTAGTCTTTGCTATTTTTCACTTCTATTATGAATATTTAAGTATTGCAACAATTTCAGACATTTACTGTCTGGAAAGCTACAGACTTCTAATGGGTTAACGAGTAGATACTTGAAGTATCAAAACGGACAAACTAATAGTCAAAATTTTGCATCTTGCAACTATTAGACACTAACCACATTTAAAAAAAATACCAATTCATTTTAAATTTAGTAATGCAATTCGTTTTTTAATTCAGGATTTCGGTTATTGAAATAAATATAAGGTTGTTTTTACCATTGGCGAATTTTGACGTACACTCTGCGTCAACTAAATACAAACAACGTTTTTTGAAAGTAGAGATGGTACAATAACCATCAATATTTGGAAAAATTGTACAAAGTATCTTCAGAAAATCTTGTGCATATTCGGTTCATGGGGAGTGTATTTAAGATTGAAGTTAAATACTACGAAAAAGGTTTCACTTATATTTCTTCCAAAAGTTTGATATTTTTCGCAATAAATAGTATGTTTTCGAAACGATTTTTAATTGTGAATCGAATGGTACTTTTGTTGATTTTTATCAACACGAATCCAGTAATGAAATGTTGAAAGTTTGTCTTGTAACACTCAGTGTTGCATCTAAAGTAATGTATCTTAAAATCTTGTTGAATGAAGTATTTCATTGTAAACAGCAGATATCTCGAAGTGCTTACCCAGTTATATTGAAAGTTCGTACTTAGAAACTTAAAGTGTCGATTCCTTAAATCTGATTTGGCATTGGAAACAAAAAGTTACATTTTTTTCAGAAATAATAAATGTTTCCAAATTATTGTTTCCATACATAAACAGTCCAAGGTAAACACATAAAGAAGATACGAAAAAGCCAAAGGGTATTATTATGAGAAAGAATTTACATTTCTATTTAAAAAACAAAAAATGTTACTTTTTTAATCAAAAGTATCCCGAAAATCTTCCATTTTGATTTATCTTATACTCATCATCAATAGTCCTATGGCAAATACCTATGATGTACCTATTTCCTATTCAGTGACAGTTTTATCTTTGTCATATCCATCTCATTCACTTGCAAATTTTCGTAACCAAATCGATACAAAAATACATCCGAATAACCTTGGAAACAAACAAATAATACAAAAATAAAATCCAAAAAAAAAGATATGCTAAGCAGAACATAATGAGAAAAAATCCAATACCTTTTTCAACTTCAAAAAAAGAGATGAATGAATACAAATAGATCACTAACAGTATATATTGTATACTATGGAATATATGCATCTATTTGTGTGTTTTCTTTCGTATACAGTTAAGTGGTTATATCTCAAAAACCCAGTGAAGTAGGAGAAAAGTAGGTGGTGGTGATGGAAGCTTGCCTGGGATGTCAGAATGACGACATGAAGAGTTTTTTTTATTTTCTCGTGTAACCATACTTACCTACGTAACGTAGATAGGTATAAATACGTTCGTTAGGTTGTATCTTATTATAACGAAAGTTGAATGTCAAGGATGCTTGGCAAAAACCAACATGGAGTACATCATCTTTCCTGAAGATAAAATAATAATAATATCTACGACAACAAAAAAAACTACAAAACAAAAGTATCTATAAAAAGCAGATAACACGAGTTGAGAAAGTATTTTCGTTTTAAGAGTTCATAGTTCAAAAGGCTATTGTTTTAAGTTTCTATGTTAATTTTTTTTTCTTTCATTTCAATTTTCTCTTAATTCCTCAAAACAAGTTTCTGATGATTCGTTGTTCAATCAATTAAACGTTTTTCCAATTTATTTTAAAATGAATGCATTGATGAAACTAGGCATGTTTGAAAACAATGTAATCACAGAATAAGGAATTGATTTCCAATCATGGAAAGGGTATTAAAAGCTGACAGGAGAAATGAAAATTACCGTAGTTGTGAGATCAGCAAATAACTTTTTACTTCTTAAAACAGGACGAATAATTTAAAATAAAGAACAGAACAAATTCTCTGATGCATATTTTGGTGAAAGGTTAAACAGCTTATACCTTGTCTTTTAATTCAGATTTTATTTTGTCAATCAAATTTGCATAAGGTTTGGGTATTTTGCGGCTTAAAAAGTTTTGTTTGTTAAGTTTTAAGAACAGAAAAAACAAACTTTTAAATGTTTTAATTATTTTATTTATTTCAGAGATATCATTTTCTTAAAAATTTAATAAACATGTACACTCATTTCAAGTTCTTAAAGTATTCTTACAAATAGCAAAAAATCGTGTTTTAAAGGAACGCTAAGGACATGAAAGATTGAATAAAACAAGTAGTATGGAATATATCAGGCTGATCGATTTCGCTGCGGGGCGAGACATTCTGGTAGATAGTACGCAGTTCACACATCTTAATATCCACAAGGGGACATGGAAATCTCCTGATCAGTCAACCGTCCGTTAGTTCTTTAGTTCCAGATTGACCAGATTGCGATCGACGCACGACACTTCTCCAGTATACAGGATATCCGACCATTCCGAGGAGTCAACATTGACTCCGACCATTACCTCGTTGTAACCAAGGTACGGCTATGGATATCCCGATAAAAACCAAAACAAGGAAGTACTGTGAGAAGATTCGACGTTAGACGGCTACAATCGCAAGAGACTGCAATGGCCTTTTCCGATCGAGTCTCTAATAACCCCTTAAGGAGTCCTTTGCTGCCTGCATTAAGCATTAATAACCAGTGGCAACATTACCTTCCAGGCATCAGAGATGCCGCCTCTGAATTGCTAGGTTTCACACGGCCAGCACAGCGAAACCTCTGGTTTTAGGACGAATGCCGACAAGCGCACGCAGCGAAACAGCAGGCATACAAAACGACGCTGCACAAAAAGACCAGAGCTGTGCGCGAGCTCTACGAGCAGAAAAGGAGAGAGGAACACCCGCTCCTTAGATGGAAAAAAGAGAGTAAATAGAGGGATGTCACAACAGGAATGAGGTTCGTAAATTTTACCAAAAGGTAAAAAAAACCTCCCAAGGGTACCAGCCACGAACCGAAGCCTGTGAAGACGATCAGGGGAAAATCGTAGTAGAACCGCAGTTGATGTTGGGAATATGGAAAGACCACTTCTCCAAATTATATAACGGCGATGACGAACCGAATTCCGCTGTAAGGGAGATAGAACCACTCAAGCTCGGCGACGCAGATCAACAATTCCCTACCCGACCTTGACGAAGTGAAGATAGCTATATATAAACTTTAGTCAAACAAAGCTGCTGGCTGACGGCATCGCTGCCGAACTAATCAAAGCAGCAGGCGATGACTTGGTACGGAGCATGCACCAACTCATCTGCAAAATATTGTCGGAAGAAAGCATGCCCGATGAGTGGAATCTCAGCATAGTGTGCCCGATACATGAGAAGGGAGACCCTCTTATCTGCGCCAACTACAGAGGCATCAGTCTCCTTAACATTGCGTATAAGGTCCTCTCTGCGGTATTATGTGAACGTCTGAAGCCATTCTTCAACAACCTGATTGGTAATTATCAGTGTGGTTTAAGACCAGGAAAGTCCACTATCGACCAAATATTCACACTACGGCAGATCTTGGAAAAAACCCAGGAGCTTCAAATCGATACCCACCATCTCTTTATCGATTTTAAAGCCGCGTATGACAGCATCTATAGGGAAGAGATCTACCGAGCAATGTCTAGTTTTGGCATCCCTGTCAAACTTATCCGTTTGTGCAGAATGACGATGGAGAATGCACGCTCCTCTATCAAGGTCGGAAAAGATCTTACCGATGCATTTGATGTCAAAAATGGTTTTAGACAAGGCGATGCACTGTCGTGCGACTTCTTCAACATCGTTCTGAAAAGAATTGTGCAAAACTAAACCGTCAACACTAGAGGCACAATCTTCCAAAGTTCCATCCAATTACTCGGATACGCAGATGATATTGACATAATTGGAAGACCAAAGCGTGATGTCAGTGGAGCGTTTTTGAGCATTGCGGCGGAAGTGAAGAAGATGGGTTTAGTGGTCAATGAGGGCAAGACCAAGTATATGCTGTCATCAAAAAAGGACATTAAACAACGACGTGTTGGACAAAAAGTCACCATGGACAGCTAAAACTTTGAGGTAGTTAAGGACTTTGTATACCTAGGCACCGCTATTAACACAGACAACGACACCAGCGCTGAAATCAAACTAAGAATAACGCTTGCGAAACGCTGCTTCTTTGGACTTACTCGTGGAAGGTAATTGAGACGTAAAGTCCTCTCTCGAGCATGTAAAATCACCATCTATAAGACACTCATCATCCCGGTTCTCATTTATGGCGCTGAGGCCTGGACCCTGTCAAAGAAAGATGAAAACGTCTTAGGATGCTTCGAGAGAAAAATTCTTCGGGTGATTTTTAGTCTCGTACGCATAGATGGAAAATGGAGGAGAAGATATAACGACGAACTGTACGGGTTGTATTTGTATAGCGACAGTGACCTGTTAGCAGAATTAAAGTCCAACAGCTTGGATGGCTAGGTCATGTAGAACGAATAGACATCAACGCTCCAGCCCGGTTGGTCTTCGACGCAGTATTGGGACGGCGCAGTAGAGGAAGACAGCGACTCAGGTGACGCACCCAGGTGGGAGAGGACCTCAACCAACTTGGCGTGCGAAACTGGAGACAGTTAGGTAGGGATCGAGGTGGCTGGAGACGCATGTTGGTTGAGGCCTAGGTCCGTCCGGACTGTAGCGCCACCTTAAGTAAGAAAGTAAGTATGGAAGACATCAATTTTTATCTTTATTTGAGAACGCTTGAAAGGTGCAGTTTTTGATGACAATGGCGCATAAATCCGACCAAATTTGTCCGATGGCTTCGATTATGTTGTCTTTGAAGGTTACGATGGTTATCGGCTTATTTGCATAGTCCTGAAACTTTGAAAGCCCCACCAAAAAAATTTTGAAGTTAATTAATCAAACGATCTTGGTGGCCAAGATCGTACCCGTTCAGCATTGATGATTTTTCGACAAAAATTGGTATGAATGCTCGTAAATCCAAAATCAGTGTAATTTTGTAAGAATGCAAGCTCAAATCACAATCCAAACTTTCCAAGTTGTGGACAGGCCAACTTCTTGTGAGCGACGCGGCATTGACAGCCTCGGATTCTGCTGCAGACTTTCATTAACAGCGGCAGGGTTTTCGGCAGATCTTGCGTTTCGTTGCAGTACGGATGTTGGCTGATTGATCCTGAGCTTGTGGACTAGAATTTGGCTATCAAACGTTAAATTATTGACTCGGAAATACGTCCGTATACCCAGTAAAGAATACCAATTTCGGTAATAAAGTTTTATCATTTGCACGACTTGCCTTAAGCGACCAAATAAATGAAAACATTTTGATAGAAAGTCAAAGAAATAATTTGCTCACAACGAGCTGTCAAATTCAACCTGGTAATTACTGGGAAACCCTTTAGAAAAGAATACTTCAGTGAAGCTACATAGCAAGCAATCTCGTCTGTCTTCTGATAGAGTGTCTGTTGGGTCATCAGTGGTTCCTTTTTTAATCAGATGTATTTTTGACAATGTGATTGGTTTCCTGATCAAAATATTTACAGAAAGTTAGTTTTATTCCTCATATGACATTAAATCACTTTTCTGTTGAACGTTTGTGCAAACGCTTTGGTAAACTGTCATGCTAGTTTAAAACTGTCATAGTCTCCGTCATCGTCGCTGCACAGACGAAAATGTAGCTGATGTAGCTGACATTTCAAGACTTAATTCACAAACATCAACTAATTTCAGAAGCTGAACATTTTCTGCATCTGCACTCACTATCTTGCCTGAGGAGAATTCGGCACAAAATTTTGGAATCTCCGTTTGCAAAATGCAATTGGTTAAAGAATTGGACGAGTTCGACTGTTTGCTTTGTTATCGATTCACAGTTTAGGTGAATTGGGTAATGATTTGAGTCTTTTCTGACGAGACACATTTCATTTCGGTAGATACGTCGACTTAAAAGATCGCCGCATCTAGGGTTTGGAAAATTCACAGGTTGGAATGATAGCATGGTTGACCCATTTTTTTAAAAAGTAAAATGTCTTAGCATTAACTTATTGTGCAGATCTGTTTACTGTGATCTCAGCTTTTATTTGATAATTCGTAAAAATATATGTTTAAGGTTTAAGTTGTCTTATTTAGTAATAAAAAAAACTCACATTTTGCTTTCCCTAAGACAATGTACCAATTAAAACTAAATATGAAACGAAAAAGTGTCTATTATGGTTCAATCGTGGACTAAAACGTTTAATTATGAAAAGTGGCAAAGCTGACAAGGGATAGAAACAATTCCGGTTAGATGATTTCCACAAAGCATATCGATCGTTCTGTAGTAACGCTACATTTATAATACGTAAAGCAAAACTTAGATTTTAAGCTTTCAAAGTGAAACCCTCTCAAACCAAACGCAAACTCTGTAAAAACCTATCAAAAACAATGCAGAAATCTCTAAACATTTTTGACATAATCTTGACAATACTGTTGATAGCAGTTTGAGCTTCAATGGAGTTGACTAAATAAATGTGACAGAAAGTTGTACTTTACTGAAATCCCACTCGGTGGCTTTTGATGAAATACACTCCGTATTCGCAAAGCTATATTTTCTTAAATAAAAAACTTAAAACTCTAATGTTCAATACCATTATCATAACCAAACTGTTGTTTTCTACCTGAAAAAGGGCAAACATTGCTCCTATTTCCAAGAATCAGAACGAAGTTAGACAGATTATTATTCTTTTCCAAGGCATTTGAAACAATAACCAGTCTATCTTTTGCCCTTAACATTGTCCTTATAATTATGGTTGAAGATCTGAGAAATTCTAAATATAATATAATAAACCTGAGCATCCTGCTTTAGAAGATTTCTCCAAAAACTCAAAAGTCAATTATTTTTAATTCAATTTCTTTTATTAATCTTAAATCTTCGTAGCTTTAACTTAGGAATCAAGCTAAAGTCGCCAATTATTATGTGCCAAAGTTCCTTCCACTTATAAAAGGCATTCCTCAAGGCTCAATATTGGGTCCACTTTTCTTCACGATGTATATAAATGGCCTTCGCAGAAATATTAAAAATTGCTTGTTATAGACATGCATGAAGACGATATTGACGTTTTGAAGATCCACATAGAATTTTGGAATTTAGGAATTCAAAAAGAAATGAAACGCATATATTTTAATGTTCTGAATTCAGCTATAGATAAGTGTTTGCCATTAAGTTTGAAAATTATGATCTCGGGCATCGAGAGGCAAAATTTTCTACCAGTTTTTACAAAAATTGGGGCAGTATGTCAGCAATAAATCGCCAAATATTTACTTCCAAGGTTTCAATCGTTTAAGACTTATCTGCGTAGTCAAGCAACTTTAAATAACCCCCCAACAAAATTTCAGCTGTGTTAGATCTAACGATCTTTAAGGCCACGCTCCATGCCTACGACGACGCGAGATAATGCGTTCTCATTGTTCTAGATTGTAAAGTAAGTTTAGTTTTTATGAAATGACAAAACAAACTAAGCTAAAATAGATTCACGGCTGTCAAAAAGACAAAATCTTAAAAATGTACGTTCATTACATTGACAGTAAAATGTCAAATTTCCCTACTTGTGCTATCTTGTAAGATATTGTATCTTAAAGTGTTAAGTAACTACAAATAGAAATGAAAACAACAAAATAAAGAACGAGTCTCAGTATTTTTCTTTAATTAAATCAAGGAACCAAATAGTTTGTGTTACTGTATTCGTAACCAAAATTTACGTTAATCCCTTAATCTGTATTTTCTGTAGATTTCCTGCGAAATACTAGTTTGAAGTAAGGACAAAGGACAAAAATTACTATTAAAGCTTCATAAATAAATCAAAGAGTATTAACTCTCCCAATAAAATAGTCTTGCAAATACAAAAATCTCTTAAATTTATGTAAAGGATAAAATAAAATGGAATGAAAGTGGGCCATTTAGACCAGAGAATGGCAGAGATGAATGAACGAATAAAGTAACCAAATGTATAAATGGAAAGTCCAAGACTGGAAGACACTATCGTTTATACATAGCAAGCAAAACGGGAAGAAACCATTTTTGGTTAAGTGCTCCCCATACTTTGAGACAGGAGCCGAGTCTTGTTAGGTACGGTACCTATAACATAGCAGCAGCAGCCGGTAAAATTTGCAATTAGATGTACATAATTATTTCAGGATAATGCTATCTAGGGGTTTGTATTTTTTTGTCAGATCTCTGTATCTAACTCTTTTTCTTGCTTCGTTGGCAAAGTCGTCGTTGTCGTTCTCGTCTCCGTCGACGTTGTCGGTCCTATCCGACCCAATTGCTACAACTAATTGCTTTACCTGCGACTTTACGAGTTTCTTCTTCTTTGTTTTTATTGAAGATGTTCATCTGTTCCTTGTTGTGCACCTACTTCGGTTATTGCACCCACTGACTACTGTTTTACTTTAAATTCCAACCACCACACCCGCAACCGTTGCCGCGCCCTTGTCGTCGCACAGCACTCCCGCCAGGATAGTTATTACCCACCTGAAGGGTTTCCCTTTGCTTTCACAAAAAAATCGCTCGAAGGAGTCTCGCTGTGTCTTTCAGTTGGATCCATTTCCATTAGGCAGTTGACCTGATTTTATTTTAAATGAAGAGTAATCACTTTCTTTATAAAACTTCGAGGATGTGATGGAGCGCAGGGATATTCTACGTTCGTTGGGAAAAAGATACATTTTTTGTTTGCGTTTTATGTGTATGTATTTACGGTACACTATCAGTGTACATGTAACAGTATTTAAGTATAAACGACGAAGAAGCAGAGCTTGGTAATTAACTTGGTGAAAATTTTGTTATCCGGAAAGAAAAAATTGTGCCAATTTAAAGTGTAAAGACTATGGCGCGGAGTGAAAATCGACCAAAAAGTCAAGGTGAACGTTGGATGTTACACATATATATATATATGTACGTACAACATACCTTTATAGTTACTTTAATAAATTTTTGAGCCTATAATATGAAGGTGGGATGCCAACTGCTCGAAATGGATGGTGATGTTAATGTTGATGGTGAGAAGAAAATTATGAACCTTTTAATATTTTTGTAAGTGTAAATCAGATTTTAATGAGGCCATGGATGCGAGGGTTTATATATGAGTGTTGATCCTACATTTTGAACTTTTCGTTTTATATAATATGAACATTTAGCTGAGATGATTTAGAGCAAAAATATAAGTTCTTGATTAAACGTTTAAAATTGAAGTAGATATATCATCAGAGCGGAGCAAAACTTGGAAGGATGTTTTTAAATGTTTTATATATGTACATACTTGTGAACTGTTTGAAAATATGTGCCACAATTTACAGTCTTTAAAGTTGATTTTTAAGTTATAGACAATGACAAAGTTTAATAATAAAAAGAAAAATGTGTTTAGGTTTTCTTGATTTAAACGAGGACTTCTTGGTATTAAGAAATGGGAATTTGTTTAACTTTAACTTTTATATTACAACATAAAATAAAAAATTAAAATATGTATAACTTTATATTAAATGTTTTTTTCTCTTTTTTTTCAGGTAAGTCGATAGTCAATTTTGTAATGATCGTAAGTAAAATTCCATTCATTTTAAATATAAAGGCTCAAGGTAGGTATCAATTTTGTTTTTTTTTTTTTAAATTCGTAAACCAGTGGCGATTTCTGGTTATGATCTCAGGGTTAGCTACTTTCTTCTAGACGTTGAAGATAAGTTTTTATAAATAATAATTAATTTTATTCAAATTTTCTGCAGTGCGCTCTGAGCTCACATCGATAAATGCAGCAAATCTTTCATGATTTTTGTTTATTAAAGTAATAGCAATAGATAATTGGGACTTTAAATGAATGTCAGGCAAAGCTATAAATTCTGGCAGTCGGATTCAGAAATGTGATCGTCTAAAATGCCAGCAACAGTTTTGATTAAATCAATTTAAATAGCCATTGAAAACCTTTGAAAACTGTTTGCCGTTTCTTAGTCTTCTTATAAAATTATATCATATTGTCTTAGTAAATTGAGTAGTTCTATATAAGTGTTTTTACTTAAAGATGAACTTGATTCGTTGTGGCCTCTAAACAACAACTCCTGCTTTCCAAGAAAGCATATTACATTTAATATACGTTTTAACACCGCACGGAGTTTTTGAATGTTATGTTGAAAACTTGAAGCTTCGTATTCCCTAGTCTGAAAAAGTTGTTTTTATAATTGGGTTTTGACGCCCATTATAAACTATTAATAGCTTCTTCTAAAATGATATTGTTTAAAATGGTTTAATAATTCTTCAATTATGGTTTTGCTTAACAAGTATTGGAGATTTCATTTTAATTCCTATTTTAAATAAAAGAACCTACTGTTAGACCAAGATAATTAAAATAAGGTATTTAAATAAGCCTAACACCTTATTCTTAACTGGTCATAGAATTATGCAATTCCATGACTTTGAAGTCAAATTGAATTCTTTATTTAATACAATTTAAAAATAAAACTTCATACAATTTTTATTTCTTTTTTAATTGCAAAGGAATTGAATTTGATGCAATGCAGGTGCATAAGACGTTATGTTCTCTTATTCTTTTTTTTGCTCCGCTATTTTTCAATTTAAAGTCTTATATTTTTTAGTTTTTTTAGAATTCATAAAAATAAAATCCACGTGAGTGTTTTAAAAAACAGTGTGTCTTATAACTCTCAACCATTTCTGTACCCAACCTTTAACAGAGATAGAGGTGACGTAAAACTTCTTGTATGCCGAATCCAACCGACTCATTTCAGAAATCACTTTTTCATAACAAAAATTTGTAAATTCCTTTCACAGACAAGAATTGAATCTAAGAGTCTTCTCGCATGACTTATATTTTATTCTTTATAACAACACTAGCGGCCCGTCTTGGCTTCGCACGGGTAGACATAAATATGTACTGATATTTAAGTTATAAGCATGCTAATTAAAACCACAATGAAACACTAAATTAGAAACAAATTATATACCTTAAAGTCTCCCTGTACACTATGTTGTAGGTGGCAACAAAACGTATTGTTTTTTAGGAGATCCTAGTCGAGAAAGTGTCACATACAATTGCCCGTGGGATAAGCACTCTTTCCTAAAGTCGATACCAACTATGGAAAAAGTTTGTTCCTGGGATTTATTTAATGGTAGGGCAAAGGATATTTTTAAAGGGCACTGTAATCTTTTAAAAGATATGGGCAAAACAGTTGGTATTATCGAGATCCGCCGAGCATGTGCGAGCTGACCGGCCGCGGGACCCGTAATGATAGTTGCTACAATCACATCTCTTAATTCTTTGATCAATAGTCTTGTACCATTACACATATTCAGATGGCTCAAATGTCTAAAAAGCATAACAGGCGTACCTATTTTTAATTTTAGTTCATGAGGTGGCATGCCAGCAGGATTGATGAAATTTCAAAATTCCTGGGGTTAGTGCACTTTATCTTCGATGTTGCACACGGTTTCAACAGATTTGTAACATTTAAAATCATCTGGTACTTTTTCAATAATAAGAGCTTTCCCAGTGGACCATTTTTACGGATTGAACATACAGACTATTGATCTAAAGAAACAGTCAACGGTAATTTTAACGTAGTTACGCCATTTTTCTATCATTTTATTGGGTTGCAGCAATTCCTGACGATGCCACTGACACTACCTTTCCTCCGGATAATCGTACATTTGACAATACTAAATTGGCAAGTGCCACACAGCGCGTCCAAAAAAAAAATTGACCACTGTTATTTTCCACACTTTCAATCTGCCACTAACTTGGGTACATTTTTGAATTGGCAAATTCTGACAACTCGTTAACATCATATGTACGGCACGGTATGGCATCAACTACATTTTGTGAGCGATTCGGAGAAGGTAATCCAAAGTCTCTTAAACTTCTGTTATTTAATTATAAAAGTTTGTATCAAACCTTCTTTCTATACATCATAATCGGAACCTCGTTATTGGGCTATATGTTTGATTTCTTTACACAAATCATCTTTAAAGGTGTACCATAATTTGAGAGAATTTCATGATATATTTTGAATGAAAAGTCCGATTTTAATAATTTAAAAAGTAATCATCGGATATTGAGACAGTCTTAAATATTTACCATTTTTCCCAAATTGCATGCTTACAAATTTTGAAAATAGATGTTTTCACAAAATACTACTAAAATGGGTTGAGTTGTTAATATTATGAAAACAACTGCTTAAATTTTCATTACTGATTTAATCATATGATTATTTCAAAGCCTTTCAAAAGATGGTTCTAAACAATAATTTTAATCCCACCTTATTTAAATTTAAATCTATCGATGAACAGTTTAAATTATATAAAATGCTCATTCGACTTAAAGCTTCATTCTTCCCATAGTTAGTTCTATGGAAGTCAATATGTATAAAATCAAAAGAACGTAGGTGATGGGTTCCGCCTCGGTAATTCAAATGTACACAAGATAGCAAATAAGGTGCATCAATTTCACCATTAATGAGTTGATGAAGAAATAATCATTATTAACACGCCTTTGATGGAGAGATTGCAATTTAAAAAGCTGAATACGATATTCATAGGGAGGCAGATCATAAGGATCATCCCAAGGAAGACCCTTTAGGGCAAAGCGAATGAAATTATGATGAATTGATTCAATACGTTTTCTATGAATTTCGTAATAAGGAGTCCATACCTGCGAACCGTATTCAAGATGAGGACGAACATGGCAATTATACAAAGAAAGAGGAACATAGGGATCATTGAACTACTTTGCCCAGCGTTTTATAAAACCAAGCATAGAACTTGCTTTTTAAAAATACAATTAATGTGATGTGTAAACTCTAAGTTGGTACAGAAAAGTACACCTAAATCTTAAAATGTGGAGACACGACAGAGTTTTTGCTGTGATATACAGTAGTCAAATACGTTAGTGATTAGTTTTTTAGTGAAAGTTATCGTCTGGCATTTTAAAGGGTTAAGTGAAAGGCTATTTTTCCCACACCCAAATGTGAAACTATCAATGTCGGCTTGTAATAGAATACGATCATGGGTGGATTTTATTATTTTGAACATCTTCATATCCTCAGAAAAAATGAGAAGTTCACTTGAGCGCTGATAAGACGAAACATTGTTAATAGACAGGATGAACAGAAAAGGCCAAGATGGCTTCCCAGATGTTCAGAATGACAATTTCTAAATTTTACCTCGTAGGATCTGTTTTCAAGCTGTGACTTAATCCAAGCTAAGAAAAATGGTGTAAAACCAAGAGCTTTGAGTTTAAATAAAATAATTCCTCATTTTAGTTGGCCAAAAGCTTTAGAGAAGTCAGTGTATACACAGTCAACTTCTTAACCTTGTTCTAAAGCGTTTGAACATATGTTGGAGAATGTGAGGAGATTAGTGACGGTTGATCTTTTTTCACAAAACCATGTTGCTGTTCACAAATGAGATTTTTACTAAAAAATGCAATACTGTCACAAACAACTTGTTGAAGCAATTAAGGAATGCTCGAAAGCTTTACAATGAGTCTTTAGTTTGTTATATCCGACTTGTTACCTTTTTTGAAAATTGGTGTGAGAAATAACTTCTTCCATATACTGGGAAATTTGCCTGTTTTTAGATAAAGTTTGAATAAGAACGTAAGGGGTTCAACTAAAGCATTACTACACTTTTTTAATACTATAGGGGGAATACCATCGGTACCGGGTGAGCAGTCATCATTCAACGCGGATAAAAGATTAAGGAACGTACTCTGTAGCACAGGTATGTGACTACAGCTAGCTTGCGAAAAGGAGTGAAGATTATGAAAATATACTTCATCAACTTCTTCAAGGCTATTAACAAAGGACACACGTAAATTTGTTGCGAAAGCGTTACAGATATCAATAGTTTTATCTAACGGAAGGTTCTTGTAAGTGAAGTTAACTGGAAAGTCATCTGATTTTTTCTTTGAGTTTACAAAATTCCAAAATTTTTTAGGAGTCTCTTTCAAAGAGGTGTCCTTATCAGTAACATAACAAGCATATACAAAATTAGAAAGAGATTTAAATTGGTTAAAGAGTTCAACATAAAAAGAGAAGTTGATTGGAGACAGAGTTTTGAGATACGTTTTCCATGCCTTATTTCTTTTGTTACGTAGTAAACGCAGTTCTTTCGTGTTTCAAGGATGGCTAAAGTTTGTATTTCTTGATTTCTTTATGAGTACATAAAAATTATAAAAAGTTGAAACTGCTTCGTCAATGTTAGAAAATGCTAGTGTATCAGCAATTCCAGAAATGGTTAAATCTTCAGACAACTGCTGGAAATTGGCTCTTCTGAAATCAAAATTATATAAGCAATCAAAAGAATTACTGTGATTAGTAAGGTGATTACTTAAGTAAAAAAAATGTCCAAAGGGGGGTGATATTTGTCAATATTAGTAATTCCTAATCTAGATTCTACAACAAGAGTACTAATAGCGTCAGAAGAAAAGACTAAATTGAGAATGCGATTTTTTCATTTTTTAATACAGCTTGTTTGCTGTAAGTCAGTAAGATGGACTTTATCGAGAAGAGGATTCATCTTCAGACAGAATCCAGTCAATGTATGGTAAATTAAAATCACCTAGAAGTAAAATATTGGTGTCAGAGCTTTACAAATTTAGAAGATAGTCTAATGCCAAGAAGAGATCGTTATAAACAGACTCCAAACTTTTTGGAGGAATGTAAACGTTTAAAATGAAAAAAGTCTAAGTCTGTAAATTCTTTACATTACACATTATTTATTTTTAGTAATTATGAAATTATGATAGAGTGTCAAGTGTCAAATGTTTTATTTATTTGTAAAATGAGTATTTTTATAGTTCGATTAGAGACAAATTTCTGGAAATAATGTCTTCAAAAATTATGACTAAAACAATTAAAAAATACAATTCAAATCTTTATCTTGTTTTCACGGCATCACTTCCTTTTTTTAAGCTGTTTCAATATTAAAAAAGTTTGTTAAAGGCCATTTCCTCCATGTTAATGTCTTAAACTATTAATTTCGCAAAAAAAAAATTGCAAACTCAAATGATTGTTTCCACAGCAAAACACGAACAAAAATTATCATATTCACATCATAAATTATGACTCCTATATTTTGACCAGTCCACAAATCTTCGTTAATACTTCATCATCAAATAATATGACCAAATGAGTTTTGTTTGTATGTTTCTATAGCAACTTATAAGAAAAAAAAAAGAAACTTATCTTTGTATTTGATTAAAACCACAATTCAACAATGAAATTCGCATCAGTGGTATGCGCAGACAAACATCAACATCATCATCATCATCATAATCATCAGCAATCAAAAATATTATGAAGCGATGATGTTGGGAGCTTCCGGTTTACTTTTGAAGTGGGTTCATATAATAATAAATTATTGTCTGCGAAATCGAAATTGCGGTTCTGCGTTTGGGGAGCAACGCATCAACCAATGATTGTGTTTTATTAATTTTTTTTGTTTTTTATTTTATACTTCATCTCTTGGTTTTATTTTTATTATTATTATTTTTAGTATGCCATTAGTGCACATGTTTTTATGTTTATACATATAGATTGAAGTTATCATTCAGTTTTGTTGCGAGTGGAAAGTGGAATATCTGTACTTAGTGAATTGCAATAAATGGAAAGGGGAGATTAAAGTCTCATACTATAGGTATATATTTATATGGAAAAGAGATAACATGAAGCTACTGTGGGAAAATGGGGCTAAAAAACTGTGCTGTGCATTATAATATTTTGTTTTTGTATCTGATGGTAGAGTATTTAAATGAGGTTGAATAAAATGCATACATTTAATAGAAGCTACATTTATTGTTATTTAAAAAAATTAATACAAATATCTGTGTTTGAAAACACTCAACTAAAATTATGACTCTTCAAAATCCTTACTTTATTTTTAGGGTGCTTTTGTTCAAAAAGGAAATTATTGCAATGTTTATAATTTAATTGCGCAAATGTATTTACTTTTATTTCACGCAACTACCCCCATTCAAGCAAAATGCTGACGAGTTGTCAATCAATATATTTATAAAGGGTGTCCCAAAATTAACGCAAGATTTGAATTTGCCGCCATTTGTGCAGTGAAGTGTTGGTAACCCTGAAAAAAAAGCAATTTGACAGCTAACAGTATAGGGTTATTAAAAATGGAGCGTTACGCGATAGAACAACGTGTCTTCATTATTAAAGAATATTTCAAAAATAGTGAAAGCTTGGCGGCTGCAGTTTGAAAATTTCATACAAAATATGGTCGAAAGGTGCTTTAACTTCGTCAACTGTGAAGAGATTAATTGAAAAATTCATGGAGACTGGATCCGTTGGAGACGCCAAACACACTGGTCGTCCAAAAACAAGCCGTTCAAATGTGAATGTCGAAGCAGTGCGTGAGAGTGTTGCTGACAATCAAATTTTAAGAACCTCTCTACAGCGTATGCTCACCAAAGATCTTTGTCTTCATGCTTACAAAATTCAATTAACACAACAATTGAAGCCTAATGACCATGGACAGAGAAGAGAGTTCGTTGATTGGATTATTGAACATCAACAAATGGACCCTGATTTTTCGAGCAAAATCATCCTAAGCGATGAAGCACATTTTCATCTTGATAGCTTTGTCAATCGCCAAAATTGCCGCATTTGGGGTTCGGAGAACCCACATGTGATTGTCGAAAAACAAGTGCATCCACAACGCGTGGCTGTATGGTGTGGATTTTGGCTGGAGGCATAATTGGGCCATATTTTTTTGAAAACGATGCTGGTCAAGCATTGACTGTTACTGATGCTCGATATCGCGACATGATTACACAGTTCTTTTTACCAAAATTGGATGATATTGATGTGTCCAATATGTGGTTTCAAGAAGACGGTGCCACATGTCATACAGTCCGCGAAACAATTCAATTACTGCATGAGACATTTCCAGGTCGTGTACTCTCTCGTTTCGGTGATCGAAATTGGCCTCCTAGATCGTGTGATTTAACACCATTAGACTTCTTTTTATGGGGTTATTTGAAATCACAAGTCTATGTCAACAAGCCCACAACCACCCGTGCATTAAAGGAGTCGATTCAACGCTGCATCAACGAAATTCAGCCACATTTATGCAGAATGGTCATGGAAAATTTCAACAAAAGAGTGCGCATGTGCATGCAAAGCCGTGGAGGCCATTTTTCCGATGTTTTATTCCATACATAACCCTATCCTATGTACTTTACGAGTCAATAAAAATATAACTATCAAAAGACTAAAAACGGCGTTTTCTATTTAATTCAAATCTTGCGATAATTTTGGGACACCCTTTAGAAACAAATGTATGACATTTAATTCAATTTAGCACAAATTTAATATCCCAAATAAATTATAACGATACGTGTCGTGTTGCTTCTGAGTGGAAAAGTCTATTCTTTTTATTTTTTTTTACTATTTTCATTAAATAAACACAAATTGAAAGCCTAATTGCAATAGCCAAATATTATGATTCCAAATGTAGATTCTAGGGGTGGATAAAAAATGAACGTTAACAAGCACGCACAGTTTGCTGTGTACAATAAACTCCAACCAACCGTTTCCGGATCCGATACAATACGACGACATAAGTATTTATTTTATCAACGAGTATTTTATTTTATCTATCTCTGCCATGAAACAACAAAACAAAATACACACAACATTTGCTAAATATAATTAGTATTTGAAAGGCCAATGGAAAATGTGGTTTGAATAAAAAAAAAAGATGCGCTTTTAATCGAATCCCAGGTAATCATCAGCAAATAGTAAATCGATTTAGTTTATAACATGGTGGTCAGTCGATCCGAAGCCAGTTCGGTGTGTTTTGTGTAAAACAAAGCCTGATGTAGATAACAGGTCTCAATGCGTAACGCTATTTAATATATTTACCTAATCTATGCACATATTGTTAGAATAAGCTTAATGGAATTATTGCGAAAAAGAGATTTTGGTCTATAAACCTTTCGCGAATAGGCTTCACCTTCTGAACATTTGTTTTTTAAAAAAAACTATAAAAGTAGAGTATTTAAATTGAGAACTATCAATAAAGTTGGATTTGAATAAATCGTAGACAAAAACATGTCACATTATTTTAAATGGTATTTACAATTGAAAACCTGTGAATGATGCTTTATAAATTTTCTGCTTTTTTTGTTTGATTTATTTAAAATTTTATATATTTATCTGAAAATAGGGTTGGGTTGGGACGAACATGCCTATGTTTATTTACCTACCACTGATTCGTAAAGTGGCGCTTTATTTTACAAATTCTACATTGATAGACGAAAAAGCCTCATATCTCTGTCGATTCAAATGTAAAAGTCACGAAATAAAAAAGTGCACATTTTTAAGGAATACAGATCGACAAACATTTTAAAGCTTTATAGCTGTTTTTGATAAAGTTGCATACCTTACAACACTTTTTATTTATTCGTTGTCAATCTGTTAAATAAAAGGTGACTGCAGTATTAAAAAAATATACAAAAACTTAAGTTGCACGTTTTTTGTTATGAGATTTTTGTTTTCCAACACTCAGGCGTATACGCATTTTTTTATTTGGTTGCGATTGCACGTTTAATTATTTGATCAAAGACTGTGTTTGTAAACGTTTCGTACTAAAAGTAACGAATCACCTAGTCAAGCTATCAATTTTATGCATGGTGTCCTTCAATGATATCTCAAAACGAGCACAAACGAGTCTTCGAAGTGAAAAGGCTTTTTTACTTGTCACATACAAGTACTATATGGCAAATTTTGCATTCGTAAACAAATTTCGAAGTCGAGTATGGAAATCGAAAAAAGTCGGTCCCCCAATTCTTTCCGTCTGTCTGTCTGTCCTAGCACCTGCAGCCCAAACCATTGGGTAGATTGACTTCATATTTGGAAATTAAGGTTTTGAGCCGACTTGTGTTATTCGTTTTTAAGACTAAAAATAACAGAAGTCCCGATACACATTTTTTGACCAAAAATCGAAAATTAGAATTTTAGATAGAATCTTTTAATCTCGGTCATTTTTTTTTCTTAATTTTGCTCCTTAAAACTATAGAACCGCTATTATGTTTTTGTTTTTTCTCAAGAACTAATGAATGTTTAAATGTTCAGTGTTTCTACGAAAGCTCTTATACTGTCTCAATAATATTTGATGATCAAAAATGTTACTGTTTTTTAAAAAAAATATACCTAATTTTTATTCGAAACGCGATATCTTTAAAATGGATCATCATTTGCTTACAAAATTGAAAACTAATTGGTATAAGAATAAGCTCTGAATAATAAATAATGTTTTGATTGGGTTGATAATTGAACAAAGGATACATTGACATTCTTGGGTATATTCGCATAAGAAACTTGTTTCATGTATCCGTCTAAGAAACTTTTCGCATATCCATTCTAAAAGGTTATTTTTTAAAAGCTATAGGAAAGTATTTCAATTTAATTTTGATGTTTGAAGACTATTTCATGCAAATGTTCATCTTGACTGGCATTGGCATACTCTTTCCAACATTTTGGGCTGGTATCTCACGAATAAATGCTTTACTGTTGTCTTCCAATGCGTCAATTGAAGCTTGTCTGTATAGATATGACTCATGAGCTTTAACATAGCCCCACAAAAAAATTGTCAAAGGCACAATAAAGGTGGCTAATTGACTTGTCCCGAACGTGAAATAAAATGTTCACCCAACTTGCCTCTCAATAAGTCCATAGTTGCGTGTTCTGTGTGGCATGTGGCACCGTCTTGTTGAAACCACATGTCATACAAGGCCAGGTCTGGCATTTTGGGCGAAAAAAAGTTGGATATCATCTCACGGTAGCGCTCATTATTCACAGTTAAATTACGATTCGCATCATCTTTGAGGAACTACGGTCCAATGATGCCACCAGCCCATAAACCGCACCAAACTGTGACTTTTTCTGGATGCGTTGGAAGCTCTTGCAATGTTTCTGGGTGATATTCACTCCAAAATCGACAATTCATGAATTTTCTGAACAGAACACGCATTTTAATAATAATATTCAACAATTCGCAAGCGTTGTTCATTTGTAAGACGATTTATGGACCAAACTGAAGATGTTCCACAGTGAAACAAAACACGAAACGTGCGTAAGCTTTTTAAACAGTGTTTCCAAAAAGATAATAGCTAAAAAATCACACTTAAAGAATAAAAGAAACCATTTGTTATTGTGATATTTTTGAATTAGCGTTATGTTAACTGCAAATCTTTAGTAAATGTTTTCAAAGGTTGTGAGAATGCGTTAGCTTGTTCTTGTCATTTCAAAAAAATCTGAAAATTTGTATATCGATTACAAACTTTTAATGCCAAAGTCTCAAAATACAAAATTGGAGTTAGGGAGCTTAAATGAAACGTCAACGATATCTACCCACATAATATCTAAACTAATTCTGGCAGAAAATGAAAAATGATACGATCATCTTTAAGATTTGACCTACTAATTTATTTACATAGATTCGAACCCAGGGTACCTTGAAAAAATCAGTGATGACGTACACTTTTTTGCTACTACCGTTAAGGTTTATTTGTTGCCTTCAATTTTTCAATTTTCGGTACCAAATAGTTGATAGTTTATGTTTTTACCATCTCAGACATTTAACATTATTGAACTGCTTTTTGTTTTGTCATAAATAAGTTTTTTAACAAGTGTCGAAGAAAAAGTGTGAAAACTTATTAAGTGTAAATATTTATTTTTGTTGAAATCTAAATATTCGAAACATTAATTTTGGACTGTTGGATTTTTATAAACAAAAACTACTGAATATCGAACACAATATTTTCTGTGAAATAAAAAAGTTTGAAGACAATATTTTTAATTTTTAAAAAAGCTTTTTGAGTCGAATTTTTTTACCAGGTTTTTTTTAGGGTTTTATTTTTTGTAAGAAAACTGTCAATTAGATTTTTCTCAAAATTTTACTGAATGTTGACAACAATATTTTTCCAAAGATTAAAGTAGTTTAAAGCCAATATCTCAAAGTTTTGAAAACATATTTGAGTCGAAAATCAATTTTTACAACCTTTTATTAATTTTTTTAGGTTTTCATTTTTTGTACATAAAACTGTCAATTCGATTTCTCTCAAAATGTTTCCGAATGTTGAAGACGATATTTCTTTTAAGTGAAAATTAGTTAGAAGCCATAATTTCAAAATTTTGAAAAGATAATTCATTCGAAAATTTATTTTTACAAACTTTTAAGAAATTTTTGTTTAGGTTTTTAGTTTTTTTGTAAAAAAAAAAACAGTCAATTCGAACTCAACAATATTTTTAAAAGTTCAAGCCCAGCTCGGGCAAAAGTTCTTCAAAAAATTAAATTGAACAAAAAGTGATTAAGCACCACTAAAGGAGTCTGATGATCGGGTTGGCCCCCGTGAAATAGCTATAACTCCAGCCTATGAACTTGGTGGTAGCACACACAAGTTGTTGTTGTTTCATTCTTATATTCAATTATAAATTCGGCAAGCAGCTGCCTTAAACTGTGAGTATAAAATTTCATACAAAAAACCTCTAAAAGATAAAAGTTGTTTAAAGCCAATATCTCAAAGTTTTGAAAAAATATTTAAGTCGAAAATCAATTTTTACCAACTTTTATTAATTTTTTTAGGTTTTTATTTTTTGTACATACATTTGTCAATTCGATTTCTCTCAAAATGTTACCGAATGTTGAAGACGATATTTCTTTTAAGTGAAAATTAGTAAGAAGCCATAATTTCAAAATTTTGAAAAGTTATTTCATTCGAAAATCAGTTTTTATATTTTGCAAAAAAGAACTGTCAATCCGATTTTTCTCAAAATTTAACCGAATGTTGAAAACAATATTTCTTATGAGATAAAATAAGTTCAAATTGGATTTTTTTCTAAAAATATATTGGTTTGGTATCACGTTACAATATATAATAGACAATTTAATTCAAGTCTCTAGCGTCATTGTTCCGTGAGATATTTAAAGTTAACCAAAATTGTTGTCACCTATTTTTTAAACTGCTATGGTAAAAAACCACCCACTCAATTTTCTTGAGAGCCCTTTCTCCATCGTTCTGCATTATTATCTGAGTAACAAAATAATTTAAAGGCGATATGTCTGCTGCTTCTTGAGGACGACGAAAAAAGCGTCGCTAACGTACAAACAAACGCACGCACTGACATGTTTCCGTAAATCTTTTATTTCGACTTTAGGAACCCTGAAATGTCGAGAAATGTCAAAATGATCAATTCGACAAATCGGACCCATTACAATAACTTCCTATTTGAAGTAAAAGAGAGACCTTTAAGCCACAACTTTATTTTTTCTGGAGACATCATGTGTGCGTTCAGAAATGTATTTATATTTGTTTGTTTTAGACATTAATTTTCGAAAATTATTTATGAATTATTTAATTTTTAATTCCCGAAAATTGTCTTTTTATAGGTTATCTATGATTTTTCTTGATAAGCTATTCATACGTAGTGGTTATATACTCTTTGAGCTATTGTCTATGTCTCGAAAGTTCAGGCACTGTTATTATATTTGGTGATTTTATGCGAGTGCACATTTTAATAACAATGCCGCGTCCTAGAAGATCTAATCTTTCTCAGCGAAACCGTAATGCAATTAGGCAACGGAATATCGTGAGTCAATTATCTGATGGAAAACGAAAAATTGCGCGAGAACAGCGCCGCGTTAGTATGGAGCAAAGAAGGGCCTTAATTCGTGCTTCTGAAACACTAGAGCAATGAAAGGCAGCCCGTGAAACGGCTAGGTTAGAAACGAGAAATCGTCGAGCCTATCGTACAGATGAACGTGATTGATTGCACCATCAACTACAGCTTTTATTGTTTACATTGCATTGGTCCAATGGACGTTGTTGCCAGCATTGCGGAGCATTGAAGTTTGCTGGTGAAACGCATGGTTTGTGCTGCCTTAGTAGTAAAGTCCTGCCACCAGAGCCATTGTGCTCCCTGCTTTATGGCGAAACACTAGAATCACTAAATTTTCCAGCGAATACTCAAAAATACAGTGTCTGTTTCCAAATGACTTCATTTGGGGCAGAAATTATCGAAGAGCACGGATATAATCCGACATTTAAGGTAATTACGTTAAAAAATTTATTTTCTATCATTGTAAAAAAAAATCTGAAATGTAGTTTGTTAGATTTCTGTATTTGTCTCTGAAATAAAAATGGCATGTTATTATTTGAAAAAAAAAAATTGTTACATCGAAGAAATTTCAACGTCAGAAGCAAGGCGATGCAGTTCCTTATCATCCAGATATGCGTTCTACTGATGCTCTTGGTCGTATTCATACAGTTCATCCGAAGAATGATGAATGTTTCTATTTGTGGTTGTTGCTGGTAAATGTTCGAGGGCCAACATCATTTAAATCACTACGAACTGTTAATGATATCGTGTGCCCCACATTTCGTGCATCTCCAAGTCAGATACGCACATTATTTGCTATCATGATTTCAATATGCTTCCCATCGAACCCACGTGACCTGTGGAACAAATACAAAGATAACATGTCAGAAGATATTTTACATCGAATTCGCGTCAGCTCAAGAAATTCCGATCTTGAGGTGAATTAGGAGATCCATAACCAGACTTTGATCTTGATCAAAGATATGTATTGCCTCATGTGTTTCAGTTTGTCAGTAAGGTTAGGAATGCCCGCGCCAGATCGCGGAATGAATGACGCATTTAATAGAGGATTGGAACGTGAACATGAATATGATCCACATGAACTAATCCAATCAGTTCAAATGAATGTACCTCTGTTGAATCCTAAGCAGAGGGAAGTCTATGATACACTGATTAATGCAATTGATGATGGAAATGGCGGCTTATTTTTTTTGGATGACCCAGTGGAACTGGGACTGTGACCTTGACTATCTGTGGCCTCAATCTAGAAAATGCATGTTTTTCTCATGGTCAATTGTAAGTGGCATGCTCACGTGTAGGCAAACCATCCGCTTTATTTGTTCTTGCGCCTGACCAAAAAAAAAAGAATTTCGTTTACCACAAAGAGCTTGAATGAAAATCCTTTTAATGAATTAATTTGTTTCTATCCCTATAAAAATATTATTTTGTATCATTGTCTTATGTTCATCAAATCTAAATTAGTTCAGCCAAAAAGTAACACGACATTCATTGACTATTAGGCGGTACAAAGTTCGACGGGTCAGCTAGTTTAAATAAACCTAAATCACATTTTAGTAATTAATTCTTATCAAAATGAAATGTACACCATTATTCATCCGTCATTTCCTAACTGTATTTTGAATATTTCTATATCTACCCGTACATTCTGACGGAGTCAAGGACGGGGACTAGCTTCACAATTAATCTTTTTCTATTTTAAAAGAGTCCTTATTTTAAATCCTCACGACTGCTTCCGCCACAGATTTATTGATTGTTACAATTTATCTCTCTATGTTTTAAGAGTAACTTTAATACCATTAATTGTCATGTATTGCGATGTATGTACATACATAAAAACAACTTTCTGAACAAATTATTCAAAGTTTTATTCTTTTTGCAAAAACAAAAAAGAATTATTATGCGTGCTCCAGTTACTCTAGTTACCATACCCACTCCCCAACACTGTCTCACTGCCTGACAACATCCCTTAAAAATAAAATATGCAGCACATCTAAATTTATTCTCTAAATTTGCGAGTTTGATTTTCTTGAATTTTCTCTGTAATCTCAAAAGTCAGATACGAAATCCTCTTTCTAAAACAAAAACGTTTTCTTTTTTCTTGTTTTTAAATTTCATGAGAAGAAGTTAAACAAATTAATACATTTGAATTCCAATCACATACTAACTTAAACCAGCAGCCCCCCATTTCTGTCAGAAGTACTAATCCCCCCAGCTTGAAGGCTTCAGTCTTTTTCTTCGGGTTCAACATCAACATTATTTTCAATTCCACTCACTCAAAACAGTGTTGTTGAATGAGTGAGTGTGGATAAAGGTGGTGGATTTTGTGGATCATAAAATTGTACTATTCACCACGGATGAATCATCCCTTGAGTGACAGCCAAAACGAGTTGTGGTAAAAATAAACTAACGGCTAAACAAAAGCAAAACAAATCTCTAGAGCTAGACGTGCCGCTATATACGCTATACGCTATGTTATGTGGATGTTGTGAATTTTAATGACGCAAGTGACGAAAATGTTTTGCAAAAATAAGGTGACACTACGACTTACACCGACAGAGCTACAGGGTGGGAAAAAATGCCGAGAGAAAACAGAGAGCGAGAGTAAAAACGTAAACATTGAACATTTGTGCTCTCTATAGAGTTACAGAGCTACGGCTATGGGTGGTGGGCTCGAACTCGACCCACTTACCAACCACTATTCCACTACCACGACCGACCGACGACGACGCACGTTCAACACCCAACCAACCACCCCCTTTTAGACGAAGTAAGTCGTGAATATGCCGTTTTCATTTGAAAATATGACACTGAATGTGTTCAGTTGGTTAGATTTGCTTTTGTTGTTGTTGTTGCTACTGTTGGTGGTGCTGCTACTGCTACTGCTACTGCTGATTCTTTTTTGCCACTGCTGCTTCTGCCTCTTGAGGGATGAGGTTTTTTATTTTTTGTCGAGCGAGATGAAGTGGTGGTGGAGGCAGTGGCAATGAAGTGAATTCCAGGGCTTTGAAATTGAACACATCGCATCGCTTAGCTTGTGCGAAATACGCTCCCAGATTTTAGCAGCAGTTCACAAACGAACTCCGAGTGTGACGCAACGGTGGTGAATCGGCAAATTGAATATATCTCTATCTTTTACCTACAAATGTATATACGATATTAATCTACTGTATCTAAAATTACGATACAACGACTTCGACGACCGACATTTCCTCGAATTTCGTGTTGGCGTATATTTGCCTAGATATCGCTTATATCCTACTCAAATGATGGTTTGTGGTTTTTATTTTTGTTTTGTTTTTTTTTTTCGTTGTTGTGTTCTTCTTTGGCTCCTTTCCGAACAAAGTGCATTCTGTGATTTGAAATAGAAATAAATACAAAAAAAAAGGAAAAATCCAAACAAAAGAATCTAGAGAAGTGAATCTCTTTTGCTGCAGCTCTTACAAATGTAATCGGATGAATTCGTAGTGTTACATCGCAATTGCTGAAAAATACCGGGCTTTAGAAATAACTTCAAAGTGGAATTTAACACCAAATTGCAGAGAGAGATGATACAAGCCAATGTGTATCTTTTTGAGATGGTTTTTATGGGGTGTTGCATAAGTGGCTGTTAATTCGAGAACCAATTTCAATGCAAATTTACGTTGGTATAGTTATATCTTTGTAGATACACAAATACCACAACTACATCCTATAGTACGGTACAAAGTTAGAAAATGCATCATTATCATCAGAATATACATTTGAAGGAATAATTGGGATACCTTTATGTAGTTTAGTTACAAGGCTTGTGGATAATTAAGCCTTTCTGCTTTGTTGATAAGTGGGTTTGAACCTATGTTTGAAAAATTATACTGAAAGGTATTCGGTTTTATTGTAGTTATCAGGAAGAGGATTATGACCTTATTTTGAAAAGGGATAGTTTTTGTAGGTATTTTTTTCTAATAACTCGGAATATCATATCGCTTATTAATGGGTGGGTTCTTAAGGACTGAGCGTTATATTGGGGAAAGTCAAATGGTCCCAAGTTGAAGTGTAATAAATTTCGAAATTCCATTTGGTTTTAATAAAGTGATCATCAAGTTTGGAGACAACTTTTGACTTTAGAGCAGTGAGTAAATAATTGACTAGTGAAGCAGTTTTTGTCAATTCAAAAATGAAACGGTGGTATTTTGTTAACTGCTGATCCTAAAATTGTTTTTTTTTTTTTTTTTTTTTTTTTTTGTTAAAATAAGATATAATTGCATAATTGCAGACAAAATAAAGAAAATAAATCCAAACTTTTCACTAAACGAAAAAACATTTCTTCTTCAATGCATTTATGAAGAAAGAGCTCTAATAGAGAACAAAAAAACTGATGCCTCTACATGGAAGGAAGAATAGTCAATATCCATCTGTCCAGCGCTGATAACACGTTCTAGATCTTTATTGCAACAATAATGGTTAATACGGTACTCAATTTCAAACGGGCACCGTAGGCCAAAATGGGAAATCTTCGTTTTAAAATGCCAAAAGCTTTTTCGATTACTCCTCTCGAACGAATTTGAGACTCGTTATACAACTGTTTTGCTGTGCCATGTGGGTCATCAAATATGGTTTTTGAGGATAAGCTGAATCACCTAATATTTAATGAAAATAACATTCTTACACATACCTACCCAAAATAAAACAATCTTCATATGAGCTAGACTCTCTTTCCAAAACTTTGCAACTATTTGAAATATTTGCATCATGGCTTGATCCAGGCCACCTCGCCACCACATTGGTGAATATCATTTTAGTATTGCAAATTGCCTGGACGTTTATAGAAAAATACCTTTTTCTGTTTCGAAAAACTTCTGCATCAAGCTCACCTTTACATACACAATATTATTTACCAGGAGACTGAATTTTTACATTAGTGCCATCAATGGCGTCAATAACATTTGGAAACGATGCTATTTCAAAAAAATCCCTTTTAGTTTTTAAAATATCAGTTGTACTATCAGAAAATGTGATAGTCATTAGCAAGTCTAGCTATTGCTTTGGAAACTTTCAAAACTATCTTTGAAACTATCGAAACATGCATCCCTCCAAAATCAGCTATGCTTAGAAGGTGGTTTCCAGTTTCAAAAAATGGCAAGGCGACCAAAAGTTGGTTGATAAGAGCTATGGAGTTGTTTAATTTAATTAAAATGACTGTACCTGTTTGAAGGGCATTCTAAAAAGCTTTCTATTTTTTCTAAAACAAATATGGTTATTTCTCTTGTTAAACGAAATCTTTTGTAAAACGAGAGCTCATCAAACGACGAAGAATATCCATCTCTTTCTTATATTTGACGAGGAACTTCAAGTTCAACAATCTCAAGGATTTCAATGTGATCATCAAATACATCCAGGATTTCGAAGTCCATTTTATTTTGTTTTATTGATATTGATTTTTTTAAATCACTATTTATATTAGCTTACAAGAACGTCCAAAAATGGCTTTAACGATTGATTCAATCATTTATGTCTTACTTAAATAATTTATGCGACACTTCCTGTTACACATAAATTGTGTTTGACTTAATGACTTTTATGTTTAGGTTTGAGTTTGGTGCAAAGCAATATGTGTCGCTTAAGTTTTGTATCAGCAAATGGGCCTAAAACACATATAAAACATTTGTTTTTTTCAATATATTTCTTTTTATAATAAAGTTTGAAGTTTTGACATGATGTGTAAAATACTACATCATTTAAATGACCACAACGCGAATTGTTGCAAGCATCGATTCTTTTGGCTATACCCGAGGCATGATGGTTAGTGCTTTGGACTGTTATGGTTAATTAGGCTAGTCTTACAAATTTGCTTTAATATACTTTTAAGAATTAATGAATAAAAAAGAATTTAAAAAAAAGTGTGTTCGACTATTATGCCAGAAGCCATTGGTTCGATACCTGTCTATGCCATCTTAAGTTTTTTTTCACGGGTACTGCCTCTAGCATTTGTTATGAAAAGTGCTTTCTCCAATTAGCCGTTCGGCTTCAAACTGTAGGTCCCCTACATCCCTCACAACAGCACTCGAACACAGGAATGGTTGAGAGTTGTAAATCACTAAGTCCTAGTTCTCAACAGACTGTTGCGCCACCCAATTTTTTTTATGGATTCTTTTGAGGTAATTTTCGGCCATTTTTTGACACATATTGGGTGGTGTCTCAGCAATAACTTGACGAATTTTGGTTTTTAAGTACTCAAGAGTTAAAAGTCTGCAAAACACGGTCTTTTGCAAAGTGCCACAAAAAAGTCCAGCGGTGTCAAATCGCATGATCTTGGTGGCCAGCTGATACCGCCAAGACGAGAAATTACGCGGCCAAGAAATGTGTCTTTCGTTAAAGCCATATTCGCTCGACTAGTGTGGCATGTGGCACAGTCTTGTTGAAAGCACATATTCTCCAAGTGGTATTCTTCAATAGCAGGCAAAAATAAAGTCGGTTATCATATGACCATAACGCTCCGAATTGACGGTGACAGTCGTAACATCGTTGTCTTTCAACCACAACCAAAGAACGCATTAAACAGCGACTTTATGGATGTAATGGCCTCTCTTCAATTACTTGAGGATTCTCAAAACCCCAAATACGACAATTTTGTTCATACCCACGAAGTGAGTATGTACTTCCTCGCTGAAGAAAATTGTGCTGGAAATATCGCCTGTTGTTCAAGCACCCATTGAACGTATCTACGTATGTGAATGGTCAGCTGGACTTTGCATGAATGTAGGTGTAGATCAGGGGTCGGCAAGTAGTTTTAAGTGCGGCCCAGATACGATTGAAAATATTTTAATAGAGGTCCAGAAAAAATAAAATAAAAAAGTTTTGTAGTTTTTATTTTGCTTCATTTCAAGTAACTACAATATTAATGAAATTAATGAAACGGTAGTACCCGTGGCATGATGGTTAGTGCGTTAAACTGTCATGCAAGGGGTCTTGGGTTCAATCCTTGCCTGTGCCACCTTAATTTAAACAAATTAAGCGGGTACCACCTCTTGCGAGGAATTGACAAATCCTTCTAGAGTAATTCTTGTCATGAAAAAGTGCTTTCTCAAACTAGCCGTTCGGATTCGGCCTAAAATTGTAGGTCCCTTCCATTCCTGACAACAGTACTCGCACGTTGTTAGTCACTAAGCTCTAATTTTCAACAGACTGTTGCGCCACCCAATTTTTTTATCGATTCTTTTGGTGGTGTCTCAGCAATAACTTGACGAATTTTGGTTTTTAAGTACTCAAGAGTTAAAAGTCTGCAAAACACGGTCTTTTGCAAAGTGCCACAAAAAAGTCCAGCGGTGTCAAATCGCATGATCTTGGTGGCCAGCTGATATCGCCAAGACGAGAAATTACGCGGCCAGGAAATGTCTCTCGTGTTAAAGCCATATTCGCTCCACTTGTTTGGCATGTGGCACAGTCTTGTTGAAAGCACATATTCTCCAAAGTCGGTTATCATATGACCATAACGCTCCGAATTGACGGTGACAGTCGTAACATAGTTGTCTTTCAACCACAACCAAAGAACGCATTAAACAGCGACTTTATGGATGTAATGGCCTCTCTTCAATAACTTGAGCATTCTCAAAACCCCAAATACGACAATTCTGTTTATACCCACGAAGTGAGTATGTACATCCTCGCTGAAGAAAATTGTGTTCGAAAAATCGCCACCCACCACCCGTTGTTCAAGCACCCATTAAACGTATCTACGTATGTGAATGGTCAATTGGACCTTGCATGGATGTAGGTGTAGATCAGGGGTCGGCAAGTAGTTTTAAGTGCGTCCCAGATACGGTTGAAAATATTTTCATAGAGGCCCAGAAAAAAGAACTAAAAAAGTTTTGTAGTTTTTATTTTGCACATTTCAAGTAACTACAATATTAATGAGAGAAAAATTATAACGATGGTCTTGCAGGGAAATATATTGTTGAAGTTCAATCAATTCCAATTCTAATGAAGCTCTTGAAAGATCAAATAACTTCGCATCCACTTCAGTCCATTCTACTACTGCAGTGACTCCATAAGGCAATTTCAGGAATTGAGATAGCTTCCCAATCTCTGCAAAATTTTACAGCAACTAAGCTTTAAGATTGGATAGAAAGTATGAAAACATTGCAAAGTCTTCTTCTTCACAGTTCTTCTTTTTATATTCAAGAATTGTTAAGAAATAAATAAATTCTTTTTTTAGCAATATCTTTTTCCAATACATTCAGCTTATGACAAAAAGTGAACGCGCTTTGTATAGAATCACATATTAACTTCCCATTTACGTAACTGGATGTTAAGCTCATTTAACCATCTCTTAGAAAAAGCGAGGCTCTTTTATTATGATCTCCAAGTGTTTCCTGGCTTCCGTCGTATCCAAGTTTTTCAAGAAGGAAATAACTTGCTCTTTAATCATTGAGAAAGGTTCAATAATATGGCCTTAACTTAGCCAACGAATATTATTGTGCTGCAGTAAGTCCAAATACGCCGTTTCACATTCACAAAGAATTGCTGATAAGTTGTTTTGTAATGTTGCTTTAAATTGGCACTTTTAACAACAGCAACAGTTTTAGGATCCATATTATTAGTAAGATACGATTTTAAACACGAACAATTATAAAACAATCGATATCGAACGAAAGCTCCGTAATTAGATCTCACAATAAGACTGACAAACGATTCGAAAGTAGAGATAATTTTAAATTTTTGAATCAGTCAACGGTCCGCTTGTTGCTGATCGCGCGCTGGTGTAGATCCAAATGCAAAAAATATGCCGTAATGTGCCGTAAGACTGGCTTATTTCTTGAGAACCACGAGAAATTGAAACACTCGGTTTTTCGGCAACACTTTCACTTATAGCAACTTATAGTAACGGGCCTTACAATATCTCTTCAGATTTGTTCATCGCCTCTTAAAATACGATATGTGACTGTGGCAGGATAACCAATTTTTTAAAAAGTTTTTAGCGATCCATCCTAATTGTCAGACTTTCAATTTAAAAACAAAAATGATTTAACAACTTAGTTTGATAGATGTTTAGCCCTATACTTTGAAACCGCAAAATGGATAACTTTTTACAATTAACTTCGGTCATTGAACTGATTTTCTTTTTTAATAACATGTTTGTACTGCACCACTTATTAAAAGACTTAGTGTAAAGTGACCATTGTCAAAATAAACTCATTAGTGAAATACTCATCAAATATGTTATAAGAAGACATATGTTTTTAAAAGAAAAATGGTTGATTCAATTTATGTAAGGAAAAGTAATCAAAAAAGCAGCGCGTTGTTAATTCTAACACCAGAGTACAATAAATGGAAGAATTAACGACTTACAGAAGATCTTACTTACTCTCAGCTGAATATACTTTAAAATCTCTTATATTTTTATTTATGTCAAATTTTGGCAAATAGTTTTAAATTAAAACTTTCTCTTATTGATTCTTAATTAATAAAAAGGACATCATCCTCGAGGATGATATCTGGCTTCTTGAAGTTAATTGCTTATTCACTATTCGACATAAAATCTCTTACAATATTTTTAACCAAGCGTTAAAAAACTAGTTTCTAACTATTTCTTTATAAGTAAGGTGCAGGTCAGCTTTTATATTATGCGATACTTGCAGTTTTTTTAAAAGCCGATTTTAAGTATTTTTTATCATCAACGTCACAGATTACAACTTATTATGCAAGCAAATATTTTACTCCGAATATGTACCAGCTACCTTGCAGAAACTTGTTCAAGAAACTAACCACGTATTTACCTTTCCTAAAATACTTTTCATCTTTATTATGGAACTATTCCAAAATATATACAAAATAAAAGACAAATTCTAAAATCCATTTCACTCAAAACTCCACTCCAACTTCTCTTTTTTCAATTTTCCACCAACACCAATAAATCGAAAATTAATCATCTCCTAAATGTCAATATTATCCTACATTACCTAAGTGACCTCTTATACAATCAATTTTTCATAAACTTTCATAAAGCACTTTCGATCTATTTATTATACTTATACCCCAAAACTTTTTGCCACACTATAAATTCTCTTCAGTATTTATATATTATATAAACCAACGCCTATACAAGTGCTTCCATATATTGTAAACAACGCATTTTACTTTTAAGCATACCAATAAAAAAAAAAGAGAAATTTCTTTTCCTTTACTTTTCTTCCTTTTTTCCGCAATTAAATTTGGGTCAAGCATCATTTAGAAAAAAAAAAATAAAATAAAAAACAAATATTACAACATCGTTTAGGGCATCGTTAGAAAAACCGCCCAAAAAATATACTTTTTGGTCTCATCTTGAATTTATAATACCGCATAGATACTTTTTACGTGAGATAGTCTTTTCGTATTAGATATGTTTCGAAATAAAAAAAAAAAGAAAACTTAACCTTGTATCTAATTTGCATAAAAGGATACTCGAAAACTTTTTTTCTTATTCTTCTAGCTCCTTAAACTTCGGTCGAAGCGAAAATAATTAAAAGGATAAGATTAAATTTACCATTTATTGTTCATCGCTTGTTATTATAGAATTTTCAAAAAGAAAAACAAAAAAAATCATTATTTTCGAGTCACGTGGGTTTTGATTTAAGTTTTTTATTGTTGTTGTTGGTACACATTTAACCTACCATGACCAGCTCGTGTAGGTTTATCCTGTGACATTTTCCCGGGTTGTAAAACTACCCCTACTATGAAATCCTTTCTCTCTTTGAAAGCACATTCTCTCGAAATCTCACTCTCTCTCTCTCTTGATGTGGTAGGTTTTCAGTTTCCTTGTTCTCTGTATTTAATTTGTATCCAAAACCACCCACCACAGTCCACAACTCCTTCCTTGAGACGTTGCGCGCCGCCGCCGCCACCACTTCTCTCAATCATCATAGAATTTGTTGAATCCTTGTTGGGGTTTCGGCAATGGTCTCGACTAAAAATCTCGTTGACCTCATTTCCGTCGGAATTCTCGTCGAGTTTAGTCGTGCTGCTGCCATATAGCTGATGGTTACCAAAAAAGTCCTCCGGGGAGACTCTTAAATAAAAAAATACTATACACTTCTCCCAATTTGTCGTAAAACATCCAAACATTCGTGTCGTCCTAGCCTAACGGTGTGTTGTCGTTATTGCTGCTGAAAGTAAGCAAATAGCAAAATAGCATCAAAATAATAAAAGGAAACCTACATAAAAACAGTAACAGATCAAGGACTTCTATTTGATTTCTTCACATCTGTGTTTGTGTGTCCTACTTTATTTTTTTTGTCTCGATATACTCGTACACTATATATATATATATACACATTCACATCCTTAAGTGCCGCACACACGAAATTATTGTCTGCCATCACAATTTCTTCTTTTTTGCTCTCTGTTTTTGTTTGAATTTTCGAAACTTTGAATTTTCGAATCCTTGAATTTGTAAGATATATTTTTGTTGTCTTCATCCGATCCCCATAATAATATACAACAAGACACCTTTTCCACAACACCATGGATAGCATTGGTTTCGGGTATATTGTATTTTTCTTTCTTTTTTGTATACTCTTGTTCGTCTTCCTTTGGATTTGTTTGTTTATTTATGTCCTTTTCTTATCATAACTTTCAAATAAAAGTGTTGATAAAGTATTTTAATTAAGTTTCGTTTCAAAGATATTTATATTACTAAATGTAGATTCACACTATCTTCTTTTGTTTGGATTTGAAAAAAAAAAAAACAAAAAAATCCCAAAACAGCATCACGCGGAAATAAGTTCGTGAAAAAAATATTTACATAACTTTTTGTTACTTATATGAATAAAAAAAAATACTAAAAAATATTTCCTGGCAACGCGGTGCATCTAATAACTTGAAAAAAAAAATCTAATTAAATTTCAGTCGTGAGTTTATAAAAATCTTCACTTAAACCAAGCCCAGCAAAAGGGTATTAAAATTCCCAAATAACAACAACAAAAAGAAGAAGATAAAAGTTACATAAATAAAAATTTGCTCTGAGATAGCAAAGTGTGTGTTTTTTTTCTAAATTGTGAGTTCAATCTTCGATTCATTGTTGTTTCCCGCGTCTCGTCGTGTATATGGTCTGTGTAAATATATTCAAATGTATCTATGCTAATTGCTATTGTATATATATTGGTTTAGTTTATATATGAGGAGAGTGTATATCTATCTATCTATGTATCTTTTATAAATAATTGTCGTAGATAAAAAGTGCAAAGAAAATAAAAATAAAAAGTATCTCTAATTGTGATTGTGTGGCTTAATTCTATAACCGGTGTGGTGCTATAGTAGATATCAATTAAAGCCAATAAGAAAATATCTATCCATATATAAAGAAGTACACACTCTGTAAGCCTTCAAAAAACCTCATCAGCAGCGAGTATTAGATAATTTGTACAGGCAAAATAAAACATTTGTAAATCTACACGGTAAATATTGGAAGAAATCAGCAAAATTAATAACAACAACAATAACATTCGGAGCAGCAGAGGTCTGTATCTCTATCTATCTATCTACATTTTGTATTTATTGTATATTCACAAGAGCATTTTGCATTTTAATTAAGTTTATTGATTTTGTTTTCATTTATAAATATAGATACCTTTTTAAAAAGAAAAAAAAAAACACCCTATCTATAGAGACTTTTCGCTTGGCCTCTCGAATGAGGGTGGCAATTTTGTGATATCGGATAGTTGGATTTTTATAATATATATGTGTTTACACTTTTCTCCTTGGCAGGACTTCAGAAATGAACATGAATATATTAAAGAGAGAGAGGCAATCATTTAAATATTAATTCGTTTGATTTAATTTTTTAATTATGGATGTTTAATTAATAACAAAAAATGAATCAATAAGTGGATATTCTCCACTTTCAGGAAATCGGTATAGGAACCTATCGACTATGATAGACGAACAAAATTTTGGTTTGCAAGTCACGTAAACGTTATATGTCAGCTGTGATAAGTTTTTACTACCTGATAATGTTTTTGCTCATTTTTTTTGTTTGTGTTTGTTAAGTTTACAAAGTTATTTATTTATTCTAAGCACACAATTTAATATGTATTATATTATTGTCATTGGAATTATATTTGAGGGTCGGGGTCTTATATTAGGTGCAGTTCATTGTATCTCCATTCTATAGATGCAGCTTATAGCTTGTATTTATTTATGAAACAAGTTTTAAAATGACGATTTTGTTGGGTGTGACCTTAAATATTCATAAAGGTACCTATACTTTGGATATTTATAAGTTCATGTTAAAACAATATTGTTTTTATGACAATCTTAACCTCCTTTTAGTTTGATGAACTTATTGTTATTTTAAGTTTAAAATTTCTTCAAGAAAATTTTGAAAAACATGACTTTAAATTGTTTCTTGAACCAATAAGTATACATATAGACAAAATTTGGTGTCGTCCTTTTTTCTGTTTTAATAAGGAAGACATTTAAAAAAAAAATTCGTTTCCATTTAAAAGTTTAGGGTTTGTAAATGTTTAATTAAAGTTTCAATGTTAACCAAATGTAGACTAATTATTTGAAAACATTAATTGAATCATTGAAATGAAATTTCATAAACCAATCGTTCATAAAGTGAAGCACTAATAAGTTAAATTGATTTCGTAAGTAATTTATAAAACACCAAAACCTAACTTATTAACATCCCATAGGAAGTTATTGTTATCGGTCCGATTTTTCGAATTGCAAATTTTGACATTTCTCGACGTTTTAGAGAGATGTCTGTGCGTGCGAGTGCACGGACGTTCATGCGTTTGTAAAGTTTTATTCGTCTTCCTTAGCTCAAAAACCAGTAGAGATACCGACTTCAAATAAACTTTGTTATACAGATATAAAGCAGAAAGGGCTCTCAAGAAAAGTGAGTGGGTGTTTTTTTACAATTGCAATTTCAAAAACAGGTGAAAATTTTGTTTTACCCAAAATATCTGCCGAACCAATAATGCAAGCGACTTGAATAAAATATTGAATTATATATTTTAACGTTATAAAAAACTTTGGAAAAAATATAAACACAAAAATATTTGTCACCTCGAATATTTTACGAACAAAAACTGATCTTATCTTCAAAACAATGTTGTGAAACTAAAAAAACAACATTTCTGATATCTGGTAAAATTTTGAGTAAAATCGAATTGAAAGTTTTTTTTTTATAAAAAATAAAAACCCAGAAAAAAACAATATTTAAAGTTGGTAAAAATTGATTTAGGACTCAATTATTCTTGCAAAAATTTATTTTATTTTACCTATACAATAATATTGTTGTCAACATTCAGTAAAGTTTTGGTAAAAATCTAATTGACGAGTTTGGAAAAACTGATTTTTTACTCAAATATCTTTTCAATAACCTAAGATATTGTGTCCAAAATAATTTCATTGGAAAATGTGTAATTGTTAATATTCAGCAAAATTTTGCAAACCATTGAGTCGTTGAAAAGTTGGTAAAAATTAATTTTCGATTCAAATATCTAAAATTAAAAAAATTGGCTTCAAACTTATTTAATCTCACAGAAAGTAATGTTTTCGATATTCGGCGATTTTTTTAGATAAAAATCCAACAATTTCTTATAAAAAATTAAAATCTTCAAAAACTAGTACGCAAAAATAGTACGGTTCTTGATATTCCGTGAATAATCAAAGATATTGACTTCAAATTAATTTCATTCATTCAATTTGTATTTGTTTATATAAGACAAACAAATTTGTAAGAAGTGCTACTAATATTTTTGAACATTAGTTTTTGAATAAAAATCTCGTTACCATAAAAAGGTTTTGAAATCAAACTCTTTATCATATTCAAAATATTGTTGGTAATTTTTAATTTTTTTTTAGAGCAGCGACAACTTTTAAACAAAACTTAATAAACTACAAACACCTTTTAAGCAAGAAAAATCGACAGACGGAATGTGAAGTTATTAGTGTGGGTGCCAGCTTCTTTTTCTTTATTAAATTAAAAATACAATTTACTTGAACTTTTAAACATTAGAGTTAAAGATCTGTTTTTGTGAGTTAAGTATTTAACACTCTTAATGTACTATGTGTATGTTTTCCTTTATGTTGTCTTCAATAATTTAAGAAACACAGAGCTATGCAATACTTGTCAGTCTATAATTAACTTAAAAATAGATTTCGGCTTATCACGTTGAAAAGGTTAAGTTATTGCATGGAGGAAGTATTTCACCTCGGAATAATTTGTACATCGATGGTACAGAGACTGAAGACATCGCTATTAACAAGTGACAACAATTCCCCAAATATACTTAGTGAGCATAAAAAGTAAATATGTTTCTTTTTGTCAAAAATGCCCGTTTCTGAAGATGTAACTTTTGAACGGTACAATTTTGTAGATCATGGTATGTACTACAAAATAAATTAATTAACTTTTGTTTCTACGTGGAAGCGTTTACAAGTTACAAAAATGTTAAAAACTGATAATTGTTCAACATATTAAATTGTTGCTTATTGTTCCTAAACGGTAATTTGTATCTAAGGGCGTCATAAATGTCTTCTATTGATTCTCTCTCAGAAACCAGAATTTATTTGTTTAAAATTGTTTTTTAAGGTAAATATTTTTCCATTTTTTTCATCTTAATTCTCAAATGTAACTGGTGTTGAAAAATATTTCAAAATGTATTTGTTTGCTTGTTATGACACAGAGTATTTAAAAAAAACTCAAAATTTTGACAATTTCGTTTTTTCGCAAACAACTCCTTAATTGTTCTCTTTATAGATGTTTTAGACCTTATTTATTTCTACAAATTTATGTTCTTTGTTTTTATTTAGAGATACTGGTTTCACTGGTCTACAAATTTTGACTTTATAAAAGTATTCCTTATGTAACGTAGATTTGTGTACGTATTTATATGTGCTTAACACAAAAAAAAACACAAAAACAATTATTATTAACTAAAATAAGATTGACTTTTTTAAACAAAAATGAAAAAAATAATTTTTGAAAAATGTAGAGAATTTACTTTGGTTTTTTAATTCCTAACAGAACTGCGACGTTGTTTTTTCGCGGCCCTCTTGTATTTTGCGTCCTTCATATCTCTATAAATAGTCCAACAAAATTCCTCTAACATAGAAGCGTTCCAATGCAATGGCCTAGATACCGATTTTCCATATTGTCGATGTCCTGATGAAAGCGCTCATCGCTAAAAGTTCCGCTATTATCTGGAAAGAACTCCAAGTGGAAATGTAAAAAGTGGATTTATAAAGACATTATTTTCGGCAAGTTCAACAAAGTTCGCACTCCTCTTATTTCCCAGAAAATTTTGTGCTACCTACAAGTCAAAGTTGACATCTTTAAATAAATCTCTTATCTGAGGACCGACGAATATGCTTTCTTTGAATTAGGCCTCACTTATTCGTGGGAATTTTTGGCGAAGGTATTGAAAAGCAGCTCCATCTCTATCCATTGCCTTTACGAAGTTTTTCATGAGTCCTAGCTTTATATGCAAGGGCGAAAGTAACACCTTTTGTGGATCAATTAGAGGTCACAACTTTTCAATATAATGCTGTTTTCTACCACGATTGTCCCATTCACGGATGAAGCAACAAAATTTCGTGTAGCCTAATTGCAGTTCAAGCAGCGGACCTACGACTTTCAAATTCCCGCATATTTGCCAGTGGTGTTCCTCATGTTTAATCCGCAGCAGAACACTTTTATATTTTCATAAGACTCCTTTTTAATGAACTGCGTAACCAATAGGAATCAAAGATAAAATATTTCGGTTATGTAGCAATACAGTTTTTAAGCTTAACTTAGAGCTATCTATGAAAAGTCTGTGTTCACTCCGGTTATACGTTATGTTAAGGGCTACCATCTTAACTTTCATCTATTTCAAATTATTGCTGGAACTCTTTTTATCGAGTCCGGAACGATGTTATAACCACACCCCTTTCCAAAAGATTCCATTAATGTAACCTCGAGCCTTATTCTTGGGCAATTCTTAGTCCCTAACAAGATCATTCAATTCAGCTTGTGTCAGCTTGAGAAAGAGTAGCCGATGGTACATTTGCATACACTATAGTATTCTTCTTATATGTAGAAAATCCCTTGAATTTTGAAACACAAGAGTGGTGAGGCAGAAATAACAATCCGTTACGTCACTAGTTGATTCCCGCCACTGCATTCTACTGCGAACCGAAATTATTTTTTTTCTCCACTCATGCAATTTCTCAAACCTATCGCACATGGATTGCAACAATGCAAAACCCAGCTTTGATCTTTATGTTTAAAATAGTAGGAATAGGCTTGTTTTATTGTCGGCGATATGGAACACCTTTGCTTACAAAATACTACTTCACCGCAAATGTAACAAAAATTGTCGGGATTACTTACACATTTTCGTGGAATTTTTCAATAAAATACTTTTCTTCAATTTTAATACTTAAAAACACAGAATAGAACACTAAAGCACAATATATTTATCATTATATGGCAGCTACCGTAGTATAAATTCAAAAGTAACAAGTGAAATGAGGATAGCTTTTTAGCCAAATATTTTTTTCTAAGAAAATGCAAAAAACAGAATAAATCAAAATATACATTTTTAAAAGATGGCACATGTAAACTCCGGCATGGAAATATTGGCAATAAACTTATCCAAGTGAAGACCAATTTTATACGGGCTTTTAGTAGTTCATTGTAGATCTTGGGGTTTTCCAACGCTCGTTATTAATTAACACTATACTTTTATTTTAATGAGGAAATATGTACCCTTTCAAAGGTTGTAAACTTTTTCGGCTATGAACTTCCAACAGGTATAAATGGTTATAATCCTGATACATATGAAAAAGTATTTAAAACTGAATCTTAAGTACAAAGCCAAGAAAACCAAAATGTGCAAATAAGTGCTCATTCTGTATTTTTGTTTCTAAATACTAATATTCTACACGCCTGTGCCGATTTTCATCAATATTGTAATTTTTCTTGGGAATAGAATGTGTGTTTGCGTTATCTTAAAGCATATTGCAAAATGAGTTAATATTTTGTTATTTAACAAAAAAGAATGCACAGAAAAGTTTAAATTGTGAAATTACTTAATTTAAACTAAAATAAATTCTAAGTTTAAAATTGTAATGTTAAATGAGCTAAAATAAAAAATATAAAAAGTAAGTATACGCCTGAGTGTAGCATACTATTAATTTTCTTAATATGAAGTGATAACTAAAACCAAGAAAAGTTTAATCGGGACCTTAAAAAAATATTGTTATAATTTCTTGATTCAACCAACATTGGTTAACATTTTTTTATGTCTAGTCCTTCATTCTGTCACCCCACTGTTTCAAGATGGTTTTGGTCTGTAGCACAAAGATTTCTTGCCCAAATCTCTGGCTTCAATTTCAGTCAATTCGCAGCCTTAATTTTGAAGAAGAAGGGACCATACTATTACTGTCAATAGTTGAATTTGCTTTTCGACGTTAACATTTGGTTTTTCGAGCCCCTAATTTTCTAAATTTGTAGACAAAAATACACCAAGAATAGATGATTATTAAATTTGCTTTAAAGTATAAAATACGAAGCATAACCAAGCAGATTTGCTGAGTCAATTTGAACTCCAAGGCGAATAATCCTAAATCTTTGTGCAGAATTCCTCTCAGGTTACGTAGTGTGAGATTTCTTAAAAATTGCGTTTTGTAAAAGGTATAGTCGTACATTTTGTAGTTCCGTCTTTTAAGAAAATAAACACTGAGAGTATTTTTGTGTCTATTAATATAAATCCATTAAAACTTAACCTCTCATATTTTTACCAAGAGTAAAAAATCTCCTTTTCGATAAACTCTCCTTTTTTGAGAAAATATTATTAATTTTTGCATATTTCTATAAAAATCAATGTAAACATCTATTTTAATTATTTTTCTTTTAATTTAAAACTGAAATTGAAAATAAAATGTTATTAATATATTTATTATGAAACAGACATTTTTGGGTCAAGTCATGTTAAGTTATGCATCAATTCAATTATTATCTGAATGAATTCCTTCTATTTCAAATTTAGTATTATCTTAAAAACTTTTCTTGTAAGACATCAACTCAAATGTTCTTAATAGTTTTAATAATCAATTAAGATTTGTTTAAATAGATAAATGTCAGTTTGAATAAACTCTAGGCATCTAATTTCGAATTCTTAAGTGAGTTAGCATCTTAAAATATAAATAACACAGTTTATTTTAAACATGACTGTCTAAAATTAGATGTGTGTTATAAATTAGACTGTTTTATAAATATTTTTTCTCATTTCTTTTAAGTGAAATCACAAACAAAATTAAATACATTCTAGTTCTTCATTAGGAAATAATTAATTTTCAAATGTCCAAACTTTATTTTAAAATTAAACCTACACACATATCAATTTATTATAAACAGAAAGTATGAACAAAAATAAACCCATCGTCACAAAACAGCTGCCGAGATCTAAGGCGTTCTTTAGTGATAAATTAATTTTAATTTTTTCAAAATATTCATTTAACAACAATTTTCGAAATCATCAAAACGCATTACACACAAATTATTTAAAAATAAAAAAAAAGACAAAAATACAAGTTGAACATAAATTTTAATGTTAATTCTATTTTTAAATAAAATTTTATTTATATGATGAGAAGAGATAAGGTAGACTCATAGACTCCAATTTCTTAAGAGCTTCGTAACACAAAATTAATCTTAGAAAATATTCATACACTATTTATATGTCTGTAGATATGTAAAAATGTAAAATAAAACGAATTTTGAAGTGTCTGAACTTTTTTACACTATCCGGTAGAAAATCGCATCGGCACATTTTAATAATAAAAATAATGATTCATTATACAGATTAGCATTATTGTTGTAGTCATAAAAAGTTTTGTGTAATAAAATTTGTATTTATTTATCAACAAGTATTTATTAGCTAATAAATTTATGAGTTTTGAGAAATCTTACTTTCTTATAGATATTTTTGTTTGGTTCACAAAAAGCACTAAATTTCTTCAAAAGTCTCAAAAGGTAAAATAATGTTGAGATTATAACTTGATTTTGCGTCAGTATTTCGCTACCAAAAGTATTCCTTCTTATTTCTTTAAGAACTGGACTTCTTCCAACAAAGTTTTAAACATCCTCCCATTTCTTTAAATTGCACAATGAGGTATAAAATTCAGCTGCATTAATTCACCTCTCAATTTAACCATCATTGAAATTTCGACAATACTATTATCGTCCCTAAAATAATTCCTCTCTTCCAAGTTGTGATTTAGTTGACAGTAGAACTGCCTGTGGCGTCATTCTAGTATTTCTCTAGTTGTTTTATGTCCACTTCCGAAAAGAGCTGGTATAAAGAAGCTTTTAAATCAATCATGATCATTACACAAAAGGTTAAGTTCCATTCCAAATTCTCTTGCCAAATTTATCCTATCAGCACACTAACTGTTTTGGTTCGTATTACTTGAAGGGCTGCTATCTTCAGAAGCCTATTATTGATCATCTTCATAACTCTCAAAATGTAATCGACTTGCATTTTTAGGGTTCGTATGATTATAGGTGATAATCCTGATTCCCACATAATAACATAGTTGAGTGTATTTGATGAAAGTCTAAAAATTCGCTTATTAAAGTATCGGAGAAGTTTCTCAGCTGTTTCGTTCCAAAAGTTTTTCCCGCGTAAATCATAACAGACTCAGATACCGCTTCAAATATCTTGAACTTCCTGCTATGTGCTATAGTTTTGTTAGAAAAACATCTTTTCCAAGTTGCACTAATTGCACCTTTAGTCTTAACTAGTTTCTCTCTTAGATGAATTTTATGTGAACTCCAAGGTATTTGAACCTCTTTATTATAGAACCATTTTTCTTTCGCCGAATTGCGGCCTCCTCCTCGATTAAAAATCAATGTTTGGGACCTATTAAGATTAACCATCAAACTCCAAAGTTGACAATATTGATACAGGGGGTTTATACCATTAACTGCAATGATTCAGGTGATGTTGTCAAAAGAACAATCTCGTCCGCAAACAGCAATGATTTTATTATTTGTCCAGCGAAGTCTATGCCACCTGATAAGAGGTCTATAAAATCTTCAATAAACAAGGCTAACAGACTCTTACTCAATGTACAGCGCATTTCTATCGATCATATCAAATGCTGATTTAAAGTCAACGAAAAACTTATATAGGTTAGGTTTGAGTGGCTGTCCAAATGTCATTGACGCACGAAGACCTCAAGGGTCCATTGCGATACCACTAATGAGGTTACTCATGGGAGAGTAATGAACTTAAATAAACCATTTCGTACTTTTAATAAAGTTAGAGAGACGTTTTGTGTCAATCGTTGCCAGTTCACTGGTATTATGGAAGAAGGGATTACCGAGAAAGTTATTCCTTCTAATGGAGAGTGCTGGACATGTACATAGAAGGTGTGGACTGTTTCCTGTTCCTCCTCGTCCATGCAGCTGCTACAGAAGTCATTTGTGTAGACCCCTAGCCTCAGAGCATGTCTTCCTAATTGGCAGTGTCCTGTTATTACTCCAATTGTAGAGCTTATACTTTGTCTGGGATAACAAGCCTTTTGACCGTTTTAAGTCAATACTTGGCCATATTTGTTTGGTTGCTAGGCAGGTGGTACTCTGTGACCATCTAGCATTTGTTGTTTCTAGAGCATACTGCTTGAAAAGATATTGGCATGTAGCAAGTGGTGTTCCTATGTTGTGTTTTTGTCTAACATTAGGGAGAAGTGTCGGCTTTGCAATTTCCCAGAATGTCTCTGTGACCCGGCACCCAAATGAGGTGAATGTTAAACTGTTCCGTCATCTCATTCAGAGATGATCGACAATCGTGGACTGTTTGAGAGTTTGTGGAGACAGACGCGAGAGATTTAAGAACGGCTTGGCTGTCTGAGAAGATTCGTATATCCTTACAAGATATAACGTTTTCTTTGAGCCAGCATAGTGCTTCTTTAATCGCCATTTCTTCTGCCTGGAATACACTACATTGATTGGGAAGTCTATAAGATAGACTGCGATTAAGTTGTTCCAAAAAGATACCATTTCCAACTCCGTGATCGGTCTTTGAACCGTCTGTATAGAAGTGTACCGCATTGTCTTCCAGGAGTCTCTCTTCTTCCCAGGAGGAATATGAAGGGATGGACACATAGAAGCTTTTACTAAAATGGATTGAAAACTTTTTTCTTTTCAGCTGCTTTGCCAGGATCCAAAACTAATTTCGCCTATTACAAGCCGCTAATCTCTTAGATTCAGCTCCAAAGAATGCTGCCTTCTTTAGCTTACATATTGCCTTGAAATATCTATTAGCCTACGAATATTGATTTTTAAACTAGCCATCATTCAAATATCTGTATGCTCTAAGCCAGATAAACGATAATTCCCGTGCCTTTCTACAGTCTACATCAAACTATGGCTCTATGAAGTTCTCCCGGGCTTTGCTGTTGGCAGCTATAGTTGGATACGACACCTTGATTATTTTATCCAGCTTGGATAGATTTTAGTTTCTTTGTAAACACACTTCTGTTACAAATTAAAATTATTCAAAAACATTGAGCTGATTTTCTAAGACTTATAATTCCGTGTTTTATTAAAGTTGGTACTTGTATTTTTCTTAGACTTAATAATATAGTTCGAGTTCGAAAAGCTTCTGAAACAGATTGGATGGAATACCACGGTTCCATTCTCATGCTTTTTCTACTTTAATATTATCTTCATAATTTAAAAAGGTACAAATTTCTAAAACACCCTGTAACCACTTTAATCAAAATATAGAATTGGCTTAATACTTTGGGTAATTTTTGCAAACGAAAATTTTCCAAATTGAAGCCGCAAACAAAAATTTCCAAGAAAAGAAAAAAACACTTCTGACAACTTTTATTTTTCAATTTTTTTCGGACCTTTCGGTCCTAACTCGCACCATGTTCACAAATTCACTTGCTTCATTCGCCAAGTTATTCTATTAAGAACGAAAATAGCTTGTAATGGCTGATATAATGTTCTCCTAAATTTAGAAGAACAAGAACAAAGTAAAAAAAAGCGACAAGCCGAATATTTCGAGTTAATAATTTTTGAATGGGGCGCTGAGAGGTTGTATGGTGGTGTAGCATGATGATGACTTGAGTTTGAGTACTATCGCACAATATTCGTACTGTAATGTGAAAGGAATTTTAAATCATCATTGCACATAAAAACGGTCCCACCTACCGACCGACCGACAGACAGGTCCGGCGCGGTATTGCTTGCTATTTAACCGATGCCAAGTTCTTTGTTGTTTGCCACGCTGCGGGCTGTGGACTGAGGACTGCTATTGTATATGTCAGTCGGTCGTTGGCGGAAAACAGATATTAAATAATTGTGTCTTATTATTTGTTTATTTGTTTTTTTTTTGTTATTATTTTTATTTGCATACTCATATAACTCTTGGTTAAAATGATGTGACAACAGAAAGAACCATACAAATAAAATAGTTCTGAGTAAAAGTGAAATGACGCTTGGATACGTTCGTTTTTTTTTTTAAATATATAATTTCTGTTTACGGACTGTTTGATGAAATGATTACTCATAATATACTCAATTTATAGCAACGGCAGCAGCAGTAGCAGAGGTGGCGGTGAACTTATGGCTGAATTTTAAGCACTAGAAAAATTATTGAAATTTGTTGCAAATAGGTTTCAAATTTGTTTGACAAATATGTATCTTTATGAGAAAACTTTGGGTAATTTTATTTATTCATGCAAAAGACATAAAGTAGTTATTTGTCAATAATACAATTTCGTTAAAAAGCTGACATTTAAGATTTTTAAATTAATAGGATAGTAAATAGATATCGATTATTCATAATAGAAACATGAATATTTTGTTGTATTGTCTTCAAAGCAAAAAAGGTGTGGGAAGATCTAAGATACAAATTTTGAAACTATTTGGACGAGATTTCGATACTAATTAGGTTAATTTAACACATGGTGAAGAAATTGATGTATTGCATGTTTGCGTCTTGAAATTTGAAATCTTAACTTTGGAGAACATGTTTCTTAACACCCACTCGCATGTCATTAAAATCTCATGCTTTTTGAAATATATTTGTATCTCAATATATCAGAAATATTTGCTTAAAAGGAGCATTTAAAGGGCTTGTCTCTTAATGAGATACCTGTATGAGAACCACATCGATACTAAAAAATACGCCTACTTAAAAATATCATAATATAAATTAATAATTGATTTTTAAGAACGAAGTATTAGTTTGATTTGTACAAAACAAAAAAATGTATTAAAGAAAAAGAAAACCCGTAACATTTTTAAATGTGGTTTACAAATTACGAGGAACTTTTACGGTTACAAGGAATTTTAATGTCAAATTACTCATATGTTAAACAAATTACTTCTGGGGAATCGAATTCATACCATCTCCATTGATTCGGCGTATTTACAATAAAATCTAGAACTTGTAATGTTTTTAAAATCAATCGATTTGATTATTTATCTATTATTTTCATTCATTGTTTGATACAAAAAAGGTCGAAGATTCTTAATATTACTTGAAAACATGAAATAAGTTTTGGTGGTCTTAATTCAAAACCGATCCCAAGTTAAATGTTAAATGTTAGGTTTTTGAAACATACGTAACATTTTAAAATTCGAAAAAAAACAAACTATAATAAATCTTTTTGAATCTATAAAGTAGCTTTTTTGTCAATAAAATGGTTTTCCAAATCTATAATTCTTTTCTTCAATATTCAGTTGAAATATCACCATCTTAGTTCAAATGGTCCCCAGCTCTAGAAATATCTGCGGAAAATTGGAATAGGAAAGACAAAATTCGGTGATGTTGAGGGCATTGATGGCAATAAACTTAATGAAATATTCATTTCTTCTCCACCGCCACAGATCCCACAAATTTGGCCTTCAATTTCTTTTACTGACCAACGTGACAGTAATGAGCCTGGTTTAGAATGTTCTGCAGTAGATAGTGCTGGGTGTTCTTTCTATAAAGTCAAAAACTGTTGGGCTCGATGATACACATCCTACACTTTTGTGTATGATGTTGCCAGTTGTTTTGACACTTTTGCTTTCAATTCTTTTTTGACGTCCTCGATATACCTTGAGCCATAGAAAATTGCTAATATCATTCCACTTCCCAAAAACGCTAAAAGAGATGAATTTAGACCTTTTTCAAAATTACCATTTTTGTCGAAAGTTTTTGAAAGGATCCTTCAAAAGCAAACTAACATCTTTCTATTTACAAACTTACTTATCAATCTGGTTTTCGGAAGGAACACAGCTGTGTTACCGCACTTTTAAACGTTGCTGATGACATTAGAAAAACATTAGATAAAGACGAGGTTACGTTTCTAGTTTTTTTTTTATTTTCGAAAGCTTTCGATTCAGATAATCATGTTAATCTATGTAGAAAACTCACGCTCAATTTTAATTTTTCATCTAGTGCAACAAAATTAATTTTGTCTTATATATAACTGATAAAAAGCAAGCAGTGCAAGTTGGTGACACCCTGTCAAATTTTTTGCCGAATGCTACTGGTGTACCACACGATTCCATACTGGGTCCTCTCTTGTTTTCTGCTTATGTAATTGAACTTCCATCTTCATTAGTTAATTGCAGCTCTCTCTTGTATACTGATGACTTAAGCTGTCCACTTGGCCTTATCGAACATGGAGCTCTCTGCCTCAATGAAGACCTGAAGAGAGTGGCAAATTTTTCTTTGTCAAACGGAATTATGTTAAACACTAAAAAATCCAAATGTCTTGTAATTAATAGAATCTTGACCTTTCTTATTTTCCACCGATTGTTCTGAGCAATGCTCTAATCGAATATGTGGTTACAGCAAAGAATCTTGGTGTGACTTTTAATCGTCTTTTGACTTAGGATGATCATATAAATGGACTCTTTGGTAAGGTTTATGGAGTACTTCGTACATCATGGGTTACACAATCTTTCACTTCATTAAAAACGCGTTTGCTTCTCGCTAAAACCTTAGTAATTCTTATTATGGTTTATGGTTCTGAAATCTTTTGTTACTGCAGTTTCACGAGCAGGCGAAAACTTAATGTAGCTTTCAACTCAATCGTTTGTTATGTTTTTGGATTACGTAGATATGATAGGATATCTGATTTTGCCTCGCACTTACTAGACATGCCTTTCAAAAAAATATATAGAATTTCGTAGCTTTCCAACATACGAGTACTTATCGCACACCAACCACAATATTATTTTGACAGACTAAGAAGGGCGAAATCAAACAGATCTCATCTGCTAACTATCTCTCCTTACTCATATTTAAAATCTTAACGACAATTTTTTGTAAATTCGGTTAAGCTTTGGAACACTTTACCTTACTTACTTACTTACTTAGGTGGCGCTACATTCCTGTGTGAACTAGGGCCTCACCCAACAAACTTCTCCATCTAGCTCGGTCCCTAGCTAGATGTCTCCAGTTTTGCGGTCCAAGTTGGTTGAGGTCACCTTCCACTTGTGCGCGCCACCTTATTCCTCTACTGCGCTGTCCTGTGTGTGTCGCTTCTAAAACTTTCCGCGACGGAGCATTGGTTTCCATGCGCTCTTCTCGACCCAGCCATCTTAGTCGTTGGACGTTTACCCTTCTGACATCGAAAGGTTCTGTTAAGTTGTTTGCAACCTTTATGGAGCAGCGTGAATTCTCCATGGTCATCCTGCATAAACGGACGACAGCTCGTCCCTGTAGATGCTGTCATATGCGGCCTTGAAATAGATGAAACGATAGTGGGTGTCAAATTGGTGTTCTTGGTTTTTTTCCAGTATCTGCCGTAATGTGAATATTTGATCAACTGTGGACTTTCCTGGTCTAAAACCACACTGATAAGGACCTATCAGGTTGTTGACGATGGCCTTTAGACGTTTACATATTACGACAGAGAAGGTTTTATAGGCGATGTTAAGTAGGCTGATTCCTCTATAGTTGGTGCAGTTTAGAGGGTCTCCTTTTTTTAGGATCGGGCAAACAATACTGAGGTTCCATTCATCGGGCATGCTTTCTTCTGACTATACCTTACAGATAAGTTGGTGCATGCTCCTAACCAACTTATCTCCAGCTGCTTTAAAGAGCTCGGCATTCAAGCCATCCGCTCCAGCGGCTTTATTGCACTTCAGCTTAGATATGGCAATCTTTACTTCGTCTAAGTCGGGAGGACGGGATTGTTGGCTTTCGTTGTCTAAGTTGAATGGATCATCCTGCCTGACAGCGGAATTCAGTTCTTCGTCGCCGTTATACAGTCTGCAGAAGTAGTCCTTCCATATCCTCAGCATTTACTGCGGTTCCACTATAATGTCTCCACTTTCGTCTTTGCAGCCTTCGGTTCTAGGTTTATGTACCTGTGAATTTCGTTTCACCTGTTCATAAAACTTTCGAACCTCATTCCTTTTATACCTCTCAACATCTTCGACCGCACGCTTCTCATGCCCTCTCTTTTTTCTTCTGAGAAGTCGGCGTTCCTCTCGCCTCTTCTGCTCATAGAGCTCACGAGCAGCTCTGCTCCTTTTATGCAGCGCAGCTTTTCATGCCTGTTGTTTGGCTGCATTTGCCTGCCGACATTCCTCATCAAACCAGGGGTTCCTTGTTGGTGGCTGTTTGAAACCCAGCACATCAGAGGCGGCTTCTCTGATTGCATCTTAGCAATGTTGCCACTAGTTTTCGATACATTGTGTTGGCGACAGAGAACTTTGAGAGAGGTTACTGGTAACTCGGTCGGAAAAGGATTTGGCGATCTCTGGCGATTGTAGCCGTGCGACACGTTGTACCTTCTCCCTGCACCTCCCTGTTTTGCCTTGGGTCTGGAAATCCGAAGTGTTACCTTGGCTACAACGAGGTAGTGGTCCGAGTCGATGTTAGCTCCTCGGAAAGTTCGTACATCCATAATGCTGGAAGCGTGTCTGGCGTCCATCGCAATATGGTCAATCTGGTTGACGGTACGTTGATCTGGAGAAGTCCAAGTTCCTTTGTGAATGTTGAGGTGTGGAAAACGCGTACTGGCTACCATGACGTTTCGCCCCGCAGCAAAATCTATGAGCCTGAATCCGTTTTCGGAAGTGTTGTCGTGCAGGCTGTTCTTCCCGATTATTCCACCAAAGATGTCTTCCCTTCTTGGCTTGGCATTAAAATCGCCCGGTACTATTTTAATATCGTAGCAAGGGCACTGCTCATATGTTTTGTCTAGGAACTCGAAGAACATATCTTTGGTGTTGTCGTTTTTCTCTTCTGTGGGGGCGTTCGCGCATATCAGGCTAATGTTGGCGAGTTTAGCCTTGATGCGTATGGTCATGAGGCGCTCATTGATGCACCTATAGCTCAAGACTTCTTGCCTAAGTCTGGCTCCAATTTTGAAGCCGCATCCAAATAAGCGCTGTTGGTTTTCGTGGTAGCAGTCACCATAGTAAATATCGCAGTTTTTCATCCTCTTTTTGCCCGGTCTATCCCATCGTATTTCCTAGATGGCGGAGATGTCTCTTTTATAGCAGTCTAGGGCCTCCTCTAATTCTTCGGCCGCTCGTGGTTTGTTAAGAGTTCTAACATTCCACGTGCATATCCGAAGTTCGTTGTCCTTAATTCGTTTGCGTAGGTTGCCAACAGTAAATCCGTCCGTGTATCCGAGGCTTGTTGGTGCTTCGCAACTATGAAGCCTTTACTTGGCCAGGAAGTCTCCCCGACCGACGGCACAACCCTTAACCTGGAGAACCAGATCCTAAGTATAACTCCAAGGATGGGTAGCCGGATAAAACCGTTCCTTATAGGCCAAGGCTCTGAAAAAGTCGAAGAAGCCCTATAAGGTGTTCACTAAGTAGTTCAACCTTACTGGAACTGTAGACGTGACCGTTGATTCCAACACCTCTCCCACCTTCTCTCGTTTGCTTCCCCCATTAACTTTCCACTAGGGTTGGAACCCAATCTCCAGTTGAGGTACTAGTCAGCCGATGTTTACCACGGGGAGGTGAGAGTAGGAATTGATAGACAGAGGTTGGTTTAAAAGGAAAACCTGTGGACGCTTGTGTCCTCTTGAATGCACATGTCTACCATTTGAACATCTTAATTTTTATTCTCCCTATAAAATTGTTCAAAATCTAAATACATCAGGTTATGAAAAAGCTTAAAATCTTCAATACACTGTTAAGCACACGATATAAAGTAAAATAGTTTTTCTCCAAACTAGTATTTTATACTCTTACTGTTGAAGCACTTACCTAGTCAAATATTTTCGGAAACATTTCAAAAGATGAAGGCCAAAAACAAAGTTTAAACCTTATACCGAAATGATCCCATTGATTCAAACTTAACAGTTAAACCTATAATACAAAAAAACTGGACATTCACAGTTTTTTAGCGACCATATTGTTGAAGCTTAATCTTTCAAATTGACTGTCATTTATTGAGTACGTTTTAGAAAATCATTTTGGACTCTTATACCTCTCAACAACACTTTCAAAGTTTTCCCAGTTTTGCATTTCACTGGTTCAAAAACGATCGGATGACAACTTGGGTTGTATGTACATTTTGGATTTTATTCCGATTTTAATGACAATAAAGTTTGGATTGGATGGTGATTGAAGTGCAAGGTGTTAAATATGTAAATTCTGAAAGAACTATTCGAAGCTGATCATCTCACACTGACTACCGAAATCGTGCTATCTCGCTTTTGAGCTTGTTTCTTGTGCCAGTTCTTGTAACAGTTTAAATATTATTAATCGTTTTATATCGATTTAAACTTCATAAAACAATTTTTGAAAAACAACTACTAGATCAAATTCATGCATTCTAGTCGCACCGAAAGAAAGAACTTTCCTAATGTTTACGTGTTTTATTATTTAATTTCTTAGATTGACATTATTTGTTTGTTTGTTAAAAAAAAGACCTTTGGCCACCCAGTTTGAATTTGTGTTTAGTCGGAACTCAAAAACATGCTACCTAATTTAAAAAGGAAAAATCTTTTTAAAATATTCATTCGTAAAGTAGTTTTTAAGTTTATTTTAACATTCATAATAAAGTCATAACTTATTCAGTGCGTGATGTGATGTGATATGTTTCACCATATAAATATGATGAATGATGTCCCATCTCTTCACGTCACGATGCGATGGGGGAATTTCTAATCCTCCCACACTGGGTACCTACCTATGAATGTGTCAAGCCAAACAACAAGCCCTCTAAAGTCACTTTATCACTTTTCATTTATTTTAATGAGTTCCAGGAGCAAGAATCATAAAATAAAATTTAAAAAAAATACAAATTATTTAAGACTACATTTATGTATGTTTTCTGCCGCTGCCGTTACCATTGCCGCTGCCACTGCTTTTGCTTTGGAACTCTGAAAGTGAAGAAAAACATGTCTGACTCACATGACAAATGGCCATGGAGGCGATTCTCAAGGTGAACTTGCACTTGGCTGATGATGATGATGGTGATGGGGATGGTGTTGGTGATATAGCGATGAGTGTAGGAAGGAGCTTTTCATAGCCCAACACGAACATACTAAAAGTTCCCATTGATTGTGATGTTTCCCGTGCAGCTCATGCATGTCATTGCTGGTCTATTTTCCTGGCTCGTTTCGTGATGTGTCTAGAAAATTCTATGAGGATGATGATGATGGGAATCTCGTTTTGGAACTCTTGACGGAATGCAAAAATTACTACGTAAATGCAGGAGGGGTTTTGCATTTGTCACACAACTAATTGGAAAAGAACTTAAACGACAATGTTGGTGACGATGACGGTGACGGAAACGACGAACGTGACAGTTGGGACAGATTCAAACCATTTGGACAGCACTAATGACGCCATTTTAGAATTTAGACATCGCAGTTATGATGTCTGTAATTACGACAGAACGTATTCAGCTTTAAATTTCTGTTGTACTGCTGAATGTTGACCGCACCTTTCGTCACCAACACCACCCTCTCTGTCAAAAGCACAGTGTTTAGATGCTGCAGAAATTATACATATGTGATGTAGACCAACTAGAAAGCCGGTATGTTATAGTTTTATACGCTTCATCATAACTTGAGTTATTTATAACAAAAAATAAAAATAATTAAAAAAAAAGACACAAAAGTTGATCGTTTATTTTTATCATCATCGTTTATTGTGATGAATGAAAATCGACTGCAAGATGGTGAGGAGGTGGCCTGCAATGAGTGGGGTTGACTGTAGGTAAGGTATAGGTATAGGTATTGAGTGAGCCTGAGCATTTATACGATGTAAGGTCATTGGCTTGAGATAACGAGTTAGTGTACGTGATATAGTGTGGCGTGAAATATACGGAAAGAACGTGCTAGTTTTAATTTTATTCCCAGGCATCAGGGTTCAATTAAGATTGAATTTATGACATGACTGACGTTCGATGTAAAATGTATATGATTGTTTATAACTATAGAAACATATAGTTGCTAGTAGTTTGAAATTAGAACTTCAAGTATTGTTTTAATTGGAATTTTAATGAAAACTGATGGAAAAAAATTGTGACCGTGATGGGTGTTTAAGGCGAAGGTAAAGATTGATTATTTTTCTTGGTTAAGATTTGCTTTTTGAAATTGAATACAATTTATAAGTCTGTTAGTACTGACGTTAGTAGGAAGTTTTTCGAAGGGATATGTTTTTTGCGATTGCAAATTCTGTTCAATTTTCAATAGAAACATTTGAAAGTATGTTCTATGGGTGATCTGTTTGACAGCTGTTATTCAAAATTGATTTTCTTGAAATTATTTAACAATCGCATATGAATATCTCTAAACGTATTTTCGTCAATGAGACTATTTATTGCATTACACAGTTACAGAGAGGATATCATTTATACAAATCAGGAAAGGAGAGCTCTAAAGCGCGCAAAGATTTACATTTAGAGCTGATATCAGAATAGAATGAACTTGTATTGACTGCTTAAATAAAAATAAAATATTAATCTATCGAATCCGAAAGCAGCCGTTATTAATAATGCTTCTATCTCAAGGCTTATTTATTTGAATTTGTTAAATTCCAACGTGAACAGGGTAAATACTAACATGTGATCATGGAAGAAATATAAGGCGAAAACTCATAAATCTTCTCTGAATTGCTTCCAGTCTTGTAATAAAGGGTTGATGTTAAAATGGAATAAAACCAGCTGTATAAGAGATATTAACAAAATTATTTTTTATTGGAAAGGCGCATGTATGCCATTAAGTGTGGAATATGACATGATTTAAATGACATCTTACGGTGGCACGGATTCCTAGTGGTCCAATCTTCAATGACTCTTCCTCATAGATCCTTTAAAATTTGATCGATGGCCTGTGTTATATCTACCTTAAAGGAATCGGTCGATTGTGGTTTATTGGCATAGACCTGTGACTTCAAGAAATTCACAGAAAAAAGTCTAGTGGGGTACACGAAAGAATTGCGTTTACTGCGTAACAAAAGAAATAAGTCATAGAAAACGTATCTCAAAACTCTGTCTCCAATCAACTTCTCTTTTTATGTTGAACTATTTAACCAATTTAAGTCTCTTTCTATTTTTGTATATGCTTGTTATGTACTGATATGGACACCTCTTTGAAATAGAATCCTAAGAAATTTTGGAATTTTGTAAACTCAAAGGAAAAATCAGATGGCTTTCCAGTTAACTTCACTTACAAGAACCTTTCATTGGATAAAACTGTTGGTATCTGTAACGCTTTCGCAACAAATTTCCGTGAGTCCTTTGTTTAAAGCCCTAAAAAAGTTTATAATGTATATTTTCATAATCTTCACCTCTTTTCGCAAACTAGCTGTTGTCACATATATTTGCTACAAAGTAAGGTCCTTGATCTTTTGTCTGCGTTAAATTATGATTGCTCAGCCGCTCCCGATGGTATTCGACCGAAAGTACTAAAAAGTGTAGTAATGCTTTAGTTGAACCCCTTACGTTCTTATTCAAACTTTCCCTAAAAACAGGCAAATTTCTCAGCATATGGAAGAAATCATTTCTTACACCAATTTTCAAGAAAGGTAACAAGGCAGTTATAACCAACTACAGGCCCATTGTAAAGCTTTCTTGAATTCCTTAATTGTTTGAACAAGTTGTTTGTGAAAGTGTAGCATTTTTTAGTAAAAATCTCATTTGCGAACAGGAACATGGTGAAAAAAAAGATCAACCGTTACTAATCTCCTCACATTCTCAAAACATTTTAAAACGAGGTTATGAAGTTGACTGTATATACTATACACTGACTTTTCTAAAGCTTTTGACCAACTTAGCCACGGAATTATTTTATTTAAACTTAAGGCTCTTGGTTTTCCACCATTTGTCTTAGCTTGAATTGAGTCATACCTTGAAATCAGATCCTACGAAGTAAAATTTAGAAATTGTCATTCTGAACACTGTTGCTCAATCTGGTGTTTCCCAGGGAAGCTATCTTGTCCGTTTTCTGAAGTATAATAAATCGCATGAACTTGGTGGCCGATTCATATCACCCCTGCGAGTGATAACTTTACTCTCAAATTGTTCATACAAAATGTCAATCGTGACGTTGGCTGTGTGGCACGTAGCGCCGTCCTGCTGAAGCCACATGTCGTCTAGGCCCCTATATTTTGATTTGATTCATACAAAATCACCTGGTGAACATCGAGTGGGTTGGTGTCGTCCCATATACGGAAATTTTGCTTGTTAAAACAGCCATTCACCCATTCAGCACAAAAGACCTCTCCTTCCAAATGATTCGAAGCCGTCAGCGAACAAACGGCGCTTTCAATGGTTAATGAACTTTGAGTTCCTGGGTCGGTTGGATCTTGACAGGTGTAGGCCAAAGTCCCGATTGCCATGTTGCGCAACATTTGCGTTAGCGAGCACTAATTTTGTTAATAAAGTTTTATCATTTAAACGTGGTGTTCAATCGTGTAACTTGCCATGATGATTTGGCATAAACAACTGATATTAATAAACCAAAGATTTGACAGATGTCACCAAAACAAAATGGCCCCCATTGGACGCCAAAATCTACCCGCTCAAATCGAAAAACCTTTCATGAATGGAGTAGCAAGAAGACCACACTACAAACCTATATTGGTCTTACAAATGAAACAAAGAGATTCTTAAGAACCTTAACGTCACGTCAATCGCGACCGAATCTCTTTATAAATCGTAAAGCCCTATAATCTTTCTTAACTATGTATTTTAAATGCTTAATAAAAGTTGACTTGGATTTACGAATAACCCCTGGGTCACAAAATACAGAGATTTATAATTAAACTTAAAGGGTTTTTTTTTCGTGTAAAACTCGTGGTTTTACACATATTAACATATTAAACAAGACGATAGTGTTCATAGCACAGAAACGATGAAAATTGTTCCAAAATATTAATAAAATCAAAGCTTCTGAAGTTAAACCAAGAATAGTTCAGTTTGTAGCCATATGCATTTCTATAATGTTAAACAAACTTTAGAGGATGGCTTATAAATAAATTATATGATGAAGGGATGCAGCTTTTTTTCTCGAATTTATAAAGAATCAGGACGTTTCAAAGTATCGGTCATTTGCATACAATTTGGGTAAAAACTTCCTGACCGAAATTTTACAGTAATTTCAAAGTATTTGAAACAAAAACATTACTATCCACTTTATTTTATAAGTAGCCATCAAAATGACCAACAAAAATGAATGACATTTTAAATAATTTCCCTTGGAATTTATTTGTAAAGGTGATTTTCTTAGCTATTATCTTCTTGGAAACAGTGGTTAAAACAGCTAGCGCACGGTTAGTGTTTTGTTTCACTGTCTAACATTTTCAGTTTGGTCTATAAGTTAACCATGAATCGCCTTTCAAACGAACAACGCTTGCAAGTTATTGAATTTTATTATCAAAATGCGTGCTCTGTGAAGAAAGTTCATCGTGCGCTTCTTCCATTTTATGAGCAGTTTAATCGACTTTAATCGCCCTTCTCAGCAATTGGGCCTCTGTTATTCAACACCGTGGAAAATTGAGCGGAAGGATTTAGGTGTGATGCCTTTTAAAATACAGCTGGTGCAAGAATTAAAGCCGAATGACCTACTGCAACGTAAAATTTTTGGTGAATATTCTATTGGAAAGTTGGCAAAAGATAAACTTTTTTACCGAAATATTGTGTTCTGCGAAGAAGCTTATTTTTGGCTTGGCTCAATGGGTACATAAATAAGCAGAATTTCAAAGATGATGCGAATCGTAACGTAACTGTGAATGCTTAGCACTATCGGGACATGATACCCAACTTTTTTTTTGCCAAAATGCAAGAGCTTGACTTGCGTGACATGTGGTTTCAACAAGACGGTGCCACATGCAACACAGCACGCGCAATAATGGACTTATTGAGAGGTTAGTTCTGTGAACATTTTATTTCACGTTCGGGACCAGCCAATTCGCCGCATAGATCGTACGATTTAACGGCTTTAGACGATTTTTGTTGGGGCTATGTTAAAGCTCATGTCTTTACAGACTCCAAGTTACGCATTGGAAAACAACATTGAAGCATTTATTTGTTAGATAAATTGAACTAAGCGGATGGACCATTTGAGGCACAGTCCAGGTCAACATTTGTATACAAAAATCTTTAAACATTAAACTATATGGACCGTACTATCAATTCAAACAAAGATTTCGTACACTTTTCTGAATTGTATGTGTTTTTGTTTTTGAAAAACTTTCCTATAGCGTTTAAAAAATCACCCTTTAAAAATTGATTTTTTTGCTCCCTTTTTCAAAAAACTCACTCTCTTGTAAAAGAAGATAAATTTTGGGTTTAAGAAGTACAAATGTTTCTTTGATTTGGCACAAATTGTAACCTTGAACTTTATAATCATGATCCAACAAAATGCACTAAGAAAGACCTATACGTCCGGCAGTGAATTGACCCACTTTTGAAACTTTGGTATAGATCTATCAATTGATTGACAATTTAATCTGTAACCTTATAAACTAAGTCGCTGCTTGAATTATGAAGACACTCAATGCCTCGCCCATCCTACATGGTGTCCTTTTTGATGCATCAATATTTTGCCAAGAAATTCGCATAATAAAGAGTATCGACGTTTTAATATATCATTATTTTACTTTTGGCTTATTTTCGTACGGGCTTCGCCAAATCTATTTAAATCTTGAAAATATGTCGACACTTACTTCTGAAGGTCGCAATAATATTTTTTTTTGTATACCCTTAAAATAAATCAACATAAAAGTATCTTAAAAGCAAATACCTTATCTCACCTTGAATAACTTTTGAAATTTCCATTAATTCCCGAAAGATGTCTCCAATTATTACCTAAAAAAAACTTAAGCAAAAATGTATTATTATTTCAAATTGATTTGAAGGGAATATCTACTTTAGCTACGAAAAAAAATCACCATAAAATCCATAATTTGCAATTCCATCTTTTTACTCATACCAAACCCATAAATGTGTGATAATGTGACATTTCGAAGTAACTTTGCCAAAAACAAAAATTCGCAAGAAAACAGAAAATAAAACAAAGAACATAACACAAGAAATCCCAAGGTGGCAAAACTTTTCTTGTTGTTTCCAACTTGAAATTATATTGTGTCCAACAAGACGGAAAAAACTGATAAAGTGTCAAATTGCAAATGCCAAAAGTACACAAAACTCTATACTTTTTCAAAATAAAAAAGAGAACAAAAACAAATATCACGCTGCTTAGACAGAAATCTCATTCCAAATATTTATAACACAGACTTATTATTTCTGTAAAGCCCCCAAATCTACCCTCAGCCAAGCAAACTTAAGATTTATTCTTTTTTCTTAAAATTTTATAAAACGTCAGAAAAAGGCAAATAGAAGAAAAGTTTAAGCAAATATTGACAAATTGATAAATTGCCAACAAAAAAAAGTCAACACTTTGTGTTTGTCTATGATTTAGAGATAAACGCGAAGATGGTTATGGTTAAAATAACTAATTTGTAGCCTTACCGTTCCTTGTCGTCGGGCTATAACCAGACTTATCCTCTCTTATCCAAACGTTTTTGGAAATCAAAAGAAAAAAAACACAATTCTGAAGAAAAACTCATTAAAATTTTTAGCGAAGAGGGGAAGATTCTAACAAACCCACCACAATGCTGCAAGTGAAGATGGAGCAGGGAGATGACTGGAGGAAGAAAAGTGTGCGAGATTATAATGAAAAATTAATTGTTTCATTTCCTATATTTGTTTGGTTTTGTGTGTTTTTCTTGTCTGTAAGTCAAAATAAATATATACATACATAAGTAGGTTTGTGTATCTTTAAGATTATAAATGTAATTTCACGGACAAGGTTTTCCTCGTTATCGTTTGATGACTTTCTTAATTAAATTTTATGCTTAATCGATATTTTTTTTGAACTTAATGTTTTGTCTAAAATAAATATTTGGTTTAACATAATTTGGGTTGGTAACCTACTTCAAAAACAACATTTTGGTTTAATCAACTGATATTGAAATACGACAAAAAAATATACTATCGGAAAGAATAATCGTAAAATTAATTGAGTGGATTAAGTAAATTGATTAATGTTCTTACAAAGTGGACACATTCCTTTCAAAACTCTTTCAATGTCTTAGTTTGAAATTGATGAAGCTTTGATAAAACAATGTTACGGATGGGTTTGAACTTCAAAAAATTACATCACGTAGAATTAATAAAGCAATCAAAGTATCAAAAATTATGATACAAGAATTTCAACCATTTTTTTTTCAATAGTAGTTTTTTAAAAAGGATATAGTGCTTCAACCGTTTCCGTTTTGGCCACATGGGAAAAGTTTTTTGCTATTGTTAAACATAGTTTCATATTTACAATAGAATATGCAATCCAACCCACAATGATAACTTCCCATCCCATCTGCCGATTTGTGTTGCTTAAAAGGTTTCGTTAAAAAAAGTTGTCAGTTGAATTATTCTTTAAAATTTAAAAATTACCAGAAATATTTTGTGAAGAATGAAATAGTTTGAATTCGAAATATATTTTTGTTAACGAGATTTTTAGTTTCTAGGCCAGGCCATGTCAATATGACTAATTACTTTGTTGAACTCCCTAGTTGAGTCCTATGCTTAGGTTGAAAAAAGAGGTATCTTGCTCTCAATGGTCTAATCGGGGTATAATTTCAAATTTACGATAGAAGTTTAGGACACTTTACATGGTTATATAAAATATCTCGCACAAATATTATATCATGAATAGTTTTTTGAGATTTCAGACCCAGAAGATTACGGCGAGCTTAAGAATCTGGACAAAAATTCCAGTGAACTTTACAAAACACATATTTTGTGAAACGATTCTGAACTTTCTCAATTCTATCCGTAAATGTTTGTTGGAAAAGATTCCATATGCCATCAGCATACTCAAGTAATGATTTAACTTATGAGTTATAGAGATGTAATAGATCCGAAAAGTAGGTTGAGTTTCTTCTAATGAAACCAATCATAGAGCTGACTTTAGCGACAATAGCATCCATGTGCGGAACAATTGTTAACTTAGAATCAAAGGAGACACCCAAATCCTTTACTGTAGCAGTGCTCTGAAAATTGAAACGATCAAGAGCATACGCAAACTCATAAGTTGAGAGTTTCCTAGAGACAGATATAGCAAATCATTTCTTGACATTAAGTTTAAGACAGTTAACCAAACACCAGTCTGATAGATGATCGATGTCTATTTGGAGATTGAAGCATAAAGAAATGGAATTCACTTTTAAAAATATTTTAAGATAAGAGATTTGCTGAACTTTATGTTTTTGCAAATATCATCGATAAAGATTATAAATAAAAGTGGGCCAAGATGACTGCCCTGGGGAACTCCTGAGACACATTTAATAGATCTCGAAGTTTGATTGTCAAGTTTTACTTTTTGTAAAAAGTAACAAAAAACATGAAATCCACTGAAGGAGATTGGATTGAATCCCAAAATTATGACGCTTACGAAGTAGTATTTTGTTACACAAAATCAAATGGCGAACTAAAACCGATTAGATAGAGTCTACTTGACTTTGAATTTCTATACAATTAATAACGAAAGATGAAAAACATGCGAGCGATTCAGGAATTGTGGTCAGCTTACAAATGCCTCTATATTTTTCACCATTATTTTTCGAACCAGACTTATATATTATGATCGGAAAAGATGATTTCCATTCGTCCAAAAATATTTCGGACGATAAAGATCAGTTGAAATTAATTTGAAATGGAAAGCATACAGAACTAAAGCATTTTTTTTAACAAGAGCAGAAATGCTATCCACACTAGGGATGTGATAATGTTTAAGATTCTGAAGACCATTTAATACATCAGATAATTGTAAGTGTATCGAGTTAATATCTACTTTAGGGGTAATATCTGAAAGAACATTCAAGTTTCCTTGTGAAGAGTAAACTGATTCAAAAAATTGAGCCAAAAGATCAAGAATTTTATTGATGTTAGTAGAATTATCCCCTCTAAAATTCTTCGTAGATGGAATGCCAATAGATTTCTTTTTAGAATTAATAAAAGTCCAGAATCGTTTCGGATCACTTTCAAATTAAGCTCAATATTCGAAATATAATTCCTGTGCAAGAATTTGCTGAGAACCATGAATTCTTTAGATAATGAATGTTTGTCACCTTAAGTGTTTGACATTTTATGCTTGGCAAAAGATTTATTTTTGAAGTGAGTCAGCCTTTTGTTATACCACGGAGGTTTTGAGATATTCTTTTTTAGCAGTTATCAAAAACGTCATTTTTCGTTGCGTTTTGCAATTTTTTTTCCTAAAAAATTCTAACTTTGTACAACGTTACAATATTTAATTCAAGTCGGTTATTCAAAAACTTAACCTGTTATTTAAATTGCTATTGTAAAAAACCACGCACTCAATTTTCTTAATTTATGTCTGCATCTTTCTGTATTATTATCTATAAACAAATTTATTTGAAGACGATATCTCTACTGGTTCTTGAGCTATGGACGACGAAAAAAACGTACGGACGAACGAACGTACGTGCACTCCCACGCACGCACAGACGTCTCTCTAAAAATGTTTTCTTTCGACTCTAGAAAACTCGAAAAGGCGAGAAATGTTAAAATTTTCAATTCGAGAAATCGGACCGGCTTCCCATGGAAAGTTAATAAAGGGTAGTTTTTAAGACGTGAAGTTTTTAAGAAGAAATAAAACGCGTTTAATTCAATTTTATGGCCAAGAATCAAACTTTATAATAAAGACAAGGGTTTGCCATTATGATTTAAGTATGATTTCGGACAAGTTGCTGTAACGACTAGCTTAAATAAATTCCAATCAAGAGGCTCAATTTTTGACCACTTTTTGCAGAAATTGAGGCCGCTTATCATCAATATTCTCTTCCAAGGTGTCAAGCGTCTCTAAAGTATCTGTTGAATGGAAAAGTTTTACCCATCTAAAAGCAGATCTTGGAAGCCCCCCAACAGTTTCCTTCAATGAATTGATTGTTTTGGTTGATGACATGACATGAAGTGCCGTCTTGTTAGAACTTATTATTGTCCCCATCAATATCTTCCAATTCAGGCAATTTCATAGTGTGTCTCATTGACTGTAACGTTATGCCCGTCTTCATTATTAAAGGAATATGAAGCAATGATTCCCTCTGTCTATATAGAGCACACCAAACATTGACTTTTTGAGGATATAACGGTGACTTCTCAACAATGGCTTGTAGACAATTTTACTTATTAACTTACTCATTCAACCAAAAATTAATTTCAACGCTGACAAAAAAAAATAATAATGAAAATGGGGATGGGTGGCAATCTCGTCTTGGACCCATTCACCATTGTTGGATTTTTAAGCTCGCATACCAATTTCCTTCCGCATATGGACTCATTCCATCCACGAGAGTAGAAGTGAAGCGAACCCCATCCATTGTTGCTCAAATTTCCGACTCTGCTGGACAATTATGTCGAGCAAATATTGGACGGAGCATTATTATGGTAATACATATTTACAATTTGAAGACCTTGTTTAGGTGACTATGCCTATTCATAAGGAAACTGCAAATCAAACTGAGGATAAATTAAATGACAACTCTAACTCTCTAAAAAAGATTGCAAGATTCAAAATCACACGTCTAATAAACCACACCCGTTACATGTTTACCTAAGCATAGAAATTAAAGACAACAAAATTTGAAACTGTGGCGATTGTGACATTCAAGGTTAAATTAATGTTTTCATATCAAATAAAATGGACACATTTTTTTTATTAAATACTCTTATAACTTTTTTCTGTAAACCTTATATTTTCAAGTATGCTTTTAATTTTTATAATTTATAAACATGTTTTAGTAAAACAAAATAAAATTTGTTGTAACTTTTCATTTTATATATTGAGTTTTAATAAATCAAATTTGATTTTGATTCTAAATCACGTTACAATTTCTGAGAGAGCTTCTTTAACCTTTAACATAATAAACAACAAAAATCTCTGACGCAAATAGATTTTTTTTTCAAGTTTGTATCTTAACTTCATTTACCGTGACTATCAAATTCCCATTTAAAATTCCTCCGACTTACAAATTCAATTTTCTATTTTCGCATAAAATAAATTCTTGGCAATTCTCTACCTTGGTAACGAAGAACCATAGAAACCTCTCATCTTAATTGGCTCTAGATTCAGTAGATATTGAAAACATGAGAAGCAAAAAGAAAAACAAAAAATCACTACCTTAGAATGTGACACCTTTTTTTTACAACCGTGCTTTCTTAGCAATCACAGAAAAGAATCTCAATAAAGAAAAATTAACAAACATTCTGTGGCACTGCTGGCTGCTATCCACTATGATCTTATATATCTATGCAGCACACACACATCCAAACATAAAACAAACAAACAACCCTGACTACGAATTAAATGGTTATAAGCGGAACTTGAAGCTTTGTATATGTATATCGAGTGCGTAATCAGAGCAAGGCACCTTACCTTACCTACAGAACATAAAGCTATATAGTAGTTAGCTTGGTACAATAGGTACCATAACACCAAAAAGCCATCGACACTAAAGCTATGACCTTTAAAAAGCAATTTTAATCTTATTTTTATTATTTTCATCGTTTTTTTCTATTCGTACGGAAGTAAAAAAAAAAACTGGAAAAGTACCCCCAGGCACTTGACTGTCACGTAATACCAAAAGGGGAACCCCTTCACGCCATAATCGTCATCATCACCATCGGCGGCGGTAACGGCGACAGCGAGGTTCGGCGTTAGCTGTGTATAGTTGTCGTCATTTCGTAGTCGTCGTTGTCGCTGTTTTCGTTGTTTTCGTTGTCCTAAATGGCGGATGCTTTGTGCCGATATGCTTTAGCTGGATCGCTGATGACGGTTTTCTGGTAGTGATGGTGATGCTGATGATGATGCCGAAGGCGGTGGAGGCGATGGAAAACATGTTCCCTTCCTTCTGCTTAAAGAAAGTACATTTCGAGTACATAAACTGACTACACGCACTTTGGCAGATAAAAACAACAACATTTCGCGTACAAAAATGTGCCAACATGCAATGGTTTTTATTTAAAAAACAAAAAAAAAAACATTAAAACAACACAAAATTGGTGTCGTAATATACAGACGACTGCATGGCTGGCTGCGGTGGTTGGCCTGAGAACGGTTAGGCTATAGGCTGTAAGCAGTGGAGAAGGGTTTCCTTTGTCATAAAAAAGAGGTTGTTCCAAACTACATACCCACATCAGTAACAAAGAAAGAGAAGGGTTTTCATAAATATGTCCCTTTTGGATCCTTTAAGTTTTATAAGTGTATCAAAAAGTATTTAATTTTAATTGTCATGCTCTCTTTTTTGTTTACTGCTTTGCTTCCATTTAACAATAAAACCCAGACAACAAGTGAAATTTAATTTCATACAATGTGGGCCAAACGTTGACATCGTGCATCAGACAACACCCTCCCCCCGTCGACACCGACACAACGAGCGACGGCCCGCCCTCAAGCACTTCACGACGAGTTAGTGTTGTTAAATAAGAATAATCTGTCGTCGTTTAACACTCACATGGTTAGATATGAATTTTATATACCTCCTAAATGACAGAGTGATACCGAGGGAAGCAGACTTCAACGATCATGGTATCTGTACATATGTAATAATTTCTGGAGGTTATTTTGAAATTTCGTGTCATTAAAACCTAATCTCCAATGAGATAGGAAGAGTTTTTAAATCTGTTTACCTTTATCAGCTAAATTGATATTTAAGGTTTGTCGGATGTGATTTTGATTAAAAAAGAAACTCATGAATGATAATGCAATATGAATTTCAATGTACATTCTTTAAGATTCTTTAGGGAATATTCAATCTGTTTTATCTTGAACATATTTTCAGATTTTTCACTTTCATATTTAAAGAAAACACTTTTTTTTGTTGTACTGTTGATATGAAATGCTTGACTTATTTCATGTACTTGATCTCAATGACTATCGACATCTATCTTCCCCTTTGGGAAAGGTCCTTAGAATTAAGAATTTAAATACATATCTAAAAATGACTTACTTATTTGTTAAGTCAACATAACCATTTAATGGCTTCTTTATAATATGGGTCACTATGGCGTATGTGGAACCTTTTTAATATAGATTTTCCGAACTGTTTTAAATTTACAATTTTTGCTAATCAAACATTTATTGTTCAAGTGTAATGTAAGAAATTAAAATAAATATACAATACTGGCTAAAACAAAAGCAACTTTAATTGCCGCGATTAATAAATAATTAAAAAACAACAAAGGATTCAATTATTGTTTTTTTTTTGTTTTTTAAATTTAAATAAATATTTACATAATATTTGTAATTGTTATTGTTATTGGTCTAATCAAAGCAAAGCAATAACTTTTAAAAAATTCATATATTTTTTAAACTTACTAAAATGTTGTTACTATCTGGTAGCAAACCCCTTTTATCTAATCACTTCAGCAAATCTTTCCCAAGCCAATTTAATATAATCAAACAGAATGTTTTTATTTTTGCAATTAGTTCTTACAATTCATCGATTTACAATTTCCCATAGATTTTGTATGTGGTTGAGATCGGGAGACTGTGCTGGACATTGTAACACGCCAATCAGGTTTTCTTGAAACCACGTCTTAATCTATTGGACGTATGCTTTGGGTCGTTGCCCTGCTGAAATGTCCATATCAGATGCAACTGATCCTCACCGTGTGGCACCATTATATTTTGCAAAATGTCAGGGTAAATAAAACAATCCATTGTACCATCTATTTGGTTAATCGATCTCAGTACAAGCCCTTAAAAATTTCCCCACACCATTACGTTACCTCCTACGAGTTTCACAGTAGCTTTGATGTTACGTGAATTAAGTGCCACTTTGGCTGTTCTGGAACACGACAGAAATAATCGGAACCCTTGAGATTGAATTTGGACTCGTCCAAAAAGGGTACTTTCCTCCATTTACTAACGGTTCAGGTAATGTGGTCATGAACAAAATTTAATCTCGCAAGCTTGTTTTTGGTAAGGCACGTCCTGAACAAAACGAGTTAAACAAAAATTGCTTAATGTAGACTTTATTTCGTAAAATATTTTTCGTTTAATAATCCAAATAATAGTCCAGTCAAAATACCCATTGCACCTCCTAATAATTCGCATATTGATACAAATTTGCAAGTACACTAAGAACATTGTTGTTATGTCTTTACCAGAAGTTCCCTTAAATCCCAAGTCAGCATACAAAATTATTAAGGTTTTACGTAGGTTTTTTGCTGCTAAAAAGTTTGTAGATTATAAGATGTACTTAATTAATTTTTCTCTACGAGTAATCGTTTAGAAATTACAGCATTTTCAAAAAATTGTCATTAAGAAAAATATCGATTTTTCTTGTTTATTATTTGGTGAAGAATATTTCATTTTTTTTTTTTTTGAATTGAAACAAATTTAGACATTAAACTCATATCTAGTTTCGAGGTCCAGCAAATTTCTTTTAGAAACAAATAATTTCTATTTCATACCATAAAATACTTATACAAAATATGAACATTTTAAAAAAATGATTTTTTTTTACATTTTTCCAATATTTGACCTTTTATGTAAAATAATCGTATATTGCTTTAAAAACTGTAGTGTAAAGGGTATAAATATAATACAAAATATTTTACAATTCTTCATACATTGAGGAAAAAATATCATATAAAATTGTTAAACTTTAAAAAACGGAAATAATTTTTAAAATCTCTAAAGTATTTCGCACTAATTCTTGCAAAAATAATTGAAAGAAATTAAGAATGGTACTACATTTTTGCAATAGAATCATTTAATGGTTAAAATTGTCCCTTATCCTAAATTACGTGGTCGTTACACATTTATTTTAAATATCATAATCATATCTTCCAATATATAACTAACCATCTAGACCCATGTCTTAAAAAGTGTGGAATATCATCAACTTGTTTTATATTAAACCGTGTCTTTGGTCCTGCAATTTCTTTTAAGTTCACTGCATACATTTTCCATTATTTCAAAATCAAATAATTTTGATGGTCCTTTCATTAAGAATATTTAATTATGAAGATTGTAATCTTTCTACATCCCATTTTGATGTTCAGAACTTTAAGATGAATGTGCACCGGTATCTCCTTTTAAATCCTTCCCTATTTTCCTTACGCTCGCACTATCAGACCTTGGTTCATTATCTTCAGTGAATACTCAATAATTGGCATGTCCTCTTCGGCAAAAAGCATCATTTCGATGCTTAGAGTTCGAATTCAGTCCGAAGCACATTTTTATGTTAAATTCAAGAAATTGGCCTAGCATCAGATGTTAAAAGAAATTACAAAAACTAATAGTGCTTCCACCAAAATCCATAACTATCATCTTTGTGTATTTGGGATCGAACTTAACTGAATTCTTTCCATCTTAAAACATCTATGATTGTAATTCTAAACAGACGATCAAGGAACTCTAAATTCGATCCCTTATACACGGTGATAATAGTTTAAAATACTGGCTATTTTTTTTCGCATCCAAGTAAAAAAAAACGGTTTTCTAGAGTTTACAAAATAAAATTTCAATGTATAAATAAGTACGTATACGCCAGAGTATACCATAATAACTTTTTTATTAATATAAAATTACCATGATCACAATTAGAAGCTAAAGCGCGTCTTTAAAGAATATTAGTATGCTTTCAAAATTAATGAAATTTAATCGAATACACCTAGTTTCCGGAATGTTATGCCTTCTTATAAAATTTGTAAAACTAACATTTTGATAAATTGATTAATGTAAAGGGTGTCCCAAATTTAACGCAAGATTTGAATTAAATAGAAAACGCCGTTTTTAGTCTTTTGATAGTTATATTTTTATTGACTCGTAAAGTACATAGAATAGGGTTATGTATGGAATAACACATCGGACAAATGGCCTCCACGGCTTTGCATGCACATGCGCACTCTTTTGTTGAAATTTTCCATGACCATTCTGCATAAATGTGGCTGAATTTCGTTGATGCAGCGTTGAATCTCCTCCTTTAATGCACGGGTGGTTGTGGGCTTGTTGACATAGACTTGTGATTTCAAATAACCCCATAAAAGAAAGTCTAAGGGTGTTAAATCACACGATCTAGGAGGCCGATTTTGATCACCGAAACGAGAGAGTACACGACCGGGAAATGTCTCATGCAGTAATTGATTTTTTTCACGGGCTGTATGACATGTGGCACCGTCTTGTTGAAACCACATATTGGACACATCAATATCATCCAATTTTGGCAGAAAGAACTGTGTAATCATGTCGCGATATCGAGCACCAGTAACAGTCACTGCTTGACCAGCATCATTTTAAAAAAAATATGGCCCAATTATGCCTCCAGCCCAAAATCCACACCATACAGTCACGCGTTGTGGATGCATTTGTTTTTCGACAATCACATGTGGGTTCTCCGAACCCCAAATGCGGCAATTTTGGCGATTGACAAAGCTATCAAGATGAAAATGTGCTTCATCGCTTAGGATGATTTTGCTCGAAAAATCAGGGTCCATTTGTTGATGTTCAATAATCCATTCAACGAACTCTCTTCTCTGTCCATGGTCATTAGGCTTCAATTGTTGTGTTAAATTCAATTAACAGTAAGCATGAAGACACTGATATTTGGTGAGTATACGCTGTAGAGAGGTTCTTGAAATTTGCAATTCTTGTCCACGATGTCGAATTGAGGTTCCTGGATTGTCAGCAACACTCTCACGCACTGCGTCTCCAACGGATCCAGTCTCCTTGAATTTTTCAATTAATCTCTTCACAGTTGACGAAGTTAAAACACTATTCCGACCATATTTTGTATGAAATTTTCAAACTGCATCCGCCAAGCTTTCACTATTTTTGAAATATTCTTTAATAATGAAGACACGTTATTCTATCGTGTAACGCTTCATTTTTAATAACCCTATACTGTCAATATATCGGCTGGTAAGTCTTACTAAGACATCGGTAGACATCATTGAATGAAGCGTATTATGCTTAGGTTTTATTAAAAATGTGTGTATATTATTTATTAATATATTATTATTATTTTTTTTAATTATAAAAATCTATGCTTTCTGTTAGAGAAACAGAAAAAATTATATATATTACCTACCTGAAATGCTTTAAGAAACAAACTATTGTTTGGGTACAATATATTTACGACAACTGCTCTAAGAAAAAAGTTACTGAAGTTATTTTGAATTATCAATTATTGATATTTTTTTGAATTTTTTGCAGAATTATTCATTTTGCAGTTTCAAAAGTAAACGTTAAAAAAAGAAACACATATAAAATATTTGTTTAAATGAGCTTTCTATTTTATTATATATTGTTTAAACGTCGATTTTGATTGTGAAACACGACATCATTTAAATGACCACTACATAAATAACTGCAAGCACCGATTCTTTCGAGTTAATTTTCGACCTCTTTTTGAATCATACCGAGCGGTATCTTATGGCTGAGATGAACTTGACGAATGTTAATATTTTTGTTTTGTTAAAGAGTAAAAGTCTTATCTGCATAAACACAGTCTTTCTCGTGGCCCACAGAAAAAAGATCAGTGGTGTTAAATCGCATGATCTTGGTGGCCAGCTGATATTACCAAGACGAGAAATACGCGGCCAGCAAATGTTCCTTACCATAAAGCCATATTCGCTAAAGCTGTGTGGCATGTGGCATCGTCTTGTTGAAACCGCATAATCTCCAAGTCGTATTCCTTAATAGCGGGTAAAAACAGATGGTTATCATATGACCGTAACGCTCCAAATTGATGGTGCCAGTCGTTCCATCGTCGTTTTCGAAAAAGTAAGGTCCAATGCATACGGACCAAAGAGCGTACCCAAAAGTGCTTTTTTGTAGATGTAGTGGCATCTCTTCAATTGCTCTATTCTCAGGATTATTAACATACCAACCGAGTGAGAAATGTGCTACGTAGCTGAAGAACATTTTTTTGGAAAACAAGCAGTCCACCGCCTCTTGTTCAAGCACACATTCGACGTGTCTACGACATTGTGAATGAACAGCTGGCTTCAGTTGTTGTGTGAGCTAGACCTTATATGGATGTGGGTGTAGATCCAAATGGAAAATACGCCATAATGTGCCTTAAGACCGTCCTAAGTCCTGAGAACGACACATTCGGTCCTTCTGCAAAAACTTTTCACTTACAGCAGCGATATGTTCAGTGGTACGACAACAACAGACCTCACAATTTCTATAACCAATCCAGTCTCTTAAAATTTCTTCACAATTTTATGGAAGAATCACCATTTTTGTAGTAGGTTTTAACAATTTGTATGTGCGATAGTTAAGCGATCCATTTTCGTAAATGTCAGGATTCCAAAAAAAAATAAAATTGGTTTAAGAACTTAGTTTGACAGGTGTCGAATTCGAGCCCTAAACCTTTGAAATTGCAGAATGGAATGGTATGAATTAAAATTCATGTTTTTCTCTTCTACCGACTGGTAAACCTTTGCTAGGATCTTTGTAGACAACATTCAATGGAAAGTTTTATTATTGTTAATTTTTTAGGAGCTATAACTTAGTTATTTTGAAGTATATTTCAGGATTTTCAAAGTCTATTTGAAAAAATTTGTGGTAGTATTTACCCTTTAAAAGTAAGATGCAATAGACGAACGTTTTCGATACAAAAAACTTATACATTTTTTGTACTCAAAATATTCTTGTTTTGCACATTTCCCATGACTTTATTTGGTCCTTAAACAGCGGTAATTTATTTTAAATATAGATAGATGTGAAAAACTTTCAACACTAACCCATGTATTTATAAAGAAAATAAACATAAAATTAGTTATTTCAGCTCTCGTTTTTAGGAAAACTATACCATGGAATACGAATTTTCCGAATTATAACTAAAGGCAGTTGCCTACCGTTCCATTTGAGCCCGGAATATTTGTATTCTGTTGTGTAGCTTTCCTAAGCACGGAATATGAAATAATTTATTTTAACCATGTTTTCTGTATAAATATAAATATAAAAATAAATCAAATAAACGTTGAGATTACATAATTTAGAAAAAAATGTCGTACTAAAATACAGAGCATCGACCCACCTTTCAATTGATGCATAAATTACAAAAATGATTTTTTTTCAGTTTTTCGAGAAAATCGTGGGCTAACCCTTGCCGAAAAAGTAGTATTTTCAAAATTATTTCCCACCCCCTTAGTGGGGGTTAACATAGATAGTGGCCCAATTATGCTGCAAAGTATAGGGTTCTCTGATCTTTTTGGGAAAATAATGTTGTCCTGGAAAGGAATTCTGAAAAATTGGCCTAAGTCTCAAATTTCAACCTATTCAACCAAGATGACCAACTTTTTCATAATAATACATAAGAGATATAAGAAAGTAAAAATAAGTTCTTTTACTTCTTTTAAATCCGCTAATGTTAAAAAAAAAAATCAGCTGTTTTGCCATTTAAGGAATAAATTAATTTTAAGATGTACAGTGATTCTTATTTAAAACATGTTATTTTATAATATATCTGGCGACTTATATCAACTTATTATGTCTACTATATAGTTTAATGAATACTGAGTAATACTTTCTCGAAAAACGTTTGCTAAGCAGGTTAATTTATCATTACTTAATATTTAGTATGCATAACCGTTATTAATTTTCGTAGACTTTACACTATACAAAGTACCTACATTTGTTTTATAACGCCTGTTTGTATTGTTCTGACTCACAAAAGCCTTACCTACATTTCTTATTGTTATTATTTAATAAATGAACAAATAATTCATTTTATAACCACTTTGTATTTTTATTGATAAAAACTTCGATAATAAACCTACCTACCTTCATTGCTCACGTGTCACTTAACACACTTATCAAAATTTAGCTCAAAAAACATGTCCATTCACTGCCATTTATGTTACGTAGGTGTTCATAAAATAAATGAACCCTAACAAAATTTCAAGAGACTCCTTAAAATCGAAAATAAAAAAAAATAATTGAATTACAATCTCCATTAAACTTTATTACACCCCCTTACACGGCTGATGAGCGACGACACGGTGGTGGTGTGTGCTGGTGTGCTTTTATATGTTTATTGTTACTGCCAAGACTTACTCAATCGCAATCTGCCGTGTCATAAAAGTTTCGCTAAAAATAAATATCTGATCCAAATTTCAATAAATATAAATAAAATATCTTTGACTTGGCCTGTTTTTTTAAGTTCTTTTGTTGATCGTTTATTTCTGATGAGTCTTCCAGGAGTTCCGTTTTTTTTATAATTATGGTTTATCCCACGCTCCTTCAGGTGTGTGCTATACTAATTCCTGTTACCAAATTCAAACCTCAAAAACTCACATAAAGATACATTTTTGAGTCACCTTATATACTCCGCGTGCCGCACCCTCTCATGACATTCATTTTGGTTTTTGTGGGTAAATTTTTGTAAAAGACATCATCACAAATGAACATAAAGATATACTACATGAACGTATGTATTACCGCATTGTGCTCGATGTTAAATTGTGCGAGACATCATCGTTTTCATGTCTTTTTAACTGTAATCCTGCACGCAATCTATGAAATGAGAAAATGTGACTTAATAGGTATAATATTATAAATATATTGTATCCGAAATGAAAAAGTGTATAATTATTTTATTCTACTTTATGGCATTGGTTTAATTTAGAACATATTTTGGGAAATGAAATTTTTTCCTCAAGTACCTACTTGTATTTGAATATAAGGGCTAAATAACATTGTTTATACTTACCTATTCCGTTACAACTCAGACGGTATGCCATTAGGATCGCGTTTTCTTTGGCAATAAGATATTTTGTTTTTTTTTTTGTCACGCTAATTTAAAGACGTCGAATATTATAAGAGCCACTCTAGAAATATACGAGACCGGCTATTATGGTGTATTATCAAAAACATTGAAATGTTAAGAGAATTACCAATATTAAGAACATTCTTGACATGCTAAATTTTGTATATATCTCCCTCCACCTGTCGAATGCTCGAAATGTGATTAAATGGAATTGACATTTATAGGAACATTTTGTGTTTAATTATAAGTTAGATGTAAGCTAGAGGGTTCGAAGGAATTATTGAACCATTTTGACCTTTAGAAATCTCATCATATAAGAGGTTCAAAAAACATATTCATTAAAAAAAAAGAGTTAAAAGTGACTAAAGCAACTTTTCATTTGTAAATATTATGGCATTAATAAAAGAGACCCACAATTTTACTTAAGATCCGAACTTGAAGAAAATTTCTGTGACCTCCAATATTCTATTTGGTGATATACCACAGGCGGTTATCACACTCAGGCCTTCACCCAGTCAATGAACTAACTATCGCACTATGGCTCAATATTTGAAACAGCCTGATACAAAGGTAGGTACTATAGAATAAGTACTTCATACTTTGCTAGCTTGAAAGCATCACTGCGCTAAAATCATCTTAAAAAAATGTTGTCAATTAACTAAAGCAAGTTCGTTAAATATATTTATACATACAACTTTTCTGGCACTAACTCAGCAGTATCAAAGTATCATTATATCAAAATGCTTACATATTTTCAACATTTTATCATAAGAAATGGAATCTTTTGAAGCTGCTCTTTTTGAAATGTTATGCTTGTCAAATAGAATTTAAAAATATATTTTGTAAATACAAAATAAAGCAGTTTAGTGTTTGATGCAGCCATTTGCCGATTTGTCTTACTTCATAGATTGTTTCAAATTCAATAAATGTTTAGTCTTTTAAGAAATTAAAAAAAAACGTTTCAAAAATGAAAGACTACCTTACAGTAGATGTTTTTTAAAATGAAATATTACTTTATTTCATGGCAAAGTTAATAAAATTACTACAAAAATCATCACATTAATATAAAAGCTTTCAATCATTAAATTCAAAAATTGACAAAAAAGAATTTCAAAATTAATATCAGGAAATATATAAAAGTCGTCCACGATTTCTTTTTGTACGTATTTTTGTCCACTCCCAGATATACTTCGTAATAAAACAACTTTTTGAAGTTGAGCAAACATTGAACTTCAAAAACAACAAGAATATTTTTGATTTTATTTTACTCATATGTACGAGATATTATTCAGATACATTTTGGTTTTCAAAGTTTCTATTAAAAAAAAAAGTTTATTTACCTCTTGAATGCTCAAAATCTCATCAAATATTTTTGAGTAGTTTCGCTCAGAACAGAAAAAAAAAACTTAATCAACTGTGTTTCTTAAAATATATATGTAAGGAAATTTTTTAAAAGCTGTAGGCAAGTTTTTCAAAAAAAAAAATAACACATAAATTCAGAATCGATAGTACGGTCCATATAATTTAATGTTTGAAAATTATTTCATGTAAATGTTGACACTCAAAATCCTCAATTGGTCCATCCGCTAAGTCCAATTTTTCCAACATTTCGGACGGTATCACACGAATAAATGCTTCAATGTTGTCTTCCAATGCGTCAATTGAAGCGGGGTTGCCTGTATGGACATAGGCTTTTACATAGAACCCACAAAAAATAGTCTAAAGGAGTTTAATCGCACGACGTGATGGCCAGTTAACCATTTCCGAACGTGAAATAAAATGTTCACCGAACTCGCCTCTCGATAAGTCCATTGTTGTACGTGCTGTGTGGCTTGAGGCAACGTCTTGTTGAAACCACATGTCATGCAAGTCAAGCTCTTGCATTTTGGACAAAAAAGGTGGATATTATCTCACTGTAGCGCTCACCATTCACAGTAACGTAACAATTCGCATCATTTTTAGAAAAGTTCGGTCCAATGATGCCATCAGTTCATAGACCGCAGCAAACTGTAGAATTGGTAGCTCCTTCAATGCTTCTGGCTAGTATTCACTCCAAAATTGACAATTCTGCTTATTTACGTACCCATTTAGCCAAAAATGAGCTTCGTCGCTGAACACAATTTTTCGGTAAAAAAGTGGATCTTCGGCTAACTTTCCAAGAGCCCATTCACCAAAAATTTTAAGTCACAGTAGGTCGTTCGGCTTCAATTCTTGCACCAGTTGTATTTTGAAAAGCATCACACTTAAATCCTTCCGCAAAATGTTCCATGTTGTTAAGTAACAGTGGCCGAATTGCTGCTAACGGGGACGAATCAGATAATTGTTGGTTATCATTAACACTGGCCGATACAGCTGCTATATTTTCTTCAGTTTGAACTCTAAGCGTGTTGGTGGTTCAATGTCCAACAATGTAAATTTAGTGAGAAATTTCGGCACAATAGCTTAAATGGCTTTAATAGTATAGTTTCAGTGGGTCGATTAAACTGACCATAAAATGGAAGAAGCGCGTGCTAAACTTTCGTAACAGAGCACGCATTTCATTATTAAAATTCAATAATTTGCAAGCCCTGTTCGTTTGTAAGACGACTCATAATTATAGACCAGACTGGAGATGTTTGACTCTGAAACAAAACACGAAACGTGCGACAACTGTTTAAAGCAGTATTGCCAAAAAGATAATAGTTGAAAAATTACCCTTTATGTATTTGGATTTTTTCGGGTTGCTTTTTATGACTGTCTTTTTTTACCAAATACTGCTTGAGTCTTTAAAATGTGTAATTTGCAACTTAGCAAGAATTATACATACTTTCAAGACCTTTGGTGGTTGTTATCAGAAGAATTTAGATCGTTTAGTTAAAACTGAAGGTTTTAAACTTTCTGTCATCTCATCAATACGAATTTTCCAAAACTTGTTTTAATGTTCAAAAATAGTTTATTTCAATTGATTTGAATCAATGTTTTTGGTATCTCTCTCAGAAGCTTTACCTTTAACTATTGCTTAAAATTAACATTATTTCATTTCAACATCAACATCAACATCAACAAGTATTGTAAAAATTACACCATTCATTGTAAGAATAGAAGATTTAATTTTTGTTTGAATTAAATTTTTGAAATTGATCTACAACGATGGACCAAAACGTGCCAAAATTCATTTTTACCGGCATTGTTGGACTTGATATTTCAAAAGCAATTGATGGAGTTTGACAATAAGCTCTGTTGAATCTCTTCTTCGTTAGATTAGAAATTACCGTTCAATACAAGTTGTACTTTAAGGTTTCAAGTGTGACATTTATACATTAAATTCTGGTGTGCCCCAGGGCTCCATTTTGTCTCCAACACTCTTCCTTACATTAATAAACAATCTCTTGATTGAACCTTTTTTTTCCATTACATTACCATCAGCTTTTCATATTACTTTCTTTATTGATGCCCTTGTCCTTTATATGTGGAATTTCAACGGGAGCGTATGATAAGGTCTTTAAATTCTGATCTCGCCAGAATTGTCCAATGAGAAAGTATAATCATTTAGAATTGAATGTTTTAAAAAACTTGATGACGTCTCCTGTCGTTAAAGCGTAACCCACCCCAGATGCCACTTTTTCACGAATGGCACTTGCATCCAGGAAACTCATCAACTTTCAATACTTGGTATGTCTAGCACAGACCTACTCCTATAGAGTGATCACATATTCGACCTTGCCAAAAATGCTGCTCTTGGTTTAGGATTTATCCGACGATGCAAGAAATTTGTCACCCCTTATGATCTCTCTGTATTTTCAAAGCCTTCATTCGTCTAAAACTTGAATCTTACTCGCATATTTGGCCATGTGCAACTAAAATAAGTTTGAGTCCTTTAGATTGAACCCAAAAAGAGCTTTAAAAATAACCGGAACACTTATATTTCGAACACTCACTATGTTTCTTGGATTTCGTCGTTTTTTACCATAAATGTTCTGTCGAGTTATCTGGTTGCTCCCTATCCCTCATGCGTATAATACTCGAACTTCCAGGAATGTATTGTCAAATATAGAGATTAATTTTTAACCGCACATCGAGAATGCTCTACTCTACTCCGTTTTTCCCTCTCAATATTCAAAACTTCAATATTCAATACATCAATGTTCATCGGTATATCCTCTTTAATCCTTCCCTATTTTCGTAAAGTTCGTACTTTGTTTAAACTTTAAACATTGAAAAATTGGATGGCACAACAGTCCGTTAAGAACTAGGGCCTAGTGACTTACAACTCTCAACCATGACAAGAATTAAATTGGAAAGTTCAAAGGAAAAAGTGGTCCTGTTGCCACGTATTCCAGTGATTCCTCCAGATTGTACCATACCCTTTAGAAGGTTACAGTTTCCAACTCATCTAGCTTTTGATATGTCTAGAAATAAGCCTCAAGGACAAACAATGCCCTTTTGTAGTTTAGATTTGGAAAGTCCATGTTTTTCTCATGAATAGCTATCCACAGTTTTTAAGCCGAATCCGATCAGCAAATTTGAGAAAGCACTTTTCATGACAAGAATTACTCTTGGAGAATTTGTCAATACCTCGCAAGAGGCAGTACCCGTGAAAAATACTCCAAAAGGCATAGGCAGGGACCGAACTTTAAACTTTCTAGGGTTATTAATAACCCCTTGAGTACCTCTTAATTATAGAAAACATTTCGTGTCCTTTTTTTTAATAACACCCAGCATATTTACTTCAACTTGTAAACAACGTCCTTAAATATGACAAAACATCTTTTAAAATGTTAAGATTTCCAAGTAATTAGTGTAGGCAAAGGTTAATTAAAAAATTCTTCAAGTTTATCTTGAGCTTACTTTAAAGCAATCTACTTAAGGTAGACATTCTTTTGGCAATCTATAAAAACAACACTTATAATGTGAACCTCAAATGATCTATATATATGTGTGGTAGATACTCTGCAAATAACATTTTATCAGTGACTAATAATGACTTACGAGTACATACTATAGAAAAGTTAATTAAAGCGTCGTTGATTGAAGGTAAAATTCGAGTACATCAAAGTATGTCAAGTACTAGTGTATCTCATTAAAATTACTATGTACACAATCCCTGAACTCAATATACCTACGGTACATCCTACGGCGACCGACGTAGGTATTGTAACCATATTAAAACCTTTTCTTCAATATCCTGTTTTTGACCTTATCCAACAAATCGAATTCTTTACATACCCACATTCCTCCAATTAAAAGCCTACTTCAATATTAAATAGACCCAATCAAGACCAAGAGCCTATAAAATAGTATTTTTCTTACCAAATGCGCGTGTTTTAAGATGAAGTTTCCTGTGGCCACTTTATCTCTGGTTTGGCATCGATGGGCGTGCAGAACTGGACCAAGTAGAGTTCATATTCAGTCGCTATATATAGGCTTACCGACCATTACCGCTGCTAAGAGAATAACATGCTTTCCTACTCATTTGAATGCTGTGAGCTGTTTGTGTCTTAGGTTGCTGGAAAACCGTTTCTTTACCATAAAACGAGCTGCTACTGCATTACATTAGTCGTATAATAAACTTGTGCCCATATTCTTGCTTGCATGGGACTGCCTTGCTTATGTGCTGACAGCAGCCTACGCCCAGAGACGCCGCCGTCCGCTTCGCTACATTGCCCTCAAATACCGAAAGCTAACAAGTTATAATTACCTCACTTGCAGCAGCCATTCACTTTTTCAAACCCTCATGAAGCTAAAAGACACAAACAGCTTGATTTTAAAATGTATTCTTCATTAGTTTTTTCGCCGCCGATATTTTACGAGCTAGAGAAAGATTAATTTAAATAACTGTTATGCAAGCCAAACATAGTTAACATATGGATGGTGAAGCTGTGGCGGGCGCGACATTTCACGCATGTGATCGATCGCTATAATTGGCAAGCATGTGTCATTTTTTCGATGGTAAACCAATAAAAATGGAATTTATTTTGTGTTTCTTGTTTTCAATTAAATGGAAAGTGTTAATTATAGTTTGCAGCTTGCTGTGAACAATGTTGCATGTTGTTAGCAAATTAATTTTTATATCAACGTTAATTATGTCTACCTATTGTTTATTATGTATTTGCTTTGTATATTTAATTTAATTTTTGTCTTTTTTCTTTTTTTTTTCTTTTTGTGTCGTTTCAGGTGTGACAATGCGTGAGAAAAAAGGTGGCGCATTGCAAAAACTAAAGAAGAGGCTATCCCACAGTTTTGGAAGATTAAGTAAGTTTCTATTTTTATTTATTAGCTATATAAATTTTTTTAATAACTTTGTATATTTCGTTACTGGAAGTAATTAGATGGAAAATGACAGAGTAAATTATAGGTATTACCGGTACTGTCCTCAGATCTATAAAATAGGGTTAGGAGACCGAGGTTGCTGATATAACTAATATTCATATTCCTCTCCTTATGGCTTGTAAACCATTTTTAGTTAAAAAACTTAAAACTTAAGAAGTATTACCCCAGAGGTCTTGGGTTCGATCCATACCTTTGCCATCTGAAGTTTTTTACACTGGTACTGCCCCTTCCGAGGAATTGACAAATTCTCCAAAAGTAATTCCTGTCATGAAAAGTGCTTTCTCAAATAAGCCGTTCGAAATGGTATTCACACACAGGAATGGTTGAGAATTGTAAGTCACTTGGCCCTAGTTCTCAACGGACTCTTGCGCCACCCAATTTATTTATTTATAAACCTGAAAAAAGTAGCAAATCTGTTCTACATTCTTTTTTGTACTGGTTCATTCATTTCAAAGTCTCGCAAGTATAGCTTAATAAATATATCTCGGTCATAAGGCCGATCTTATGGAGTAGCGGTATGGTGGTAGGCGCTAGATATAGCGACAAATCGCGATAAACTCAGCAAAGTCCAAGCTCCGTCCCTAGCTATATGTCTCCAGTTTTGCGCTCTAAGTTGGGTGAGGTCACTTTACACTTGTGTGCGCCACCTGATCCGCGTATTCCTGTACTGTGGGTGTGGATTCGAAGAATTTTCGGGCCGGAGTATTGGTTTCCATGCGGTCTACGTGACCCAGCCATCTTAGTCGTGACTAAGTCTACGTCGCTGTACAGCCCGTACAGCTGGTCGTTCCATCTTCTCCTCCACTCCCCTTCGATGCATACGGGACCGTAGATCACACGAAGAACTTTTCTCTCGAAGCGACCCAAGGTGCTTTCATCCGCTTTTGTCATAGTCCATGCTTCTGCACCGTATAGCAGGTCGGGGATGATAAGGGTCTTATATAGCAACACTTTGGTCCCTCGAGAGAGGACTTTACCACTCAACTGCTTTCTTAGTCCAAAAATACAGCGGTTAGCAAGAGTTATTCTGCGTTTGATCTCAGCGCTGGTGTTGTTTTCAGCGTTTACAGCGGAGCCTAGGTAGACGAAGTCCTTGACTACCTCAAAGTTACGTCTGTCGATGGTGACGTTTTGACCAAGACGTCGGTGTTGTATGTCCTTTCTTGACGACAGCATGCATGTACTTTGTTTTGCCCTCACTAACCGTTAAACCCATTTTTGCCGCCTCTGCCTCAATACTTACAAAAGCTCCATTGACATCACTCTGAGTTCTTCCGATTATGTCACTGTCATCAGTTTATGCCAGTAATTGGACAGCCTTTTGAAAGATAATGCCTCTGATGTTGATGTGTGAGCTTTCCACTATTCATTCAAGCACGATGTTAAAAAAATCACATGACAGCGCATCACCTTGTCTAAAACCTTCTTTGACATTGAAAAGTTCTGTTAAGTTGTTTGCAACCTTTATGGAGCAGCGTAAATTCTACATGGTCATCCTGCACAAACGGATGAGTTTGGCAGGCTCTATACAGCTCGTCCCTTAAGATGCTGTCATATGCAGCCTTGAAATCGATGAAAACATGGTGGGTGTTTGCTGTTCTTGGGTTTTTTTCCAGGATCTGCCGTAATGTGAATATTTGATCAACTGTGGACTTTCCTGGTCTAAAACCACACTGATAAGAACCTATCAGGTTGTTAACGATGGGCTTTAGACGTTTACATATTATGGCAGAGAATATTTTATAGGCGATGTTAAGTAGACTGATTCATCTTTAGTTGATGCAGTTTAGAGGGTCTCCTTTGATCAGGATCGGGCAAACAATACTGAGGTGTCATTTATCGGGCATGCTTTCTTCCGACCATATCTTACAGATAAGTTGGTGCATACTCCTAACCAACTTATCTTCGTCTTCTTTAAAGAGCTCGGCATTCAAGTCATCCGCTCCAGCGGCTTTATTAGACTTCAGCTTAGATATGGCAATCTTTACTTCTCCTAAGTCGGGAGGACGTTATTGTTGTATTTCGTCGTCTATGTTGAATGGATCATCCTGTCTGACAGCGGAATTCAGTTGCAGAAGTGGTCCTTCCATATTCTTAGCATTAACTGCGGTTCCACTATAATGTTTCCACTTTCGTCTTTGCAGCCTTCGGTTCCTGCTTTTAAACCTCTCAACATCTTCGACCGTATTCTTCTCATGCCCTCTCTTTTTCCTTCTGAGAAGTCGGTGTTCCTCTCGCCTCTTCTGCTCATAGAGCTCATGAGCAGCTCTCGTCCTTTTATGCTGTTTGGCTTAGCCTGCTTGCCGACATTCCTCATCAAACCAGGAGTTCCTTGTTGGTGGCTGCTTGAAACCCAGCCCATCAGAGGAGATTGACCATACTTATTATCGCAGTTTTTCATCTTCTTTTGCCCGGCCCATCACATCGTATTTCATGAATGGCGGTGATGTCTGTTTTATAGCAGTCTAGGGCCTCCGCTAATTCTTCGGCCACACGTGGTCTGTTAAGGGACCTAACATGCACGTGCATATCCGAAGTTCGTTGTCCTTAATTCGTTTGCGTAGGTTGTCAACAGTAAATCCGTTCGTATCCGAGGCTTGTTGGTGCTTCGCGCAACTATATGGCTTTTACGTGTCCAGGAAGTCACCCCGACGGCACAACCCCCAACCTGGAGGGCCAGATCCTAACTATAACTCCAAGGAAAGGGAGCCGTATAAAACCGCTCTTTATGGGCCTGGTCTCCAAATAAGTCGAAGAAGCCCTATAAGATGTTCACTAAATAGTTCAACCTTACTGGAACTGTAGACGCCACCGTTGATTCCATCTCGGGAATTCCTCCTTAGAGTCTTAGTGGAAACACCTCTCCCCCCCTCTCTCGTTTTCTGACCCCAACAAGTTTCCTCTGGGGTTGGAACCCAATCTCCAGTTGAGGTACTAGGCAACCGATGTTTACCATGGCGAGGTGAGAGTAGGAGTTGATAGACAGAGGTGGGTTTTGAGAAAAATCTGTGGACACTTGTGTCCTCTTGAATGCACATGTCTACCATTTGAACATTAATTTCATTGTTTTTTTTGACTGGGAGTCAAATAAAAAGTGCTCACATCCAGATGAGCACGATTCCCATTCTGTTCATGCGGGTTCCTAATGAGTTCTGACCCTTCAGGAAACCTATTAGTAAGAATAGCTGAGGCCTACTTAGTTGCAAAAAGAATTTAGTTTTGCCTTTGTAAATCTTTGGCCATAGATTCGTAAAAACTTTGCAAGTTTCAAGAGCTGCTCACCTGTTGTTTGCGATTTCAATGAAACTTTGGTCTATTTTTTCATTTACCTGCTCTGTTTTCCAGTATATCATTGGTATTAATGGCTTAGACTGAGCATTATTCCATTTTTGACGAATTAGTCTACCGTCAATGTCGCAGTGTCCTAGGACCCAGAAGAGGTTAACCGTGTTGGTTTCGCTGAGTAAACGAAGCTCCCTATGGCATTGCTGTACTAGCCTTCAGTTTGTGGCAGTATCAAATATGGCCTTGATAGCTACTTGGCTGTCTATGCATTTGCCTTCCATGCCATTTTTAATCAAATAGCTCTCGATGCTTTGAATCACATTAAACAAAAACCCTTTTGATGCAAAATGCACATGAACAATCTTTTTAACTTCCCATAAGAAGTTATTGTAATGGGTCCGATTTTTCAAATTGAAAATATTGACATTTCTCGACGTTTCAAGGTCCCTAGAAATAAAAGATTTTTAGAAAAATGTCTGTGCGTGCGTGTGCACGTACGTCCGAATGTTCGTACGTTCGCGACGTTTTTTTCATCGTCCATAGCTCAAGAACCAGAAGAGATTTATATATTCCAATAATAAACAATAGGTTTCCTTTGAATTTCTGAAAATTCAAATCCTTATTTCACAATTCCTGGAATTCTTAAATTTGTAACTTAAAATAAAGAAAATCGAATATAGAACAAGTTCCTTTTGTAAAAGTGTTCTTCAATTTTATGTATAAAGATATTCATGTACATATGTCCATGTCCACATATAAAATTTATACTACTCCAAAATCCCCCTATCAATATATTGTGCATCTATTCACCACAAAATAGTTTCTCTTGACTTCATTTTATACAATTCACAATTTCCAATTGAGACAATATACGTAAGGACTTATAAAGACCAAGTACATATTCAATATCAAAAGAAATTGTTGAATAAGTTCGAAGACAGACTCTTTTGAAAGTGGCTCAATTGCACCATTCACACACATATTTTCTTCCTCTTCTTGTGTCAACCAGCTGCTAAATAGATCACAACATAAAAACCATTACAAATAACAAAGAAAGTGAAAATCCTATTTACCTCCTTTGAGTTGAACAATAGAAATGAAAAAGTTTCTATTGACAAATAAAAAATAAAACGGAAGTTACATAACTTTCAAAGAGATACAATATCTAACACTGAGTAGGTATCTCCTCATCAATAGCATCAGTTTTAACATCAGCCACCCCCACTTTTTAGTGCTCAACATAACAGTCAAGTGCCACCTACCTTCCTCTAGTTTTTATTTTAGTTTTTTTTTTTAATGAGATGAAATAACTTCTGTTTGAGGAAGGCTTATGTTGTGAAGCCACTTAAAACTTGACACAGTGCAAAATATTCAATTCAATGCTAGCCTCGATAGTAGAGTCTTTAGTCTATACCTACATTCAAAGTATCTACTAAGAGCTAGCGGCTATAAAAACATTGCTGTTCCATTTGATTGCAACAGCAACAAAAAATCAACAACACAAAGCAAACCGAATTCCGAATTGATGGTTGAAAAGTGATACCGTCGTCGTCATCATCGTCGTCAAAGCATCGCGTAACCGCCTACAACATCACTGGCTGTCTGACGTGTTTTTAGAGCCTTTTATAGAAACTTGAAATTAGGTCCAATGGGTATATTTTTGTCTGATTTACTGACTCACATCAGTTTAACAATGAAACTTGAGATGAAAAAGCTAAAAAATCATGAACTGAAAATCAGTTTGATTGATTTTTGCTTTGCGCATTGTATCAGCGGGGGAGGAAAGAGCGATGTTAAGATATTAGGTAATACGATGACTCTTGTCTGTAAGTCCCAATATTCATTGCACAAAAAGAGAAATTCTGTTTTTAGTTGCATATTGTTTGAACTTCCTTCTAGGTAGCATTCCTTTCTATTTTTATACCCATTTTTAATTAGATGGAGCTCGAGGCTTTGAGTCACACTAAAACAAAAAACACCTTTTGATGCTAAATGTGAATGAAAAATCTTCTTTTTTTCATTGAATTTCTTTGAAAAGGAATCACTTATTCAAGATTACTTAAAGTCATGATGTAGTCCTTTTGTGAAATAATAAAATCATTGATTCCGTTCTAACGTTCACACTTACTAAATCCATTTGATTATCTAGTCAAAAAATTGTGTCTTTAATCATATCCGATAAAAAATCGGTCTTTAAATATGTATATCGTATTAATTTAATGACCTTCGAAAAAATATCGCACTAATTCGCTTATTTTAAAAGAGTTTCTTGAAACTTCCTTGCTTCTAACAATAGATTCTTTAATCGTCAATATAAATTGATAAGCTTTTCAGCTCCGAGTGTTTGTACCCTCAATTTCTAAGCAATATATACTTATTTTAAGGCGCGCCTTCATCTGAGCGTTAAATATAAAGGGACCAGATGGAAATATAGGGCCACAATTTAAATAAGAACTTTAATTTTTCGATCCAATTTGATTTACCACTTGGTCTAATAAGCGTCTAAAAATGTAAGCCGCGTGCTCGCTGTTGCGTAGTGTCAAATTACGATGACCATTTATTGATGAAATTTCCCCCTCGCAAGATATAAAGCTGTGTCGCTTGAGTGGCTTGCTTTCCCCACAATTCAGATACACGCTGTGTCACCGGGTCACAAAAAGTCGGTCGAAATTACTCTATACCTTAGGTACGCCCAAAATTAAAAAAGAAAATGTTCACACTAAGGCAACGACCAATATATTGAAATATGTAATAAACAAATTATTACAATTATTATGAAGTGCAGAAACCGAAGAGTCTGACTATTAGGCAAATTTTTTTCAACTAAACGATTTAAGTCTTAAAGTCATCTGATTCACGGGATTTGTTTCTCAGGAGGCCACATGGCCCAGCGGTGGGTCAGATACCAATAGCCTTGGAAAGTTCAGAATATCAGTTCAAGCATCGTTTTCTTCTTGCTTTGGTCTCTTGTTTTATATTCTTTGAGAACATGAGGGACAACAGAAACAGATTGCTGTTGTACCCGTAACAAGGAAGTTCTTTGATTTCTTGCATTGCAAAGTGTTTCACAAATTAATCTCCGAAATTGAGCGATTTGTATGATATATCCCGTGTTTTTCGTACAAAATCAAACCGTTGACAAAAGATGTTGAAAGCTAATGCTCAAAAGCTATTTCGCGGTACAACTTTATCGGTTTTCTCCGATTTTTTTTCTGTATCACATTCTTCTAGGTCGTGTTTTGTGCTCAACATAAGTATCTCGCGTTCGTCTTTCCATTTAGCTACTACAATAGCCGAGTTTTCTCTTCCAACGATTTGACCTTTTTAAGCTTTGGATCTGTTACTTCTTTAGGATACAGTTTGTGATTTTTGCGTAGCGTTTCTACCAAATACGTGTTGTGAGCAATGAAAGCCTCTAAGGCAACTGACGTGTAAAAATTGTCGGTTGCTATAGTTCTGCCTTTGTCGAGATAGGCTAAGTCTTGCACTTTTTGACGTTGTATTTGATTGAGATAGTTGTTTTTACCGGCATTAACAGAACTGGTGTATGTATATCCACTGGTATCACAAAGTTTATATATTTCTAAATCGTACTTATGAGACTTGCCAGGATTATATTGGCGGAACTGTAATCTCCCGCGCCAGGGAATCATGGACTAATCCACAACTATCACCTCAGCAGGAGTTTGGGCATTCATATAAATTGTTTCCAATATTTCCAAAAGACCACTGACCTTGGCAAGACGATTGTTAGAAACAGTTGCATTATCAGTGAAATGGACACATTTAAAAATCCGTTGAAAACGGCTCTATGGCATCACTTGAGGGGCAAACGAATTCTTGAAAAATGAATCTTTGGTCGAATATTCGATAGTAGAAGAGTATTTGACAATTCCCCTATGTGTACCGAGCCCGAGAAATGTCTTTATTTCTTAAAAATCTGTATGAACCCAACTTTTTATGCGTGTTGTTCGAGTAACAGCTCTACTAGAAAAAGTATTTTGAGCGTTCAAATTTGTCAGAAGAACAATCAATTCATACACTTCTTGAGTCAAAAAAAATATTCAAAAGCATCCATGGTAGAACTGGAACCATCTGCAGATTCCATGTGTTCCACATAATCAAATTTTGTCAAAGAACTACCATCAACAGGTGTCCAACTATACGCAATGGTTAGGTTAGTTTAAGGGGCTGACAGTTGATGTCTTTACCGTCACACTTAGATCAATATAGATCCATTGTGATACCCGTGAGTATTGCTACTCAAGCTAATAAGAAAAACCTATGTGTTCAGTTAGTCAAGCCATTTAGAGGCTTTGACGAAGTTCAGAATGTTCGTACCTGGCGTACTAGAGAGTTCTTCTAAATCCCCGAAGAAATAGTTGCCAAGCAGTTTTTTTTTTTGATGGGAGAGTGCTGAACAGTGATACAGAAAGTTCGGAGTGTCTTCGTGCACCTCCTCGTCACCGCATCCTCTGCATAGATCATTTGAACTTATTCTCATTTTTTTCATATGATAACCTAATAGAATATGTCCGGTGATTATGCTCACAAGAGATCGAAGTAATCCCTTGTGCAGCTGCATAATTTTTTCCGTTCTTTGTTTGTTAAAACAGGGCCAGATCTTTCTTGTAGTGCCGCAGGTGTCAAGAAGGTTCCACCTTTCATCGCCCTTGATAGTTATTCTTTTTGAGATTTCCTGTTTTAAATAACAGGTAGGGGTGCTAACTAGCTGAGCTTGGCCTACGTCAAGCATTGACCTTCATCTTGGTAATTCATCGGCTTTCTCGTTACCTACTATATGGCTGTAGCCTGGGACCCAGCAGAGTCTAATGTTGTGCTGTGCGCCAAGAACCTTAAGCTCTTCGCGGCAGCATGAAACTAGCTTTGATTCAGTTGCAGTAATAGCTTTTATTGCCGCTAGGCTATCTATCAGCTCGTGGTATCGCCATCATTGATACCTTTTTAGCAGCTGTTGCCACTACTGTAGTTTGAAAGCCTAAGCGATGCGGTTAACTTGAGAGCTTCAGAATAGAAGCCTGCCCCTACACCAGTGTCCATTTTAGAGCCATCGGTATAGATAGCTATTGACGACTCACCGGTATATTATCTATCAATTCCTCTTTTCTTGGAATGGCACCCTGGAATGGTTTATGAAAATCAAGTTCTGGTATTTTATAGTCTGTTGTAGTACTATGACCCATAACCTTATGAAGTCTCTGGGCATGTCCTATGGAACTGTTTATCCAGACCTAAGTTTGACTAAGTCTCAGGGCACTTTTGGCCGCAGATTCTTGAACAAGGAGGTCTAAAGGTATTAGATTGAGCATAGCTTCCAGTCCCGCAGTTGGAGTGGATCTCATTGCTCCCGTAATGGCAGTGCACGCAAATCTTTGAAATTTTGTCAAAGTTTTCAGGTTCGTGTTCTTTTCTAAAGCTTTCCACCATAGAAAACTACCATAGTCTAATTATTGCCGAATACATCCATTTGATAATTTTAGGATTTGGTCCCCAGGTTTTCCCGAAAATTCTATTGCAGAAGTAAAAGCCAATCGATGCCTTTTTAAATCTATCTTTGGTGTTCAGGCCCCAGTTTAGTTTTATATCTAAGATCACACCGAGACACTTTGCGTGATCAGAGATTTTAAGAGGGCAGACTTCAAATGAAGGTTTTCATAAAATCAGGTATTTTACGCCTGTTAGTAAATAGGACTAGTTCTGCTATAGCTGGATTGACTGTCAGACCACAGTTTGCTTACCAACGAGAGGGCGTATTCGGTTTGTTCACTGATAGTGGGTAGTAACTTGCCAGTAGGTAGTAATGCAAGATCATCAGCGTAGACTATTATCCTTACTCCACTTGATTTTAATTTAGAAAGTATGCCGTTCATGACAAGAACACAAAGTAGCGGTGAGAGAACTCCACCCTGAGGAGTGCCCCTGGATGTGGGTACTCTTACTTTTTCTTCCGCTAGATCAAAGTTAATTAGTCTCTTTCTGAGCATACACATTATCCACTGTGTTATTTCGTTTTCGACTTTGTGGTCGTCCAAGGCTTCACTGATTCGTTCTTCACGTTATTGAAGGCTCCCTCAATATCCAAGAACGTTGCAAGGGTGTATTCCTTGTCATTCAGTAATTTTTCCATGACGCTGACAACACTTTGTTATGCTGTTTCAACGCTTTTTCCTTTAATGTAGGCATGTTGAAATTCCGGATGTGTATATCAATAAGCCTTTCAAAAGTTTTCAAAATAAACGATGTTAGACTAATAGGTCTATAGTCTTTGGCCTTCGTATGGCTAGGTTTACCAGCCTTAGGGATGAAAACTATCTTCACCTCACGCCACGATAAGGGAACATACCCCGATTTAAGGCTATTGTTGAAAATGCTAGCTAGGTGTGGGATGATAATAAGTATACGCAATAGAAACATTATCTTCATCAGATGTTCCAATTGCTTTAGAATCGGAATCGAAGTATACATCAGAAGCAAAAAAAAAGATACTCATCAGAATCTGACCCTACAAATCAGCTTCGTATTCCACCGTAGTACCCGTGATGGTTAGTGCATTGGGCTGTCATGCGAGAGGTCTTAAGTTCAATCCCTGCCTGTTCCACCTAAAGTTTTATTCACGGGTACTGAATCTTGCGCGGAATTGACAAATTCTCCAAAAGTAATTCTTTTCATGAAAAAGCCATTCGGATTCGGCATATAAACTGTAGGCCCTCTTTATCCCTGCAATTACTCGCACACATAAATGGTTGGGAGTTGTAAGTCACCAGGCCCTAGTTCCCTACGGACTGTTGCACCACCTTATTATTATTCCATCGCATCGTAAGCTTCATCGTAAGATGGCCTTCCATTAAACGTTCTTTGATCCATTATTTGTTTCAAATAATTAATCGGCCTTTCAAATAAATCTTCAAAAAACAAAAAAAAAACGATGTGAATAGAAAATACAAGTTTTTACTTTTTGTAAGCATGGCAGTCAACGTGTTTAGGAGACAACATTTGGTTTGGTTTTTTGATAGAATAATTTTTTAGCTATATTTATAAATAATTAATTATTAATAAGTAGTACACATTATACAACGTCATTCAACTAGGTTACCTGGTAAGCGCATTCTGTTAATCATATTTTCAAGGAGCTCGTTGTAGGTTTCCTGCTGCAGATCCCGAAATTTTTAACTTCTCATAGGAAATCATTTTATTCGTGTCGATTTTCCGAATCAAAAATATTGACAGATATTTGAAGGTCTCTAGAATCTAAATCAAAGGCTTTAAAACAGATATCTGTGTGCGCCAAAGGATGTAGAAATCACTTTCAACAAAATTGAATGTGTGCTTGTTTTTACTTTAGCAATTTAAAAGAATTACGACCCAAATACCTCTCGAACCAATCCCGCTAGCGACTTCAATTCAATTACTAATTATAAATCCAAAAAACTGAAACAAAATATTTGGCACCTAGAATATTTTGCGATCAAGAGCTAATATAACCTCTAAGAAAATGGTATGCATGGAAGAATATCGTTTTTAACATCTGCTAACACTTTAAGTAAAATCTAAGCAGCAGTTTCTCTACAAGAGTTTTCTCAAAAAGTTGTTAAAAATTGCTTTTCGACTCGAATATCTGAGCAACAACTAAAGATGTTGCTTTGAGATTAATTTTATCCTGTAATAAACATTAATTTTAAACCTTTGAAAAATGGTACTAAAAACTTCGTTTTTGACCTACTCCGGAACAAAAACAGATATTGGAAAAAACTTTTGTTCGTATTGACGACTTGCTTTTTACAAAAACATCTAAAAACTGGCAATAAATGGTTTTCGACTTAAGTATCTTTATAACAAAGAAAAATATTGACTTCAAACACAAAATATTGTCTTAAACTTTCAGAAAAATCGACAGCTATTAGTGTGGGTATCATACCAGCCCCTTTTTTCCTTTATTGGTTTTAGAATTAATTCACAAAACTAAAAAAATCCTTAAATTTTTTGTTTTATATTTTAAAATGAATTGAGAAATTCACCTCGAAAAACATTTTCTATCTCTGTATGTGTACCATAAAAAAAGCTGACTCAATTTTATGTTGTGAATTCAGGGAGTTTCCGGATCTGTTTTAATTTTCCGTTTCCTTCTTTTTTATGATTCTTCAGACTCAGAATTTCCTGGCATTTTATGGTTCGTATACAATTCTCCCTTTCAACAAGGAAACAACAAAAAAAAACAGTTCCAAACCACATTTGGTACCAGATCAGTATTACAACCAACAGCAGGAGTACGGAGTAGTTGCTGATTCAAAAAGATTTATTCAATAATAAAATTTTGTTGCTTCGTTTTATTGATAAGACAAATCAAAGTGAAGCTTCGCAAAAAAGAAAATAGAAGGGGAATGAGCATCAGTTCGAACATTGCACACTAGCAGATAAAAATATTTATAAATGAAAACAGACGGAAGGAAACATTAAACGTCAAAAATCAAACATTATACTCGTAACAAAGATAAAAAGCAAATTACACATGAAAGGATTTTAGGTCCTTTGTCCAATTTTACGTTTCAACCAGATTTTGCACATTTCTTTTTCTCTTATTCTTGGTTCTGAGTGTTTTGTTGTTTCTTCCTTATTTTATGAGTGCAGGCGAGGAGCTATCATCAGATGTGCAAAAATGTCCTTAGTCACAGTTGAATGTAAATTGCTTTGGGACTATCATGATGATGGCATGACTATCGTTATGAACTTACAATAGATATACGTGTATATGTATGTGTACTTTATTGAAACTGACAGCTTTTAACAACACGAGAAAGCTCTTGACAAAAGGTCATTTCATTTGCAATCTTATCTGAATGCAGCGCATGCCAGATGGCTGTGTGAAACATAAAAAATCATACAAAATTGTCCTTTTTATTATATGAAACTAAAAGTGAAGTCTTTTAGTCCAATTATAGAGTGAAATAGCAGAAATAACTATGGAGTTATGAATTTAAGATACTTACTGAAGCAATTTTTTGATGATGCGGGATGATTTCCATAAAGGACTTTTTACATCAGAGCGACCAATGACCGGGAAATGAACGAACATTCATCCATTCGTCAAACCTATATGTTTGAGAACTTTTATCAAATATTAAAAAAATTAAAGACGAAAAAAAATTAGGAGTCTGCCTTGGAAGGTCATGAAATATTTGAATTACTTAATAATATCATAATGGTAACCTGTCAATGGCAGCTGCTCTTTTGATCTAACAAATCAAAAAATGTAAAGGAAATTACTCAATTAGCCTGTTGGCAGTTGTTCTTGACAACGTTATACCCACAAGCAAAGCTGAAAGAATATTTATTTCGTAAACAAATCAATTTAATCAAATATTCCGTGTAAGCCAAATTCTACTTTTGTTTGACGTTTTTAGAGATAAAATAATTGCTGCTTAGGTTTGATAATAATTTTCAATTTCTCGAAGAATTTAATAGTTTTGTTTTTACTATATAGTCCTTAAAAGTAAACTCTAATATAAAAAGGAGTTAGAAAATATATAAATGATATTACGTTATACAAAATAAATATTATACCTTTAAAACAATTAGACACATCAAGACAAATTAAAAAAAAAAGATAACAATGCATAAGTTTTAAAATAAGGCCAAGATTTGAGTTTAAATTATTTTAAAATAAGAATTTAAAATTGTTGCCATCATAAAGTACAAATAAGAACTATATTTATACAATAATACAATCGAAAACAGTGTTTTCCAATTACGAGAGTAAGAATTTTCTTGAGCTACGAGTTTAAAACTAACATTTAAGGTTTATAAATACCTTCTATGAACCAAAAATATGAGGACAGCTAAATTAATTTTTTTAACTAGAAATTTTCTAAACATTTAAAAATTAAGTAGCGACTCTAGAATTTTTAACATTTCTTTTCATTTTGGTGACTAGTACAATTCTAATTCTCTTTTTTTCTTAAATGGGTATCCGAAATTCCGAACATGTGTTATAAGTGACAGTAAACGCAACAAACAAACGTAAACGGAACTATTAGTTGGAATTCCATACTGTAAATTGGACCATTCCATCTATTGTTTTCATAAGATTAATTTTAGAACCTCGTGTTCCGCTATGCCTTTACCTCGAGTGCTTTTCGAAGTATTTAGCACAGAGCCAAGTCTTCAACATTTTCTTACTTTAACCAAAAACATTTTTCTAAGAAATGACAGATGGTATATAGATTTACTTGCTTTAAGTTAAAGCAGCCATTCCGTAATTTTAACTTCAGTAAAAAGTCATTTTAGCGTAGTAAATTTCTAAAGATTAACATTTACTTAATCGTTTTGCGGTATTAGGAATCACTTTTGTATGTATGCAATAATACTTAACCAGTTGCATTAAAAAATTATTACATGCATTTTTATTCAAATTTATTTAATTGAATATACTTTTTTTATTATCAAATGTTATTAACTTTCCATTGGTTAATATTTGGTTGGGTTTCGACTTAAAATATAGGGACCAAAATTCGAAATTGAAATCAAACTGGTATTATCTATCATATGCAAAATATTTGTTCTTACTTCATTAATATTTCAGAAAAATTCTTTGAAACATTTTTTTTTACAAAAACACAACAAGAAACTAATAGTTTCGACAAAGCTATCGACTTCATATGAAAAAGACTTATTTTTTTTTATTTTACACAAAATATTGGTATTAATATTTTGTTAAACTTTTTGAAAAATCTACAGAAATGTTTTGTATTTTACACAAAATATTTGTATTAATCAATTGTTAAACTTTTCGAAAAATCGATAGAAAATTAAGATTATGTCAGGTCAACACTTGGGATTTTGTAGATAAGGCCAGTTTACTTCAATTCTTTTTTTTTATATTCACAAGCACTCAAGGGGTTATTAGTACCCTTTTTATGTTTATATTTAGCGAGCGGGAAGGATTTAAAAGGAGATACCGGTGCACATTGGTCTTAAAGTTCTGAACATCAAAATGGGAGGGAAAAACAGAGTTGGCCAAAGCATTCCACATTCTCTATGTGCGATTTAAGAAAGAATCTGTGTACTTGACAGTACGCCCAAAATTGAGGTCAAGGTTAAACTGATGAGCATTCCTAAAAGTGCGAGTATTGCGGTTGAATTGTTTAAAGGGTGGAATGCAACTGGCTAATTCGACAGAACATTGTTTGTAAAAATATCGATAAAACAACTTAAGGCATGAAACATTGCGGCGGTGTTCTAGCGATGTAAATGTTTCGATTATAGTTCTGTCGCCTTTCAATTTTAAAGCCCTTTTTTGTATTCTATCCAAGAGATTTAAACTTGTTTTAGGGGCACCTGCCCAGGTATGCGAATTATATTCAAGCTTAGGACGGATAAAAGCTTTGTAGATTATAGCCAGATAAGAAGGGGTACAAAATTTCTTGCATCTTCGGAGCAATCCTAAGCACCTGGCAGCATTTTTGGCGATATCGAATATGTGATCATTCCATAAGAGGTGATCTGTGATATTCATACCGAGTACTGAAAGTTGATTAGTTTCCTGGATGCAAGTGCCGCTCATGGATAGCGGCATCTGGGGTGGGTTTCGCTTCAACGACAGGAGACAGCATTGAGTTTTCGAAGCATTAAATTCTACACGGTTTTTGATTCCCCATTGGACAATGCTGTCAAGATAAGAATTTAATGAGCTTATCATACGCTGCCGTTTAAATTCCACATCCGAAGGACAAGGATGTGAATCTAGAAATGAATATAAAAAGCTGAGGGTACTGTCGTCGGCGAAACAGTTTAATGGATTAGAAGTGACAGACAAAAGATCCTTTATGAATATAAGGAACAGAGTCGGAGACGAAACGGAGGCCTGGGGTACACTAGCATTAATTTTATGAATTTCAGACTTGAAACCATCCAATACAACTTGTATTGAACGGTTAGAAAGGTAATTTCTAATCCAACAAAGAAGAGATTCATCAATACCAAAAGCAAGCATTTTCGATAAGAGAGCTTAGTGCCAAACTCTATCAAATGCTTTTACTTTCTCCAAAACGATGTAAAGATTTGTTCCACTGGTCGGTGAGATAGACCATGAGATCTCCAGTCTACCTGTTGCTACGAAAGCCATACTGTCGTTCATTAAGAAGCTTCCGTTCCGTTCCGTTCATGACCTTAGAAAGAAGGAACGTAAGTGCAATTGGACGATAGTTTGAGGAAGATTCGCCTTTTTTAGGGACAGGCTGGACAAATGCAGTTTTCCATCCACTCGGGAAGAGACCTGTAGAATAGGACAGATGGAAAAGCTTACGCAGTGGTTTTGCCAGCGTTGAAGAAAACCTCTTCAGAACAATAGGGGGACAGTAATCCGGGCCAGCGGATTTGTGTATGTCAAGGTTTTTCAGTACTCTTTCGAACGCACGAGTGCGAAAGAAGATTCGTCCCATAGAATCATTTACGCTTTCAAGAACAGGAGGACTCATGACACTATCCGGTAGCGTCGAATTAACAGCAAAATGTGCTGCAATCAAATTGGCTTTATCAATCGGGCTTACATAGGTAGGGTCGTTGTGGACTAGCGTTGGAACCGAGGATGACGTGGTGTTTCGTACGTTTTTTACAAATGACCAGAAATTTTTACTACATTTGGGACATTGTAGTATTTTTTGCCTTAATTTCTGATCATGCAAAAATTTGGTTCGTCGAATATAACCATTACAGGTCTTTCTAGTTTGTTTAAACTTATTCCGGTTTTCCTCAGTCGGGTTGGCTTTATAACAACGGAAACTTACATCTCTGAACCTAATCACCTCTTTACAGCTGGAATCAAACCATGAGTTCTTTTTGGGTTTGATAGATTTCACCCTATTCGGGATAAAATTTCTCATCCCACAAAGAATTAAATTTGTTACCATTTCTGCGCTGGAACCAGGTCACTATCGAGTCACTATGCTACTGACCAGTTAAAGTTCCTGAAGAATTCATTGAGACCGTCCCAGTTGGCTTTCTCATATTGCCAAACGGTTCTCATAGGAGGTTTTTCTTTAACTGGGTTTTTTCGTCATGAGAATTTTGCAGAAACGATACAATATATTATATTGTTCAATAGAATAAGATCTATTTCTTAAAAAAAAGAAAAGATATCAAATTCTACTTCATTTACTTTAGTTTATTCAAAAAGTTGTTTTCTTTTTCATATCACTCTCGTTCTAAGTCCTATAATACTAATGCAAAAATCTTATGAAAAATTCACTGTGTTTCCATTACCCTTTTTTATATACTCCTCTGCGGTACTGTGGAAGCCATTTAGATCTGCAAGAAACTTTAAAGACAACCACGAACTTGCTCGTGTATCAAAGAGTCTGTTTAATAATTGTTAATTTAAAACTATGCCTGCTAAATTAGGTCTTATCAAAAGATTTAAATGCCATTTGATTTCTCAAAAAACCCGAGTTTTTGAAATTTTGTTTGAGAAAATCTCTAGAGCTGTTTATTTAACTAAATTTGTATATAAGAATTTCTTAAATTTAAATTAAGTATATAATTATTTAAAAGATATTAAAATACATTTTATTTTTGATTTTGAAAAAATAAATCACAAAATCTATAGGCTCGTTTTTGAGAAAATTTTAATTTTCGATTTCTGACCAAAAAATTGGTATTGGAGCTTTGATATTTATAAGAAATTATAAAAATGCCTTACGTGAATCTGCTTATGGTTTAGGTTGTATTGGCGAGAACAAACAGACAGACGGACGGAATCGGATAAGCTGCCTTTTTCGACATTTCTACCAATGTATGGTCATGTTTGATTAAAATCTCGAGTTCAAATGTTTCTACGAATGTAATACTTGCCTTCTATGTAATTCCTTTATGTCGCAAGGAAGAAACAAATATAAATTAATTACAGGCAACGGCCTAGTCACTGATAAACCTTCGGTTTCCATCGATCATCGAAATCAAGCATCACTGAGCGTGGTTAGTAGAAAGATGGTGGAACGTCTCGAAACCTACCGCGTGATGTTGTCATGTGTTTCTTTCTTTCTGTTGTTCTTTCTCTTCTGTCCTTCTGTCTTGTATTAATGTCTTGCGTTGTTATCACCTTACATAGTCTAGTTGCTCAAGGTGCTGTGTTCTCTACTCTGTACATTTATGTGCAACATTAATGTAATGTAATAATTAAATACATATATGTATAAACCGAAAAATGTGTTTATTTATTTTCACAAACATAAGTGTTTGTAAATGGCAAATATCTACCTAAATAAAAAACCAATACCAAACACCAGTGGCAGTGTAATTTTTTTCCTAAAGACATTTCAAAGACTAAACATTTTTATTTTCGTTAAAATACGAATTTTTGAAGTTTAATTAGTTTATTAATCTAAGAACTTTTTCTTATGAATACTTTAATATGATGTCTGAAAGAATTCTAGTTTTTTTTTATTAAATTAATTTAGCAAAAAATATTTTAATATACATATGTACATTAATAAAAAAATCCTCAAACATTATATAAGACTTGATAAGATAAGCCGAGATCTTATTTTTGAAAATTCTGGCATTATATATGCCCCTTTCCGATATATACTTTGGCATTCAGTTTAAACAGGATATTAATCATAATTCAAATGATTTTGTTGAAGACTTAAGAATAATGTCAATATTACCAATTTTGTGAGAATTTCCATTTTCATCTGAAAATGTGGAAGTACTCGATATCCAATTGAGGTTCTTGTTAAGCAATAGTGATTTTGTTAAGAAATAAAGGGTGATTTTTTTGAGGTTAGGATTTTTATGCATTAGTATTTGACAGATCACGTGGGATTTCAGACATGGTGTCAAAGAGAAAGATGCTCAGTATGCTTTGACATTTCATCATGAATAAACTTACTAACGAGCAACGCTTGCAAATCATTGAATTTTATTACCAAATCAGTGTTCGGCTCAAAATGTGTTTCGCGCTTTACGTTTGTTCAGCGATGAGGCTCATTTCTGGTTGAATGGCTACGTAAATAAGCAAAATTGCCGCATTTGGAGTGAAGAGTAACCAGAAGCCGTTTAAGAACTGCCCATGCATCCCGAAAAATGCACTGTTTGGTGTGGTTTGTACGCTGGTGGAATCATTGGACCGTATTTTTTCAAAGATGCTGTTGGACGCAACGTTACGGTGAATGGCGATCGCTATCGTTCAATGCTAACAAACTTTTTGTTGCCAAAAATGGAAGAACTGAACTTGGTTGACATGTGGTTTCAACAAGATGGCGCTACATGCCACACAGCTCGCGATTCTATGGCCATTTTGAGGGAAAACTTCGGAGAACAATTCATCTCAAGGAATGGACCGGTAAGTTGGCCACCAAGATCATGCGATTTTACGCCTTTAGACTATTTTTTGTGGGGCTACGTCAAGTCTAAAGTCTAAACAAATAAGCCAGCAACTATTCCAGCTTTGGAAGACAACATTTCCGAAGAAATTCGGGCTATTCCGGCCGAAATGCTCGAAAAAGTTACCCAAAATTAGACTTTCCGAATGGACCACCTAAGACGCAGCCGTGGTCAACATTTAAATGAAATTTTCTTCAAAAAGTAAATGTCATGGACGTTTGAAATAAAGAATTGATGAGATTTTGCAAATTTGTTGCGTTTTTTTTTCTTTAAAGTTCTCAAGCTCTTAAAAAATCACCGTTTACCATGACTCTTCACACATGCCAAAGTTTTGGTCAAAAGCCAGAATATTTAAAAACTGATACTAGAAACAGCCTTAACACAAATATCCTTCAAAATATTTTATTAGCTAAAGAGTTTACAGATCCGAAAGAGGATTGTTGGTCTCCCTCAAACTCACCAGGTATAATTATAAGGTTATAGCAAAATTAAATTAAAAAATGGTAAATATTATATGAATGAATTAATGAATATAGTATAATTAGGTAGGTATATTTATAAAAATAAAATGCACGACTGGGTCGCACGAACTTGCTCCTGTATGCTAAAAATATGTTTAAGAAAGTACTTATATAAGATTTTAAAATATTCCTGTAAAATAAGTTTGTCTTCAAAGATATAAACGCCATTTAAATTGTCAAAAAAACCGCACGATCTTTGTATATGAAAACCATAGTACTCTCATGAGCCGAAACTTTTAGGACGACAAGATACCGATACCGAGTCGTTGGCGTTAGTATCGAAAGTGGAGAAACTCAGCGGAAGCGAGAAAAAAATATTATTTCCATTCCCATAAGCAGCCAGCAGAATAAGGGAGATAATTAATTTTCGACCCAAAAAGTCTACACTTGTATATGTTTTCACATAAAGAGCATCCATATGAAGGTTCATGAATTTGTTTTTGTTTTATTTATATCAATGCACTTTATATAACAAACAAAATGGCTTAACATTGTATCTAAAAAGGGGATGAAACAAACTTTTCCATGCTTACGTCAGCTGATTAGGATCTTTTACCCATATTTGTTGTTATCTACATTCATAAGTCTGCTTTTACTTGGGTACGATCTTTGTATATGAAAAATGGTTTCTATTATGTATAAAGCTACGATGCAATTCATATAGATTCAACTTGTTCCTTCAAAGCTTTTTTCCTTTAGATAGCTTTATTGTAATTTCATATAAGAAGAACCAGGATGGAAAATAAATAAGATAAGAAAGAGGCATACCATGAATGTTTAAATTGTAAAGCGATCGCCTCCTATTGGTTGTGTAGTTAGGTAGTTAGGTTAGATAGATAAAGCCATGTTTATGATTATAATGAAGGAATGTTATTGGTAATTGGAAGGTTCTTACTACAATCTAATCCCATTTCTCATTTCCTATAAGTTTTCAGCGCAAACATGGAGTTATTAAGTTCAGTTTATTTTGTTCGTTAAAGTTTAAAATAAACAAGTATAGGAACAGGTAGAAGAAATTGCTATTCATGTGTTGTATACAGTCAGGCTCTTGGACGTTTTGGATTTTAGTTATGAAGTGATACTAGCAGTAGTTGTAGAAGTTGTATGTACGTAATACCTTTATAAGTAGGTAGGTATAATGTGTACACGTTGAAAAAGTGATTCTAATAGAAAATACTCTTTCTGGCTCGTTTCTTTAACTTGTACTAAGTATTTATTCTTTTATTTAGGCGGAGGCAAGCAAAAGAATAATATTTTAAAATCATATAGGTATACAAAAGTACCTAGATATTACTTCTTGATAGACACTTTAAAATAGATTGTTGATTAAACATATCATATTCGTTAATCCGATGCAGTGGCGCTACACGGCCATAGTTGGTATTTACAATAGTTATAGTTATAAAAATACATTTATAACCAAATGCATTAATTTGGATAAAAGATAGGAATGCAATTAAAATTTTGTCAAAATAATTTACTTTAAATACAGTAAAAATAATTTAAAAACAAATTTTTTAAGATTCAAAATTTAATTGAAAAATAAGTTTGTCTTCAAAAATTCAAATGCCATTTTATAAATAAAAAAACCATTGATTTTCCAAATTATTTTTTTGAAAATCGTTAGAGCGGCTTTTTTTTAAATTAATTTTTTGTTTATAAAATTTTTTTAATTTTGTTCTAAAAATATTTTTGGTATGCAGTTGTTTAGAGATTAAAAATATACGCCTTACATTTGAATTTTGTAAAAAAATGTTGACCCGTTTTTGAGATATTGAGTTTTGAAAAAAAAATTTCAATGTTTTTTTTTTAAAATTCAAACAATTAAAAATTGCACTTTTGATAATCACATATTGTTAAGGCAATATAAGAGCTTACTCAGAAAAAAAATTATTGAAATCAATTCATAAGTTGCTGATAAAATTAAAAAACAAAATAACGGTTCTATGAGCGGTACGATTCCTGAGCAATATAAAAATATGTTTTTCTTATTAAAAGAAGCCAAGTTAAAAATAAAATTTTAGAGAAAATTTAAGAAAAATCTATCGGTTTCTTTTTGAGAAAATGCGAATTATCGTTTTTTGACCAAAAAAATTGTATGGGGGCCACTGTTAGTTTTGATCTTAAAAAAAAAATGAAAAAAACGCCTAACGCGAATCTGCTGAAAACCTTAACTTTCAAGTTTGAAGTCAATCGACCGAATGGTTTAGGCTGTAGGAGCGTGGACAGACAGACAAAACCGACCGGACGGAATCGCGGGACCCACTTTTTTCGGCTTCTCTACCATCGTAATATCATGTTTGATTAAAATCTCGAGTTCGAAATTTTGCACGAATGCAAAACTTGCCATATAGTTCCTATATGTCGCAAGTAAAAAAGAACTTTCATCAACAATAAACAGAACAAACATAAAAAAGTAGCACAGATTTTTTCAACCTCTAACTTATTAACAAAAAAAAAATATACAAAACCTTAAACTCTTTTATTTCATGTTTGTTAGTCAAACAACATTGCCATCGAATTACAATATATTAATATTGTTAGCTACTTTTCGGAAGAATAATTTTTATTTAAATTAATTCTGGCTTTTCTTTTAAATAATTCTTAAATTCTATGCAATTTAATTCATAATTGCATCTGCAAATTAAAATAGACCTGATCGTTTCAATGTTCGTATTGTTTTTTTCTTTTGTCCATACATTGTTTAAAATTGAGAAAACTCACTCTATAGAAGCATTAGACCCATGAAGTCATAAACAAATCTCTACGATTTTTGAAATGTTTTCATACATTTTGTATTGAAAATTTCGATCCAACTATCTCCAGCTTTAATTTGGCTCTACTTCCATTCCACAATTTTTTCTAAAGAAACATAACTTTTTGCACATAAAAACACGTCGAAAACATCTGTGTCATTAAATGAATGCTTCTTTTTTTTATAAAATACATTAAACTTAACTCCACTTTGTCTAAGTAAAGAGTGTAATATCTCAATGATAAATGATAATAAATAACTGTATTGAATTTTTAATCTGGGACACTCAATGTACCGAAGTACAAAGGGTCCCATCAGGAGAAAATTTAAAGAGATATGAAAACTTGAATTTCAAATTTCTCGCTGTCGTTCACATATACTTATGAATTTCTATGTCCAAAGAAAGTGTGAACTGAATAAAATGAAGTGAAGTAACGAGTATAAAAATCATTTTTCACTGCATACCTATATTCACATTCCTATCAAGTATTATTTTCTTTCTTCAAACTCCTTTTGTTGCAATAAGAAAAGATGTTGAACACCATGATACCCAATCTTAAGATATTTACAATGGTAGATAGGTACCGAGGAAGGTAGATCTAGGTACCTATTTGGATTCTAAGAGCTTATAAAAGAACATTTCGTGAGTCATTTCATTTGAATTACCTACCTAGATTATGCGTATGCCTGTTTGCCAATTAAATCGGGTCTTGATGGATGATTGCTGCTATATAATTTTTGTATACAAAGCTGTTCCATTTAATTACATTCTAAATTATATCCAAAACATAACATTAAATTCCTTGTTTATTTGGTTTGCCATCGTTACGATGCTCATACAATATAAATCCTAAGTAGGTTTTCAATTAAAATTAAAGAAAATACAAAAACAAAACAAAAAAAAAATCGTTGACACTTTAGACCGATAGTCTTGTTCTTAGCCTTTAACGATGAAATAACAAGCTAACTTGACTGGTGGTAGCACATTTACATATACCTCCAACTGAAATAGCAAGGAAAACAACAACAAAACACACTCGGCGCAGACACATTTGAATACGAAATCAAATCAACATCGAAAGAATCGTGCCCGGACTCTTAAAGTTGATTCGATTCATCACGTCAACATGTGCGTAGGATATTTTTGGCGTTTTTGTTTCGTTTTAGTTGCTTTTATTTTTGTTATGTTTTTGTTTCGAGCTATAAAAATAAACATTTTTCCTTCTCATTAGGGAAATGACCCACGTATTGTTGTTTAGATTTTCGTTTCCATAAAATCTCCAAAAAAAAAACAGAAAAATAAATCACAAAAAATAAATCTATAAAAATCCCTTTTATGAATATTGTTGTAGAGTAAAACACCACAAGCACAACTTGAGAACAATTTTTGTTAGGTTGGTATTAAGGATTTTTGTTTTGAGTTTTGTTTTGCTTATTTCGCCTCATTTGGAAGGATTTAGTATACAAATATTTTCGTGAATAATCCTGGCATTTCCAAACAAAAAGGACACGGATGGACAAGGACATAGAAAAGTAACCTTATGCCTATACCCACGCATACCTCTATAGTTAAGAGTTGTGACGTAGTGTACAGTGTATCAAAATAACATTCTTAAGGAAACAACACCCAATTTAAGGATAATCAAGGGCCAAATATACATATGTAAATATTTCTTTCATTAATTAACAAAAGAACACCTAAATGATAAATTCGTAAACATATTTAAAAATTAAAGTTTGACATTATTGAATGAATGAATTTTCAGAACTCAAAATATTTAAGCTTGTATAAAATTTGTAGACAAAACGGCCCAACATCTGTAGATACTTAAAATCTTTAATTTAAATTTAAAAACATGCGATAATTTAGTATTTTCGTGAATCGTGGTCACTAAAAGGTAAAATATATAATGGGCTATCCATTTAGCGGTTTCAAAAGTAAACTTAAATAAAACACATACATATAAAATATTTTTGTTCATATTTTTTATATTATAAAGTTTGAACGTTGGTATTATGTTGAATACATCATTTAAATGACCACCACACGAATTGTTGCATACGTCGATTCTGTTGAGATAGTTTTCGAGCAATTTTTGACACATATTGATGCCGAGAAACTTGAGAAATTTTGGTTTTTAAGTGTCAGGAGTTAAAAGTTTATTTGCATAAACACAGTTTTTCGCGTAGCTCCACAAAAAAAGTCAATCAGTGTCAAACCGCACGATCTTTTGCCAGCTGATAGCGCCCGACGAGAAATTACGCGACCAGGAAATTTCTCTTGCAATAAAGCAATATTCCTTCGAATTCTGTCGCATGTGGCACCGTCGCACAGTGGTTCGAAAGCGGAAAAATTCTTCTGAAAAAGTCATATCTATCGTTTTTAACTTTAAATTAAAGTCCTCTTAGATAAACCGAGTGTATGATTTAAAAGTATTTTTTAACATTTATATTGTATATTCTGATTTACAAGCCCTCAAAGTTAAAAAATAATTTTACTCTAATCGCGAACAGTATTTTCAAAAAATTTTGAGATGCTTTTTTCCAAAGTTCCTTTACATAAATTCTCTAACTTCTTAAATAATTTAATTGGTCTATTTTCGATTATCTAAAAAAAATTGATTGTTTTTATAAAAGATACCTTCTATAAGTAGTCTGAAGTTTCAGTACCTACTAAGAAAAAATGCGTTTTTATTAATTTTTTAGATTTTTGATTGATTTTAATTTGTTCATGTTGAAGCAAAGAAAAAATCAGCTTCAGATACGTGCAGACGTGAAAGTAATGCTCAAAAATGTTTCACTGGATCGGATTGCAAAAAACTTCGTTTTGAAAGAGATTTTTACCAAAAATTTTGATTTCTTCGGTATTAATTGTCAGAATTTACTGCTTTAGAAAAACTGTCAAACATTATTTAAATAAAACAAAATTAATACATTGACCCAGGTCTGAGAATTTCGATTTTTGAAACCATTTATATCTGCCTGGAAAATTTTTCAACTTTTAACTCAATGTTCTTGAAAACAACGGACTAAAAATAATATAGTTTTATGATATTTTAAATAATATGATAAAGCTTGCTACAAAATAAAGAAAAGGATTAGGAATAGTCCTCCATTTTTTTTTTAAATTCTCGCTAAAAGTAGGGAAGGTAGGAAGGTGTTATTTTTAAAGTTGTATTTCTTTGTTTTTGTTGGCTTATTAGAATAAAGTCTCTTACTTAAATCTATATACGTATATGTATAAAATTAATATAAAAAGTCAGTATTGAGTTATTAAGCATTTGTGCAAGTTGTAAAAGAAGCAGGAGTTTCGTGAAAAACTAGGTATCATTGTTGATCTTGTAAAATAAGGTACGGCAACAAGTAATGACGGCAACACCTCAAGAAGATATTTTGCATTTATAACCGTGACTTCAGAAATTACTGGAGTTAGTGAATCCATAATTTCGCAGATAGCTGCTAACCTTGGAGTAATAACGTCGAATGGAAAAGTAGATTTAAAAAAAAAATTAAAATAAAAAGTTAAGATTTTACTAAAAAAACACTTTTATTTAAATATAACATCAAAACCCTCAAATTTTATAAAAATGTCAATAATTTTTTTTCTTATAATTTGTTCTTAACCAAATTTGGACGAAGCATGTATAAGACATCTTAACATGAGAGTCAAATTTACTAAAATTCGTTTAATAGTTCAGATTTTATAGACTTTTTTCCGCTCTCCCATACACACCCCAAATTTTAGAAAAATTTCAATAACTTTGTTGCTAATTATTTTTTTTCGACCAAATTTTGACCAAATATGTAAAAGACTTATCTAAACATGTTTGCCAAATTTCATTTAAACCCGTTGAACCGTTCAGATTAAACAGACTTTTTTCCACTCTCGCATGCAAACCAAACCACTGTGCGTCGTGTTGAAACCACATATTCTCCAAGTCATATTCTTTAACGCTCCGCATTAACGGTAACAGTCGTTTCACCGTGTGTCGCTTTCAAAAAGGTAAGGTCTAATCACACCTCCGGACCAAAGAGCGCCCCAAAAAGTGAAATTTTATGGATGTAATGGCTTCTCTACAATTAGGGATTCTCAAAACCCTAAATACGACAATTTTGTTTACTGACATACCGACCCACGGAGTGCAAAATAAAAACATTTTGTTGGAAAATTCACCATCCACCGCCCTGTTGTTCAAGTACCAATTTGACGTTCTGAATGGTCTGTTCGCTGGCTTCAGTTGTTTTGTGAGCTGGACTTCAAACAGATGTAGGTGTAGATTTAAATACAGACAGTCCTAATTCCGAAGAACGACGAGGAATCGACACATTCGTATCTTCGGCAACACTTTCATTTACAGCTGCGATATTTTCAGTGGTACGAGCGAAACAATGATGCACAGGCCTTGCAATTTCTGTAACCAACTCAGTCTCTTCACAATTTTTCCAATTGCTTGCGCAGTTGGACGATTGTGTAAACCATAATCTCCTCTTCAAGCACTACATGTGGCTGTGGCAGAATGGAGCACTACCTTTGACCGCAGACCAAAATCACTTTTGACAAAATCTCGCTAATTTAAAAAAATTACGCATTCCCAAAATAACTTATTTTCAAATCTCGAAACACAAAATCACTCATTTTTTCCGATAATCTCGCTAGTGTCAAAAATCTTACACGTTCGAAATCTCGCATTACAAAATCCCGAAGTGCAAAATCCCGCACATTAGAAAAAGTCAACCAGTGATTAATGTTTATATAGAAATTATACTATTTTTTGCATTTATTTAACAGAAAATTAAAAGATAATGTTTTTTATTACAAGCAACATTTTTTTTAACAAATGAAATAAAAAAACTGTACAATTCAAATAGGTAGCTAAATATATTCCCAAGCCTAGGAAAGATATAGATTTCGAATTATGCTCTTTAAATGTTCAACTTTGGATATCCTTTGTCTCTTTTTAAAGATCGATGTTAAGGCCTTACTGCGAATTACTGTTCGGCTACGTTGTTTCGAATTTCTGCAGCTTTTGGATTGTTCAAATTTATTCCTTCCCATTATTAATAAATGACCAACAAGGCAATAGACACCAATATGCCGCTTATTTACGATGGAATTAAGCCGTCTGTGCCACGCTTCTATATTATTTTGTGTTCTTGGTAAATTTGTTGAAAACGTGTCAACAACATTGCAAAAACTCGGATTGTATTGGGGCAGTGTAACCTGAGACTTGTTGGTTTTGACTTCTCCGGGTATATACAATTTTTTTAACCAATTGCCAATTTTTCTTGCATCAGTGTCTATTTTTCAAAGCTTAAAAATAATCAGAGACCTCATCTTCCGGCCCAAACGCCAAGTTTTTCATCATTTTTACTTGAATTAAAAAGTAGCCGTTCTCTTTGAACCTTACGCCAAATTATTTGGCCAAAGTGAAATAGGCAACCCTTAAATACACAATTTGTAAAAACTGTTTTCGCGGTCAATGGAACACATCCGTTATAATTTGCTGTGAATCTAATTTGATGCTCATTTTGACGCTTAATTGCTGCAATTCCTTAAAGAATTCAGTATACAAAACCTTTGTTTTTTGCGTCATTAAGCAGAAAATGAGAGGAATAATTTCGGTTTCGATTTTACCATGTATTGTGTATAGCTGGCGCATTATTGAAGGTACCACATCAAATGTTCCGTCCATTATCCAGCACTGGGCTTCACTCAAAAGTTGTATGCTAGATTTGGTCCTAAGAACTATAATCAAGTCATCATTTATTCGTTTTTCTGACAAAACAAATAGTTCACCTTCACAAAATTTCAACGAGTCTGGGAAGCTTATGTCACTCAAAGTCTTCGGTTCTCTCAGATTCTTACAGCGCACACGTGATATTCTTTGTTTCAGGGCTTTTGTGTTCGGGAGGTAGGATCTGCAATCCGTTTGACATTGGACAACATTATTAGTTATAATTTGGCTTGGTTGGTTTTTCAGCAATACACCTTGCATCATTTTTTACTTTAGACGATATTTTATTGTTTATGGGCACTCGGAAGTGTCGGACTTTCAAGTGGAAAAAAAAACTATTTGGTTTAACACCTTAGACGAGATGTCGAACTCCAGCCCTATACTTTTGAAACCGCAAAATGGGTAATACTTTACCTAAGCAGTGCAAAGAAAAAGGAACAAAGTACCTTTACATGAGAGAGAAGCTGGGATAACTGACCGATAACTTCACATCCGTATCCGTCTCCTAATTTTTCTTAAACTTTAACAAATTATCAATAATAATATTTTGTGTACAATACAATCAATTGAATTCAAATTTCTTGAGTCGAAAATAATTTTAATTTTTGTTCGTTGTTTTTGTAGGATTCCGTGTTTTGTAAAAAAAGATGTGAATGAAATTTGTCGATCAAAAATTTACTAAAACTTAGCAACTACAAGGCAAAATATTCAAGTCAACATTTTTAACAACTTTAATGTTTTTCTTTAGGTTTTTATTTTTTGTAAAAGAAAGCTCTTAATTCGATTTTTCTCAAGTTTTTACTAGATGTCACTTAAGTTATTCTATGTTGCAATAAACGAGATATTCGGGGTCAACCAAAATTCTCACAGTGAAAAATCACCTGATAATTTTTTTTTAAAGTGTTTTCTCCATCTTTCGATTTTTTTTATCTCTGCTGGATCTTAAGGAGATATAGACGACGAAAAATGTTATCCCGAACGTACGATCACACACGTATCTCTAAAAATTTGTAATTTAGATTCTAGGGTCCTTGAAACTTCAAGAAATATCAACATTCTCAATTTTCCGGATCGGACTGATTACAATAACTTCCTTTGAAAAGTTGATAAAAAGAAATCTAGCAGTAGAAAGATTTTTAATGACGCTAATTAGCGCTGGATAATTTAAAAAGTTAGGAGAATAACAAAATTAGTGAACTCTAAAACTGGCTCAAAAGAATTTAAAAAACGAAGCATGTTTATAAATCATTCAAATCATTTTGAGAAAATATACATATCTAACTTCATTGAACTGGTAGCAGTTTATCCATCAGTAAAATCATTAAAGTGAAGAGACATTTCCAATAGAGAACAGAAAGCAAGTTCGAGTTCTTTGGCTCAAATGGTAAAATTTACGTCTAAGAGCATGTACTGTACATAGCTGATGATAGTTTTAAATTCTACTAAAATAACGATTCTAACCACAAGGGTTACAAAGTGCATTCTTCGCTGCTGCATAATTGCCCGAAAGTCATTAGCACCTCTGGAACGCCAGGCATTAACGTCGTTAGGAATTTATTTAATTATTTGATCACAACAAAAATTATCTTAAAAATGTGCTGCAAAAATTGTTGAAATCTATATCAAACAACATACAAAAATGTCAAGGCCTACAAGGACTTTCTAAAAATATGTTCCATCACGTACGATTTTAACTTTGACTTAACTTTTAAAATTAAAAATTCCAAGAATATTGTACGAGTTTTATTTTGATACACTGTAGGTATTTTTGTGTTCATTATTCACAAATCAATTAGCATTCGTGGAAAAGCTAACTTAGAGCCAAGGCAAGGAGAAGAACAAGAACATGACCACCAATGCTAATGCCTTTAACTATACAACCTACACCTAGTTGTTAGGAAGAGGTATAGTATCTTGTGTCCTTAAGAAAGTTATTTGTTTGTTTGTTTATATTCAAGTTATGCGCCACAATGGCTGCCAATTAAAGCGTGCAAACATTGCGACTCGTGAGGGCTTACAAAGTATTTTTGTATATATATATTTTTTTTTTTAAGTCGATTTTGTGTTAAGGGATTTCTTATGAACAAAATCACCCAAACGTGATTTGGCATTGAAATGAGAAACGGACGGAAAGTCGCTGTTGAAAGTCAAGGTGAATGGAGGTTATTCGCAGGATTACAACAAAGCCAAGAACAGATGTCTAAAAGTAATGAGTGCAAATAAAACAGAGAACAAGAAAAGAAGATAAAATAGAAAACCAGAAACACGCAAGGTGTTTCTTGTTGCCGGCGCGTCACATTCGCGGCGCGGCATTCCGGCCTCATCGTCGAGTCGAGACGATGCTTCATATAAGCAATAAGTTGGGTAGTTATAGGTCTTTTTGTGCTCTAGAACCCATTGAAAGATTTCAATTCAGGCAGACATTTTTATATGATTTTTTATATTTCGACGGTAGGTAGGTAGATAGGTGGAGAAGTACATCTTTTATTTTCATTGTTTAGTCGGCAAAAGATTTGAAATTCGTCGATGTGATTTGAATATATTATCAGAGCAAAGTGGATAATACCTGTTTGGTTTGGTTATGCTTCTGATTAAAAAAAATCGATTTTAAGACCTACCATTCTATACCAACTTACCTTTATAAGTCTAGATTTGTTTGACAATCTGCTTTGTGTTGAGTTTTGTATCTTGATTTTGATCTTGGAATTAGGCCTTTATGTTTTTTAAAGTTCAAAAAGCATACAAATTCAAGATCAGCAGCAAAATCGTATCTTCGCTTATTGAGCCCTTTAAATACAGTCGACTCTCTCTAAGTCGAACTTTCACGTTATGTCATAATAAGTTCGAGTAAGAAGAAGTTTTTAAAAAGTTCGAGGTAGAGAGACTATTTTTTTTATTGAATAATAGAAAGATTACAATCAATAAACAACGAAATTCAATAAATGAACAAAATCTTCTTACTTCTATGAGCCGTTAATTCATTACTGTAATTCATTATTGTCTCAATAAAATTATTTAAAAAAATAATAATTTTTTAATGATATATCATATCAGCTGAAGTATTCATTTGTTTTAAAAAAATTTCTATTTTAAAAAGTCTATTTTGGACCTCATTTGGTACATCTTCTGTCAATTTAAGCGGTATCGCCAAATATTTCAATTGCATTTTTGAATACGTTCTTCCCTGGCATTTTAATGTTTATTATTTCAGCTTCTTCATCAGGTTTACTGTTGTCATAGTTAGCAATATCGGTATAAACTATTTCTTCCAAAATTGTTTCGCTATCCAGTATTTCTGTAGCTTCATAGACTTCAACATAGTTCCTCCAATTAACACCCGCAATATTGTAATCAGTTTCAGGTAGCTGGTTTAGTTGGTTTAGCGGAATATCATTTCCATCGTCCTAAGTCTCGTCCTTGAAGACGGGCTTGAAAAACCTTGTGTACACAGTCTAGTAGTGTTATCTTATAGTCTTCTGTTTTGGTGTCGCAAATACTTTAGATCATAGTTAGTATAAGGTGTTTATAATGATCTTTCAAATTTCGTATAACGCCTTTGTCCTTCGGTTGAACCATTTAGGTCATGTTAGGGGGGAAAATACTAAAGTTTCATAAACTTTATTTGATCGCCGTACTTTACATCGAGCTTTAAAAACCCACTAGTACAATGATCTGCTGTCGTCAAAGAAAGTTGGTTGGCTAAATAATAAACTGGGAAAGATTTTATTTTATTAAAACAGTCAGGATTTTTGCTCTACCCGGTGAACTTGAGCTTAGGCTTTTCTGAAGCTATCATTTTTTATCCAACGATTTACTCTTTCTTTACTGTGCTTCTATCCAAAAACATTTTCCACTTGTCGTGTACGTGTCGGAAATTATTTGTAAACAAAATCCCGTTTCAACGACATTAAAAATGTGGTCCGGTTTAAATCCTCAAACAATTTCTGAAATTTCTTGTTTCCATAATGCTTACTAGCAGAATAATTAACTCAAAACTGGGCAACTCTTCTAGTAGACAATTCGTTAGTAGAGGGTTCCTCTGGAACCTAGTGGTGAATGAAATCCTAACTAGTCTGGATGCGTAGGGTTTCAGAGTGATAGCCTATGCGGACGACGTTGCTATAGCAGTTTCAGGAAAGCATCTTAATATCCTATAAGAACTCTTACAAAATACCTTCGACAGACTTTTGACTGATCGGTGTGGATTGGGTGTTAACCCACACAAAACCAATCTGGTCCTATTTTCGAGGACATACAAAATTCCATTTGTCAACCCTCCCTATATTAAAGGAATCCAATTAATATTCTCAGATGAGGCTAATACCTGGGTCTTGTCTTAGACAAAAAACTAAATTGGAAACGCAACGTACAGGAAAGAGTCAAAAAACCTATTGTAGTTCTCTTTTCTTGCAAAAAAGCTGTTGGTAATAAATGGGGTTTACAACCCAGAATCACGCATTGGCTATACACATCGGTAATCAGACCGATTTTAACGTACGGTGTGGCAGTATGGTGGACTGTTTTAAAGAAATGTATAAACAGGGATAAGTTAAATAAAGTCCAACGTTCAGCCTGCCTATGTATAAGCGGATCGCTCTACCTTACACCTCTTGACATATTTAGCAAACAAATAGCTGCAAGCTCTGCTATTCGCCTCCATGCTTCGTCGCAGTGGACTTACAACAACATTGGCCACTCCGTTATTCTAAGGTACTAAGAATCAATTCCAAAGCACACAGACTACACCATCCCCCAACTACAATTCGACAGAAACTTCCAGATTTCTATACCTACCAGATCTTTTTGGGAGGATAGGACATTCTTGGAGGATGAGTCAATCCATTTTTACACAGGGGTCAAAACTATTCCGCCTTCCCAATCATTGTAGCGTGTTTCAAGCGGAACTTATGGCAATAAAGAAGTCTTGCCTTGGCTCAAAGAAAACGTGATATCAACATCTGATATCCGTATTTTCTCTGATAGCCAGGCCGCTATCAAATCTCTGGACTCTGTCTCTACAAACTCTATAACAGTCCATAACTGTCGATCATCTCTAATGGAGATGGCGCAACAGTTTAATATTCACCTTTGCTGGGTGCCTGTAAGGCAGATGAACTCGCAAGGAACGGTACAGTACAGCCCATCCTACCACGTTTGGCAAGTACTGGCATACCAATCGCTACTTGTAAACTGCTGCTAATGCAAAACGCTGTGATGAGGGCAGGCACCAGGTGGAAAAGCATCACCACGTGTCAAGTCACAAAAAACATCTGACCAACACTGAATTTAAAACGTTCAAGGTGCTTGCTCTCTCTAAGCAGATCTTCATCTTCTCTGCACATGCCCTGCTCTAGCCCGAAAACGCAAGAATTACCTAGGAGAATTCTTCTTTAACGATCTAAACGATCTAAATCATATCGGTATAATCAGCCTCTCACGTTTCGTAAGGGACTCAAGCTGATTCCATTGAGCTTAGGAGGAAGCCTCAAGATTCATGTGGTATCACAATGGGCCATTAAACTTACCTAAGTGTGTCCGGTTCTATTTTGGACGGCCAATATAACCTAACCTAACCTAACCTGTTTCCATTTAATAGCTTTATTATAGTCAACATAAGAACTTTTACCAGACAAAACTTTGCTAAGGATACTATATGCCTGGTTTTAAATCTTATAAGCCAACTATTTCTGGCCTTGAAATTAAGAAATTATAAGCTGTCCGCTAGTTCCAGCGCTTTCTTTTTTAAGATTGGACCGCTTATGAATATGAAGTTATTTTAAAGTTAACATTTGTAAAATTTGAATTTAATAATTTTCTGTTACGGTTGCACATACAAATAGTTCGACTTTTTTCCGTTGAAAATATTCCAAGAATCTAAAGAATTTGTTCGAGTTAGAGGGAATTTCGACTTAAAGGGAGTTTGACATAGAAAATGGTTTTTGTATGAAAAATTAAGAGAATTGCAAAAAATAAACCGTACAAATTCGAGTTAGTGAGAAATTTGAAGAATTAGAGAGAGTCAACTGTATATCAAATCCGCTCTATCATCTTTATTGGTAAAATCCATTAAGCAAAATTGTCGGATTTTACCTTTGAAGAAAAACTATCCATCATTATTTTCAACTTCTCTTTTACTGTTTGGTGCAATCTTAGGGCTATCATTATTCATGACGGTGTGATTGGACCTTCAAATCAAATGGGGTGGCGCAACAGTCCGTTGTGAACCAGGGCCTAGTGACTTACAACTCTCAACCATTCCTGTGTGCGAGTACTGTTGTCAGGAATGGAAGGGACCTACAATTTTAGGCCGAATCCGAACGGCTAATTTGAGAAAGCACTTTTTCATGACAAGAATTACTCTTGAAGGATTTGTCAATTCCTCGCAAGAGGTAGTACCCGCGAAAATTATTTTTTTTTTTTTTTAATTAAGGTGGCACGGGCAGGGATTGAACCCAAGACCCCTTGTATGACAGTCCAACGCACTAACCATCATGCCACGGGTACTACTACGGGTGATTGGACCTTACTTACTTGAAAATTAGGCTGGTTCGACTGTTACAGTGAATGTATTGCAGTTCTCAACCATCTATGATAAGTGACTTTTTATACTCGTTATTTTGAAAGAAAAGTTTACTGGCTGTGTTATTTTTCAAAAAATTGATAAATATTGACAAAGGCACAGTGGCCCGTTTTCACTTTTTTGGTTGAGCAAATCATATCTCATAAAGATATTGCTTCAATTTTTTAATCTTGAAGGAAATTTCCAAGGCTACCAAAATTGTGACTTTCAAACAAAACTGTTAAAAGGGTGTTTCAGAAATGTATATAAACACTAAATTTCTTGAAAAATATCATCTAAGTCCGGGGAAATGTGTAATAAACTCATCATTTCTGGAGAGTATCAGAAAAAATAAGTGGATCCAAAGAAGTTGCAAGCATGTTAAAAAGGTCCCCATTCTGCCCAATCCTTGAAACTAAACACGTATTCTTTTATCGATATTTCTTGTTGTCCTTATTTTTAAATTCATTTGCTTCTTCTGACAGTTCTTCAAGTGGTATTGGTTGATATTCAATGATATTTTGACTATCAACCAATATTTTATATAGACTTCGTGTGAGTAGTTTTTTATGATACTTTTGTTTTAAAAGCTCTGCCGTTTTCTTAGTATACTCTAAAAATTTAACTGCATTCATTACTTCTCTGCAATTCAAAACGTTTAATATTACTTTCAGCCTCATTACAACTTCTTCATTGACTCCAGTTATTCGAGCGGTTGAATCGGACTGTTCAAAAAATCTTCTTCAGTGTTTCCATCATTAGTGTTTTAAAAACCTTGCTTTGATTTATCCACATCAAGGCCAAGCTCATCGCGAAAACGCCTTTGGATCCCTTGTTTTCCTCTTTTTCCGCCTCCTTGGTCCCACTCGATTCATCAGTACCTTCTCCTTCTTCTGTGAAAGTATATGCAAATAAATAAATAAATTGGGTGGCGCAACAGTCCTTTGAGAAATAGGGCCTCACAACCATTCCTGTGTGCAGGTTCTGTTGTCAGGGGACCTACATTTTTAAGCCGAATCCGAACGGCACATTTGAGAAAACATTTTTTCATGCTTTAGATGGCATAGGCAGGGATCGAACCCAAGACCTCTGGACTGTCCGACGCACTAACCATCGGTACTGCACAGTATATGCAAGCTTCAATATAAATTCCTCCATTTTGCTTTTTATTAGCAGCCTAGGTGTATGATCCATCAAGTTTTGAAGTTCCACTCTGGCTAATAATTCCGTGACTTCGTAGTTTTCGGTAACTGATATTTTTTCGCAACTGGTATCGTATTGTAGAATAGCAAGACATCTAGGTTTTGATGTCTTAACGAAGTTCTCAGGATTTTATGCTGTTCTTTTGAGAATCCCAAATTCAAAAACAAAGCTTATGCGTTCTCATTGGTGTATTGTATGGGATTGTGTTGGGGACTCTTTTCCATGAAGTGGACTTGCAAAAGATATTGCCTGAATTATATCATATCACACTTCCTTTTTTCATGGTCCTTATTGTATCTTATAGTCAAAGCTTCTGAGAGATGTTCTGTACATATCTTCTTTGTAACTTTGACTAGTTTTTTTTTTTTTGTAAATGTTGCGCACTCATTGACTGGCTTCCTTGGTCATCCTCTTGATGTAGTTAGGAGACCGCCCGCTTCTTCTGTTTGTCCGGTATTGATATGCGGAGATTTCTCGGCCGCTATGCTCTGGTATTAGTATTTAATAATTGCCAATTCCGAAGCAATATGGAAATCAATGAGGGTATGATTTTGTAAGGATATAGTTGACAGTAAATTTGGTACATTAATCCAAAGTTACTATAAATTTATTCATACTCGTGATGTTTCATAATTTTCTTAATAAACATGTTGTCCGCAATCAGTATACAAAGTATACAAAAATAAAATTTAAAGAAAAAAAAACAAAAATTATTTAAATTACGAAAATAGTTTTTCCCCGTAAAGTTATTAAGTACCTACTTCGTTCCAGAACTATTATGTATATATATCGCAATAAAATTTACATAACTCACAGTGAATGAATGACCTTAATTACTTGTACAAACAAAATCTTATCAAATAATTATTAAAATCTATTTTAAAATGACAATGAGTAATGATATAATTATCATATCATATCGTCGACAAGCTAATTTGAGCGCAATCTAAATCGTCAAGGTATATCGAATTTCTTTCAAACGTATCTGTCTAGTCTTGACTTAAATGTGTCTTGTTTTTCAAATTAACTAAGTTACTAATTGCTGTTGATATTTTATCTTATTTATAAATGTTATTTTTAATGTTTGTATACTATTATGACACATTAAAGAACTATAAACACTTTTAATCATCTACAGAAGCTTTTTAATTAAATAAAGGTTTGGAGTTTTATAATATGAAATACGGTAAGACATGAGATATTTTTGTACACTTTGAAATGTCCCTTTACTCTTGTTTTCACTGTCAAAGCTTTAAACTCTCTTCAAGTGGATGATTTGTTATACCTCATCTCATTTAACACATTGAAGCTCCTACAAGATCCAACTGAAATGTAATTTTCTCAATTTTGATTGATGTCTTCCCAAAATGAATTTAATTCAAAATCAAGAATTTTCACTAAAATATGATGGATATTAAAGAAGGCTATACTTACGAGTATGCTTAGCAAAAAAAACCAATCTGCTCTACCCTTAACGAAGAAATTATACTTTGAGACACACCAATCGACTAAATTATCACACCATTAAGAAAGCAATTTCACAATCAATTCCATTTCATTACATTCATCAAGTGGATAGATGGTTGCCCAAGAGATACACAATATCTTGTGGATATCGTATGCATCTATGTATGTGTACAATACATATATTGTTTATGGGTATAGGGTATACATATATATACCCCTGTCACACGTCATTAAATAATGCCCGACCTATGTTTTGTTCTTTTTTAGTTCTCAAACCACCACAACCACCCTCACCCTCAATATCTTTTGATACAAATGCATACATACAGGGTGGGTCAAAAGTGACTTTCTAATTTAAAGGGATAATCAAATTTTATAGATTTTATTTTGAATGATTTATGACAAGGCAAGTAATGCGTTGCTCAAATGGTAGACATGTGCATTCAAAAGGACACAAGCGTCCACAGGTTTTTCTCAAAACCCACCTCTGTCTATCAACTCTTACTCTTCCCGTGGTTAACATCGGGTACGTAGTACCTCAACTGAAGATTGGGTTCCAACCCCAGTGTAAAGTTGTTCGGGTCAGCAAACGAGAGAAGGGGGAGAGGTGTTTTCACTAAGGCACCTCTCCTTATCCAGACGGCAGTGGAGGAATTCACGAGAAGGAATCAACGGTTCCAGTAAGGTTCCATATTCGGAGCCCAGGCCTATAAGGAGCGGTTTTATCCGGCTTCTCATCCTTGGAGTTATACTTAGGATCTGGCCCTCCAGGTTAGGGGTTGTGCCGTCGGGGTTACTTTCTGGCCACGTAAAAGCTTCATAGTTTCGAAGCACCAACAAGCCGCGTATACGGACGGATTTACTGTTGACAACCAACGCAAACGATTCAAGGACAACGAACTTCGGATATGCACGTGGAATGTTAGGTTCCTTAACATACCACTTGCGGCCGAAGAATTAGCAGAGGCCCTAGACTTCTATAAAGCAGACATCACTGCAATCCAGGAAATACGATGGGATAGGCCGGGCAAAAAGAGGATGAAAAACTGCGATATTTACTATGGTGACTGCTACCACGAAAACCAAAAGCGCTTATTTGGATGCGGCTTCGTCATTGGAGCCAGACTTAGGCAAGAAGTCTTGAGCTATAGGTGCATCAATGAGCGCCTCACGACCTTACGCATCAAGCCTGAACTCGGCAACACTAGACTGATATGTACGCACGCCCCCACAGAAGAGAAAGACGACATCACCAAAGATATGTTCTTCAAGCTCTTTGACAAAACATATGAGCAGTGTCCTAGCTACGATATTAAAATAGTCCTCAGCGATTTTAATGCCAAGATAGGAAGGGAAGACATCTTTGGTGGAATATTCGGGAAGAACAGCCTGCACGACAACACTTCGGACAACGGATTCAGGGTCATAGATTTTGCTGCAGTGCGAAACGTCATGGTAGCCAGTACGCGTTTTCCACACCTCAACATCCACAAAGGAACTTGGACTTCTACAGATCAATCTACCATCAACCAGATTGACCATATTGCGATCGACGCCAGACATGCTTCCAGCATCATGGATGTCCGCACTTTCCGAGGAGCTAACATCGACTCGGACCACTACCTCGTTGTAGCCAAGGTAGCTCTTCGGATTTCCAAACCCAAGGCAAAAGAAGGTGGTGCTGGGAGAAGTTACAACGTCGAACGGCTAAAATCGCCAGAGATCGACAAATCCTTTTCCGACCGAGTAACAAGTAACCTCTCTCGAAGTTCTCTACCGCCAACACAAGGTATCGAAAACCAGTGGCAACATTGCCAAGATGCAATCAGAGAAGCCGCCTCTGATGTGCTGGGTTTCAAACAGCCACCAACAAGGAACCCCTGGTTTGATGAGGAATGTCGGCAGGCAAATGCAGCCAAACAGCTGGCACACAAAGCGGCGCTGCATAAAAGGACGAGAGCTGCTCATGAGCTCTATGAGCTCATGCTGGGTCACATAGAGCGCATGGAAACCAATGCTCCGGCCCGGAAAGTCTTCGAATCCACACCCACAGAACAGCGCAGTAGAGGAAGACCGCGGATCAGGTGGCGCGCACAAGTGGAAAGTGACCTCACCCAACTTGGAGCGCGAAACTGGATACATCTAGCTAGGGACTTAGCTAGATGGAGAGGTTTGTTGGGTGAGGCCCTAGTTCACTCAGGACTGTAGGGCCACTTTAAGAAAGTAAGTAAGTAAGTAATGGGTTTCCATGTCGCTTCGTAAGACATCTGAGCTCCACACCTGTATTGAAGTTTTGAAGTTAAACCAAGTTACACGTTGGGAAATTTTACTTATTTATAAATCCTATCAAGTATAAATGAGCTCCATCTCTTATAATGAGATGATGAATAAAATCACTTTGGTGCCTTGAAATTTCTTTTAAACGAACTTCGTGGACAAGAAGCTTGTGCCAAAAGAAGATTTTGTATTGAAACTGTTGCTATTTGGATCTGATAACTGTTCATAAAGAACTGTGGGAAACACTGATTTCACCAAAGTCGATGTTTTCGGACTTTCCACAACTTCATTTCGCTCAATTCGAAGTCATCCAGCTCGAGGAAGATTGACTACTGCTTTTTGTTGACAAAGTCGTGCTACCAGTTCACCATACAAATTAAAAGAAAATAAGAATCAGAGTTATTAAATTTTTCAAATTAAAGAAATGTTTGACCCACCCTGTAGATAGATTTTTATTTATGGGTGGAGATGGAAAACAATATTCTGTCATTGGCACCCTATACGAGTATATAGTTCGTTGTTCACCCTCTTGAATCTGTCTGTGCGAATGTCAAGAAGCTGGCTTAATGACATGAATTACACTCGACTATATTTTATTTGAATTCGACATGCCTTTCACATCCATACCCATAACGATAATGTCTTGTTGTCTACTTGTCTATAGAAAGGCAGAAGTATCTATATACATTTTTATGCAGATACATTTATGCATCAAAAACCGGAGATTTATGGGTTTGAATATGTGATGATGATTGGGGCTGTAAGACGAGGACAAGTAGTTTATCTCTATGGATACTATACGACTTTCGTAACAACTACCTATTGATGTGACCTTGCAAGATCATCGTCATTGGCGTCATTGTCGCGTAACAAGAAACTTCACTTTATAAGCGAGAAAAATGGCCATAAGCAGTTTGTGTTGTTGCTGTTGTTGTTTTAATGGTAACTGGTTTTAAATTGCATATGCGGTACAACAATGAGGCAATGGCGAAAAGCGATTGTATGCCATATTGCAAGAGACACAGGAAATGAGTCATTTCTGCATCACATCTTATATTTTAATAAAAACAAAATAATAAAGAAATATAAATTTGCAGGGCGGGACATTAATGTATTTATTCTGTAAATGGACTCACAAGGGCATCAGAGAATAAAATATATGAGAGTAGAAAATTATGCAAATTTTTGTATTAAGAACAATGAAAAGAAAAACGTGAACGACTGAAGTTTCAAACGAGCGTTTTCTTTTTAGAAATGTGGTTTTCAATCTGGCAATAGTTTTTTTTGGAGTAAGTCTTGACATTTCATAATGAATAGACTTACACTGAACAAAGGTTGCAAAAGTGCAAATGTATAAGCAATATTCGGTTGACTTTACGATTTAACACCACTGGACTATTACTTTTGGGGTTTCGAGATGATTGACGCCTTCAAAGAGAATATTCGGCGCAAAACTTTTAAACTAAAAATTTCCAACGTTAAGTCGGCAATTGCAATGACCATGTTGAGAGGTTCATTGACTTCTGTAATGCCAATGGCCTTGTGATTGGTGGCACTTTGTTTGAACACAACTTACTTACTTACATAAGGTGGCGCTACAGTCCTGTGTGAACTAGGGCCTCACCCAACAAACTTCTCCATCTAGCTCGGTCCCTAGCTAGATGTCTCCAGTTTCCACCTGATCCGCGGTCTTCCTCTACTGCGCTGTCCTGTGGGTGCGGATTCGAAGACTTTCCGGGCCAAAGCATTGGTTTCCATGCGCTCTACGTGACCCAGCCATCTTAGTCGTTGGACTTTTACTCTTCTTTCAAGCACGATGTTAAAAAAATCAAATGACAGCGTATCACCTTGTCTAAAACCTTTTTTGACATCGAAAGGTTCTGTTAAGTTGTTTCCAACCTTTATAGAGCAGCGTGAATTCTCCATGGTCATCCTGCACAAACGGACGAGTTTGGCAGGGATGCCAAAACTAGACATGGCTCTATACAGCTCGTCCCTGTAGATGCTGTCATATGCGGCCTTGAAATCGATGAAAAGATGGTGGGTGTCGATTTGGTGCTCTTGAGTTTTTTCCAGGATCTGCCGTAATGTGAATATTTGATCAACTGTGGACTTTCCTGGTCTAAAACCACACTGATAAGGACCTATCAGGTTGTTGACGATGGGCTTTAGACGTTCACATATTATGGCAGAGAAGATTTTATAGGCGATGTTAAGTAGACTTATTCCTCTATAGTTGGTGCAGTTTAGAGGGTCTCCTTTTTTCAGGATCGGGCAAACAATACTGAGGTTCCATTCATCGGGCATGTTTTCTTCCGACCATATCTTACAGATAAGTTGGTGCATGCTCCTAACCAACTTATCTCCAGCTGCTTTAAAGAGCTCGCCATTCAAGCCATCTGCCCCAGCGGCTTTATTAGACTTCAACTTAGATATGGCAATCTTTACTTCGTCTAAGTCGGGAGGACGGGATTGTTGGCTTTCGTCGTCTATGTTAAATGTTCTTCGTCGCCGTTATACAGTCTGCAGAAGTGGTCCTTCCATATCCTCAGCATTGACTGCGGTTCCACTATGATGTTTCCACTTTCGCCTTTGCAGTCTTCGGTTCTAGGTTTATGTACCTGTGAATTTCGTTTCACCTGTTTATAAAACTTTCGAACCTCATTCCTGCTTTTATACCTCTCAACATCTTCGACCGCACGCTTCTCATGACCTCTCTTTTTCCTTCTGAGAAGTCGGCGTTCCTCTCGCCTCTTCTGCTCATAGAGCTCACGAGCAGCTCTCGTCCTTTTATGCAGCGACGTTTTGCGTGCCTCTTGTTTGGCTGCATTTGCCTGCCGACATTCCTCATCAAACCAGGAGTTCCTTGTTGGTGGCTGTTTGAAGCCCAGCACATCAGAGGTGGCTTCTCTGATTGCATCTTGGCAATGTTGCCACTGGTTTTCGATACATTGTGTTGGCGGCAGAGAACTTCGAGAGAGGTTACTTGTAACTCGGTCGGAAAAGGATTTGGCGATCTCTGGCGATTGTAGCCGTTCGACGTTGTATCTTCTCCCAGAACCTCCCTGTTTTGCCTTGGGTCTGGAAATCCGAAGTGCTACCTTGGCTACAACGATGTAGTGGTCCGAGTCGATGTTAGCTCCTCGGAAAGTTCGTACATCCAAAATGCTGGAAGCGTGTCTGGCGTCGATCGCAATATGGTCAATCTGGTTGACGGTAGATTGATCTGGAGAAGTCCAAGTTCCTTTGCGGATGTTGAGGTGTGGAAAACGCGTACTGGCTACCATGACGTTTCGCCCCGCAGCAAAATCTATGAGCCTGAATCCATTGTCGGAAGTGTTGTCGTGCAGGCTGTTCTTCGCGATTATTCCACCAAAGATGTCTTCCCTTCCTAGCTTGGCATTAAAACTGCCCAGGACTATTTTAATATCGTAGCTAGGGCACTACTCATATGTTTTTTCTAAGAGCTCGAAAAACATATCTTTGGTGTTGTCGTCTTTCTCTTCTATGGGGGCGTGCGCGCATACCAGGCTAATGTTGCCGAATTTAGCGTTGATGCGTATGGTCATGAGGCGCTCATTGATGCACCTATAGCTCAAGACTTCTTGCCTAAGTCTGGCTCCAATGACGAATCCGCATCCAAATAAGCGCTGTTGGTTTTCGTTTGAACACAAACTGTGTCATAAAATTAGCTGGATGTCGACGGACAGGCAAGCGTCTTTCAACCAAATTGAACTCTTTGCGATTAGTCGTTGCTTTATAAGCAGTCTTTTGGATGTCCGAAAAAGAAGAGGTGCCGACATGGAGACCACCACTAAATTATAGCTACTCTAAGATTGCATACAACTACAGTTGCACAAGGCGAAGAAAAAAATGAGGTGGAAACCTCGTACCACATGAAAAAGAGAGAGGTTCATTGCAGTGTGCGCTGTGACAAGCGTAACTAAATCAACGTATTAGTGCAAGAAGCAGAAGATGTCGCAAACAGGTGCTACAGTGGGACCATTTACAGAATTACCAAAGAGCTGACCGGTGCACACAGCTTAAAACAACACATGGTAAAAAAAGTAGACGGTACTTTGCTAAGTTCGGTGGATGAACAAGTCAGAAGGTGGAAAGAACACTATTCCTCGGATTTAAAGCGAGTGTTTGCAAACAAAGTGCAGCCGATACCTTCTGAACCGCCCGAACAAACTAATCCCCGAATCTGTACCGTACCATCCAGTAAAGAGTTAAAGCACTTAAGAACAACAAATTGATAGGAGCTTTTACAAGCAGCGCCAACGTCATCGAGAGAACTGCTTCATAAGCTCATAAAAGAAGCCTGCACCACCGAAAGCCGAAAAAAGGAGATCTTATAAAGTTCTAAAACTGGAGAGGTATTTGTGTTCTACCTGCCGTTGCCAAAATAGTAGCAAAAATCGTACTGGAACTCATCAGAGAACACCTTGAGGCCACACTCGATGCCGAACAAGCAGGATTCCGCGCTGGATCCTCCTGTTTTTATCATTTCAATACCCTGCTGATTATTATTGGGCAGTGCGTTGAGTATCGAGCATTACTACACCTGCTGTTCATCGACTTAGAAAAAGTCTTTGATAGTGTCAAAAGGGAGTACATCTGGTAGGCTTTTCGAAGGAAATTCATCCCAGAAAATCTAATTGCTTTATTAAAGCAACATATGATGGATTCAAGTGTAAAGATCAGGTCGATGGTAGGTTGTCCGATAATTTTGAAATCCGTTGCGGAGTCAGACAGGGCTGTATTCTGTCGCCAATAGTATGTTTGTTGGTGATAAGCGATGTACTGCGCGCAGCTTTGTCAGGTAGCGGAGGGATCCAATGGACTTTCACATCCTATTAAAAGCACTTGGATTACGCGGACGATGTTTGCTTACTCTCTCATATTATCATGAATCTCCTTCTGACAACAAGTGTGGAGAGAGAAGCAGAAAACGTGGGGCTGAAAATTAATTCCGGCAAAACAAGAATGATCAGCCCCGGAACCTGACCATCCTCTCAAATAAATATTTCCTCGCAATCGTTGGAAAAACTGGAGAGCTTTCAATACCTTTGAAGCATCGTCTTCATCGAAGGCGGAAACGAACAAGACGTCATCTGCCTCATCGGCAAAGCAAAAACGGCCTTCGGTATTTTGTCGAAAATTTGGAATGATAACTCTATCAGCTTAAGATCAAAGCAATAATTGTTTTTCACAAGTGTGGGATCTGTGCTTCTTAATGGGTGCAGCACTTATAAGGTTACTCCAGCCATAACAAGAAAGTTGCAAACCTTCGTGGATAGATGTCTTCGTAACATCCTAAAAATTGTCTGGCCAACCGTATTTCCAATTAGGTCCTTCATAGAATTACAGGACAGTCGAGACGGAATTAATGTCACTAAGCAAAAGTTGGATGGAGCTGAAACACATCTCCGGAAACCGCACACGATGGCGTGTAGGAGTAGTAGAGGCTCTATGCCCCCTAAGAGGTCCCCAACGGGTTTAACAGGTCTGAGGATCTAAGTAAGTAGTAAGTAAGTATCAGGAACGGAAGACAAACGACGTATTTTCGCTGAATTTGGTCTGCAGATTTTGATAACTAATCTCAAATCATCTTTAAATATGGTACCCATTTTCAATCTGCACAATTTCCAAAAGCGTTCAATATATCTTAAAAAAGTCATTGTTTTGGTACAACGTCGAAAGCCCTAACCGCTTACAGCGTTTAAATTTCAATATAATAAAAGAAATGCAACCAAAAAATCAAAAAGTTAAATAAGACTCTTTGTACAATTCTCCTTTCAATTAAATAATATTTACCTGAAGTTCTAAAGGAAACCACTTTTACGAATGAAAAGTTCTTGTCTTTAACACTGCCCTGCTGCTTCATCAATTCATTCATAATTGAGTTGCATCATACAAAGTTATCAAAAACATTTAATTATAATTAAAAGTTATGGAAAACATTTGATGATGGCATTTCAATCCATCAAGCAGTCTGTCAAAAGACAAGATCAAAGAAGTTAAGTATGAAGCCGTGCACTAGAGAATAAAGAGGTACAAGTAGAATCAAAAATTAATTTCTATAGTAAAAAAGTGCGTATACGCCTGAGTACACACACCTTTTCTATCAACATAGCCCCACAAAAAATAGTCTAGAGGCGTTAAATAGCACGATCTAGGTTGCGCGTGCTGTGTGGGATGTGGTACCGTCTTGTTGAAACCAGATGTCATGCAAGTCAAGCTCTTGCACTTTGGGCAAACAAAAGTTGGATATCATCTCACGGTAGCCCTCACCATTCACAGTTTCGTTACGATTCGCATCATCTTTGAAGAAGTACGGTCCAATGATGCCACCAGCCCATAAACCGCACTAAACTGTGACTATTTCTTGATGCATTGGTACTTCTTGCAATGCTTCTGGCTGATATTTATTCCAAATTCGACAATTCCGCGTGTTTACGTACTCATTGAGCCAAAAATTAACTTCGTCGCTGAATACAATGTTTCGGTAAAAAATGTTCGGCCAACTTTCCAAGAGCCCATTCACCAAAAATTTTACCTTGCAGTAGGTCGTTCGTCTTCACTTTTTGCCCCAGCTGTATTTTAAAACTCATCACACCTAAATTCTTCCGCAAAATGTTCCACGTTGTTGAGTAAAAGCGGCCCAATTGCTGCGAATCGATAATTGATGGTCATCATTAACACTGGCCGATACAGCTTCGATATTTTCTTCAGTTCGCACTCTACGTATTTGTGTTGGTGGTTTAATGTCCAACAATGTTAATGTGGTGCGAAATTTTCTTCACAATAGCCTGAATAGCCTCTTCAGTGGGTCGATTAAGCCGACCATAAAATGGAAGAAGCGCGCGATGATCTTTTTCAACACAATAATTTGCAAGCGTTGTTCGTTTCTAAGACGATTCTGAAGATATTTGACAGTAAAACAAAACAAGAAACGTGCGTCATCTGTTTAAATTAGTGTTGCAAAGAAGATAATAGCCAAAAAATCACCCTTTATATGGCTTGTATTAAGAAAGACAAATTAATCACATTTTTTCAATACTCATCCGTTTTGCATATATGTCAACTTTGTCGTTTATTTGACAATCACTCTCGTTGTTCCTTTATCCTCGATGTACATTTTCACCCGGAAAACTTAAATTACTATCCACACTGGCACCATATGCCATACTCATCCTTAACATAATCAAATTCTTTTAAATCGATATCCAACTTGTTTTATCGCATTTACATATTTTAATATAGATGCCGTCAACCCTTATCATTCTATTTTATCCCGCATCTCATCCCATCCCATCCCATCCCAACCAATGCCATATCTCACCCCACATCATATTATTATATGGGCGACCGATTAAAAAGTCATAACAGATATTTCCACATCATAAAACCAGCAAAGCTATAAAACTTTCTTTCGTTTTTGTCATCAGCTTAAATCTGTAGTTCAAAATCTCCTGGAAAAAAAATAATAAAAAAATAAATCAAAAAATGCCCATCTACAATCTACGTACTGCACATTTTTATGGTCGGGGTCTGTCGACTTTGCTTGAGATAACATTCCTCTATATACGTAGCCCTTATATCCCTTCTGTGTACCTATAAAATGTTCCTTCCCAAAATAATTATTAAACATTTCACTGAAGCTGTTTGTGTTGTTGTTTTCTGTAGTCGTCGTCGTGGACGTGGATGTGGCTCGTCGCTAGGCCATACGATACACCGCACGTGATTCGTCTCATGGCATCAAGATGGCTCTTTGAAATTGAGATGACGATGACGACGACGGTGATGATGACTGGCCCTATTCTGCCGGCGTTATTCAATGTGGTAGCAATCATGCAGCTTTTCTCGAAGCCTATCAACTGCCCTTACCAGGCTATGATTCATGTAAATCATATCAGTGTATATCTCCCCTGCAGCATATAGTTATCTCTCTTTCTTTCTGGCGAAAAATACGTTTTGTTTGTCTCGCTTTGCTGGAAGGTATACCTTATGTAAGGGTGCTGCTTGAATTCGAATTCAAAGCGAAGGCCGCATAGACAGTCTGATAAGCCTCAGGTGGTGCGGTGTTGATATTATTGCCTTAGCAACGAATTCTGTTGGTTTTCGCTTGAAGGGCTGTTGCACACCCCATCATTTGCCCAGGGAGAAAACTTGTTGTAAAATGCTCTCAGGATCGATAACTCGTCCCAAAGGACTTCTTTTTCGTTCATTTGCATAAAAGTTTCCTTTCTGAAGCAGACTTTTCTGGTTTCCATTCCTTTTTTTTTTCTTGCATAACCAATAATAGATTTGAATTATGCACTCTTCATTCAGTATAAGGATAAGGAGGGATGTTTCAATTAGAGTTAGGTACATGCGAAGGGTTGAGAACTGTGGAATGAAAAGTGCACGCACAACGAGAGGGAGCGACTAAGGATATGTGGTTGATTACAGAAGCAAAGGACCCTCATTACAGCTCTTTGGCTTAAATTAGAGCTCTCTAGTTATACAAGCTCGAGTATATGTAAGAAAGGGAATCAAAAACATAACGATAACGAAAAATATACCTACAAAGAAAAAGGACGAAAATAGAAAAGCTTTAGAGGATCCTTCTGCAGCATGATGATGGTGATGGATGATTCCGATACCGGATACAAATCAAAGGACTCGTTACAGTGATACTTCAAGTCATCTTTGAGTTTTTTTTTTTTTGTAAATTATTTGTATTGTTCTATTGAACCGGTTTTTTCCTCAATCTCATCCCCATAGGGTTCACGTTTTTATTTGAACAATTTTAAAAGGCAAATATTATTTTTTGATGTGTTACACAAAGGAAATTCTTTTCTTTTTTTTCAAGAGACCGAGAGAGAGAGGGAGAGTGGTAGATCGATTTAATGGTGAGTTGTTAGGTAGGAGGGTTTGAGTTTTATTTTATTTTTTTTAGTTAGATTGTAAGGGTATTTGTATTCAATCGGGTGGATAATGGAACGACAGATTGTGTATTTAATGACAAAAGAGGAAGTCCCAATATTCGATGTGGGTATTTTCGTTGTTTAAACAAAAGGTAGAAAAAGGACATTTTATTCTGCTTGATAAAAGCACAGAAGCTAAAATTTGTTCGTTTTTTTTGAAAAATTAAACGCTTGTATAAACAATGAGCACAAGCATCATGTGACTTTTCACATATTGTACATTTAAACTCTTGACATTTAAGGCAGAATGTTAAATTACAATTGTATGTAAATCATAGACGGGTATTTTTAAGCACTCTACAAAATGATTGAATAATTTGCAATTCAAGGTAAAAAAATGTGTTCTTTGTAAAAAGAAACATGTGTTAGGTGTGATTGATCGTCGCTTGTGAAATTTGTTTGCGTCACCATAATTAAATAGCTGTGTCAGCCATATATATACTTACTAAGGACGTTTCTATTTTATTTTCAATTTCGTTTCCAGAACTTAGAATAAGCATATTTCTTTTTTCTATTTTTGTTCTGTTTTTGAATTTCAAAACAAATAAGTTTCGAATCCTACAATTAATGTATACTTAGCATTTATAATTTTGATATAGCACCATATCCTTTTCATTGCCAATATTTGAAGCTCGATACCTTCACAAATAACATCTTAAAGGTATTAAATAGCATGGAAAATTATAAAAGGCTTATTTTTGCACGTGGACCGAAATGAAAATGTTACAACACAATATTTCGTGTGATTTTGTTTTTTTTTTTTTTTGACAGGAGGAAATCTTCAAAAGACACCTGGGAGTATTCGACACCAAGTAGTGTGGGACTCTTAACCACTAAACCACCTCTTCATCAGGACCAATCTTGAAGGATCGACTTCCGATTTTTCTTTCTTAACTTTGTACAATCACTTTGGGGGAAGTTTAAACTTTTAATACTTTCCCATGTTTTTTTTTAGACCATAAGCTCTTGAGGCTTGGTTCTTCTTAATCTCCGATAATGGTTTCTTATATTCAAGACGGCTCCATTTCAGAATTAGTATGACTTTGCAGTCTCTGGTTGTGCGATACAGCGTATTTTTAAACAACTTCTGTAACCATTTCTATTTGTAAGTCACGATGTAGATCGGTATTTCTTATGTATCAATGTGCATTAACTATTCCACGAAGGACTTTGTTTTGGAATTTTTGGATGATTTCGGTATTTGTTTTCTTTGTACAGCCCCATAATTCCATAGGTCCAAACAAGCTATAATACTTGATTATACAGCATTATTTTGTTTTGGATTGATAAATCAGAGTTGTTACCAAGTAACCAGTAAATTTTTCTATATTTTAAGTGTAGTTCTTCTCTTTTCTTTTTGAAGTGCTCTTTCCACTTTAGCTTTGCATCCAAAGTCATTCCAAGGTATATGGCCGTATAGGCCAGCTTGCTTATTAATGAATATTAAAATATTGTTTATGTCTTTATTTGTAAAGTTTATATGTGAAGATTTAGTTTCATTGAGTTTGATACGCCATTTTTCGGTCCAAGCTTTCACTGTGTCGACGGCATTTTGTAGTTTTACTGCTGCCTTAGAGACACATTTGTCGGGTACCAAAATTGCGGTATCATCTGCAAAAGTAGCCATTATGGTGTGATTACCAACTGGAATATCCCTTGCGTATAGTAATTACAGGGTAGGACCTAGGACACTTCCTTGTGGTACACCGGCTTCTATTTTCTTCAATTCCGAGTATTCTTGATCGTACCTTACTCTAAACAATCGGTCGGATATGTACGATTTTAATATTTCATAGTACTGACTTGGAAGATCCCTTTGCAGTTTGTACTCAAGACCCTTATGCCAAACCTTGTCAAAAGCTTGAGCAACATCTAAGACAATAGCTGAACATACTTGTCTTTCTTCTAATGCTTTTTCTATTACATCCGATATTCTATGAACTTGGGTATATCGTGGAATGTTTATTTCTTAAGCCAAACTGATGGTTTCTCTTCAGAACCAGTTTTTCAAAAACTTTTGCCATAATTGGTAAAAGCGATATTGGTCTGTAAACTGTCATTTCTGTTGGTGGTTTACCTTGCTTTGGTATGACAATTACTTCAGCAATTTTCCACTGGTGCGGGACATACCGGTACTTAAGGCATGCATTTATTTTATATTGGAGTTTTATGAAGGCTATCAATGGCATTTCCTTAATGACCTGAGTAATAATTTGATCGTAACCTGTTGATTTTTTATTTGGTAGTTGATGTAAACAAATAGTTTTTATTTCTTTAAGTCTTCCAATTGGTATTTCACTTTCATCTATCTTATCAAGAAACTGAATGTTATTTTCAACCGCGTTTGATGAGTATGGCTTAAAAACATTCGCAAGATGCTCAGCAAAAAGGTAAGCCTTTTCTTTCGGGTTACCGATCCATTTCTCATCATGAGATTTCAATGGCGAGTTTTGTAACTGCGGTGTTTTCAGGCGCTTGGCAGCTTTCCATAGCGAAAAATTGGTTGAAGCATCAGTCGTTAAATTCCTTAGGAATGTACTGAGTGAATTATTTTTGAATTTGTAAATTTGTTTTTTAAGATTGTTGATCGTGTGATTGCTTGTGTGGCACGTTGTCCAATTTTTGTAATGGCGTATTATTTAATTCTTAGGCTTTCCTTTCAGTTTTAAATATTTAGTGTAGAACTTTTTGAAATGTTTGTAAAAAGCTTTGTAAAAAAATTGTTTGATCAAATAGATATTTCTTTAAATGAATGCAAAGTCCTTTAATAGTGTCTAGATTTTTGGAATAGGTAAAGCATTCAATTTATATCGTCAAAACGGCTGATAACACGATACAGAAATTTCCTACGCAAACGACAGATTGTTGCATGACCGTGTAAATAGGTGTTTCACCCTACATCATCCAAATTCATGTCTTTAATTTCAATCAAAAAAAAAAATATTTTAAATTGTCTATGATGATTATATTTATTTGAAACGTTGTGCTCAGTCATCATTTCCGATGACAAATGGCCACGACTTTACAATTCGCACCAAACTGAAGCTCACTGGTGATGAATTGTCAGTTTCGTTTGTTTAAAAAAATATGGACTCTTTTCCGCGATATTGGATTTTGAAGAAAAAAAATCAATATTTTTTCGAAAATCCAAAAAAAAATATTTACATTTTGGAATATCAAATTTTGAAATCGGTTCATTAGTTCCTGTGAATTACGAGTATAAAAACAAAATTACGGTTCTATGAGCGGTACTATGTTTCGTTAGCATGTCTCCCTTTTTCGGCTCTGATACGGAAATAATTTTAACAACGGTATTAAAACAAAACGAATTTTCCGTAGACTATGCGAATTGTATTTCGTTGAATATCATTTTATAGTTTGTTGAAAAAAGTTAACATTTGATTATAATAAAAATATGAAATACTGGGAAAATATTATGTTAAGGGAAATGGTTTGTGTATTTGAATGCGCTTATCGAAAACGCACCATTTTTTGTCGGTAAGCTAGTTTCATCCCAAGACACAACTCATCCCGGAAATGAAAAATACTATAGACGAACAGGTACAAGAAATTGTTATTCATTTGTAGTTTACAGCCAGGCTCTTGTGCGTTTTGGATTTTAGTTATGAATTTAGACGACGATAGATGAAAATGCGCCTCATCAGGAGAGATGAGTTCTTGCCTAAAATATTTGTTTACTGGTCTTATTAGCTGTGAGATTTAAGACCTACAGTCTACACAGCGAAACGATACGAAATGGCCGTACGCATTCAATTACTGAACCAATTGAAGAATTCTTTTTAGACTACTGTGTGAAGTTTTGAGCTGTTGAGATCGATAGTGAGGTGGTGTTCATAAATTGATTCTGATGACATGATGACAGTCTCGGGTTCAGCGGCCCAATACTCGTCTGTGCAGAATTAACTAACGGTGTTGACTATATGTGTTGTCCACCGGAATGCCAGTCTTACGAACTTTTGAGTGAAAAAAACCCACATAATGAGCTACACAGAAATGAGTTTCCAACATTTCTATACGTTTTTCAAGGACCCTTTTTGTACTTCACAGACATAAGACTGACTTTTTTGTCAGGGATTTCGAGAGTTGAACAGGTTACTTACTTACTTAAGGTGGCAACTAACTTCTCCATCTAGCTCGGTCCGTAGATAGGTGTTTCCAGTTTCGCGCTCCAAGTTATTCGCTTGTGCGAATACTTTTTGGGCCGGAGAATTGCTTTCAATGCGCTCTTCGTGACCCAGTAATCTTAGTCGTTGGACTTTTACCATTCTGGCTAAGTCTACGCCCCTGTATGCAAACGGGACCGTAGATCACATGAAAAAATTTTCTCTAAAGCCGTTCCAAGGTGCTTTCATCCTCGTTTGTCATAGTCCTTGGTTCTGCAGCGTAAAGCAGGAAGGGGCTGATGAGCGTCTTACACAGCGACACGTTGGTCCCTCGAGAGAGGGCTTTGCTACTCAATTGCTTTCTTAGCCCAAAGAAACAGCGGTTAGCAAGAGTTATTCTTCGTTTCATCTTAGCGCTGGTATTGTTTTCTGCGTCCGTAGCGGAGCCTAGTAAGACGAAGTCCTTAACTACCTAAAAGTTACGTCTGCCTATGGTGACGTTTTGACCGAGACGTCAGTGTTGTAAGTCATTTCTTGACGACAGCATGTACTTTGTTTTGCCCTTATTGACTGACATCAGGCTGAGATCTTCCGATGATATCAATGTCATCAGCTTATGCTAGTAATTAGAAAGACTTTTGAAAGATAGTGCCTCTACTGTTTAAGTGGGAGCTCTGAGCATCACCTTGTCTAAAACCTTTTTTGACATCGAAAGGTTCTGTTAAGTTGTTACCAACCTTTATGGAGCAGCGTGAATTTTCCATGGTCATCCTGCACAAACGGAGGAGTTTGGCAGGGATACCAAAACTAGACATGGCTCTATACAGCTCGTCCCTGTAGATGCTGTCATATGCGGCCTTGAAATTGATGAAAAGATGATGGGTGTCGATTTAATGTTCTTCGGTTTTTTTCCAGGATCTGCCATAATGTGAATATTTGATCGACTGTGGACTTTTCTGGTTTAAAACCACACTGATAACGACATATCTGGTTGGTGACAATGGGCTTAAGACGTTAACATATTACGCCAGAGAAGATTTTGTAATCGATGTTAAGTAGACTGATTCCTCTTTAGTTGATGCAGTTGAGAGTGTCTCCTGCTCTTAGAAAGTTTAACAGGTTGTAGTGTCAAAATAACCTTTAACTTTAACCGACTTTCAAAAAATTTCCTAAAGTAATGTACACCTTATGACAAGAAAAAAAAACAATACCGTTCATTTGACGGTTAAAATTACGACTTAAAAAGCCTAAATTATAAAGTCCTTCCTCCAATAACATTTCAAACACAAAGCTCAATTAAATAGCAAGCAGTGTTTTTCTCATTAACATCAAAAACGTAAGTTTTTTAAACACACAAAATGTAAACTATAAAATCTACTTACAATCAAGTGGGCTTAATTAATTTATTTTTATTTATTACAACCTTTCGAGTGAATAAGGCAGATAGTAGTCATCGACCAAGAGCTATACCAATGCACCTAAGTCCCTAAGCCAATATTTGTTTATACCCTCTCCGCTCCCCAATAGGTAGCTTTCCAATATATGTACTTCAATTTCATTATCTGTATACACCAACAGTAGTCTACCTAAATAGTATATGAAGGTACTCAAAAGATAGAAATATCTCATCTGGTAGTCATACTTGTGGTACAGAGCAATGAGAGATAAACCACGAACCAGTGTAAAACCTTCTCGTCATCTCAAGACATTTTATCCCGATCATCGACATCACCACCAACGTACTATAGTCGGATGTGGGTATAGGTAAAATAGCAACCTTAATTTAAGATGCCAATAAATAAATTTGATATTCTAGGAATGAGACTTCATCATCATCATCGGCCCGGGCGTCATATCCGTTGTGGTTCGTCTGATGTATTTAAAGTTATAAGAAACGATCGAAGGCAGTCGCTTCAGTCTCAGTCTCTGTAGTTCGTTTGTCGTCCTCTCAATATGTCTTCTTCTTTGTCTCTGAATAGTATTTTTTTATTTTTTCATTCCTAAGTTGAATCTTTTCATTATTTATTCACAATATTGAGGCATCTGCTCCATCTGGTATTCCAAGCGGTCCTTCAATTGTATATTCATTAAAATTACAATTTCCAATTGGAAATTCTCATTTTCAATCCCTATAATCTCAAGACACACGAGTGTGCCTTTCAATTCAAGACATCGCCTTGCTTGCCTTATGGTTGTTATATATGATGTTGATGATGATGATGTCTGACGATGACGAGAGGCTACAAAGACGAAAACGAAGACGACGACGTTATTATTGCAAGTCTTTCCTCTTTCATTTGAATTTCGATTAATTCCATAGAATTTAGTTAAAATCAGCTTAAGTCAGGGGTAAGTTCTAAAAATAATATTGTAGCCACTCTCAGTGGGTGTCCTGTCGTCTCTACGAATATATATCTACACATTAACAGCTACAGCTATATGTACCTTTGTTTATGGTACACTATATAGTTTGTCGCTTATTTGTTCGACTTGAAAAAGCTTTATGATTATAATTACTGGTCATTATAAGAAAGTGGTTTTGGTTATTGATTTATTTCCATTTAGTATAAGTTGTGTTGGTTGATTTTTGTTTTCGGGTAAATATGCTCGTTCTATAGTTTAAGTGGGAAAGTATTTATAATGAAAGGCAATTAGGGTTTACCCTTTGTCGTGTTTATTAGTTGTAAATAACCCTTAAACATGCCAATTGAGTTGATTGGGACTACACTAAGGACTTATTAAGTGCGTCATAACCACAAAAAAGTTTGTATTTAGGGCAATCAATGTGCTTTAGAAGGTATATTTAGATGGTAGTTGACTTATATATTGAAAAGGATGTTTTCGTCCTTAAAATCGAATTAAATAGTTTAAGTTTTAAATTGAAACGTTTAACACTATAAGGTTAAATTTACCATTGTGATAAGTTGCCTTTCAATGAAAGCTTATGAGCTCTTGAAAGCATGTAACTTATTCAATTATAATTCAACAACAACTTAAAAGAATTAATTATAGGTTAGTAAGTTATACAGAAAGTAAAATAATATTTAGAGTTGATTGCTATAAATTTATATCGTCGTCAATAAATTGTTATTTAGTATTTAATCCTTAGATTTATTTATTCAACGTGGACATTTTGTTTATTGAACTTAAGAAACTATTTAGTTGTAATTTTTGTATGAAAAAACCTTATTACAAAAAAATGCAAATCTTCTTCTAATAAAAATGACCTTAAAATTATTTTAAAACATTCTTAGCACTTATAAATATATTTATCTAATGTTTTGTATTCTTTTCATTCTAGGTAAGTACACGTACCGTACATATTATTGAAAGCTGCTAAGTAAGTTACTACAAAATTACATGTTATTTTTGTTCTATTATACCATCCCACAAAAGGTTTGTAGTTAGATAAGCATGAAACTTAGTAGTTTGGGTCCCAATGCAACGCCCATATTCGAAAGACCAAATTTTTGCTTGACCAAAGATTACGGCGAAAAATACTGCAATGTTTCAAAAAGGCAGTAAGAATTTTTGGACATTTGTAAAACACATGAGGAATTCTTGCTCGGTTCCTACGCTTGTTGTCAATGACACTCCTTTAGTTAGCTCCATTGATAAAGCTTACTTGTTGTAAGGCAGTTCGCCGAAAATTCCACCTTAAATAGTGTCATAGCTCCCCCAGTTCTTGAACGAGTAAATGATTCTACGGGACCAATCTTTTTTTGAACTCGAGATGTGGCGAGAGTTCTTAAAGATCTCAACATTCATAAATCGGCTGGTCCCGATGGTATCCCCGCTATTATTCTGAAGAGGTGTTCTTCCACGCTAGCACGCTGCGTAAGCTTTTTCATTTATCTTATTCTTCTCGGCTCGTTCCTAGTTATTGGAATACTGCATTTGTTCAGCCAATCCCAGAGAAAGGCCAATCTTCTTTTCCCGCAAATTGTCGACCGATAGCACTAATGTCCCTTCTCTCTAAGACCATAGAAACGCTTATTAATTATAAGCGTACGAAATATCTTGAGGAACTGAAGCTTCTTAATGACCGGCAATACGGATTTCGTAGCAATAGGTAAACTGTGGTGACCTCATGGTTTATCTTACTGAATAGTGAAACAAATCTTAACATCGTTTTGAAGAAAGTAAGATTATTGCTCTTGATATTTCAAAATATTTGATAAAGTCTGGAATCTAGCCCTCTTATCGAAAATGCGTGCTTTTGGTATTAACGAATATTTTCTTCGTTGGATTAGAAATTTTCTTTCGAACAGTTCTATACAGTTGCTTTAGACAGATTGCTTCTTCTAATCTAATACTTTGTTTCGCTGCCGATAGCACTTTTAGGTTAACATATTCGTTTCCAAACTCACAACCCTCCTCTTTGGATGTGGAACTCCAACGACAAAATATGATAAGCTCATTAAATTCCGACCTTCAAAGTTTTGCCCAAAGGGGAATACAAATCCGAATGGAATTTAATACTTCGAAAACTCAATGCTGTCTTTTATGGATAAAGGGAGCTATACCCTCTTTGCTACTATCTATGAGAGGCACTTGCATCAACGAAGCTGAAATTCTCAACATCTTTGGAATGTGCATCAGCAACCACCTTTTATGGAGCGATCACATACGCGATGTTGCCAAAAATGCCGCAAAATGTTTTTTTTGAGAAAATGCAAGAAATTTTTCTCTCCGTCTGATATGGCTACAATCTAGAAAACCGATATACGTCCCGAACCTGCATATTACTCTCATCTCTGGGCTGGTACTCTAGCAACTTTTTTAAGCCTCTTGTACAGTTTTAAAAGAAGAGTCTTTAAAATTATTGGTGACATTAACATACGTCACTCGAACATCGTCGTAAAGTTTCTTGTCTCATACTTTCTTACCGTTATTTAAACGGACTAGTAAAATAGCCAATTTTATTCCTTCTCTTAAACCATTTAACTGATACCCGCGCTTCTAGGAATGCCATTCAGTTAACATTTGAGCCAAACTTTGGCCATACTATGGAGTATAGAGATTAACTTTTAAGCCGTACTACGCGAATGTTGAATGTCTTGCCACAATTGCGATTGAAATTTTAGAAAAATGTATATACTTTGAAACTTGACCTTATTGCATTTTACAAAAGTTAAATAAGGCCAATTTTCAGCACTTCGCCATGACTCTGACAATAAGGCCAAACTATTTTGAGAAATATGACCAACTTACTTCAAAGGTACTTTTTACTTTTCATGTTGACCCCCTGCAACACCCTTGCTTTGGCAAACTTTAGGATTTGGGAAAGGTGGGAGGTTGAGTGTGCGCAAAGTTTCTTTGCATCAATGACAAACAACACTGTTGAAATTGAAATAAGAAAATTTGGCCCAAGTGGCTTCATTAAACTTTACAAAAGTAAAACAAGACCAATTCTTGAAATTCGGCCTAATTTCACTTAGCTTTACTTCACGGCACCAATTGCCGTTGACAGTGATGGGCTCCAGCCCAAAAGTCCACACTAAAGAGTAACTTTCACTTCCATTTAGCTCACATACGAAACTGCGTATGTTCGTTTGATTTCACCTTCTTAGTCAGTTGGATTTTGAAACTGAAATTGAATGCCTCGGATTCTGCTGCACACTTTCACGAACAATGGCGATTTTCGACACATATTGGGTTTCTTTGAAGTACTGGTATTGGTTAATTCTTCAATGATCCAAAGGACTGGAATTTAGCTACTAAATGTTGAATAGACGACTTGGAAGGATGAGAGAATATTTTTAAGCGTCTTTAGTGACTGATTAAAAAAGATAATTTGACAGAAAGTAGAAGAAACAATAAAGCCTATTGGAAAACCCTTTATATATAGATTCCGTTCAATAATTGATGTATAGTCTTACAAAATAACCAGCCGCTTGGTTTTCCACAAGTCAATATGTAAATATAAACCACCAAAAAAGCAAATGTTTTTTTCTACATTTGGAAAGGTGCCAATATTCTCAAAATCATTGAAGGAATTTTCAATTCTTTTCAAGACAGCATAACTTTCAAAAACATAGCTCTAGGAAGTGACCCTCAGACATGTGTAACTGGGAAAATGAAACTAAGTTTTAGCAGCACTTTGACAAATGGTATTGACCTGATTTGTATATTCCAATAAATTTATTTTGTTGGTGTTCCTCAGGGAAGCCACTTAGCTACTTTTCTTTTTTTAAATAAAGACATTGTTACAAAATAGTTTCATATCAATTCTTTGTTGCCCCTAATGTTATCTAGAAATATGTAATTGAAATCCAAAACACTATTGACTCGTTTCAAAGAGTGCACATGAATAAACTTAATTTTATTCGATATGTTTGCATCTATGAATTCTTCAATCTCAGTGAGTTGTTAACTATACCAGTTATGGTTAACAACATATTTTCTCTAAGCTCAAATTACTTCCAAGCATGGCTTCCAACAAGTTTACAACCTACTTTTAAGATAATAATCTATTTTTAACATCAAACTTGCCCCACACAACATTCTGTCCTGATATATATAAACTTATCTAAGTATGTACACCTATAGTTTTACCAGGTTTATAAGCTCATCAAATTGCAGTCAGTCGGTGATGCCACAAATATTTGCAAGATCATCAAGTTACCATTATATTTTCAAAGTGTAGCTATGTATGAAACGAAGACTTTCAAATACTCTGATAAATGTGCATCAAAACAATTTGCTCAAATGAACTTCAAAGTAAAAGTCAGTCACGCACGGCAACGGCAACGGAAGAAGGGAAGTAACTTGGTTAGTATACAACGTCCTCAGTACCAAAAAACTATTTCTGTCTTCTAACTATCCGTCCGACAAGTGTCGGCTTTCATAAACACACACAAACACCCAAACACAAATACATACAAAGTTTAACATTATAAAAAAAGATTGCATTGGAATTCCGCGCCACAAAGTCTTTCGAGATTTCTCTGGTGCGCGCTTTGTCTGCATTTTTATATTGATATAATGTGGTACAACAAAGCTGTTTATCCCGCTTTTCCAAAGCAAACCAAACGACCAGCCAGCATCTTCCCGTCGTCGTCGTTGTCGTCTTCGTCATATAAAGCAATCACAATGCCACACAACGTAGTACAACAATGCTTCTGGCTGAAAAGAAATAACACCACCAAGACCACTCGTACCAAATAACTCGTACTCCTATCCACAAACATAATAACCACAACGAGTCAAGAGCCTTAGCTATTGTAACTTGTGTCCCTTCTCTCGGATGGCTATAAGTTGCTTTTACAGAACCGTATCAAATGAGGGGGCTATAATTTTATAAACTTCTTTAGTACTCTCCTCTCGTAAATTTCAAATTTCCCTCAGGATTTTCGGAGGTTCTTTGGATGGAGACTGCGAGCAAAATTATAAGACAGTAAGAAATTGGAAGAAATCACCAATATTTCGAATTCTGAATTTCTTCAAAACTCTGATTGTCTTAAATTTTAAAAATAGTTAAAACTTAAATTCAAGAAAAAGTTCAAGGTCTTTTAAAAATGTTAGATACCTATCCTACATTTTTAACATTTATTGGCCTTTTAAATTGATTGCTAGTTGAGAATATATATATATATATATATAAAGTCCTGAAAAATTCAAAAGTGTTATTAATGTAAACCTATAGGAATCTTTTCTAAACCTACGTCAATAAAAGGAACTTTTGAACTTCTCATAAAATATTCAACTCCGTGCCTTCATTTCGGTTCCATCTTAGCTATCTTTACCTCGTTTCTTTTTTTTAGATTGAATTTCACACATTCGGTGTATGTACCTCGTGCTCGTACCTCCTCGAGGTAGTAAAAATGTTCGAGGAAGAGACCATAACCTCCAATATTCCACACTCTCAGGTGACATTCTGAATACTAATAAATAGTTTATCCAAGCCACAACAAGATGGTTTAGAGGGTATACGTACTATACGTAGTATGCCTTCCTGTGTAATGCACAGCCATCTTGAAGAGGAATCACGTAATTTGACGACGACAAAAACGTAGAAGTCGACAATGTCGTTAGAATCCCTTAAGGGAATCCCACAATGGACAAAGGAGAATGAATACAGTTACAACGATATTAAACATAGTTACAATGACCACAGCTCGCTATCGCTACTTCGAGTACGACTAAGATTACGTCCGTGTCGTTGCCGCTAGAATCCTAACCAGGGGTACTATATACCCATCACTTTATATCAACAAAATACCAAGACGATATTTTTATTTACGATTGTATATTTCGCGGCTTTGATGTCGACGTTGGCATTGGTTGGTTGTTGGTTGGTGCGGTAATAACTAACTGAGTTTGTATATCCCGGATGTACACTGAATGCATGAGATAACTTTGGCCAAAAGCAAATTTATCCTCCTACTTCATTCATTCATCCATCGCTATTCATAGGCAAAAAGGAAGGAGCACGAAACACAAAACACGAAACACAATTTTATTGCTGTGTGTTTTGCTGCTGTTTAGTGAATGTGAATGGTGAATGATGTAGATACTCATATTGATGCCATTGTCGTCGAATATTGTGGCTGATGATGGGTTTCATCTGAAGGATATGATCAAGTAGAATTGTAGATATATATATGTGTCAGGATTCAACTTTGAGTTGAATTGGAAATTGGGTTTTATGGCAGGACATAAAACAACGTAATATTCAATGGAATCGGAAGAAGAAGCAACCATTTAGGCTTCATTAGGCGACCAAAATTGAGTACCCTTGAGTATAAGAGGGTCTCAATTGGCTTATAATATGAGTTGTTGTTTTTCTTTTTTTTATTCGTTTATAGCATTTGGAAAAACGAATTTGTTAAGGTGTCATTATTGTGTTTTCTTCCCCCACTCTCTCTGTCTATCTAAAATCTACTTACGTTTAATATGATGATCTTGATGAATTAGTATACCAAAAGAAGGTACTCAATGTCTTCGTCAGCATTTTTCTTTATCTTCTTTCCACACAAAAGAGTGTACTTCAGATTACAATCATTCACTGTCAATTTGAAGGACTTTTTTCCTTTTTTAGATATTTATATGTAAGTGCTTGAACGGACAGGACAGCTTCTTGAGGTTATAAAAGGACAAAGGTAACAAAGGAAAATTATAGATACTTGAATAATACTGTTTCTGAATAATGTGTAAGTTGTAACTTTTTTGACTTCAATGCTATTACGATATTCAAGTATGGAAATGGTTTGCTATGTGAACCCTCTTCTGTTTTGCAGCGCTGATTTTGTATGGGTATTTCGATCTTAAGTAACATAGGCCCACTTTATCTGTATATGTGAAACTTATCTAAAGTTTTTGTTATGCAACGATTTCACTAAAAAGAGTAAGGGTTATGTTTTGTTGTTTAGTTACATAATTTAAGAAATTTTTGAGTCCATCAAAACCAACTTTTCATAGGAATTGATTTGAAAAGAAAGTGTTTGTTTTTTGATAAATGTTCTCTCCTTAAATATTGAAGCAATTGAACATTAAAAATTTCAGAAACATTTCTGAAAAACCATAACATGGGAAAAGTACGAGCGTGACTGGTAAACGTGCGTTCATAACTGGTATTTTTATGAAGGCCTTTGGTTTTTTAACAGTTGTCACATGATTCAAGCTCAGTTTGGTTGACCATTGCTTGCAAATCGTTCAAATTTATTACCAAAATAATGATTGAGGACGTGCAATGCAATGAAAAAACCATAATTAATTGAAAGAAACCTCTAGTGAGGCTAAATTCATAACCATGAGATTAAATTCCTCCTTTACAATAGTAATCAATTTAAAAAAATGGTGAACATTTTGGTTAACCCTAGATATCTCACGAATCAATAACTCTATTGACTTGAATGAAATTGTATGTAATAATTGTAACGCGATACCAAAAAATTTGTTTTTGGGTCTCAATTAACATGCGCCTCCAGCCAGCTCGGTCTCTAGCTAGCTGTCTCCAGTTTCGCATGCCAAGTTGGTTGAGGTCCTCTCCCACCTGGATGCGCGGACTCGAGTCGCGGTCTTCCTCATTAATGGTGATACTAATGCACCTTATTTGCTTATTCTTGTGTACATTTGAATTACCAAGGCGGAACTCATCACCAGCGTACATTTGGTTCCATACATATTGACTTCCATAGAACTTACTTACTTAAGGTGGCGCTACAGTCGGGGCGGACCTGGGCCTCAACCAACATGCGTCTTCAGCCAGCTCTGTCCCTAGCTAGCTGTCTCCGGTTTCGCACGCCCAGTTGGTTAAGGTCCTCTACCACCTGGGTGCGCCACCTGAGTCGCGGTCTTCCTCCACTGCGCCGACGTTCGTCGGGATTGGATTCGAAGACCTTCCGGGCTGGAGCGTTGATGTCCATCCGCTCTGCATGACCTAGCCATCTAAGCCGTTGGACTTTAATTCTGCTAACTAGGTCAGTGTCGCTGTACAGCTATATCTTCTACTCCATTCTCCATCTATGCGTACGGGACCAAAAACTACCTGAAGAATTTTTCTCTCGAAGCATCCTAAGACGCTCTCATCTTTCTTTGACAGGGTCCAGGCCTCAGCGCCATAAATGTGAACCGTTATGATGAGTGTCTTATAGAATATGATTTGAGATGCTCTATAGAGGGCATTATTTTGAATTGCAAGAATTCTTCTTCGTTTGATTTCAGCGCTAATGTCGTTGTCTGTGTTAATAGCGGTGCCTAGGTAGAAAAAGTTCTTAACTACCTCAAAGTTATAGCTGTCCATGGTGACGTTTTGTCCAAGACGGCGTTTTTCAATGTCCTTTTTTGATGACAGCATATACTTGATCTTGCCCTCATTTACCACTAAACCCATTTTCTTCGCTTCCGTTGCAATGCTCAAAAACGTTCCACTGACATCAAGCTTTGACCTTCCAATGATGTCAATATCATCTGCGAATCCAAATAATTTGATGGACCTTTGGAAGACTGTTCCTCTAGTGTTGACGGTTGAGCTTTGGACAGTTCTTTTCAGAAATATATTGACAAAGTCGCATTACCTTTTTTGACATCAAATGCATCGGTGAGATCTTTTCCGACCTTGATAGAGCAGCGTGTAGTCTCCATCGTCATTCTGCACAGACGGATAAGTTTCACAGGAATGCCAAAACTAGACATTGCTCTGCAGAGCTCTTCCCTATTAATGCTGTCGTATGCGGCTTTAAAATCGATTAAGAGATGGTGGGTATCGATTTGAAGATCCTGGGTTTTTTCCAAGATCTGCCGTAGTGTGAATATTTGGTTTATAGTGGACTTTGCTGTTCTTAAGCAACACTGATAAGGACCTATCAGGTTGTTGACGAACGGCTTCAGACGTTCACATAATACGGCAGAGAGGGCCTTATACGCAATGTTAAGGAGACTGATGCCTCTGTATATGGCGAAATTTAGAGGATCTCCTTTCTTATGTATCGGGCAAACTATGCTGAGATTCCACTCATCGGGCATGCTTTTTTCCGACCATATTTTGCAGATGAGTTGGTGCATGCTCCGTACCAAGTCATCGCCTGCTGCTTTGAATAGCTCGGCAGCGATGCCGGCAGATCCCGGCAGCTTTGTTTGACTTAAGTTTAGATATAGCTATCTGCACTTCGTCAAGGTCGGGTAAGCGGAATTGTTGATCTGCGTCGCCGAGGTTGAGTGGTTCTATCTCCCTTACAGCGGAATTCGGTTCGTCATCGCCGTTATATAATTTGGAGAACTATTCTTTCCATATTCTCAGCATCGACTGCGTTCTACTACGATGTTCCCCTGATCGTCTTTACGGGCTTCGGTTCGTGGCTGGTACCCTTGGGAGGTTTTTTTTGTTCAATCCTATTGGATATTAATGCATTCTTGTGGATTTTTGAGCGCAGAAAAGATTTTTAAGAAAAGTCTCAATCTACGAAATAAAAAAAGGTGATACTAAAAGTTAAACGAGAAAATTGTATAAGCACTCAATAGAAAATGTAGTCGTTAACAATTCTCAAATTTATTTTAAGATCGTATTTTTCAGTAGGGACTTGATTGCTTTAAATCTTATTTGTTTAAAGCTATGAGCAACGTCCGCAAATTATAAAAATGTTCACTGAGATTCGGAGCTGGAAATCGCATCTTGGAGAATGTTTTTTATTTAAGCGATGAAGCTCATTTTCGGCTCAATTGATAATAAGCTACATATGAGTAATTTGTCCAAATTCACATTTGTTTCATAAATCACTGAATCGCGAAACTTCTCCACCAATAATTGGGCTATTTTCTTTCCTCGACGGTTACGATGATCGTCACTTTACTGTGAATGGCCAGCAGAGTAAACGCGTTCTGAGTACTGGTTTTTGTGGGTGTCAATCGTAAGATATGAACAAGTAGATTATATCTTAACGGAATTCGGCAAAGCCTTTCTAAAATTGTGTTTTAAAACATTACTTTAAAAACTAGCACAGCAAAGTTTTAACGACTATTTTATAAACTGGATCTTCTCATATTTGGAAAATAGACGTTATAGTGCAAAATTTCGTAATGAATGTTTAAGTTCATTATTTGTGAATTATGGTGTCCCCCAGGGAATCTATTTTGGTCCTATACTTTTTGTTTTATTTATAAATGACTTGGTTTCAATCATACAAAATTTTGTCTGTCTGTCCTAATAAATGCTGATGGTATTCAAATTTTCAACAAAAAAAAATCAACTCTACATCTGACTGTCTTCTCTTGCAAGAAGACTTAATATTTTTCAGAGAAAGCTGCAATAATAATTGTCTTCTTTTAAATGTTGACAAATGTAAAGCCATGAGTTTTACACGCAAAATAGTTCCATTCGTTTTTAATAACATGTTTTTTGTCCTCTAAGTGGAGTATATGTATTTTCTGACTTGCGTGTGGTCTAAGATTCTAAACTAACATTTGATGAACCTATTAACTCCATAGTTAATAAAGCAAGTAGAGTTCTGGGGTTTATTAAGAGATTTGGTAGTAATTCCGTAATCAATATGTTTAAAAATTTCTTTTTTTTAATATTTTTTTTTTTATAATAAACACACGCTCACGGGCCTTATTATGCAGAGGCACAGTGTGAGCACTAGGGAGAGGAGAGAGGGTTTTAAAGGAGATGTCGGTGCACATTGGTTTTGAATTCCTGAATATTGCAATGATTAGGAAAGACAGTGTGGTAAGGTATTCCACATTCGCGTAGTACGACTAAAGAACGAATCTCTGTATTTGACAGTACGGCCGAAATTGGGCTCGAGGGTATACTGATGAGCATTCGTAGAAGCGCGAGTATTACGGTTTAACTGTTTAAGGGGAGGAATGCAACTGGCTATTTCATTAGAGCATAAGCCGTTAAAATAACGGTAAAAAAGGGTCAGACAAGAGACCTTACGGCGATGTTCAAGCGAAGTAAAGGAACTTATGATGATATTATCATCTATCAATTTAAATGCTCTACGTTCAATACTATCCAAGAAGCTTAAGTAAGTTGCAGGAGCGCCAGCCCAGAGATGGGAGTTATACTCTAGCTTTGGTCGTATGTAAGTCTTGTAGATAACAGCCAGATCAGAATGGGTGAAATATTTCTTGCATCGCCTAAGGAAACCCAAACACCTTGCGGCATTTTTGGCTACATCGCGTATGTGCTCATTCCACAAGAGGTGGTTGGTGACACACATACCGAGAATATCGAGTTGTTCAGTCTCAGTGATGCAAGTGCCATCCATGGATGATGACAATGAGGGTATATCTCGCTTTAACGATACAAGACAGCATTGCGTTTTCAAAGCATTAAATTCCACGCGGTTTTTTAATCCCCATTGAACAATGCTGTTTAGGTCGGAATTTAATGAGCTTATCATATTTTGTCGTTGCAGTTCCACATCCGAAGAAGATGGATGTGAATCTGAAAACGAATATGAAAAGCTAAGAGTACTATCGTCAGCGAAACAATCTATTGGATTAGATGTTGCAGACCGAAGATCATTAATAAAAATGAGAAAGAGTGTTGGAGATAAAACAGAGCCCTGGGGCACACCAGCATTTATTTTATGGTTTTCAGACTTGAATTCATCCAATACTACTTGTATTGAACGATTCGAAAGGTATTTACTAATCCAATGAAGAAGGGATCCATGTTTTGTTTCATTTGTGAGACCAGCCCTGGAATATGCCTTTACGTTATGGTCACCTTACTACGCCGTACACGTCACAAGACTCGACCACAATGAGAAAAGATTTTTGCGTTTTTGTCTACGATCCCTTCCGTGGTTTCATGATATTCAAATATTACCGCCTTATTCACAAAGACTTTCTCTCATGAATCTTCCTTCTTTGACAAATCATAGGAAGTACTTGCAATTTTGTTTTAATGTGAAAATAGTAAATGGACAAATTTCATCACCATCAGTTCTTGGTAGTTTTAGTCGTTCATAGACAAGATTGCAAAAATTATCGAATACTAATTTTAGTAGATTACATGGTGTACATAGCTTCTTAAATCAATTATTTGAAATCTATAATAAATTCCACTCTTGTTTTAACTCATCAAATTATAATAATAAAGTAATGATATGGACTTAGACGATATGTGGTATAAGCTAAATGGTACTTGAAGCCAGCACACCTTACAACCAATTTGAAGACCAAATTTGATGATCTTAAGAACTAGGCCAGTCTTATTGGCTGCCTCATTCTTGCCGTTTGAGAAAAGAGCTCTTGGGTCTAAATTAAAGCATCGATTTTATCAATTGTGTGGCCGAGTCAAAGAAAATTGAGAGCGACAAACAAACCGCTGCAAACGTGCCCGCGTTTGACATATTTCAAGTTCCATTATGTTTTGATTTTTTGTTTTGTTTTAATTTAGTTGTTGAAATATCTCAAATGGTTTGCGTTTTATTTAAAACAAAAATTGTCAAGTGCTTATTGGAAAACCCTTCAGTATCAAAAACACAGATTCATCGTTATTAATTCTAAAGTTTATTAATATATATTTAATTTTTGTTTCTCATAAAATTATTATGTTAATAATATTTCCAAAGATTACTAAAATATATTTGATAAAAAACTAAATTTTGTGTTGTTACCTTTTTGAAAAAGGTAATTCTGCATATCTGATGATCAGAGTTCCTAGTTATGCCATAATGATATTTAGAATGTTGTCAAATATTAAAAAAAATTGACTTTGGTCAATTTTGTTGTCCCATTCAATATTTTCTATAATAAGAAAATAAATTACTGAATTAAAAGTTGATTTCATTAAACGTTATACCGGTAGCAGCTCACACTATGCTTATATTAAAAATCCTTAAAGCTTATCATAAGACTGAATTATACATTTAATTTTACTCTTTTCGTTAAAAATCATATTTGACTATTTTAAAATTTCTGTGAAACAATAAATAATCGTTATCATAATATAATTCACTAGAGTAATCTACCAAATTAAATACAAAATATCTTCACTGCACATACATTTAGAAAGGAATATCTTCACTATTGTTTATTATTCATAGAATGCCTGTTATAGTATTCATAATTCCCATAATCTGTTCTATACTAATATATTTATAGTATTAGTAATGTTGCGGAAATATATGTAAATGACTAATGCATAACTATAAGAGTAATCCAAAACAATATCCTTCAGGATATCTTCAAAACTTCAATGCACAAAATCATGTTTAAATTCATAAAGGAGTTGTCTGATGTTTCGTTGTTGAAGTCCTTCTGCCCAAAGGATGCAATTAGTTCTGATATGTAGACAAGTTATGTATCAAACGGAAATATTATATGGTAGACCAATCTATACTATAAAACACACATAGATATTTAAAGAATTTCAAAACCAAAGATTTCTTGAATTTATAGAGTCCTGCCAAATACCAAAAAATCTAAGAACGTTAGTACAGTATTTTCAATTATGGTTAAAAACTAAGTTATTTTGACAAATTGATATTGGAAAAGCAAAATATTTCATTTCCTGTACACATATAACAACTTCAAGTATAAATGTTTCTTACCATACACTTGTTTTGTATGTGTTCGTCCTTTGAAACTAAATTGACGATTATAATGATGATTATACGTACATAATGGTCTAACCGTACCCGTGTCGTATAAACGATGTCTGAACATGAAAACTTTTCCTATAGGGATAATTGGTTTTTCCCATGGCCATTAAACTGCGTAAGCTTGTACACATATCCATACTTATACATCGGTATAATGCATGTACGTGATAATTTTCCAATGTGTCCTTAAACAGTAATTTTCGTGCACTTGTGTGCACTCTTAAGGCAAAAACATGCCAAGCTTTTATATACCTGAATATGCATATAGACCAGTGAACTTCCTTCGTCGTCCTCTTTATATGTGTTTTATTTTGAACTTGTGTTTTATTTTTCTACCATTTTTGTTTTGTATAAGTCATGCTGATGAAACAAAATGCTTAAACCTAAGAATAGCTTTAGGTACAAGAAAAAAAAACCGTTGTATATATGGGTCCTTAAAGAAGTGGTATATAGGTAGACGTGGAAAACATTTATGTGCTTTTTGTCCTTTTAGAGGCTAAAAAGGAAAATTGAATGTCCTTTTTTTTGGTTGTAGGTATATGCTTTTTCTTTTTCTTGTGATGTCTGCCTGCATAGTTATGGCTCGATGGTAACACATACTTCTAAGGATGGCACTATAACAATCACTTAGGAAGACTTTTTTTGGGGTAGAAAAAAAAGGGTTGGTCGGACAAAAAACACTTCGGGGTTATTATATATTTTTTGTCAGGTCAGGTATACAACAACTACATAATATGCTTGGCTGAATGTTGATGTTAGGATGGTGATTGTGGCATTTTTTTAAAAGACTATTTCAACAGATAACCGTTCGTGACCGAAATACTCCTCAAGGCAATGCATATTAAAAAAATAACGATTTTACTTTTAAGCCAGAAAATCTTGTTTATTGTACGAAAATATGTTGTTTTTTTTTCTCTTCTCAGAAGAATATTGCAAAAGACAAGTTCTTAATGATTTGTTTTCTTATATAAACAAATAAAAACAAATATAAAGTATAAATTTTCCGAGGTAGGATTATTTCTTGGGAAGGATGAACATATCGCCATTAGATATATATAAGTTTGGCATAGGTATGTTGTTTCAAAATAAACATTATTACAACACCAAGGGCCATACCTTGACTTGTAATTAACCTCATTAACTTGACACTTGCCCTTAATGTGTTAATACATATCCACTAAATTATACAAAAGATAAGTTTTATGTTCAAAAAGCTCCCATGATCCCTAATCGTGCACGTGTATAATATAGGCAAGGCATATAAGTAGGTAGGTAGGTTAAGTTATAGGTACCTACTTACTCCAATTGACATAACATACCATATCTATACCCATTTGATATAGCAAATCTTTTTTTTTTTGAATTTATATCCCTGAGCTAATTTAAGTCGAAAGTGCTATTTACTTACGAAAACCAATCTCATAACTAAACAAAAATTTCCACTTGTCTAACATCCGATTACCGAATCCCAACTTCTTAAGAAAAAAATGAAAAGAAAACAAACATTTTTCCATCTCCACAAAAAAAGAAAAAGAAGAAATCCAATAAAAATCTTTGAGCCTAAAACGTGACAGTAATTTTATTTTAGCCTCTCTTATTGAGCCAAACCATGTCATTTCTGGTCCAAAGGATACACACGCAGATGCCATATGAGTATACGAGTATACTATCAGCAATTATTTCCTTTTAGCCGTCACGAGACTACTTCGAATAAATATTTCAAGTTTCGTGATGTGCAGAAGGACGGACGGACAAAACCTACAAACGTACAAATTTTTTCTGGCCAATTTGTGTGAGAGGCATAAGTAGGGATATTTTTATAATACAACTATATTTTCTTTACTTTTGGTCTTCTGATCTCATTATATTAGCTTAGTCAGTTATTTTCTTTGTTGTTGTTGGTGGTGGTGGTTGTATACAACACAAAAAAAAATAAACTTCAAGTTCAGCAAATAGAAATGTAGAAATGAGAATGAAAAACAGAACCTAGTTATAACTAAAATAAACTTGCCCTCATTATACGCTAGAGAAGATGGGAGAATTTTGTGTGAATGTGTGGGTACATATATATCCTTAAAGATAAAAAACTCCTACGCACGATTCATAGAAAAAGATGGAGTCGTTTCCTGATGGAAATGCTTTTACCGCGTACGATACGAGTCGTGTATACATTAGAGTGAGTATAATATAGACCACCTACTTTTTTACGTCAAAAATTGTGAGGTTAACTTCCTGTTTTCCTTATTTTTCATCATCTTTTGTACTCGTAGAGCAAATGACAGGTTTTTCTACTTTAATTATATAAAGATGTCTATTAATTGTGTATGTAGTCACCATAAATAGGAATAAGTTTAGAAGGAAAAAGCAAAAATTGGCAAGAATAGTTTGACAAATTTTATTAACTTTTTTGAAGAAAGATTTGTGATTCAATCTAGCAAATTAGTGCCAGCAAAATTAGAAAAGCGTGACACAAATTTAGTCCAGAACCCTCCGGTGGGCCGAACACCTAGATCGCATAACCGCGATTTCGTAACAAATTTCCGTGAATAATTTCTTAATAGCCCTGAAGAAGTTGATGACGCATATTTTCATAATCTTAATTTTTTTTGCATACAAGCTGTAGTCACATCCCTGTGCTACAGAGTACGGCCCTTGATCTTTTATCTGAGTTGAATGATGACTGCTCAACCGGTCTAGATGGTATTCCTCCGATAGTACTAAAAAAGTGTAGTAATGCTTTAGTTGAACCCCTATCGTTCTTGTTCAAACTTTCTCTTAAAACAGGCAAATGGAAGAAGTCATTTCTAACACCAATTTTCAAAAAAGGTAACAAGGCGGATATAACAAACATATGTTCAAACGCTTTAGAAAAAGAGTATGAAGTTGACTGTGTATACACTGTCTTTTCTAAAGCTTTTGACCATCTTATTTTATTTAAACTTAAGGGTCTTGGTTTTCCACCATTTACGCTCAAAAATAAAAAAAAAACTGGTACCGGTAATCTGATTTCCCGCTAAATTTATCCATAAAAAGTGGTTTTTAGATTCCTGCCGGACGTTTTTATAATTTACCATATTTTTCTGGAAAATTTTACCAGGAGATTTTTCGAAGAATTCCTACTAAATACACCAGATTCTGGTAAAATATACCAGGGATATTTTTTTCCTGTTTGAAATCTACCAGAATTCTGTTAGAATATACAAGAAACATGTTTTTTCCTGGTAAAAATGTACCAGAATTCTGGTAGAATACAGAAATATTTTTTTCCTGGTAAAAATGTACAAAAATGTTGGTAAAATATAGCAGGAATATTTTATTCCTTTTAAAAATCTACCAGAATTCTGGTAGAATATACAAGGAACATTTTTTTCTTGTTAAAAATGTACCCGAATTCTGGTAGAATATACCGGGAATTTTTGTTTACTCTTAGAACATGAAGCTCTTCCCGCCAAATTATGGTAAGCGCCTTATGAAATTATGAATTATACATTTAATTGTATTCTTCTTAACATAAAAAACGCATACGATATAGCATATAGGTAACATTCTTAAAGCAAACATGCACATAAACATCGTCTCTAGTATGTCCAAGAAAAAAAGGAATAAATATTTTTCTCTAAACTAAATTATCGGAAACGCCATATAATTTACGATTATTTGGAGGGAAGGGCTTTATTTACCAGAAAAAAAGATAATTTTTAAACTCCCATTATTTCTAGAATATGTACCAGAAGACTGGTTTCATCTACCAAAAAAAAAATAATCCAGAAAATTAATTTTCTGGTTCTATTAACCTTCACTTTACCAGAAAAAATACTGTCTACCAGGACCCCGCTAACATTTACCAGAACATTTTTTCTCGAAAAATTGACCAGGAAACCAAATTTCTGGTAAATAAAACCAGATTTATTTTTACCAGTAAATCTGGAGTATTTTACCACATATTTTTTCCTGTTTTTTTTCTCTACCAGGAAATAGGGTTAAAAAAATTCTCCTAATAGTTTTTAAATTCTATCAGATTTCTGGATTTTTTAATTTTATCATGAAATCTGGAGTTATTTACCACGAAATCTGGGCTATTAAACCAGATTTTGCTTACCATGACATGAAAAATTTTGAGATAATAAAGTACAGCCAAGATCGTATCCTTTTACAAGCCGCATTGATAGTTTCGCGTCTCCACATTCAAAGATTTAGGTGTCTATTTCTGTTTCAACTTAAAATTTACACATAACATTTATTTTATTGGTAATAAAGCAAGTTCTATGCTTGGTTTTATAAAACGCTGGGCAAAGGAGTTCAATGATCGCTATGTTTCTCTTTATTTTGTACAATTGCCATAATCGTCCTCATTTTGAATATGCTTCGCAGATAATTTCAACTAACACATGCAGTTATGATGAGCATCTGATCGTAGTCTTGCTATAAGCTGACTACTTTCTGAAAAGTTTTTCTTAAAAGTTTTTTCCAGCTCGGACAATTTTTCGTAGTTCCTTTTATGATAGGCGATAGCGTGGCACACAATACTTACGTTAGAAAACTGGTTTAGACCAGGATGCTTGAATCCTGAGGGTACGCCCCTAGAAGTTGTGGGCTCGCGATCTGAAAAAAAAAATGGAAGGCATGGATCGGATCTCGGTTGTAAAGCCAATGATTATGATGATGATGTGCATAGTTTTCTACTTTTTAATCCTGTAGCCCTCTTCTAACTACTCGCAGTGTTTTTTAAACTGTTTCCCCTTTGTCAAAAAGGTGTTCAATTTACAATTAAAGCGGCAGGAAAAAGGACAAATGTTATAATATATGTACGATATCCTATCTGAAAAGTTTTTCTTAAAAGTTTTTTCCAGCTCGGACAATTTTTCGTAGTTCCTTTTATGATAGGCGATAGCGTGGCACACAATACTTACGTTAGAAAACTGGTTTAGACCAGGATGCTTGAATCCTGAGGGTACGCCCCTAGAAGTTGTGGGCTCGCGATCTGAAAAAAAAATGGAAGGCATGGATCGGATCTCGGTTGTAAAGCCAATGATTATGATGATGATGTGCATAGTTTTCTACTTTTTAATCCTGTAGCCCTCTTCTAACTACTCGCAGTGTTTTTTAAACTGTTCCCCCTTTGTCAAAAAGGTGTTCAATTTACAATTAAAGCGGCAGGAAAAAGGACAAATGTTATAATATATGTACGATATCCTATCGGTTTAAGGAACAGCGAAGTAAAAGTTAATATTCTATACAGAGGTCTCTTATAGCGATGAAAAAGAACTAAGATTTCCCTAAACTCGATGTAAGAATATGTCAAGGCTGATATTCGATCGTTCTTATACATTCGTCCCTATATATTAAATAAAAGTCCTGGACTCTCATCACGTAAGGTTCTCTATATCGTTTTCGATATCGTCATTCATTGCTGTTCTTCACGCAAAGATAGAAAACAACTATCGTCTAACCGATATCGACGTTTGAACTTCTGCTTCAAGTAAATCCAATAACTACACTATACCAATTCTGCTATCGTTGTTGTGTATCTTAAATTTTATTGTTCAAAAAAATATTAGTAAAAAAGAACAAATGTTTCGCCGCAATATTTTATTTTAACAAAATTTCGAGGACAATGAATAACATAATAATAAAATTATTAAAAAAAAGAAGAGAATTAAGAGATGCAACAGATTCTCTATTTCTTCCAACAAAGACAATATCATCTATGAATTATAAAATGTATGTTTTTTTCTTAAAAACTTTTTTAACTTATTCAACAGTTTCGACTTTCAAAAGAAGCTTTTTTGAAAGTTTTAGATATCATAAATTTAAAAGACAGATGTAGATCAACGTGCTGAGATTTGGAGAAACTTTAGAGTAACCAGGTGGAGGTGGATACCAGTGGCTAACTTGAAACAATTTTGGAATTCCATTTGCCCGAAAAACTTTTTCAAAAATCCTCCACGAAGTGACTAAAATTAAAAATATTTTTGTGTCTGCACTTTCTTTTGGCCCTTTATTTTGAATCAGTCCAAATCTTTCAAATTGATTTTGTATTTCTTAAGTTATGCATAAGTTTACGCTTTATAATACGACTTATTTTTCTTCTCGCTTTTATGGTCTTTGTTGGAAGTCCCTCGGCGTTTAGTTTCGCAACTTAATCTGACCAAGTTTGGTTTAGCTCCTGGTTTAATTGTGATTTATATCCTCTTGCTTATTTTCGATGTATTGTATGTTTTACTTACGTTTTTGGCAGAACCAAAGAAGGAAAAATATCAAAAACACGGTTTATAATGACGTCAGAAATAAAAATACTCATAATAACAGTAGTTTGAAATTTTGTACCAAATTTCATAGAAAAACAAAGCAAGTTCGTTAAACTCGATGAAAAATTTTAATTTATCAAACAGGTTCGTTTTTTTAGCGTCTGTCAATTTAATTCAACAAGAAATATAGAAGACACGAAGCAGTAGTGCTACGTGAAGCAAAGAATATCGTCCTCGGCTATCCCTTAAACGACTGTCGTCAGAAAAGTTACTTAATGAGATCCCTGATATTTTTCTCCAAGGTAAAGAAATTCTGATGTTTTTAAAAAAGTAAAAGTATTTCAAAATTCAAAAAAATTCAACAACAGTATTGATTAATCTATTAAAATGCTGAATCTCAGCAAAAAATAATCGTTTTGTGGTTTAAAAAAGGGTTTCGAAGATCTGTTTCGAGAAACAAATATTTTACCTCCTAATATTCCAATACAATTCAAAAAGTTATCCAACTTCTTAAAATAATTTGTCATCAAATTACATATATGAGAAAAATTGATATCTGCATTCAACATCTTCTTAATTTGAAAGCTGATGTCTTTTCGTTTTCGTATATCAAAACGCTATCTGATTACTAATTACTTTAATGAACTACAATCATTATTATTGCTGTTGCAGCAACCGATACAATAATAATAATTAGAAAGATGCTTCCGTCAAGATAAATCCAATGTATAGACAAATGTAAGACACAAGACACTTATTTGTCGTCGAGACGACAATGACAACATCGACTAACGACAAATTCCTAAAATCAAATTGTATACGTCATTTTGTGAAATTCCACAAAACGAAGATGCATATTTCATTGAATATTCAACATTTCTCCAATATGGATAAACAGGAACACAACACTGATGTTATAGTACCAATTTACATACACATGTATATCAAACGATATAAATAAAGGTAATAATTTGTGTTTATCATATGAGTACATAATATGCACAACACTGATGGAATCCTGATGTATATAATTTGAATTTGTCTCGTCTCGTCAAATGTATGCTAGACTACATGCCATCAGTCACACCTCCTCTACTGATGGTGTAAAAGGTGAAGACTTTCTATTGATTTATATCAGGGTTGATCAGAAAATAAAATTTTAAAAAATTTGTATGGAATCAGTATTGTGATGGTTCTGAACTTAGATTCTATGCTCTGCTTCCGGTGTTATGTAAAATTTGACGATAGTTATTTTTAAAAAAGTTCTTAACAGCAATATGTAGGTAAGATAGAGAGATAGAATAGATAGATAGATTTATTGATTTATCAAGAAAAACTTTACAAAATCATTCTGTTTACTTGACTTAAATCTTATAAGGCATGGCCAGAGGGGCCGTCAGCCAGATGATAGCCTTGCTTACTGTTTTTATTCGAATTTTGTAAATTAATTGATTTTTCATTTTAAATTTAAAAGCTTTCACTTATTATTTTTCTTCTATAGTTTACTACTATTTCAATAAACTTTGCTAGTTGTTGCCAGTTTTTCCATTTAAAATCGCTAGAAGATCAACTTCTTCTAAAATATTTTTTTGCCATATTTGTCGTCGGATTTCTGCCAGAATTGGACATTTTGCGATGAAATGAACTATATTTTCCCTTTCGTTGGTATCGCACATGGAGTAAATCAGAGCTAATTCATTGCGGTGCGGTATGAAGTTTAAAGATAAGAACTCTCCTCTTGCTCGGAACAGGAAAGATATTTGTTCACAGCTAAAATTGTCATTGAAATAGAAGCTGCCTTGTGCTTAATCATATTGGAGTTTTGAATATATTTCTCTGTGAAGCTTCTCGCATTCTCTATGTGTTCTTCCCTTGCTTTGTAATAGAGACTTTCCAGTAAATTACAGAGAAAAGGTTTCCACTCTGTAACGCACGAGTCTGCTAAATTTTTCCATTCTTCAAACCATGAACTTTGGGACTTTATGACTGATACTGCAATATTCCTAGCAAATTTTATCGGTGTGGCTGTTCATCAGCTTAACAATGTAATTGAAATGTAATCTAAGTGATTTTAGGTACAGTGGTGATAACCCAGTTTCGATAAGAAGCATATAGGTTGGTGTTGTGTCCGGTAGATGAAACTGTCGTTTTAAAAAGAATCGGAGGAGTTTTTCAGTGGTCTCCGAAGGGCGTCAGCCCCATGATTCTGCAGCATACAATATGATGGACTGAAACGTTGCTGTAAAAACTCGATATTTGGTGCTGAAAGAGAGATCCGAATTTCCGTAAATATTTTGCCATGCTGTCCCAACAGCGTTTTTGGAAGCCGATAGCTTTTTCTCAAAGTGCTTTTCGGAATTCAGGTTGCTCGTTACAGTCAAACCAAGGAATTGGTATTCTTTGACATTTTCGATTAAATCTTCACCATAGTACCATTTTTCATTTGCAGCCGAAGGTCCACTTCCTCCCCGAAAGACCATCGTTTTGGATTTGTTGAGATTTACAGTAAGGTTCCACTTAAAGCAGTAATCCCTTAATTTGTTGATCATTAGCTGCAGGAACTCCTGCGATTCCGATAGCAGAGCTAGGTCGTCTGCATACATAAGTATTTTAATAGCGAACCCATCGATTGTTATGCCACAGGCAATTCATTATTCAAATCTTGAATGTAAAGGCACAATAGTGAAGGGCTGAGATTACAACCTTGTTTTTGCCCATCCCATACTGTATAGCTTGTTTCTTTGTAGATGTTTTCAATCAACCTTCCAAATTAAAGAGATATCGCGTCTCTAAACAGCTTGTAAATTAGGGCTTTATGTCGATAAATTCGAAAACTGCTCGGAAATCGACGAAAAAAGTGTATACTTTTTTGCGCCTACGAAGATATAACTCAGCAATGTTCGTCAAGCTAAAGATGTGGTCTACTGTAGAAGCTCCTTTCCTGAACCCTTCACTGAGAAGGTGCTTACTTTCGACCCATTTTCTAAAGCGGCATCTTTAGATTTCCATAAATATTTTAAGCGAAGAATTAAGAAAAGATATACCCCTATAGTTCGTTGGGTTCATCTTATCTCCTTTTTTGTGTAGCGAAGATATCATTATATATTTTTGTAAGATGCATAAGAAAAATGTAAAATATAAATTTAACAACAATGTTTACACTTTTACTGAATGCTATTAAAACATTTTTGATTCAAGGAGCTAAAGCTTCAGTAACAGCTTTCACTGCATTTTTACAAGCTTGAGTGTGACAAGATATATCAACAAATCAAACCATCCTTCTTCTATTTGTTCAATGAAAAGTTTGAAATTTCTCGGTTATACAGATTTTAATTGTTTCATAATTTTGGATGATATTTAAATTATATTACTTTAATATTAATACATATTTTGTTTTTGAAACACTGGTGGCACTATTACGTTTTCGACATTTAACCATTAACTTGGTCCTCACTTTTAGTCTTACATCAAATCTGCAAATACTTTTGTCATTGACTTGAAATCTTAATTAATTTTGTTACCTCTGCTTTTAAATAATTAATAACTAAAGAGTCTATAATATGTAATCTGATGAGATTAAGTTAAACATTTTTTTATTTTAGAGGCAAAAAGTAGTTTTTTTATTATAAAGTTAACGAAACGAATGAAACTTAACGTTTACCAGTTAGTACCTTTTTCCCGCTGAACCATTTTAAAAATACGAAAAATTGAATATTGACGCACCCTAATATGTATATATATCCATATGATCGTTCTTATAATCTCAAGAAATGTGAACTCGAATCGAGAGAATTATATTAATTAACTACACTTACTTTGTATAGATACATATTAAGAAATTAAGGGTGTGCAAAAGATTGTTGTTTGTATGCTTATAAATTACTTTGTACAAGGTAGTGCTCCTAAAGCTTACCTTACATACAAAATGGGGGGTACATACCTATCTATACCTTCAAAAGGATTGGGACGATGTCTATCTTCTTATAAAACATCGTAAGTATGGGAAATGTGACAGCAGCCGACAAGATGTCTCTAGCGTACTAAAAGGGAATTCCAATTCTCTATTTATGTTCTATTTATAGAATCCCATTAGCAATGAAAATTCTTTTCAATTATTTGATTGTCATTCATTTTAATTCCGACCATTTTTGAAATACATAAGCATCGCAGACGAGACATGAAAAGTTTTAACAAAAAGTAAAACGTCCAATTGTGTTATAAAATGACTTTCGAATGAGATGCATGAAATTTGTTATTCCTCAACTGAACTGTGTAGACATGTGTACTAAGTTTTGAAAGTTGAAGGCATTGATAATGTTTATTTTCTTACATTGGACAGTAAAGGCGCTTAGTAAATTGTACCTGTGGAATTTTAAATGGGTATGTAAATACGGAAGACAAGTCTTCTAACTCTTTAACGCAGTTCATCATCATTCATCAGAAAGTCTTTAACTGTTTAGGTTTATTGTTATCTGCTAAAAAATATGCAAATTTCTTGTGTCCAAGTTTGTTATTTTGGGTTAAAGATTTCCAACTGAATAAAAAGTTTTAGATGTCCAATATTTTAATTTTTATTTGAAATAGGTTGTGATTTTTGTTTTCACATTTATGTAAAACATAATTTACGTTGCTAGTTAAAAAAAAATGAGGCTCACCGATCAACATATTATGATTTTGAATTGTCAATTCAAACAATATTAAAAAATATACATCAAACAAAGTTTTATCTATTTTCTGTTGGGATATTCCAGACATAAAACAATAATTTAAAGCATATTTTTTTCATATTTCTGGGAAAATAATTATACCACAATAATATTTCATTTTAACCCTCCTTTACGTTATGGGGTCCAAATGTGCCTTACCTTTCGTTTTGTTGTATTCATGTATCATCACAGGCTTATTTTGAGAATGATTTCAATAGTCCAAACCAAAAAAAAAACAACTTGTTTGTTTGGCTTTTTAACATTATGTAAGTTACCAAAACCATTCTTTCAGAAAATCAAAAGATCGATGAGTGGACTCGCTATATTACCGCTTCCTGTTATCGATTTTCCAGAATCGTTTTGGTTACCAAGAAATGTATTTACTACAAAGTCTTAGTTATTACCTTTTGTTTTTTGTTTGCGAGATTTTCCCAAGATGATGAATTTTATACCAAGCAACGTCAAAGCTTAGTCCACGGATGTGAAGAAGTTATCCGTTCTAACTAAGGTTACGCCCGGTGTTAAAATATGATGGCCTAATACTAGAAAATCTTAGCACACGAGTTAGTATTTTCAATACATTTTTTTTCATATACCGCCAAAACACGATTTTACATTTATAGCTAAAATGTTCAATTGTAATTAGAAATAATGGACCTTCGTATACGCATGATCGTAGCTACTCAAGTTCTTGAAAACCCAGCAGAAAGGTTGAATTTTGTTTAAAGGCTACTAATTAGAGCAAACCAGAAATCCCCATCAAAGGTTGATCTGCTAGAAATTGTAAACTTAAGGCATTTCCTGGCAGTTTTGAAGTCAAACAAATTCAAGAATGTATTTTCGAATGACCTGAAAGATTAATTTTCTATTAAAATTACAGCATTTATTAAAACTGAAATATTTAGCATAGATTTAAAAAAATGTTTTATCAAAAACGTTGTGGGATACAAATGAAGCCTTTGACGCGATTGTTACGATTTTTGCAGTGATGTAGAGGAGAGTTAAATGATTTTACTGCTTTACAATAAATTCCCCAAAACAATCTATACGCATTTTTTGTTTGTTTTTAATTTTAGAAAATCGTTATTGGAGAAAAAAAAAAGTAATTAAATGTCTATTTGAAAAATGTATCGATTCTTTAAAAATTCATTAGTTTAAATTTTTTTCCTCAATTGATTTAATAGTCACAAATGCAGAAAAAATAACAAGCGACAATTTGTTTAAAAGCTTCAATCACGAAAAAACATTTGGTTTATACTTAAACACCCACACAGCCGACAGTTATTAAGTTTCAGTCTTCTTCAGATAGATTTACCGTTCATAACCTGCAACGATATTGCAAAAGGTTTTTCATCCAAGACTTCAGCATTTTCCTTTACTAATCGACACTAGAATTTTTTGAGTGAATGTCAAAAAATATGTGAATTCAAACGTAAAACTTTTTAAAAGGTAGTATCCATGCAATATCTTATTACTTACAAAAGTTAATTATGCTAAATTTAATTTTTATATTAATACAAAGCTTTCAAATTGATGTAAAGATAATACATTTCTTTCAAACACCCAATACTCAGATGATACTAATTTCCAAAAATTACAAATTTTACTACAGTCCATAAAGTACCAAGGCAAGTGGCTTACAACGCTCAACCATTCCTGTAATTTGAGAAAGCATTTTCATGCATTCAATATTGTTTCCAATATTTCGGAGCCCAAACCTGGACAGAGTTTTGACTTCTAATAATTTGATGCTCTGTCTGCCTCCATCCAAAGAATTGTTTACCTGTATCCTCACACTGAAATCGTTATTACGGGCGATTTCAGTGTTCACAATTATTCGAGGCTTCTCCATTCAGGCTAGACAACACCCGAAAGAATGCTGAAATTTTTGCTGAGTTCAACCATCTTACTCAGCTTGTCAATGAGCCTACTTGAATGGCCGTGAAAAAAATACACTTGACTTGTTTCTCACTTCTGATCCTGAAAAGTACATAATCAGTGTATTGACGACTTTAGGCACATCGGACCATAGTGTCATATCTGTTCATTTCTCGTATCAAACAAAACCAGTTCAAGAAAGAGTTCCAAAAAAAACCGTTTGGCAGTACGAGAAAGCCAACTGGGACGGTCTTAATAATTTCTTCAGGATCTTTAACTGGTCACTATACTTCCTCGGTAGCGATGAAGACTCCAGTGCGGATAGGATTACTAGTATGATTAGCTTAGGAATGGAGACTTTTTTCCTGTATAGGGTTAAGATTATTAAACCTAAAGCTAAACCATTGTTCGATTCGACCTGCTTAGATGTTATCAAGGAGAAAGAGGTTAGCTTCCAATGTTTTAGAGGCCAACCAACTTAGGAAAATCGGAAAAGGTTTAAGTAAGCCAGAAGACCTGCAACGTCGATATTCGAAGTTTTTGCATGACCAAAAATTACGGCGAAAAGAACCGCAATGTCCAAAAGGCAGTAACAATTTTTGGTCATTTGTAAAAAAACATGAGGAATTCTTCCTATTCTTCGGTTCCTACGTTTGTTGTCAATGACACTCCTTTAGTAAGCTCTATTGATAAAGCTAACTTGTTTGCAAGGCAGTTCGCCGGAAATTTCACCTAACCAGATAGTGCCATGGCTCCCCCAGTTCTTGAACGCGTAAATGATTCTACGGGACCAATCTTTTTTTGTACTCAAACTGTGGCGAGAGTTCTTAAAGATCTCAACATTCATAAATCCGGTGGTCCGGATGGTATCCCCGCTATTATTCTGAAGCGATGTTTTCCCCGCTAGCAAAACCACTGCGTTAGCTTTTCCATCTATGCTTCATTTGTTCAGCCAATCGCAGAAACAGGTTAATCTTCTTCTCCCACAAATTATCGACCCTTCTTTCTAAGGACATGGAAACGCTGATTATTTATCAGCTTAAGAAATATCTTTAGTAACGAAAGCTTCTTAAATACCGACAATACGACTTTCGTAGCAATAGGTCAATTGGTGATCATATAGTTTATCTCACCGAACAGTGAAACAAATCTTTACATCGTTTTGAAGAAAGTATGATTATTATTGCTCTTGATGGGCAGCGGCCTAGTCACTGACAAAGCTGATAAGATGAGGGACCGTCTTGAAACCTACCGCGTGCTGTTGTCGTGTGTTTCCTTCCGTTGTTCTTTCTCTTCTGTCCTTCTGTCTTCTATTAATTTCTTGTGTTGTTATCACCTTACATAGCCTAGTTGCTCAAGGTGCTGTGTTCTCTACTCTGCACATTTATTTATTATGGTCTTGAGGTTTTAAAATCATTTGATAAAGCCTGGCTTCTAACTCTCTTATTGAAAATACGTGCTTTTGGTATTGACGAATTTCTCCTTCGTTGGATTAGAAATATTCTTTCAAACCGTTCAAAACAATTTGTTTTGGGTGGGTTGAAATCTTATACAAATAAAATAAATGCTGGGGTGCCTCAGGGCTCCGTTTTGTCTCCAAGCCTTTTCCTCATTTTTATAAATCATCTCCTGTCTGTTTCTTCTAATCCAATACATTGTTTCGCTAACGATAGTACTTTTAGCTTCTCATATTCGTTTGCAGACTCACTAACCTCCTCTTTGGATGTGGAACTGCAACGTGAAAATCTTATTAGTTCATCAAATTCCGACCTACAGAAGTATGGTTGAAGTGGGTTATACCTTCCTTGCTACTATCTATGATAGTGGCACTTTCATCAACGAAACTGAAATTCTCGACATCTTTGGAATGTCTATCAGCAACCATCTTTTTTGGCGCGATCACATACGCAATGTCGCCAAAAATGCCGCAAGATCTTGGTTTTTTGAGAAGATGCAAGAAATTTGTCTTTCCGTCTGATCTATTTACAATCTACAAAACCTATTCCGTTCGAACTTGAATATAACTCTCATCTCAGGGCTGGTACTTCAATATCTTATTTAAGCCTCTTGGACAGTATTCAAATAAGAGCTTTTTAAAATGATTGGTGACATTATCATCATCACAGCAACATCGTCCTAAAGTTTCTTGTCTCACCTTTTTTTACCATTATTTTAACGCACTATGCTCGAGTGAAATAGCCAGTTGCATTCCTGCCCTTAAACAATTTAACCGTAATACCCGCACTTCTAGCAATGCCGTACTATGAAGTACAGAGATTCGTTTTTTAGCCGTACTACATGAATGTGGTATGCCTTGCCACGCTCTACCTTACCCTATGGTTGCAATGTTCAGAAATTCAAAAACAAATGTAAACCGACAGCTCCTCTTCAACTCTTCTCTTTTTTCCTAATGCTCACACTGTTTCTTTGGCATATTACAGGTATATACAACTTTTTAGTGCTCTCTAATTATAAAAAAATAAAATTGCAGGCCCTTTGATCTTGTCAACATTTTTAATCTGAAAAATTGAACTGGTTACAATCACTTTCAATAACAGATAGTTACTACCTTAAGCCAGAATAAAATGTGTTACACGTAAGAACAATTTTTTAGAAATAATGAGTATAAGGATACTAATTTTTAAGATTCACCCAAAAATAATTCTCTCGAATTCTGATATAAAATTGCAATTATTCTCAAACAATTCCAAGTTTAATCAAAAATCCTGCATACAAGTTGTCAATCACTTTTTATACTGCAAGGCAAAAATACTACACGTCCTTAAAGAGTAAAATTGTTATGTCACAAATATTTCGTTTACCTAAATACCTATTCATCGTAAGAATTTACCATCCTTATTCATGGTAAATTTATAATACGTATCTTTGAAAATCTTTTGGATATTTCAGAACTCTTTGTTATGCATAACATAGACATACCGACCATCTCTTCTTACATAAACTATCCTTGCATACATAAAATGATTGTATTTTTCAATATCTGTTCCTGAAACATCATTTGTCCTTTTTCAGATTAAATAAAGTAGGTGGTACCTTCCTCATCTTCCAAGTCAACAACAACATATGGTTGTCGTCTTCTGTTGTCTAAGGAAATTCAAAAATAATAGCTTACTATAGGTGCTGCAGAGAGTTGTGATGTTCGTTGCAATTTTGCAAATGGCAAATTGAGTAACTAACTTCATGCATGCGCGGAGTTAGGAGTTCTCTTGCATCATGTCGAAATCCAGGATATGTGCATTTGTGCACTCATTTTAAAATATCCTAGATATACATATAAAACATAGTATAGCGAAAAAAGAACCTAACAGAAGGATGAATGTTGCATAGATAGAGGTACCTCCTTTAGCAACATAAAAAATTCACGTGCAGGAATACGAAATGGCTCAACAGAAGGTATAGTCGTGTCATTACGAATAAAACGAAAAATTAATGTTCGCTTAATGGTTAATTCAGCGTGGCATGCAACAGGATTTTGTTGTTCATTTTAATGCCATTCCTTGAGTTTTTTTTCTTGCGAATAAATATAAAATTTTTATGAATGAAAACACACACACACTCACAATTGATGGATGAAATAAGTACAGGAGTTTATATATGTGATAACATTCATTGCACGTCCTGTCTCCTGTGGTGTGTTTATTTTTGTTCCTTGTGGATCTATCGGATAATGGTGCTTCCTTTATTAATTTGGTCAATGCACAGCAAAGCAATTAGTAGAGTATTTAATTTGGGAGTGGCAATAATGTTTAACTATCAAGGGTTTGGTTGACCTTTATAGCTTGCGTTTTATTGCAAGAGTATAAGCAAATAGAAGTGGCCGATTTGTTGAGTTGATTAGACTGTACACATTTAGATAGACTGTGATAAGCGTTTTTTTTTATTGGAATATTAGGAAGAGTAAAAAAAAAGTTCTGCAATTTTCTTCGTTTATCCATTTTACTTTAACGCCATTTATATCACAATTAAAACATTTAAATGTTAGGCTACTCCTTCCACTTAAAGTCTAAGTTTTTAAAATAAGCTATCCGTTATAAAATAATGTTTTTCTTTAAATTTTCTTATGATCGAGTTTTAATTAATTTAATTAGTAATATTGATAAAAATGTGTAAATATTTTAGTTTTTTGAATATTGTTTTTCATTGAAAAAATCTCGTAAATAAAGTTTGGTTGTTCATAGATTTTTTTGTTCTTTGATTTTTTTGTGTATTGTGTTGCTGGTAAGTTTTGTGTCGAATATAGCAACATTCGGGGACTAAGAACACATTTTTTCTGTATACGTCGATACTGTTTTAAACAGTTTGCTGTTCTTGCACCAAGTGAAACCTTAGCTTAGTACCATTATTCTTTTCTCACCATGTCTAGTCGTTTACGTCCGTAATGATGTTGCCTACCAGCTTCTACCACAATATGGCCAATGTATGTATACATTTTATTTATACATTGTTCAAAAGCTCATCATTCATACTTGTTTTATTTATCGCAGTCCAAGTTTCGATATTAATTTGACTTCAAACGAATTCGCTGGATTTTCAACGATTTCAATATACACAATTCTTCGTGCCTGCGCTATTTATTCTGGTCAGACAACACCCGAAGGAAGATATGTCAAGATTTTTGCTGAGTGAAACGTCCTGACTCAGTTAGTTGACGAGCCAACTCGGATTCCTCACCTTGCAGGTCAATCTGGCAACACCCTAGACTTGTTTCCTACTTCTGATCCTAGTAAATAAACGGTTAGTGTATTACCGCCTCTAGGCATATCAGACCATTGTATCGTATCTGCAAATTTCTCGTATGTGAAAAACCCAGTTAACGAAACCTCTATGAAAACCGTTTGGCAATATGAGAAAGCCAACTGGGATGGTCTCAATGAATTTTCAGGAACTTCAACTGTTCACTATGCTTCCTCAATAGTGACGTGGATTTCTGTGCAGATATGATTACAAACTTAATTCTTTTGTGGAATGAGAAATTTTATCCCAAATAGGGTAAAATCTATAAAACCCAAAGAAAACTCATGTTTTGATTCGAGCTGGTTAAGAGGTTAATAAGATCAAAGATGTAAGTTTTCGGATTTACGAAGGAAACCCCACTGAGGAAAACCAGAATGAGTTCAAACAAGCTTGAAAGACCTGCAACGGTCATATTCGAAGAACAAAATTTGTACATGACCAGAAATTAATGCAAGAGTACTAAAAGACCTTGACAAACACAAATCCTCTGGCCCGGGTAGTATCCCTATTTTACTATTTTTGTGTAGTATTTCTTGTTTTCTTTTTTATAGAACTGAAAAAATGTCAATTTATTTATTAAAACATTTAAATTTGATGCTAAAAACAATTTTTTTTATAAGATATAATTTTATCGAAAGCAATATCTTTATTTGATGCCAAAATATTTAAGTCAAAAATGATTATTCACCATTTATTTTTTTGTAAAAAAACTGTTGCTTCGATTATTCTAAAACAAATTACACACACATATGTTTCGAAAACCTGTTATTTCAATTGTTAGGACCTTGAAACGTAGAGAAATATCAACATTTTGATATTACAAAACTTCGTATGGAAAGTAAAAAACCATTAATAAACGTCTTAGAAGACCTTTCTGCATATTTCGATAATATCTGCATGATAAAATTTTATTTGAAGAGGAAATCTCTGCTGGTTTTAAAGATCTGATTAGTTATTTTAAAAATGTCACTATTTTCAATTTGACAAATAGGAGCAATCACAATAATTATTATTAAGAAGTAATAGTAATAATTAGCTACATGTGTAGAATGAATTACTAACAAACGCAAATATACACCCTTGAACAATGTTTTAAAATTGTAAGAAATTTTGCAGTTTTTCAAGAAAAGTTTCCGGACTTGTTAAGTTTCTAAAAAGTGATCACAATAAGCCACCTTCTGACTTAACAGCTCTAGAGTTTTTTCGTGATGCTAATAATGTTTCGCAATCGATTCAAGGCTTTAAAGATTGTATTGGTGAAGGTACCGAAGACCTTTAACTGCAAATTTTAGTATTGGACATGCAAAGTATATGGTACTGCAGCCGTGGCGTCCTTATGGCTTATATCGTTTTCCATTCCTAATTTAAAACCTTCCTCTTTAAAATATAAGGAGCATCCATTAATATCTTTAAAAAAATTATCGTTTTTAAAAAATTAAAAATAGACCTTTTTATATTATAACGAGAGGTTTCTTTAAACTGTTTTTTCGGGGTTGGGCTTTTTGAAAGCTGTTACCCGATTTATACTTATACTCTAATTGGTTTGTCTTTTCATAGAAAAAAGACTTGCTCCTGAGCAACGTTTCCAAATCCTGCAAATTTACTACCAAAATAGTGGTTCGGTCGACGAATGAATTTATTGAAGGAAAATTTTGATGAGTGCCGTCTGTAGGACCCGTAGCGTTATTGTTAGTGTGTATGACTATTATGCTAGAGGTCTTGGACTCAATCCCTGCCCGTATCATCGAAAGCTTTTGCTGGCGGCATCTGTCTCTTTCGAGACTTTGACAAATCCTCTAACAGTAATTCTTGTCATGAAAAGTGGTTTCCAAATATCCGTTCAAACTGAAATGGTTGAGAGTTGTAAATTATTAGGCCCTTCTTCTCTACATACTGTTGCGCCACTTAATTTTGTTTTGTGAAGGCATTACTTCGCGTCATGGGGTAGCCCCAAAGTTCGTTACGCAGTTAAGCTTGTGTTGGATGACACCATGGAAGAGAATAGTCGACTTGTTATTACTGACATAAACTCCTAATTTCTGCAAAAATCAGTCAAAAATTAGGCTTCTCGTCTATAATTTATTCGAACCAGCCGAGGGTCACTTGTCCTAAATTATTTTTAAAACATAATGACAGATCCTTATCCTTTAAATAAAGCTTAATTCTTGGCCATTACAATAAGTTATATATGGTTTTATTTATTTAAAAAAAAACTCTTTATAAATCGTGTTTTCAATAACAGCGCTACATAAGTGTTTTGTTTTTTTTAATAAAACAAAAACGGATTTTGATATAAATAAAATTCTTTATTTCTGTGAAAGTACATTCGATGCCATTTTGTATGGAACTTGATTTCTTTTGCATGGCCACCACGAGCACGTACTCTGAACCTAATTTTCGACAGTTTTCAACCATAAATCGGCCGACACTGCGGCAATTTCACGTTCGATATTCGTACGAAGTTCATCAATCCTCGCTAGTTTGTTAGCATGCCATAGACCATAGACTTGAAGTAGCCCTACAGGAAATAGTCTAACGGCGTGTGAGATAAGACTTTTTCCAAACTTGGTTTCAAATTAATTGATTGTGACATGTAAAACCACATGTCCTCTAAGCCCATATCATCCAATTGGGGCCAAAATTATTCGGTTATCATTGAACGGTAGCGATCCCCATTCACAGTAACGTGCCGGTCTTGATATCACGAAAGAAGTACGGTACAATAGCCCATAAACCACACCAAACCGTAATTTTTTCGGAATGTGCAATGATGACTCATGGAGTACTTGTGGATTGCTGCCTGGCCAATACCGCATATTTAGTTTATTGACGAATCCATTCAGCCAGATATGAGCCTCATCGCTGAAGATGATTTTTCGATGAAAATCCTTATCATTTTCAAGTTGTTGCTCAGCGCAATTCACGAACATTCGACTCTTCTGGTGGTCAAGTAGCTTCAGTTCTTGCATAAATTTAGTGTTGTAAGGATGTAGGCCAAGATCTTTTCGCAAAATTCGCCACAACGACGTCACCGAAATGCCCAACACTTAGAAACTGTGAGAGACACACATTTAGGCTTTCTTCAACTGAAGCCTCAGAGGCAGTAATATTATCTACACTACGGGCAATTCTTTGTCTCACTGGCGCGGAAACATTTTTTACTGTGCCTGTGAAATCAAATTTTGTCCACTAAACGCTCAACTAGGACGATTATGACAACTTTTAATTGGACGTAACGCTCCTAACGTTGAGGCCACCGACTCAAATTTTGTAATGAAGTGACAAACCTTACTGAAGAGAAATGTAAAACGAACGGCTATGTTTCAAAAAATTCAACTAAAAATTTAATTTACGAATTAGAAAAAATCAATGTACCAGTTTTTGAGTGTTTTAAGACTGATTTATATTTTTTAATAAGTTCCGTGCGTTCAAACTTCTTCAAAAACCAGCAATCACTTTATTTGGCACAACAAACAAAACAACAATTTACCCCCCAAGAGTACAATTCACCCTTACTAAAAATAATTGTTCGTATTGTCCCGCTGTCCAAATCCGTCATTTTATGATTTCATAAACATTTATTGTTTCAAGTATCTTATGTTATAACCATTTAAATTCATGTCACATTTATCCAAGCCCACATGGTAAGGATTTAAAAATAAATCCTTTATCCTTAAATAATTCTGTACACTTGTATTGTTGTTTTTATGCTCATTTTGTATAGAAATTCATATACATTTTCTCATACATACGAACATTTACGTTTGAAACTTAAGAAAACAAAATAAAAAGAAAAAATCATGGTAGACGAAATAAGAAGAAAGAAAAAACAAAAAAAAGAACAAGGACTTTCCCTTCAAAATCGTTTCACACTCGATAAACCTCAAATAAAGGATGCGAAATCTCCGATAACTATTACGTCACATAACGTTATCCCTGCAGAGAGTTTTGATTTTATTCATTGCCGTTGCCGTTGCCGTTGCCGTTGCCGTTGCCGTCGCTTTTGCCGCCACCCATTTCTTGATGTAGCGCTACAATGCACACAAAATTCAACCACAATGAACGACGACGACTTGGTAAGGTATACTATATGACAGCTATAGATATTTATACCAACTTATGGACTTATATTATGGTGGAACCAATATCCTTGGAAGGAAAGCTAAGGTAGGTATATGAAGCGCAGGCGAGTGAATATGAAAGTTCGAGTTTCCAATTTGCAGCCTTTTAAATGCACCCCTGACCCCATCTTCGAGACAAATGAGCAAGCAGCAGGGAAGGAATGAAAACGTTGTGATGGCAAGTGCAATGAGGAACGGTAATGGTGAGCTGAATGGCGAACAGGTCTTTTGTGTTTGCTCAAGAATGCACGACACCAACTACAAAAGTGTCATGTGCTGTGCAGTGCATGGCGTTTATGTCCGTTCGTTCGATCGCGATAACTTTATACCGAAACCTTGCCTCAGCCGCTACCACCTCCGCTCCGATGAAGACGATGAGAATGATGATGAAGAACAAAATTATTGCTCTCCCCCTGGCCTGAAAAGAGGGGTAGTTCCATCTCGATGCCGATTCACCCTCTTCAACTTACCTGTATGGGTTTTCAGTTGAAATTTGAACTGGAAAATCCACCTCGGCAAGCAATCTCGCAGGCAGGCACTCCAATATGGTAGCGAGCATATTTCATTCCGGTCACATGGTTCGATGGAGATGTGTCGCCTGCCGTTGTGGAACGTTTAACCTGCTGCATCCTCTTCCGTTTCTATAACCATCACCTCCATCACCCTAACCATCACCATCGTCATCATGGTTGTTGTTGTCGTTCTCGTTGTCGCCTCCATCATCGTTGCGCATCTCATCATTTGTCGCATATGGATGATGGATTCCAAACCAATCTATTATGTACCCACTTTAGAAATATAGGGTGAAGGTGGAGAGGTTGGGCGTGCTAGGATAACTGAGTTTGGATTTCGAACGAAAAATAGTGTTGATTGGCATGACACTCGAATTTGCATACCATAACCAAACCACGTGCAAAGCGCACTATTTCCCATCATAAAGAATATTATTGGCACGAAAACAAAAACGGATTGATGATTGAGTGCGAGGGGGTTGATTGCAGCACTTTTCAGTTCACTGAATTCATAGCATTTTTCAGTTTGAATTTTTCACAGTGAACGGTGATTTGGTTAAGGTTTATTTTATATCTAGATAAATAGGTAAAAGGGATGAAGAAGGTTGTATAAATTGTATTTTGGATGTATGTTTTTTAAAACGACTTACTAAAAAAAACACTTAAACTTGTGATAAAATGTTTTATACGACGACAACGCATGAGTGTATTTTTTTGGTTCATGAATTTTTGAAAATACATACGAATACCTTTATTCGGATCAAGGCTTTTAAATGGGAAGTCACGTTTAAATTGAATTGAAAATATGCCAACGAGTGTGATAGTGCTTATATTGCCACGAATGAAAACTGATTCCTGATGCTGAGGTTTTTTTTTATTTTGTATTGAAACGATACAGAAATAGAGATGATTTACCATAATTTGAAATAATATTTTGTATTTATTTTGCTATTCAAGATTTTTTGAAAATATCGGAATATAAAATTAAATGCATGCGTGATATCACCGTGGGGCGTTTTTTCGAGTTTTGCTACGTTATTTTAATTAAAGTAAAAAAAATCAATTGTTTTTTCGCGATTGAAAAATTTAGGAAATTAAAAAATTACGTATACGCCTCGTATACACATTTTAAACACTCAAACATTTTGAGTTCTTGAATAGGTAAGTAATTTATTTATTTGTAAATATTTGAATACAGTTTTAATAAACATAATGAATTTTATAAGGCTTTGGCATAACCGTCAGCTCAGTTGGCAAAGTATATAGAGCGATTTTAATTAATTGATTTGAATGAACTCCGCCATTAAAAGATGTCTATACTTATAAATTGAATTTAAAGAATTCACACCATTTAATGTTTCTTGCATTGTAAAACTGTTGTTCTGGAAAAATCTAAGTCTTTGGTGTCTTAACACTGTGCAAATGCTTATAAAATGAAAGCAGTCCTCTTTTGGCTTTCATGTTGCAAAGTATACAGAATTGTTAGAAGTTTGCGTTGTATGGACTGCCATTTAAGGTTAGGTCCTCACATCTGGATTTGAGTATTAACGATATTTCTTTATAGCTGAATGTGTTTTCTAAATAATAATTGTTTAATAGGTTATAGTTTAGTTGTTAGTAGTCTATTCTGCTTTCAGACTGTTCAGCCTCTGCTACTGATTTTTCTCAAAAAAAATCTTGGAGTTTTTGAATTATCTTGTAAAGCTGCTACTTTGATTGAGCCAACTTATTCAAATCAAATTAGATAACTTCTCCACAGCTTATTCCGCATTTCACAACCCACCAGTCCTTATTCCGCATTTCATAAAGGAGCATTATCTTTGTTAAACGAGCATCTTCATGTGAAGCAATTTTATAGATGTAGTCGGGCTGCATCTTAAGGGTGTTGGTAAACTGTTTTGCAACCCTCGTTTCTTAATAAATAGCATAGTTAAGTGTTCCGTTTGGCGGATTAAAAAGTTGTTTTTAAAATTTCTTTGGAGCGTTTCTACTGCTTCAAATTAACCGTTCCCCAAACTTGTTCCGCGTTACAAAGAGATGTTTTAACAACACATTCGAATATTTTATATTTAGCTGACAGCAATACAATTTGGTTTGAGAAAATATTTCTCCATGTCATATTTAGCAAGCTTTGCGAAGACTTTGCTTTTTCAATTAGATGATTTTTGAAATCCATCATTTTGTTCAACTTCACGCCTTAATAATTGTAATCTTTAGTGATTTCAAGACGATGGCCATTGAAGAACCAACCTTCTCTAACCAAACTGTGAGAAGATATTGTGGATACCATGATTTTTGATTTTTCAATATTTATTGCAAGTCCACATGAGTTGCAATAAACTCAGCAAAGTCCAACGCACTGCATGCCTCTGTATGAGCGAGACATTGAGAACCACACCCTCAGCAGTGTCCATCTGACACCCTTCAACATCTTCAGTAAACAAGTGGCAGCGCGTACAGCTATAAGGCTCAACGCCTTATCTCAGTGGACCAACAACAATGTAGGGCACTCCATCATTTTGAACCTCTTTGGTTCTATACCAAAGTACATAGACTACACTATTCCTAAACCCCTATTTGGAAAAAACTTCCAGGTACCCAATACATCCAGAGATGAATGGGAAGACAAAAAACTCCTGGATCACAAAAGTATTCATTTTTATACAGATGGATCCAAGACAAATAAGGAGTTGGTAGTGGTGTGTACTCAAAAAAGCTTAATCTTAGCATCTCATTCCGCCTCCCTTATCATTGTCCTGTCTTTCAAGCGCAAATTTTAGCGATCAAAGAGGTTCTCTTCTGGCTTAGAGAAAACGTGATATCAACTTCTTCTCTGACAGTCAGGCTGCTATTAAATCTCTTGAAGGTCTCTCAACCAAATCTCAAACGGCCCTCGATTTTCGATCGTCTGTTATGGAGATGGCGGGCGCAGCAATTTAACATTCACCTGTTTTGGGTGCCAGGCCACAGAGACATCACGGGAAATTGTAGAGCCGATGAACTCGCTAAAAATGGAACCGTCATGCCTATACTGAAATTGAGGAGATAGGTATACCGATAGCTACGTGTAAACTTCTGCTAAAAGAAACAGCTTTTGCGATAGCAAACTCTAGGTGGCACAATTTACCAACATGCGCAGCGACAAAACTCATCTGGCCTTCATTGGACCTTAAGCGCTCTAAAGACTTGTTATCTCAAACCAGACTTCATATTAGGTTCCTAATAGGAGTCCTTATGGGACACTGTCTTATAGGCAGACACGCAATATGACTTGGTTTAGCCTCAAATGACTTCTGCAGGAGCTGTATGCACGAAAAAGAAGGGGAAACAATCTCTCATCTTCTCTGCACTTGCCCTGCTCTTTCACTAAAACGCAAACTTCATCTGGGAGACTACTCTTTTGATAATCCCAGTGTACTAGCTACAAAGAATATCAAATATCTTCTTCGCTTTATAAAAAGCTAAAATGGTTTGACAAGTAGGAAGTAATTCTTTAGATTCATGTGGTATCACAATGGGCCTTTTCTTTTGGCCTAAGTGTGTGGATTCTAAATCCGCAGCCACGTTAACTAACCTAACCTAACCCAACCCCATGAGTTGCAGTATGTTAAAAACCGATTTGCAAATTTTCTGGTGACTCTGAAAAGGATCACTAGATCATCTGCATACAGTAGGACATTGATTGTAGTGCCAGCTATCCGAGTCAGGAAGTTATTTTCCAATATCAGGGCATCCTTGTTTACTACCAGCATTAGTATCAAACCATTGTGAGAACGCAGATCCCTCCGAAACCGCTGCTTCTGTATCATTATACATATTCCTTAATACATTTGAAAGTTTTGAAGATATTCCAAGTCAAGGGAGTTTAAAAAAAAGTGCATTTCTGTTCGCAAGGTCGAAAGCTGCCTTAAAATAAAAAAAAGTGTAAATCAAAAATCGTGTAGAATTTAATGCTTTAAAAACTCAATGGTGTCTCCTGTCGTTAAAGACTGACACCCAGCGAACTAATCAACTGTACGTACTCGGTATGTGCATCACAGATCACATTTTATGGAATGATCACATATTTGATTTTGCCAAAAATGCTGCCAGGTACTTAGGATATCTCCGACGACGAAGTTTTTCACCCCTACTGATCTGGCTGTAATTTACAAAGACTGCATTCGTCCAAAGCTTGAATATAATTCCCATATCTGTGCAGGTGCCCCTAAAACAAGTTTAAATCTCTTGGATAGAATTTTAAAAAAAGCTAATAGGCGATAGATCTATAATCGAAACATTTACATCGCTAGAACACTGCCGCAATGTTTCATACCTTTCGTTGTTTTATTGATATTTTTACAAAAAAATATTCTGTCGAACTAGCCATTAGCATTCCACCCTTCAAACGATTTAGCCGTAATACTCGCACCTCCATGAATGTTCATCAGTTTGCCCTTGAGTTCATTTTGGACGTACAGTATAGAGATTCTTTCTTAAATCGCACATCGAGAATGTGAAATGCTATGTGAAATGCTTTTGATGTTCAGAACTTTAAGACCAATATATGTACCGGTATTTTCTCTTAAATCCTGCCTTGTTTTCCTAACGCTCGCACTGTGCTTTAATGTAAACATATATAAGCTACTGATAACCACTTGAGTGCCTGTTAATTATTACAAAAAAAAAACATTTCACAAATATTTTGTAAAGGTTCCAAAAACCAAGTAACAGTTGTCAAAAAAACTAGACTTGTTTTCGGTCAAATGTTTACTTTGTTTTAAATTGATTTAGTTTGAGAAACACCCAATGGATATTTTTAATCCTGCCTATCTTGAAATTTCTTTGAAGTCGATATCTTTGCGTACGGACTTACAGACGGAAGAACAAACGAACACACAAACATCTCTCTTTTAAAGAAATGTTTAAATTCTTAGAAACCTAAGCAAATCAGACCATAGCGCTAACCTTCACGCCATGGTCACTATGATAAATAAATGATATCAAACCCAAACATTTTTGGTGAACATACTAAAATTTTGTATTATTTTAACTTGCTTAAAATTTACAGAGAAATTTTGTATTATTATTTGTACAGAACAAACAACAGGGTTGTTGTTCCTTGTCTTTTAAATGTATTTACCAATCATTTAATTTCAAAATGCTGTCTAAGTTTTTCCTTAAAAAAAATCTATTGTCACAAAAACTAGAACTCCTTTTAAAGATTAAAAAAAATCCTATTTCTTTATACTGGCGCTCAAAACCATTCAATCAAATTATTCGTATTCAAAAAGATTTCTTTTTTCATACAAAGTGTAATAATAACTTCCCCCCGAATACCCGCAAAATGAATCAAATTACACCATGTCGTTGTTGAATTATACAAACGGTCTGTGGAATAAGAATCCTTACATCGTCAAATTGTTAATGTTTCCACCAATCACCTAAATGTCCTGAATCTGCCACCAAAATGTTATTAATAATATACCTCTCACTTATTCACAGTCTCACTCATACTTGTACATAAAATTTCTTTTTTGAAATGAAATAATAAAAAGAAAAACGAGGAAAATGTCCCCCAATATTTTGTTGCCCACAAATGCACCCCCTCGAATATATAACTTGAATTATTTAAGAATGAGTAGGACATTACATCACCCGAACTAAAGTTGAGAAATCATCTTAAATTGCAACAAATTCACGCGTCTTTCTCATCATTTTCACAGAAACGTAAAAAAAATAGAAAAGAAAAATGTAATAACCACCAAAAGAAGAAAAAGAAACTTTACCACGAACAACAGCAACAATAAGAACAACAAAAACTCCTCCCAGTCAATATTTTGCAATAAATAAATAAATTGCTAGAGATTAAGTGAAACCCTCGAGGGTGATGGAAAAAGATAAATTTGCTCAACTAAATGTAATCGAAAAAATCAAATATGTGAGTCCGTGAGTTGAGATGAGATGAAAATATACTCGTATACACAGATACACAGAAAAAATTAAGGACTTTGATATAAATCGTCCTCTTTTGTCTTCGATAAGGGGTTTTAGTATTAAATCGCTGCCGGTGAACAGAACACATTTTCGCATAAATGAGGGTTTCTTTTTCTTCCGCTTCAAATCTCTAAGGGGGAGATTTCAATGAAGTCAAAAGAATAAATCTATCGATTTGTTTCTGAGATTTGCACCGAATGCGCTAAAGTACTTACGGAAGTACAAATGTGAATATGTATTTGCAAATTTTATCACATGCAGCATTTATATGTGTACAGTACATGTGTAGTATTGAATAACTTAGAGACTGGAGGGTAATTTGGATTAAGAATTGTTGTGCGATCTTAAGCTCCATCCGTATGATTGTTTGCCATACAAGAATAAAAACACATTCTTTTAATGGAAGTAAGCTTATAAATCAGGACCAAAAACTAAATCTGTTACAAAGCAGTCGTAGAAATGAAATTCATGTAGGCCCAATTTACTGAGTCAAAGTTTAATATAACTTTGCAAATAATATATTCATTTAAAGTATTCGTATTAATTTTAAATATTTAAATATCGATTTTGAAAAAAATATAAGTTCAAAGACAAACTCGAGATTTGAATAATAAAAAAAACATAAGATCCGTCGATTGAAATTTCTAAATCCTTATTGTTTTTCATAAACAGTTTTAAAAGAAAATAAAGTTGAAAAGTAATTTTCGTAAATGTATTGTTTTGTTTTATACACAAACTAGCTGACCCGTTGAACTCTGTTCCGCTTTAAAGGCAATAAATAAGCAAATTTTTAAGTTTTATATTCTTAATTTTATTAGAAAATACAAACAAAAATCAAGTACGTACATTAATAATTCATTTTTGTATCTGTTTCGGTTTTCCTGAATCCCTGCTTCATTAGATTAGTAATTACCTTTCGGATCGTTCAATACAAGTAGTATTGGATGGATTCAAGTCTGAAAACCATAAAAAAAATGTTGGTGTGCCCCAGGGATCTGTTTTATCTCCAACACTTTCTCATTTTTATTAATGATCTCCTATCTGCAACATCTAATCCAATACATTGTTTCGCTCACGATAGTACTCTTAGCTTTTCATATTCGTTTTTAGATTTGCATCCTTCTTCTTCGGATGTGGAACTGCAACGGCAAAATATGATAAGGTCATTAAATTCCGACCTAAACAGCATTGTTCAATGGGGTTAAAAAAACCGCGTGGAATTTAATGCTTCGAAAACCCAATGCTGTCTTTTATCGTTAAAGCGTGATGTACCCCCTTTGCCATTATCAATGGATGGCACTTGCATCAATGAGACTAAACACCTCGATATTCTTGGTATGTGTGTCACCAACCATCTCTTGTGGAATGATCACGTACGCTATAGCACGAAAAATGCCGCAAGGTGTTTGGGTTTCCTTAGGCGATGCAAGAAATATTTCACCCCTTCTGATCTGGCTATTATCTACAAGACTTACATACGTCCAAAGGTTGAGTATAACTCCCATCTCTGGGCTGGTGCTCCTGCAACTTACTTTAACCTCTTGGATAGTATTGAACGTTGAGCATTTAGATTGATAGATGATAATATCATCATAAGTTCATTTACTTCGCTTGAACATCGCCGTAAGGTCTCTTGTCTGACCCTTTTTGACCGTTATTTTAACGGCTTATGCTCTAGTGAAATATTCATTCGTGCATTTCTCCCCTTAAACAGTTCAACCGTAATATTCGCGCTTCTAGAAATGCTCATCAGTATACCCTCGAGCCCAACTTCGGCCGTACTGTCAAATACAGAGATTCGTTCTTTAGCCGTACTACGCGAATGTGGAATGCCTTACCACACTCTGTCTTTCCTATTCATTGCAATATTCAGGAATTCAAAACCAATGTGCACCGACATCTCCTTTTAAACCCTCTCTCCTCTTCCTCTGCATAATAAAAGTAGTAATATCCTCTTGAGTGTGTGTTTATTATAAAAAAAATCTGTATTTTAGTTCATGGGTTGCTCTTTACTTCAGTACCTTGTAATACACCACTTCAGTTTTTGTTTTATTATCAGACGCTATAACAAACAACCTAGATGATCTTCCCAACATTGACCATGGAAAAAACATGGATGTTCTGCATTCTAACCACAAACTTTAAAGGATCAGCCTTGTGATTCGTTATGTACATGAAAAATTCAAGATGGATCTGAAATTGAAGGTTTTTAAATTCAAACGCCATGTCGGTTGAGATCATCGGGATCTTCGCAATGAGAACTTTCTCATCATGAATTTTTCTTTCAGTATCGTCGCGTAAATTACATTGTTCATCAATTTTCTAATCACCAAACGATTACTACGGAGTCAACCTTTAGGCGTAAATTGTGCGGTGCTAAACCAGGCACATGCAAGGAGTTTAAAAATTCAATTGTATCAATATTTGAATATCAATAGATTTGAATGAAAGCATTGTTTCAATGGTCTTATTTTGAATAACGTAGTTCAACCCATCTACATCTTTATTCTTAGCCGCTAAAATTGCTCGTAGGTGTTCCTATAACCCACATGAGTATCTTGGACAGAATTCATTTAAAAATGATAGCTGACCGTTGTCTTACTGATACTTGTGTTTCTCTCGAGCACCATCGTAAGGATTTATGCCTGTCATTATTTTATCGTTACTTTTATAAACAATGCTTTAATAAAATAGCCAGATGCAATCCTCCCCTTAAATAATTCAGCCGTAATACCCGTTCTTTTAGAAATGCTATCAGTTTACCTTTGAGCCCAATTTCGGACGTATTGTAAAGTACAGAGATTCGTTCTTTAGTCGCACTACACGAATGTGGAATGCTTTACCAGACTCAATATATCCAAATCATTGCAATGTGCAGACATTCAAAACCAAATCCTCCCTTCCTAGTTGCTCGCACTTTGTTTAATCGTTATAAGGGTATTCCTATTCATATCCCCTTGACAGTGCGCATAATATAAAAAAACTCAAGTATTCTTATTTTTTTAGTTAGAAATATTGTTTGGAAATACATTCTTGATAAGTTCGTCTTTTGTTGAGACAAAATTACAGAAATTATTTGGAAATGACATCAATCCGCTCGATTCATCCACAGGTACTTGACCATTACCGATAATCAGCAATTGCTCAGAGAAATCTTCAGCAGAGTTATCATTAAGCAATACTCTCGTGTTTCTTGTCAGCAGCAGTTTTTTCACAAAGCGCCATAGATTCGAAGATTTGAGGCAAGCGTTTATTTCGTCGACAGCCGTAGATCTTGAAATTACTGGCATTGTTTGGCGGAAATCGACAGACAGTAAAAGCATTGCTCCTCCAAAACATCTCGAGTCATTGCGTAAACTTTCAATGATCGATTAAGTTTTTCTAATGCATGATTCATTTGTTTCGCCAAAAAGCAATACAAATACAAAAATACAATGGCTCATGTGGCGGAGTGCACCACAATACTGGCAAACAACGTCCATTTGCCCAATACAAACGCTAGAATGCAAGCTGTTATCATATTGCTGCAATCGCATGGAAACGCTGCTCGATTCAAAACAGCGTTTGATAAATCTCTTGTTCTACGTCGCAAATTTTCTATTTGTCGACCTCTGTTGTTTAGTCGACGATTTTTCATGGCCAACCTAGTCGTTTTAAGGTCTGCTTCATTTTGCTCTAGTAATTGAGAAGCACGAAGTCGAGCCATACTAACGCTTGCTCTTCTTCAGTTCTTTTAATGGCAGTGTTTCGTATCCTTCTTGCATTACAGCTTTGTCGGGAAAGATTCGATCGTCTTGGTCGCGGCATTGTTAATTATACTTCACTTCAATTCACCTACAAATTTATTTTACAACTCAAATTTTCAACCATTCATTCATATACAAATTTACTCAGATATTCGAGATGTGCGTTTTGTTATTCCAAGTCTGAAGGGTTTTTGGTTTAACACCTTTTATAGTTCACTTATCTTTTTATTTAAATAGGAAATTTTTCCATCATTACATTATGATTATTAATTATTTATTTAATAGAAGTAGTTTTAATATTGATTTCTTACAAAAATGAATCTACTTGCCCAACAATTTTCAGCCATATCGGTGCAGCCGTTTTTGAGATATAAATAGTGTGACTAACATGACTTTCTTTTATATATATAGAAGGTAAAGAATTGTGTCTCAGATAAGTAATTTTCCAATAATAAAGTTGGAACCTATATTTTTCTTACTTATTAAGTAATGAACAATTCGTCATAAACAACCTAAGGGTACCTTTTAAGTTAAATTTTTAATTTGATTTTCCAAAGTTTCATTTTGAATAACAAGTTATTTTGGCTAAAATCACACTTTTGTAGCTGTCATTTGTTAATTTCAAGAGTTAATACTGAAAGTGAAATAATCCACGATTTAAAAACTCAATGAAAAAGTTTAAACTCAATAAAAAATTGGTGTCACAATTTGCAAAACTAAAACACTTTTCTTCATAAAGTTTCTTCTCTGCATCATCCTTTAATCCAAAATTAATCGGGTGGCACTGTAACAGTGACTCGATTCTGCTACCAAGGTATGATTTATAATTTCTTATTTACAGAATTGGATGATATTGATGTGGATGAAATTTGATTTCAACGCAAGAAAAAAAAATTGATCGCGTTATTTATCTGTAAAACGAAGGATTCTTCCTACGATGGCTACGATTTGGCTTATATTGTTTTTTTATTATAAATAACTTACCTTTCTCTTAACAGTGAAATAAATAAGAACACTTTTTTTCTTAAGAAATATAATTTTCAAAGTGAAACATCTTATTGGAAATTATCTATTATATGATTTTCTGGCCTCATTTCGGTTTTGGTTTCTGGCCTGATTTCTGTTTTGCAGTCTGGCAAAGTTTCCAACATCTCTTTTTTAATACACAAAACAACAAGCTTTTTTGGAACTTCCTGTGATATTTTATTTCAATAATCAAATAACAAAGAAACTTTTTAGTTATGATATCCGATCGATAAGTTTTTCTATTTTTTAATTCAAAGTAATGTAAAGCGGTCCATAGTCCAAAAAAAATTGTCTATTTGTGTATTCACGGGTAATAGTCTAAAATACAATATCTCTGTCTTGTTTCCCAAAGTTTACTTTTCTATTTCCAATTTAAAACAGAAATGTCTGACATTTACTTTTCGGGTGATCTTGAGAACGGCGGCATTAAAAATTACCGCAGATTTATGTTTCCTTAAAATGGATAAAAAAAATCTAAACACAAAATTCATACAAAATATATCTGATTTTTTTTAAATTTAACTCCCAATTGTATATTTTTTTGCATTCACAAAAACAAAACATATTTTTGTAAATTCCGGACTATAATTATCTCAAATGAAATGATGAATTCACTCAATTTGTATTTTTTCGCTAAATCGAAAGAACCAATTTACTCTTGTAACCATTAAACCTGACACCCGAGAGCAAGAAACAATCCTTTACACATTAATTGGATGCACTTCGAAGTAACTTGCAACTATTGCTTACCTTTTTATTAAAGGTGTTTTTTTTTACAAGTGGATTTCAAGAAGAAAAAACGCATATAAGCTAATGTTATGGCCAAGAATCAACACTTATAATTGGTCGCCTCAGCTGGCTCGAATAAGTTCCCGCTGAAAAGCCAAATTTTCTACCACTTTTTGCAAGAATTGGGTCCGTATGTCAACCAAAAAAAATCTGAATAATCTCTTCCAAGCCGTCAATCGTCTTATCTGCGTATGCGAGCAACTTCACATAGTCCTACAAAAATAGTTAAGCTTTGTTCAACCGCACGATCTTGGAAGATTATTGCAAAAACGAAGCGAGCATTTATTTAATTAACAAAAATTCACAAGTCGCAAAAGTTCTTCAAGAGTATATCAATTATTACAAAATAATTAACCAATCTGAGCATAGTGACAGCTGTCAAAAAGAGCAACTGCCAAAAAGACTCACTAGATTTAAAATCACACGTCTAAAAAAACACCCGATACAATTAAATGCAATTCAAAACATGTTATTGTTGCTTTATTTAAATTCCTGCTTTATAAATAGCCTTCTAAGTCAACTAAATTTAGTTGTGGTCCAGACATAAGAGTTATTTTCATCCTGTTCCAGGAAATATGCATGATGCTTTCTCCGAATTTAAAACTTTTTCATGTAGTCCCAGAAATTCAATTAAATTAAATACATTCCATTTATACCTTCATATGTATACAAGTGTGTATTTGTAAAGCTTGCAGAATAATATTAATTAACCATTCAGACAAAAATAATTGCAGTAATTCCTTTGATCCTTTGAATCGGTTAATCAATGAACCACAATCCATTAGCATATCAAAAGAATACACAAAACAGCACATGTTAACTGAAAACTTTTTTTTTAACGTCTGGGCGAGTCCACATAACATCATTATGCAAGTCAGTGTAGATATTTCACTGACCAACTAAATGCCTAATTAGGAAAAAATGTACAACCTCATTTGACATGGAATTTTGTGTCCTTTTTGGTTTTTCTATTATTTAAATTAGTTTTTCTTCTGTTTTTTAATTATAGCAAAGAAAATAATGTTTTACTTTTTTACCCAGATCCTAGAAATATTAATTGGTTTAATTAAAAATTTAAAATAGTTTACTCAGTCATTTAGTTAATTATTATTATTTTTCAACAATCTGGACAAGAAGCATTGCAATTTGATACCTGACTGCAAGTATTTTGAATCTCTTCCGTTCGTTCTTAGTACTCCTACCTAGAAATGACATCCGTTCACGTACTTAGGAAAACTTTAAACTTTTTGAATGACAAAGGAAAATGTCCTTTCCATAAAGAGAGAACATCTTCCTCTTAAAAAGTTTACTTTCAAAGAAGGGTATATACCTATGTATATGAGTATTCGTATTTTATTAACGACAAAAAGGAGTTGTTTTTGCTATGCAAGTTAATGAAATATTTATTACGAGAGTCAAGTGCCATCATCATCGCTAGTTATAGCCAACAATGAAAGTAGGTACAATACCTTTTCAACTTTCGAAAAACTTTTGAAACAACTTAAGCTGTTGTTGCAGTAACATTGAAGTGCATGAGCTGCCAGAGCACCCATACTTGGAGCTTGAAGCATTATCATGCCGAAGGTGTAATTAAGTTCTTCGTATGTATAGAAGGAGTTTTCGGGGAAGCTGTATGAAATGTTCTTGTATTTTAGCAATTTAGTAAATGGTATTGAAATGGTCTGCATTAGCTTAATTTGAAAGTGTGAGGGAATTGGAAAAGTTAAATATTAATTAATTTTAATTATTTTCAAATTGTTTGTTCACAGCCTGGTTGTTTAAGACGCAGTAGGGCGATTAAAAATAATGTCCAAAAACACACTATCGATTTCCTGATTTGATAACACCCTTTTTATACAAAGCTACTTCTCCTAAACTTACAACCTTTTTGAATAAAAGTTTAATATTTAATTAAAATATATTTTATTCATTTAAGTTTTCTAATGTGTATTTTTTTCTTCTTGTTTTAGGTAAGTAAAAATTGGGAAACTGCTTTTCTGTGAGTATGTTAAGTCTGAAAATTCTTTGAGTGCATACTGTAAGAACTTATCGACTTATTATTTTAAATTGTTGACTTTCTCAGAGAGTAAGTCTCTTCTTGATGTAAACAAAATGATGATGGCAGCTAATCTAGTGGGAATGCAAAATATGTTTTAGAGTAACGAGAACATCTTTGTTTTTGGGTAAAGCCTTTTAGTAAATGTTTTGCCATCTTCTTAATTTAAAAGAAGTTTGCATTTTTTCTTAAAACTTAAATTAAAAATGTAAATATTAAAAATCTAAAAATTAGTGTTTTTCACCGTTTAGCTTCATCTCTTCTTTTGAAACAAACTTTAAGGAGATTAAAACAATTAATAAAGCTAGCGAACATGTTTTGCTGAAATATTGGCTCAAATATTTTTATTTTCAAGAAATGTTTTCCAAAAGCCTTATCATCATTCTTGCCATAGAATTTTGTATTTTTGTAGAAAACGTTAACCAAATGTTAAATATTAATTATAGTTTTATTTCGTTTTTGATTTGGTTTACAATTCAGAATTTCAGAAAGTAGTTAGCTTATAGCAAGCTTCAAACCACGATCAGAGGCTCATCATAAGTGATGACATGACGATACCTAATTAATAGACAGGATGAATAGAAAAGGTCAAGATGGCTTCCCTGAGGAACATCAAATTGAGCAACAAAAGGTTCTGAAAGACAATTTCTAAATTTTATCTCATAAGATCTGTTTTCAAGGTATGATTTGATTTAATCTAAGAAAAATGGTGGAAAACCAACAGCTTTGAGTTTAAATACAATAATTCCGTGGCTAAGTTGGTGAAAAGCTTTAGAGAAGTCAGTGTATACACAGTTAACTTCATAACCTTGTTCTAAAGCGTTAAAAAACATATGGCTGAGAATGTGAGGAGATTAGTTACGGTTGACCTTTTTCTCACCAAACCATGTTGCTGTTCAAATGAGATTTTTATTAAAAATTGCGATACTTTCACAAACAATTTGTTCAAACGATTTACTAATGCAAGAAAGCTTTGCAATGGGCCTGTAGTTTGTTATATCCGACTTATTACCTTTTTTGAAAATTGGTGTTAGAAATTACTTCTTCCATATACTGGGAAATTTGCCTGTTTTTAGAGAAAGTTTGAATAAGAACGTAAGGGGTTCACTACACTTTTTTAGTACTATCGAGGGAATGCCATCGGGATCGGCTGAGCAGTTATCTTACAACGCATATAAAAGATAAAGGACCGTACTCTGTAGCACAGGGATGTGACTACAGCTAGTTTGCGAAAAGGAGTGAAGATTATGAAAATATACTTCATCAACTTCTTGAGGGCTGTTAAGAAATGACTCACGGAAATTTGACGATCATTTCTTTAAACTTCGAACTCTTCGCTGAAACATTCTGTTTCGGAAAAGCTTGAATTAAGCCAAGTTGCTGTCAAAACGAATACGTCATGTGGAAATGATTGAGAGTTGAGAAAAATGTCAGCAGTCTTACTGCGAAGTCCCTTTACGTTTTGGTAGAAGAGGGCAAATCTGTTGAGTTTTTTGGCTTGGTTTTCAAAGAAACACCTCGTTTTCGACTTTGTGTAAATTCTTTGACTAAAGTCTCTGCGTACCATATATTTCTATTGCAAATTGAATCGAAGAACGTGAGATTCTAATTTTAAAGAAGAAACAAAGCTATTTGGTTTATTGATCTTAGTACACCTAATGGATGAAGTACAAGGTATGCTCTTGGTAGAAACTAAGTGAGAAGTTATATCTTCTGGCGTTTTTAGTGGGTCTAGACGGAATATTGGTTTTGTAGTAAATACATTAAGAAAATGCCTCACCAAAATTATTCTAAAACTTATTGGTCTATGCTTTGCGGAAGAAACCGTTTTTGAAAACATAGGACATAATTGTCAGAAATCTTTTGAACAGTCTTAACAAGGCATATTCCAAAAAAGTAAAAATGTCCTTAAAACGATTAAGAAATGTTCGGATGACATCTTTCAAAACCATTTTTATAAAACCAGGTCTACAATTCAAGTAAGCCCTTTTGTATTCATAACAATTTTGACTCGGGGGTGAAATCGGCTAAGGTAATAATTGATTGATATTTATTCCGTCTGTGTAAGATGATTCAACTCAATTCAATTCGATTAAACAATTTCAGATTAGAATTGTGACAATTCATTGATTCTATGATGAAATTTTAAAGTAATTCCTATAAAACATCTAAATAAAATAATTAAATTGATTGCTTTTTTTTATAACATTCGTACTTTTCTTGTGATTTTCGAATGTCGTAAGCTTTATCCGTCACGTCATTATTTTTAACTGAAAATACTTTTTTATTTGTTTTTTGTAAGCATCTGGTAGCTCTATTCAGAAATGACATATTTGTATGAAAATAACAATCACATTTTTGTTGTGATTTTTAGGTATCTATTTGACTATCACCTTACACCACATTCTATTATTTTGACTGTCATTTATCAGAAATCACTTGAGCCGATTCCACCACAAATTCAGTTCTGTAAAAACAAAAAATATTTAAATTAATATTGAAAGCTAAGAAAATAAAATTATCTAACAATTATAAAAACAATTGGCTCCCAGAAAAAAATCAAAATAATTTTACTCACAAGATTTTACTCAAAGAAAAATAGAGCTAAAGGGACGTAAGAAAAGCTTTCGGTATAGCTGTTTAAATGTGCAGAGCATAGAAAAGCGTATTATCGGGCAGTAACAAGTATCTTTTCATCAAGAAACTCTGCAATTTTTTGATTTGGTTGTATTTGGGGTATCCCCAAACTTAACGACATAACAGCTTTCAAGTTGGCATTATATATTTTGAACTTTTTTGAGTGTTGTACGGTTTTGATGGAATTTTTAGATGCACGCAATATTATAAAACCATTTGTTGCACTCTGCTCTTCTTCCACCATTGCGAAATATTACTATTTCCAACTTATCAAAATTTCTGTCAAGATTCCATTGAATGCAGTAAGTCTTAAAGCTGTTTTAAATTGAAAGGATTTTCTAATAAGAGTACAGTATAAGAAGGCGTTAATTTGAAGATCATCTAAAACAATAACGATTGGAAATTCCACATGAAAATCATTTAAAAACAGAACGAAAAGAAAAAAGAAAGATTAGCAGTCTGACAAACACGAACCATCCAAAACAGCTGCAGCAATATCCTTATAAAGAGATTTTATAGTAGCCAGTATCTTCTAAAAGCTACCTGTGCTAAACATGAAAAGCAAATAACTCAACTAGAATTGACTTTGAGAAAAAAATAATTTAATAATTTTTGAAGTAAGAAGAGAGTGAACGGACCTCAGAAGAACTTCTATCAATGATACTTGACCAAATAAATAAATCGAATGACCAGTTCAAAGTTGAAGAAACGGACATTGCAAGCTGCTTTCGCTTAGACAAAAAAAACGAAGGAAAAATAAGACCAATTAGGCTATTTTTCAAAAACATTGAGAAAAAATAAGAAGATTTATTGGGAAAAAAGTTGGGGCAAATTTTACTATGACGGAAGATCTTCCAAAATCAATGGTTGAAGGTCGGAAACCTCTTATCCCAAAACTTATAGAGTTTAAGAGAGAAGAAAAGGGGGCTTACTTTAAATTTAACGAACTAGTTGTAGATGGAAAAGTTTGGTCAGGAAACGAACAAGAAAATCCAAGGAAAAGAATACGATCGAATGAAAGCTCACCACCGGAAAAAACAAAGAACAAAGAAATAAACAGTAATAAGACAAAATCTGTTATAATAGGATCAACCGCAATGAATCCTAAGAAACAACCGACCGCTAACGAATTTTTAGAAAAATACAATGACCCACAAACCTCGAAACAACAAAACAAAGCATATAATAACGAATAGCAATTCCTGCTTGACAATAACCAGAAAAAATATGAAGACCATGCATCAGCAGTAAATATCGAACATAACCAAAACCCACATTCAACTATAGTACAACAAAAATCCTTCCCAACCCGGTTGATCACCGTGGGAAGAGTAGATCAACACCCATCATATAAGAACAATAAAACAGAAAACTGTACCCACAAGAACCAACACGAAATTCTAAAGATCTGTACTTTTAATGTCAGGACACTTTGCTCAGATGAGAAAGAGGAAGAATTGAGACAAGGGCTGGAGAAAATTAAATGGGACATTATAGGACTATCAGAACCAAGTATACTTGGAGAAACAAAAGGCCTCTACGGTGTTGGATTCCTCATTAAAAAAGAACTTAAAGCAAAAATAACTGACATCAAGCTACATAATGAAACAATGTGCAGCAAACAATTGAATATAAAAAACACGAAAATGACAATAACTCAAGTATATGCACCCACAGAAAAAGCTGATGACGAAGAGATGCTAAGGTTCTACAACAACTTAGAAGACTTTAACGCTAAGCTTGGAAAGAGACAAAACGAAGAAGAAAAGAAAACAATAGAACCCTACGGAGAAAAAAACGAAAGTGGAGAAAGGGTAATACAATGGATCGAAAAGATGAATTTTAAATTTGGTAACTCGTTTTTCAAGAAAATGGACGTGGATATTACCGATTGGTAAAATAAAAAATGAAATAGACCTGATTCTGACAAACGAAATTGAGACAGTCAACGACATATCCGTGCTCAACAACGTAAAGTTCGACAGTGAACACAGACTAGTCAAAGACAGAAATCATTATAAGCCATAATACACTGAAAAGAAACCGACAAGTCCATTTCATCCCAAAAATGATTCCCGACCAAAAAATAGTAGACTATAACCAAACATTGACAGCAAAGATAAATCAAATATCAACTTCAAATCGTTACATACAAAACACATATGACGAATTAGAAAAAATCGTAAAAAACTCTGCAAAACTATCAATTATGGACACCAAAACATCAAAAGATAAATTATCCAACAATAAAAAATCTTAATCTCAGAAAAGATACTCTACGAACCAAGCAACAATTACTTGACCAAGAAAAAACTGAACTAAAAGAATTTAGAAAAACTATCAAACTAGAAATAAGGAAAGATATCAATGAGTTCAACGAAACAATAGCTAGAGATACGATTAGCCAAACAAAATCAATAAGAAAAACAAAATCACTAATTAACAGTCAACAGGAATGGATTATTAGCTTAAAATGCCAAAATGCAAGCAACATAACAAATAGAAAAGAATTAAACGAAAATGTTACTAAGTTCTTCGAAAAACTATTCTTCTCGACCAAGCATATAACTGCTTTGCAGAAATGATAATATACGGTAAAGAATCGCTTTCCGAAATATTAACATTTATGTTTAACGAAATCATAAGAACTCAGCAAATCCCTAAGCAATGGAGAGAAACAACCATTTCACTTATAAAGGGTGATTTTTTTGAGGTTAGGATTTTCATGCATTAGTATTTGACAGATCACGCGGGATTTCAGACATGGTGTCAAAGAGAAAGATGCTCAGTATGCTTTGACATTTCATCATAAATAGACTTACTAACGAGCAACGCTTGCAAATCATCGAATTTTATTACCAAAATCAGTGTTAGGTTCGAAATGTGTTTCGCGCTTTACGTCCGATTTATGGTCTACATAATCGACCAAGAGAGCAAACAATTAATGCGATTGTGACCAAGTTTCGCACTCAGTTTACTTTATTGTACATTAAATCAACCACACGAATGCGTACAGTGTGTAGAGAAGAGAATATTGCGTCTGTTTCTGAGAGTGTTGCTGAAGACCGTGAAATGTCGATTCGTCGCCGTTCGCAGCAATTGGGTTTGTGTTATTCGACCACATGGAAGATTTTACGCAAAGATCTTGGTGTAAAACCGTATAAAATATAGCTCGTGCAAGAACTGAAGCCGAACGATCTGCCACAACGTCGAATTTTCAGTGAAAGTTGGCAGAAAATCCGCTTTTTTATGGACAAATTTTGTTCAGCGATGAGGCTCATTTCTGGTTGAATGGCTACGTAAATAAGCAAAATTGCCGCATTTGGAGTGAAGAGCAACCAGAAGCCGTTTAAGAACTGCCCATGCATCCCGAAAAATGCACTGTTTGGTGTGGTTTGTACGCTGGTGGAATCATTGGATCGTATTTTTTCAAAGATGCTGTTGGACGCAACGTTACGGTGAATGGCGATCGCTATCGTTCAATGCTAACAAACTTTTTGTTGCCAAAAATGGAAGAACTGAACTTGGTTGACATGTGGTTTCAACAAGATGGCGCTACATGCCACACAGCTCGGAGAACAATTCTTCTCAAGGAATGGACCGGTAAGTTGTCCACCAAGATCATGCGATTTGACGCATTTAGACTATTTTTTGTGGGGCTACGTCAAGTCTAAAGTCTACACAAATAAGCCAGCAACTATTCCAGCTTTGGAAGACAACATTTCCGAAGAAATTCGGGCTATTCCGGCCGAAATGCTCGAAAAAGTTACCCAAAATTGGACTTTCCGAATGGACCACCTAAGACGCAGCCGCGGTCAACATTTAAATGAAATTATCTTCAAAAAGTAAATGTCATGGACCAATCTAACGTTTCAAATAAAGAATTGATGAGATTTTGCAAATTTTATGCGTTTTTTTTTTTAAAGTTCTCAAGCTCTTAAAAAATCACCGTTTATGTAAATCCTGTTTGTCAATTCTTTGAAGAATAAGTTGTAGCATTTCTTTTATGGAAGTCTCTTCATTGTTCCGCACATTTTTAACAATCTGAGAATAGGCTTTATTTTCATCGCTTTCACTTTGAACAGCCTTTTTAGGCGGTTCCTTTTTAGTGTTGATAAAACGGTATTTACTGTGTTTCTGGGTTTGTCTCTAGCAGATATATATTTTTGCTTCTGAACTTTTGGAATTTTTGTGCAACTGGGCAGCCTCTATAGCTTACCGGGTGATTACCCTGGCAGTTCACACATTTTGCTTTCTGATCTTTACTCATAAGAAAAGCAAACTCTTGATTGCAGTATTTTTGGGTATTACCAAAAGCTTGGCAAAGTTTCCACTGCGGAACAACTTTAGATTTTCAGAGTGGTTCAATTTAAGATTGATCTTACTTTATAAATCTCTCCGAGTCTTTGTTTGCTGTCAAAAGTAAGCACGAATAAAGGTAGTAACCTCTTACTTGTCAATGATTCTTCAGAGGAGTTTTTATTTGTCTCATTCTTAAATAGATTGACTGCATCAAGGGCTTGGAAGCCTTTTTGTACAACATCTTCTACTACTTCCTCGTAAGAGCACGAGGAATGAAGACCTAGACGAGGAATGAAAAATGTAGATAAAGTTATAAAAATTCATTTATAATAAGATTGCGATATTTAATTGACGCTTTTAAAAAGATAAATAAGTATTAGTAGCACAGTAGCCATTAAGAACATTGAGAAGTTGAGAATGAGAAAGAATACCCCTGCCAAGAATTTTTTTCTGTACGTTTGGAATATTGGGCAGGTTCCAATAAAGTGCGTGGTATTTTCCGATTCATCCATACCAAACAATGTACATATTTCATCTGTATCTCTTGAGTAGGCTCTTCCATTGATAGACTTGGACTTGGATAGATTAAAGAGCCTACAAGGAGCTTTAAAAATGATGGAAATCATATCACGTGTATTGGTGCCATAAAAGTAGTTCGCTATGCCGGAGAACAACAAGTTACAATATTCATCATCAAATTGAGACTGTGTCGCACTAATTGTAAATTCAGTCCAGTGTTTTTCTTTCAGTTTCAGTAATAGAATGTTATGTAAGCTGGTCCATTCAAGTAGATTCATGTCAATGGAAAAATCCAACGAACATCTAGAAAAAGATCCAACCATTCCTTAGCCCAGAAGATTTTCTTCTTTAAAATTGCTTTCGATAAAATGTTGGGTAATCTATTATTAGAAAGATTTAGATTTCGTGTTATGAAAGAAAAATGGAGCTGAAGGGACGTTATAAAAGCCTTCGGTAAACCTGCTTCAATGTGCAAAGCATATAAAGGCGTGTTATCGGGCAGTAAAAAGCATCTTTTTATCAAGAAGAGCTTTAATTTTTCTACTTGGTTGTATGTGCCGTATCCCCAAACTTAAGGACAGTGCAACATAAAAGCTTTCAAGTCGGCATTATATATTTTGAACTTTTTTGAGTGTTGAACGTATTGATGGAATTTTTAGATGTTCATTCCAAGACATATTTTTATTGAAGACTACGCCAAGATATTTGTATTGATTAAACACAATTATTACAGAATTATTATAAAACCATTTGTTACACTCTGCTCTTCTTTTACCATTGCGAAATATTACTATTTCCAACTTATCAAATTGTCTGTCAAGATTCCATTGAATGCAGTAAGTCTAACAACAGTACAGTATAAGAAGGCGTTAATTTGAAGATCATCTTAAGCAATACCGGTTGAAAGTTCCGCATGAAGATCATTTAAACAACAGAACGAAAAGAAAAGAACTTAGCACACATCCTTGAAAAACAACTTTCTAAATGGGGAAGAAGTGTGACAAACACGAACCATTCAAAACAGCTGCAGAAGTATCCTTATAAAGAGACTATATAGAAGCCAGTATCTTCCAAGTTATTCCTAGAGTCGATGGCTTATAAATAAGAGCATTCCTGTTAATTCTATCAAAAACAGCCTTAAGATCAATGAAAAAAGCGTAGCGTTCATTCTTTTGGCAGAATTGAAGCTGAGTTATGCATGAAAGAGTTTAAACTTGGTCCACAGTAGAATAGTTGGTTCTATATGCAACTTGAAATTCATTGATGATAATATTTTTTTCTAACCAAGCTGACAGCCTGTAGTACCTTTGGCATGGTGGTTAGTGCATTGGATTGTCATGCCAGAGGTCTTGGATTCTATCCTTGCATATGCCATCTAAAGTCTTTTCACGGGTACTGCCTCTTGCGAGGAATTGACAAATTCTCCAAGAGTAACTCTTGTCATGAAAAAGTGCTTTCTCAAACTATCCGTTCGGATTCGGCATATAAACCATTCCTGACAACATTACTCGCACACAGGAATGGTTGAGAGTTGTAAGTCACTAGGCCCTAGTTCTCAACGGACTGTTGCGCCACCCAATTTTTATTTTTAAGCTGACAGTCTGTTCTTATAGACGGTATCATGAAATGAAAGTCCTTTATACTTTGATACAACATAATGTATCTCCTTTCTTGAACAGTGGGTTTATAATATATTTTCTAAAAGATGAGCAGTTTCAAGAATCTCAGTGAATAACTTCTGTATTTCTACAATAAGAGATGGACTTTGAATTTTATAAAATTCATACGGTATTCCATAAAAAGAAGAAGTTTTCAGATATTTTGAAGAAGATATAGCAGAATATATCTCGTTCAGGAAGAGCATGAGATGGTAGCTGAATCATTTGATGGCGGGAGTAAGCATTTAAAGTGCATTTTAAATTCAATAACATTTAATGACGTTGTGGTTTTGATCGACCGTCCGCGTATTTGCTTAGCAATCTTCCACTACTCTCTTTTAAGAGGTTAAATTTTTCAAAATATTTGTATCATTCAAGATAAAAACTTGCAAAAACATTAAATATTTTGGAGTCATTCCTTAAAGTCACAACAAAACTGAAGAAGGTTGCCCTAGTTTTTTTTTACATATGAGTGTCATAACTTTTTGCTCAAGTTTTAATTTATGAATTTTGAATCTGTGAATGATTTTTATACGTACGACCACCACTTACACATCCGTAACAATAAAGACAGTCCTATCTAAAGGGTAAATAAATTCTCAAAATTAATTGTATTTATGAGATTTTCTCAAGTAAGTAGTATGTATAAATAAAATAGAACATTAAGGGTGCATGATTTTCAAAGCCTTAATTCTTATTTATTATAAATACCTGCAATAAATTAATTTTCATTTTAAATTAAGATTTATGCCGATTAAAAAATGTATAATGAGTTAAATATTATAATTCCTACATAGGCACCTTTTTGTTCAAACCACCGCGATATGTGTAAAGGAATATAATTTATTTACTTTCCATATACTCGTATACGATTCAATTTAAATTGTAAATCCGACTGACTTAATGTGTGTTTATACACGATACAGTCCTTCTCACGTAATGTAGTTTATAACTACTCCTTATCAACAATTCAGGATGACAAAATTATACCCATTGCCCTATTTCGCACAATAATAAATAAACACCCACACCCACTTGGAGCCAATTACATATTTATCCTTGTTTTATGAGCATTGTGTTTTATATACGAGAATATAAGATAGGACAACAAATTATACGTTTAAAGGACATGAGCATAGCTTGCCAATTTTTGTTTCACTTTTATTATTCTTTTATGAAACAGCTTTTTTTAAACTGTGGAAACATGAAACTGAACAACAAACTACAAGAACCACAAAATCCACACACCAAATGGGATAAAGTTAAATACCTATACGTAACGTTAAAAGCTCCCATGGGTCGCACGCTCTGGCCTATTTCTATATCTGACCTTAAAAAAAGGACTATATCTTTATTGCGCACCTGTTGTCCTTATTTTCGGTAACAAATATATTGATATTATTATTGTTCTTCCTTTTTTTCTTAACTCCAGAACTTTGCCTTCTAAAAGATACATTCAATGCAATAACCTAACCTCCATCTACCTCGTCAGGACATATTGAAAGAGTCCCTTTTTTCACCGAATTTTACGAACCAAAAGGACATTTTAAATTTTTTTTTTTTGGTCTTTGTTTTTGTCATGCTTAGGAAGGTATACCGCTATTCATATCACAATTCTAAAAAACAAAGTGGATTGAAATTCATTTGTAGAAAACCAATTGTGTATGTCGCCATTCGTTGTCGCCTGCAAGGCATCTAAGCGCTAATATACAGACGAAAAAATAAACGTTTTTTTTGAAAATAAAAATAAAAACAGGCAGAAGCAGTTGAGACACAAAACAACCCACTTTCGTGTCCTCTGCGCCCCACTTGACAACTGTTTTCATTTTAACTTTTACCATCATCATCAGTGCGAGGAAAGGGTTCTTTTTATAGTTCGTTCTTTTTTTTTCACCACAAAATCCTTTTAGCTGTTTCATTTAAATTTCATACGAAAAAAGGGTTATTCGCTGAAATTCAGTGTAATAATAACATTTTATCCTTTCTTTTCTTTTGCATCATCATGTAGTATGTATGATGATGACGTCATACGAATAAATTCTGATATTTTTGTTGTTTTATTTTTCTAATTTGAGTGAATTCAATTTTAATGAGTTTTGATAAATAATCCAGGACTACACATGTTCATACAAAAATTGTTTTAAGAGTGGGTGAAAGGGGGAAGAGATAGCGTAAGGATAAAAGTATATCTATGCTTTGATAGTACGTGCCTCCCCACCCTTATAACATGTTTTATAAAATATATTATATACGTATATGGTTTTCCATTAACGCTCGTAAATATTAATAATGTCCTTTTTTATAGCTCATAATTGGAGTTGGGTTTTGCTCGCTCCTGTTCTGCTCCTGCTATGTGGTTATAGATAGATTCCTTTTTTCCATATACGGTTATAAGTTGGAGAATGCTGAATGGAGGATAGATAGCCATTATAAAGGAGTCCAATACGTATTTTCCTATTACCCTATCTTATTACTTCTGTTTATGCTAATGGTGAAATAAATATCCTTTGAATGTTGACAATTTGTACATATTAAGCTGAAGTCCACCTAGATATGGAGGCCTATGATTGCCATAAAAACATTTGGCAATAGCAAGGCACGTGTGTAGGTAAATATGTAGATGAATATGAGGACAATTTTTGAAAGTTCTGGTTAACCTGCCTACATGAATTGCTATGTTTATTTTTAGGCTTGTCCAACTTGTCAGGTTCGTTTGGTTGGTTTTTAACCACATTTCTATATAGGTTCACATAAATGTGTAATGGTTTTAATATTTTTGATTTATATTGCACTGAGTTTGGATATTGGACAAACAGGATTATAATTTTGGAATAAAAAACAGTGTTATGGAGATTTGGAAAATAAATCATGTTAGTTTTTGTTGGTAAAGCGTAGAAAATTTACAATTCGTGTGTGGGTAAAATTTAAGCTTTAAATATTCAAATAGAAAAATAGTTTTTATTGTATTTTGAGTTATTTATGAGCTAAAGGTAGTTGGAATAATGAAAGGTAGCATTTTGAACAGTCGGCTGTTTGGGCAGATTTTATTTAAATCAGCACTAAAAAGTGGCTAGGATGCGACCCACACTGATAATTTCTCATCCTTGCCTGTCTGTCGATGTTTTCTAAAACGTTAACAAAATATTATTGAAAATATTTTGTGTTAAATAAAAAAGTTTGAAGTCAATTTTTTGGTCTCATAAAATTTAAGTCGAAAACCATTTTCAATCATGTCTAGAAAAAAAGTATTAAAAGTTGTCTATCGAATTTTTCAAAAAAAAACAAACTAAAAGTTAGCAACACTATTTTGCATATGATAAAATAATATTAATTTCAAGGCCTGTTTTTGTAACCGAAATATTTCGTCGAAAACCTAATTTTGTCAATTAAAGCACATTTTTTTTTAGTTTTTATTTCTTATAAAAAAAAGAACCGATTGCATTGTTCTGAGAACAATATCTTACAGTCACAACAAAATTTTGCAAAAAATAATATATTTGAAGTTAAGTTTTTTACTTATCATTGTAATATTTGAATCAGTTTTAAATGAATCTGCAACAGAAAAGATGCTTATTTTTTATTATAAATACTGGCTGTTGAATTTTTCTAACAATTTTAATTGATGTTAAAAATAATATGTTTTCGGGAAATGAAAAACATATTTATACATTTTTTGTTATGATATTCAAGTCGGAAATCAAATTGTACCAACTTTGATTAATGTTTTGTTAAGATTTTTATTTTTGGTACACTGTTACTTCGACTTTCTCAAAATTGTATCTGATGTCAAAAAAGTTATTCTTCGTTGTATAAAATAACTCCGGAGGTAATGTTTTTGTTGGTTCGTAAAATATTCAAAGTGACAAATATTTTGTTTGTTAATAAAAAACCGCCAATTATTTTTCTCCAAAATCACACTAAATGGATACTTCTTCAAAATATAGCATTCGGAATTTGATAAATATGGTACCGGTATTGGTTCGTGATCAACTTTAACTTTCTTTTAAATTGCTTTAGTTAAAAAGCCATCCACGAACTTTTTCACCTGATGCCAAAAACGTTGTTCTTTGTTGCATAAAATAACTCCGGAGGTAACATTTTTTTGTTCGTAAGATTTTCGAGGTGAAAAATATTTTGTTTGTACCTATTTAAAAAACAGCAAATTGATTTTTTTCAAAATTACACTAAATGGAAATCATGTCAAATTATAATATACAAAATTTAATTTAAGATGGCAGCGGTATTGCTTCGTGACCAACATTAACTTTCTTTTAAATTTCTATAGTATAAAAGTCATCCACTCGTCTTTCGATGTTATTATCTTGAAATCAAAGTGTATTTAAAGTTCATATCTCTTCTTGTTCTTGAGACAGACATTCTTAGGTTCGTAAGTCCGGGCATCCCTCTGAAAATCTTTGATTTAGATCGCAGGGACCTTAGAACGTCGAGATACAAAATTAAAAAATGTCAATTGGACAAATCGGACCAATCAATCATATTTTTCAGTCATAGTTTATAAATATTTAAATTTGTTTTTATAATTAGTGAACACTAAAAGGGTTTTGTATACCTTTAATATGCTAAAGACATAGTTTGAGCATTAGGAAAAGAGATAGAAGTTGGATAGGAGGTGTCGGTGTACATTTGTTTTTAAATTTCTAAACATTGCAATGACAGGGGGGATAGAGCGTGGCAAGGCATTCCACATTCGCGTAGTACGGTTCAAAATTAAATCTCTGTACTTCATAGTACGGCTGAAGTTGGGGTCAAGGGTATACTGTTAAACTGTTAAACGTAATCGAGTTGATGATGTTAATGTCACCAATCATTTTAGAAACTGTTATTTGAATACTGTCGAAAACGCTTAAATGAGTTACTGAAGCACCAGCCAGATGAGAGTTATGTTCAAGATTCAGATGTATGTATTGTATATAGGTTTTGTAGATTGTAACCGGATCAGACGGAGAGACAAATTTCTTGCAACTTCCCAAAAAACCTACATATCTTTCGGTATTTTTTGTGACATCGCTTAAGTGATCGCTTCACAGGAGGTGGTTGCTTATGCACATTCCGAGGGTGTCGAGATTTTAGTTTCGTTGATGCAAGTACCACTCATGGATAGTGGCAAAGAGGGTAAATCTTGCTTTAATGCTACAAAACAGCATTGGGTTTTCGAAGCATTAAATTCCACACGGTTTTTTATTTTCCATTGTACAATGATGTGTTTGGAAACGAGTATGAAAAGCTTAGAGTGCAATCGTCAGCGAAACAATGTATTGGATTAGAAGTAGCAGACAGGAGAATATGGGTTTCGGATTTGAATATTACTTCAATACCAACAAATCTAAAATACTTTAGAGTAGTCCTGAAGTAATATTGGTAGACAAACTTTGAGCTGGGACAAGTTAGTGATGCGAAGAATCGAAATTGTTGCGTCACTTAAGAACAACTTAGAATATTGCTGCTGTAGCCTGTGCTGTTGACAAAAACGCAGATTTGTTTATTCTCGCCTAACTTTTGTTCTGTTAACATAAAACACAAGCCGAAAAGTTTCAGCAACGTCATATTTTCGATTATTCAAAATCAAATAGGGTGGCGCAACAGTCCGTTGTGAACCAGGGCCTAGTGACTTACAACTCTCAACCATTCCTGTGTGCGAGGACTGTTGTCAGGAATTGAAGAGACTAAAATTTTAAGGCTGAATCCGAACGGCTAGTTTTTTCAGAAAGCACTTTTTTATGATAAGAATTACTCTTGAAGGATTTGTCAATTCCTCGCATTTTTTTAAATTAAGGTGGCACAGGCAGGGATTAAACCCAAGACCCCATGCATGACAGTCCAACGCACTAACCATCATGCTACGGGTACTACATTTTCGATTATTAGGTTCTTGAAAAGTATTGTTATAGTCAGGGTTGGTATTGAAAAATCATCTTAAAAAGCTGAATTATTAAATTCCAAAATCGAAAATCAATTTTTTTTTTTGCTGAAACGCCATTCCGATTTCTTATATCCGAAATCTTACCAGATTTGTTTTCTCACTATCACTACTTTTTGCTTCGTTCTTATTCTTATTCTGAAAATGATCACAATTGAACACCGAAACTTGTTCGAATCAATTGATAGATTTATTCTGCATGCCAATGCCCACTTAGCTATTCAAGACCTTAGCGATGAAATGCATTGAAATGTAAAAGCGTATAAGACATACAGCCGCAGATGTGCAAATAAGTCATGAATAATTTTATGAAAAGAATATCTTTCTACAATTGTAGCTCTCTTAATGGTATACCTCTTTACAATGAAAAAAAAAGATCCATTAATTTCTTTTAAAAAAATCATGGTCAATATGATTTTGATTTTTATTTCCAAGATAAATAATATAACATTTCTAGTATATAATGAAATAAGCAAAAGTAAATCACAATTTGTAAAATAAGTTGTTGATATATACACATTTATAAGTGGAAATAATAAAACATGCATCCCGTAGTACAAGACTAGTAGCGGATTCAAGCACATTTTGTTGTTAATTCGACGCGACCGGATAGTGTCATGAGTCCTCCTGTTCTTGAGAGCGTAAATGTTTCTATGGGACGAATCTTCTTTCGCACTCAACGCTGGCAAAACCACTGCGGTCTCTTCCCGAGTGGATGGAAAACTGCATTTGTCCAGCCCGTCCCTAAAAAAGGCGAATCCTCTTCTCCCTCAAACTATAGTCCAATTGCACTTACGTCCCTTCTTTCTAAGGTCATGGCAACGCTGATAAATTTTCAGCTTAAGAAATATCTTGAAGAACGGAAGCTTCTTAATGACCGACGGTATGGCTTTCGTAGCAATGGGTCCAGAAGTGATCTAGTTCGGCACCAAACTCTCTTATCGAAAATGCGTGCTTTTGGTATTGATGAATCTCTTCTTCGTTGGATCAGAAATTACCTTTCTAACCGTTCAATACAAGTTGTATTGGATGGTTTCAAGTCTGAAATTCATAAAATAAATGCTGGTGTCCCCCAGGGCTTTGTTTTATCTCCGACTCTCTTCCTTATATTCATAAACGATCTTTTGTCTGTCACTTCTAATCCATTAAACTGATTCGCCGACGACAGTACCCTCAGCTTTTCATATTCGTTTCCAGATTCACATCCTTGTCCTTCGGATGCCAGTTGCATTCCACCCCTTAAACAATTCAGCCATAATACTCGCACTTCTAGGAATGCTCATCAGTTTACCCTTGAGCCCAATTTCGGGCGTACTGTCAAGTATAGAGATTCTTTCTTAAATCGCACATCGATAATGTTGAATGCTTTGAGCAACTCTGTTTTTTCCTCCCATTTTGATGTTCAGAACTTTAAGACGAATGTGCACCGGTATATCCTTTTAAATCCTTCCCTATTTTCCTAACGCTCGCACTGTGTTTAAATATAAACATATAAAGGGTACTTATAACCCCTTGAGTGCTTGTGAATAAAAAAAAATGACAATTGTGATCATTATGATTCAATATGTTTAATTTTTTTTGCTAAAAATAAATAACCTTAAAGTATCTATGAGGACAAATATTTTATGAAACAATATGGTAATTACATACATTTTGTATTGTTTATAAAATTCAATTTTAATTGAGTTTTCTCAAAGATTCAAAAAAAATCTTTCTTCCTGTTCTGGGAACAGGGCAACCGAAATAAAAGACCGTTTTATTTTAATTTAAAACACTTTTATTTAAGCGTCAGATCCCTTACCGTTGGTCGGGGGAAATCATCGGCTATACGTTGATAAACTTGTGAAAAAACTAAACTAGAAAGAGATCTGGAGATCCCTTTTATATTATTAATATGCTAACGCAGCAAACCTTTGTTTGACTGCGGATGATGCAATGATTCAATATTGTCAAATACTTTTGATATCCATTTGATACTCTTGCACAAGGCTGAAGGCCAAGAAGTGCTGATATGCAATTTATGTTTATTATCGTTGCATCATCTTTGAAGAATTATTACAATGTGTTTAATTGAATTTGAAGTCAAGATTTTGCGTGGGTTTATCTTTGTTTGAAATTTGTTGGGGCGCACAAGTGTGCTTGGATATAACACCCCCCTCTTTAGATTCTTCTAAGGGTCGGAAATTGACCGTTGGAAGATTTACATTATTTATTATCTTACTTTTCTTACTTTTTAATTTTAGATAAACATAAATTATTACAATTATTAAAATGAATGAAATGATAAAATATATTTTGAAACTTGACTTTTTATGACTATATTTCAATTCTTGTATTTCTTTTAAATTGTTTATATTTTGGTATTTTAATTCTTCAAAAGTTAATTCTTCAATTTTAGTATAATTTATATCCAATATTGTATTAGGAATTAAAAGCTCATGCTTATAATTTTTCCTTTCATATGATTTATTGTTTATTTTAACTTTACAATTTTCAAATCTAATAAGGTAGTTACCTTTAATTTTAATTTTTTGATTATTACAATTTTGATTAAGTTCTTGTAATTTTACATTAATTAATACAAGATTATTATTTCCTATTTCTAATACTTGTTCATTTATATTTTTTATAAGTTTACAATTCATTGACTTTTTAAGTATATTTTCTATACAATCATCATTTATTTTGGTTAAATTTTGTACATATTTAGTACTGTCATATACTATTTGATCTTTTGTCAGTTAAAGGTGTTTGTGTATTTTTAATTGGGAATTACTATCCTTATTTGGAATGGGTTGAACGTATATCTTTTTATACAGTTCATTTGTATATTTGGGTACTTTAATTATAAATATAATATTTGTTTTATATAGGGCTAAACTGAGTTTTAATTCTTCCAAGTTATTTATATTAATGCCGTATTTATCTATTTCATCTACAGTTAAAATATCTCTGCTGAGTATGCCTAATCTTGAAGTCATTATTATTTCTTTTATTTTTTCTATGTCTTCATGTAAATATTCGAGATTTTCTCTTAACTTTATCTCGTACTGTATTTTAGCTATATCTTTTACGTAATCGTAGCTTTCTACAAATGTATTGATTCTTTTAATTATGTTATTAGTTTCATTATTTAAAGTTTCAGTAAGTATTTTGATTTGTTTATTAAATTTTTCATTTATTATTATTTGTTTGTTTAAATTTGTTATCTCATTATGATTGTTTGTTTCTATTATTTTTAGATGTTCTTCGATATCTTGGCGATCATTGTCGTCCATGGTTCCGTATAAAAATTTCATACCTGTTCCTAAAATATTTATTAATCCTCTTTTTTGTCTATTTGATTTAGGATGGGGTAAGAGTACTTCAAACTCTTTTCGTATTTTTGACATTTTCCTAATAAAGCTGTCATTTTCTTCTGGAATTCTTTTAAAATTCCTTTCCATAATTTCTATATTTTGTTCATATTCAGTTAGATTTATAATATGAATTATAGTATCGTAACTTTCTATTAGTGGATATTCTTCTAGTTGGATTAAAGTGAATCCATTTCCCTTATTTAAGTCAATGACTTCCAATTCTGCTCGTACTTGGTTGAGGGTTATCGTCATCATCATTATTATAATTATTTTCTGCATTATCGCCATGGGTTGCAACATTTGATGCAATATCCTTATTGGATCTGAAACTGGAAGATTTTATTTGTTGATATTTTTTTTTTCTTCCTAAATTGATCTTTATGAAGAATGCGATTAGGAATTTTTTTAAATCTATTTCCTTCTTGTAACGTGTATTTTTTATCAGTTTTATTAATAACTTTCACCTTTTTATGTTTAGGTACGATTTTGTTTTTTATTTTCTCTTGTTCTGTTACCTTCGCATAATTTTCGTCTATGCTTACATCTTTTCTATTAATGTTTAATTTATTTAATATTTTTATTTTATTTTCTTCAATTCGTTTATAGATTATTTCGTTGTCAATTTTATTAAAGTGAACGTCGATTGGTTTTTCTTTGGTAGTTAAATGGATTACGTTATTGTAAGATTCAAGTGCTTTTGTAGCGTGCTTTATTGGTATATCTTCTTCATTGGATAGTTGTAATTGCTGTAAGATTCTCATATGTTCATTTAGACTGCTATGAAGTCTTTCTACATCGGAATTTCCGGTGTGTCTATTAGCTGTGCAATAATGTATGATTATGTTGTTATTTTCTAAAAAGTTCTTAAATGTTTCTGATACAAATGCGTTTTCATTGTCGAGAGTAATTTTATTTGGTTTCTTCATGTATGAAAATATTCTAGTGAGAGCGTTTATTACGTCTACATAAGTTTTTGTTTTGATTGGTTCAATTGCTGCAAATTTAGAGAATTTGTCAATACATGATAAATATTTTTCTTTTTTATTAACAAACCATATATCGATATGATAGTGTTCGTTAGGACTCTTTGGAGTCTCCGTTTTTTCGTAAGGTAGTTTAATTGGGTTTCTTTCTGCTTTTGCCATACACGTTGAGCAATTGTTTATTATTTTATTAATTAAATTTTTAAGGTTTGGCATATAATATTCTCGTTTTATTTCTAAGAATATTTTTTCGATTCCTGCGTGATTATGATTTTTATGATTTCTTAATATAATTTCTCTTGCTTCTAACTCTTTTATATCTTTTAATATAATCATGCTTCTTTGTAATATTTTATTACTTAATTTATTTTCCTTTTTCCATATATCTTGGAATTTTTTAAATATTTCGTCATCTTTGACATATATGCAATTTAGTATTGTTGTATCTACTTCTTTTATTATGTTTATAAAGTCTTCTTCTTTATATTCTTTTCTACTGAATGTTATTCTTCTTTTTCCAACATGTGGGTACAAAATTTCTTGATGATCATTTTCATTGATTTCAAGAATTATTTGTCGATTAAATAAATTAACCGGTTTTTCACTAATAGGAATAAGATGTGAACTATCTGATTCAGCACTATGCTGTGTTGCTAACTCATCTTGGTTATGTAATATGACTTTATTGTCTTCTATTTTGATTCTGGAAAGTGCATCTGCTACTTTATTCTCTTTGCCTTGGATATATTCAATTTTAAAATCGTATTCTTCTAATTTTATTTTCCATCGTTGGAGTCTGGTATTTGGCTCTTTTAAATTGTGTAACCATACTAAAGGTCTATGATCTGTTTTAATAATGAATTGTCTACCGTATAGGTAATGTCTAAATTGTTTCGTTGCCCAAACTATTGCTAATAATTCCTTTTCAATTGTACTGTAATTGCACTCATGTTTATTAAGTGTTCTTGAGGCAAAACTGAGAGGTCCATGTGTTTGACTTAACACGGCTCCAATAGCAAAATTGCTGGCGTCAGTTGTTAGTGTAAATTCTTTTGAGAAGTCAGGGTGTCTATTTATTAAATCGTTAGTCATTAAAGTTTTCAATTTATGAAAAGATTCTTTGTAATCGTGATCATTTATATTTATTTTGCTGTTTTTCTTTAGGCATAAAGTTAAAGGTTTAATTATTTTTGCATAGTCATCTATAAATTTTCTATAGTATCCTGTTAATCCTAGAAAGCTTTGTATATCTCTTACTGTTTTTGGGATAGGAAAATTCTTTATAGTTTCAATTTTCTTTGGATTTGGTTTTACACCATTTGGGGTTACTACATGCCCTAAAAATTCTGTCTCTTTTCGTAGAAACTCAGATTTATTTAGTGATACTTTAAGATTTGCATTCTTGAGTGTCAATAAGATTTTATGGAGTGAATCCATATGTTCTTGTAGGCTAGAGGAGAATATTATGATGTCATCTAAATAAACGTAACATATTTTTCCTATGTAATCTTTCAAGACCTCATTCATGAGTCTTTGGAAAGTTGCAGGTGCATTCTTTAAACCGAATGGCATTCTTACGAACTCATAATGTCCCGTTAATGTACTAAATGCTGTTTTTTCCCTATCTTTAGCTTCAACTTCTATTTGATAAAATCCTTTTGTTAGATCTAACGTTGTAAAATATATTGCTTGTCCTAGCTTATCTAATATCGAATCCATGTTTGGAATAGGATATTTATCTTCTCTAGTAACATTGTTTAACTTTCTATAATCTATTACTATTCGCCACTCTTTATTACCAGCGTGGTCTTCTTTTTTAGGAACGACCCAAATTGGGGCGTTATAAGGCGAAGTAGAATGTTGAATTATTTTTGATTCAAGCATCTCTTTTATTTGCCTATCCACTTCTTTTTTGTGGACCTCAGGATATCTGTATATCCTTGTATATATGGGAGAGTTATCTTCCGTTGGGATGTTATGTTTTACATGATTTGTAAAAGTTAAATCATCACCCTTTTTATAAAATGCTCCGTCGCATTCTTTTATTAATTTATATAATATTTGTTTTTCTTTTTTGTTTAAGTGATCTGTTCGCAGATCCTTTTTCACTTCATTATTTAATATGGAGTCTACAGGTTTTATTTCATTAAAATAATTGATTGTCTTTTCATATTCCTTTTCTTCATTTTCGCTGAAGAATAAAGGAATGATTTCGTCATTCAATTTCAATGTTTTATTTTTGTAATTTATTTCTCCATCATTTGGAATCAAAATATTGTTTCCAATTATTCCATTATACTCTTCATTGAAGGTGTGCACTTGGAATTCACAATCATTTTTTACAGATAGTGCAAATCTGTTTTTTGGTATTATTACATCTTTTTTTACTATTATAGGGTTTCCTGCTGTCCGTATTGTCATGGGATTGGTACGCCATTTTGTAAATTCTTTTGGAGAATCTTGTTCCCGCAAAAGACTATTAGTTGCTCCGGTGTCAATAAGGAGTCTTAAAATTGTATTCCCTTTTTCTAATTTAATATAGGGAAGTGAGATTCCGAGGCAAAATGCCGAAAATTTGCTTGCGTTTGTTCTTTTTGTTTGTCTACGTAGTTAGCTTCATGTGCTCTCCTTACTTGGGATGAACTTGGATCGATATCCATTGGTTCAAATCTTTGAGGATACTGTCTATTTCTGTTATTATTGTTATTATTATAATTATTATTATTTGGTCTATTATAATTATTTTGATTGTTCGGCACATAAGGTTTTGGTTGCCAATTTTTATTATTTTCATTATTCCTAAATGGATTATTAGGATTTTTAAAGTTATCATTATTATTTTTATTCTTATTCTCATATCTATTTTCAAATTTTTTATTAGTATTAGTGTGCTTTTGTTTTTCATTATTAAAGTCATTATTTTGTCGTGTGATAAATCCTGCTTGAGTTATCTCATGAAGTGCTGACTCCATGGTTGTGGGTTTTAATGCATATAGAATTGTTCTCATATGCGTCGGTAATCTTTCTTTAAAGATTTTAAGCGCTGTTTCGTTATTACGAGGGATATCAGAAATATTATTTTCTTGTAAACTCTTTTGGTTTAATAAGGAAAGGGTATGTTGTATGTAGTTATAAAATTTAATCGGATCGCCTCTATATTGAGAAGCTCTGAGATCCTCATATAATTGGAACGAATTCTTAAATCCACCGAAATTTTGCAAAAGCATGTTTTTTATATCAATCCATCTTGTAAGATGGGTATGAATTTCGATAGCCTGTCTGGCTCTTCCTATAAATTTACTCTTAAGAATGTTTATACACATTTTTTGAGAAATGTCATTATAAGTTAATAATGTGGGGATTATATCATCCACATTTGAAATAAAAATAGGGAGGTCTTCGGTTTTACCGTCAAAATTTTGTAATCTTTCTATATATTTAAGGGGATTTAATTCCAAAGATCTTAAATTATTATTACCTCCTACTAATGGTGGTTGTTGCGGCTGCTGTTGCTGCTGTTGCTGTTGTTGTGCTACTGATGGTTCCATGTTGTCTGCTTGTTCTTGAAAGTTTCTTTGCTGGTTGTAGTTTAGCTGCCTTAATTCAGCTCGTTGCGAATCTCTTCTGATTCGGTTCATCAACTTGATCTCGTTGGGGCTTTAGATCATGCCACTTACATCCACGTTGGGTTCAAGTGGATTTTCCACATATAATTTGAACCATAAATTAATTTTTTTTTTTTTTTAGGTAGGTATATTTTTTTCTTTTAGTTGCACTATTTGTTGCATTTAACCTTTTTGATTTTGCTTATTATCGTTCCTTTTGGTTTATTTTTTTTTTATTTTGTTTTTAATTTGTTTGCACTTTTACTTTTATGTAAAAAAATTATATTTTTTTTTTTTATGTTCTTCTTATTTATTTATTAATTTTTCTTTTTTTTCACTCACTCATTTTTTTATTTTTACTCAATTTTCAGTATAGGGTTTTTTTTCAATTAATTTATTAATTATAATTGTTCATCCGCCTTTAATTTCACTTCTACTCTTCCACTTTTCACTCTTCACTAAAAATTATTTCCTCTCTATGAGGTTTCGCAACATTAACCATATTCACTGGCGTTGGTTACTAAATAATTTTTCCTTTTTAATAATTTTCGATTTTCGTTCGAAAAATTATTATTTTTTTTGTAATTAAATTTAGTTAAATGAAATTCACGATTTTCGTTCGAAAATTAATCACTTTTACTTTATTTAATTTTTTTTTGTTTGCATTTATTTTTTATTGTTAACTAAAACACGTTTTTAATTCCGGTTCGACCACTGGATTACCATGTCTCTTATAATTTTCACTTATAATCTGACTGGAATCCTACCGACTGCGCCAATTTTAATTGAGTTTTCTCAAAGATTCAAAAAAAATCTTTCTTCCTGTTCTGGGAACAGGGCAACCGAAATAAAAGACCGTTTTATTTTAATTTAAAACACTTTTATTTAAGCGTCAGATCCCTTACCGTTGGTCGGGGGAAATCATCGGCTATACGTTGATAAACTTGTGAAAAAACTAAACTAGAAAGAGATCTGGAGATCCCTTTTATATTATTAATATGCTAACGCAGCAAACCTTTGTTTGACTGCGGATGATGCAATGATTCAATATTGTCAAATACTTTTGATATCCATTTGATACTCTTGCACAAGGCTGAAGGCCAAGAAGTGCTGATATGCAATTTATGTTTATTATCGTTGCATCATCTTTGAAGAATTATTACAATGTGTTTAATTGAATTTGAAGTCAAGATTTTGCGTGGGTTTATCTTTGTTTGAAATTTGTTGGGGCGCACAAGTGTGCTTGGATATAACAATTCTATATAATTACTAAAAAAATTGTTGTTTATCAATATTTTTTGAAATACATTCGCTTTTTTTATGTTTAAAAGCATTAATTTTGTATTAGATTTCTTATATTAAGTAAATTATTGATTTCACAAAGATCAAAATTAAACAGCCATAATTTTATTTTTTTATTAAATAAAAATAATGAACGGTTGCTCTGAAATTCAAGAGGTAGCTTGTTAAAAATTCTGGGTGTTACTCAGGAGTAAAAGTTTAGAAAGCAACGTCTTTTGTGAGGTGGTACTTAAGCAAGGAAACTTTCCTGACTTCGAAGACTGTAAGAAGTTAAGTTGTGATTAGAAAGGTTACCACTTCTAAAAAAAAAAATGTTAAGACTTTATTTAATTACTAATAAAGGTGCTTAAACACCTTCTGTTTCTGTGCAACCAACAAAGGTTGCGTATTATAGTTAAACGAACCTCCCCAAAATACAATCCCATATTGCAGCTTTGATTGAACCAAGCTATAATAAACTTTTTCAAGAAGTTTTCGCGAAGCGAATTTTCTAAGATACTACATAATAAAAGTCTTAGACAAAAGATACTTTTTCAATTTTGAAGTATGAACAAACCAATTCAATTTATTATCAATCAATAAACCGAAATACTTATACTCAGATACATGTTCGATTGCAAAACATGAAGAAGAACAGTTAAGACTCACATTTAAACTCAGGTCATTGTTGAATAAAGTGCATACATGTTTGCTAACTCCAAACTTTTTACAATCCGAGCTATGAAATATGAATTAAAGAGAGATAAGAGAAAGAGAAAAGTAGGTTTCATTAAAGAACATTAGCTTAGTCTTCTCACTTATGACAAGCGTTTGCATACCGAACCAATGCCTAAGAGCCTCTTAATCGTAATTAATATCAGCTATTAAGTCTAAAATGAATTATTTGAATATAAACAACCAATATCATCACCGAACCCTGTTACAGCACCCTTCAAGTCTAGGTAGAAGATAGAATTTATATATATTAGGAATAAAATGGCACCTGGAACCGACCCTTTAGGAACGCCAATAGCTATATCTAAAGGTGCACTGAATCTCTTATTTTAACTCTTTGTCTTCTACCCTTAAGATATGAACAAAACCTTTTGATAATGAATCCTCTAAATCCAAGTTATTCAAGTTTAATTAGTCCACAGTATCAAATGCTTAGGTTATATCAATATACATAACACCTGTGACTTTAAGACTGGCAGCAAAATTGGCGAAGTGCGTCTTTCGTTGATCTGCCCGATCTAAACCCAAACTGATTGCTACTAAAAAGTTAACTTTATGCAAATACGATACAATTCTGACTTTCATCACTTTTTCAACAAAAAGATTGAAAAAACAGGAATGAAAGATATTGGCCTATAATTATTAATATTTTTCAAATCACCTTTCTTAAAAATTGGTATAGCTTCAGCCATTTTTAAGCTGTTTTTAAAAATTCCACTATAAAACAATTATTAAATATATGGGCCAATACGTCAACGACTTTTCTAAAAATTGTTAGAAAAACTGTTTTGGTTTGCAGAATTAGAGTTATCCAGGGAAATAAAAAGCCATTTTCTTTATGAACACAATGTCTTGAACATAAACTTTTGGTTAAGGTTGTAAAGCCAGCGGTCCGAAGCGTATCGAGGGCAACCCTTGTAAAAAAATCGTTAAATATGTTGGACATATCTAAGGAAGAGTGATTTTCTTGGTCCATATAGTTAATAATATTCTGTGAATCAAAAGAAACATTCCTTGAAAAAAATTCATTAATGATGCCCCACTGAGATCGCCTTTAACTATTTAAAATTTTTGAGAATAGTAGTGTTCTTTACACAAAGTTATCTGAGCAGCAACTTCCTTTTATAACTCTGAAAAATGTTTCTGCAGAAAAAGATTATTAGGTTGTTTTTACATTTAGAGTGCAACTTATTCTTCCTGTGTATTTTACATCATAAATTATCTGACATCCAAGGTTTTAATTTATGCAATCTACGAACTTTTTCTGTATTTGATTTAAGGCATATTTTAACATGATCATATAAAACCTCAGAAAACAAATCAAATGTACGAGAAGGATCATTTTGTCCGTACATTTCTGACCAATTTTCATAAAGTAATCGATTATTTAAAGATCCAAAATAAAACAAATCTAAATGAAAAAAAAATTATCAGAACTTATTTAGATTGATGTTAGTGCTTGTAGTTATGTGATTTTCTTAAAAAAAAAAAAAAACAATTAAAAGATCCTTTACTTTTTGCTGAAAAATAAACTTTTAAAAAAAGCAAAGTACCTAAAACACTTCCCTGGTGTTCTTGAACTGATCTCAATGCAACTAACTTTAGCGACTTTTGGTAGTCCTTTAAACTTCATTTTTGTGCCTTTTGTTATTATTCCACGTATTCAACTTCTAGGTTATCTATATTTTTCTATGAACCCCAGGATGCAAAAACTTAAAATAAAATGTTTTCAAATAAATCGTTCTCTGTGAAAACTTCAAGGTTTTCAAAGTAACTTCACAAATCCACGTAAAATTTCCATCATTAACGTCAATGTCATAATCATCATCACAACGATGATTCAAAAAATTATTTTATTTCACGCAATTTCCTTCCAAATGAACAATGAAAACTTTCTCTATTTGCCTACCTTCCAGCACAAGTAGATACCTACCGACATCATATGGATGATGGCGCAAAACTTCAGAATCTCATTAAAGTGATTTTTTTTAATTAAATGCTTACAGGGCATTATCCTTGCAGCTTCAAACATTGCTAGAGCAAAGCGCACCCCTTTTTATGCGATTGCGGCTAATCAGGGTGGTTTTGTCAGTTAACGCATCCTCTTTATCATGACGACGAACGATAAAATGAAACAAATATTATATTAGCTTTGAGGAGAATGTGAGGTATGAAAACTCGCATAATCATGTGTCATGTCATTAAGGTTCTCAAGAATTTAAATAAGAGAAATACAAAAAAAAAAAACATTAAGTAACAGCACTAGAAATCACTCCATTTTGTTTAATTCACATCCTTTCCTTTGCCTGTGGGGATCCTTTTTACAAAATTTCGCTCGTCTTTAACTTGCCTCCACTTTCGTATCCCTTAAGTCTTTATAGACTCTTATAATGTTGTGTCTGTTTTATAAATGGAATAATTTCAATTTCAATTAAAACACGTCGAAGTGTCAAAGTTCAGAGACTCAAACGAGATAGAATGAATCCTTCGTCTTGTTTTTTTCTTGCAGCCAGTTTTATGACGTCTATTGCAACATACGGAAATTTGATGTTCATTTCCTGTTTTCTATCATTGAACGTTGTTTAACACGCTTTGTGTTCAACCCTTTTGCTTAACGTGCGTCGTCGTCTTTGTACTTATACTCATAATACTCAAGTGGGTTATGGTTATTAGAATTAAAGGGTAAAAAAGAGTCTTATGAAATAGCTCGAGTTATGACGGCATTAGATTAAAATTTAAAAAAACTTTAAATAAAAGAAAAAATTACTAGAAATCAGAAACTAGAAACAATAAGTACATAATTTAACTTTGTTTTATTTTATTAAATTTAATTTATTTTATATAAATAACTTTTTTAAAAGGTTATAAATAAAAATATGTATTTAATTTTACTGACAACTATAAGAGTAAAAAACAAAATAAAATATAAATTGTTACAATTTTTATAAAAAAATAATACATAAACAGAAAAACAAAATAAGCAACTTATTGCTTATAAATAAATAGAAAATACTGCCTTTATTATTTCTTGAATGTTTTAAATTATAAAATCAAAGCTTTAGACATTTGAACGTTCGTTTAATAGTATAAACTTAATTTTAAAATATGTCACTCTTCTTTTTCACCATGTGTCAAATTTAAACGATATCTTTTCCTTAACAAGGCGCACCTTGAACAAAAGATTGAAAATGTATTCATTTGATTGGTCCTAGAAACAAATATAAAAAAAAAAAATCTGTTAAAAGGATATCCCACTCGTTCTACAGTGACAATCACTTAGGTATCATGTCCCATGTAGCTTAGTGTTTTAACATCCTTAGAGCCAACACAGACCCTTTGACGCTACTTCACTACGTTATATTATTGTACCTACATACATATATGCCAGTCTTTTGAATGTTGCCACTTGGAATGCAGATTTCATGGCAAATCGGCAAAAACATTCTCCGGAATATCCCGCAGGCATGTTTCAACTTCAATTCAAGGCACTGACAAGCACTCCGGCCCGATGACACGAGATGAGATACAACACATGAGTGTACTTTGCATGGAGTTCTAAACAGCTGGAAGAACGGAACTTTGAAATGTTGTTTATCCTTCAGATCTTATTTTCTTTTTTTTGCAAAAAGCAAAAATGAAAAATAAAATGCTCTGAAAATGGTTGGACATTTTATTCCGTGTCGAAACAATGAAAATAGAATTTAAAGAAGAATGTTCGATTCGAGGTGTTTTTCTTTTATTTATTTTTTTGCTGCTGCTTTTGCAGCCATTTTGGTGGATGAAAAAAAAAAGAATAAGTTGAGCTTGAGCATCAAGAAGTGTTGAAATGAAAAGCTACCTACGAGGACGTAGGACTGAGTAATCGTTTAAGTTGCCTTTCTATCAATCATCATGGCGAAGGCTATAAAACGAGGGTTATTCTTAATGTCGGAAAAGTTGTAGATTCTTGACATCAAGTGCTGTTGGGTTTGTTGACTAATGAAGCGACTTATGTTGCAAATTGTAGAACGTCTTAGATCGAGTTGCTTATGCAAGTTTAACACCTGATAAGGGGTGCTACGAGGGTTTTTAAAGCAGTAACTTATTAAACATATATAAGGTTTCATAAAAACAGAAACAAAAGACAAATATTTTCCTAAGCCATTTGATTTTAAAATTCAATTAAAAAGTTGTTTTCAAAGAGAAAGATTTTTGCATAAAGTTGATTTTAATGATAATTATCCCCATAGAAATATAATAAAACGTGTACATAATTATTTTACACTCATAAATTTAATATCACCTAACACCCACTCAAAACTTTGTGTTGAACTTAAATATATACGGTTTGTTAGAAAGTATAGCATGTCCTGAATATTTTATAAATACCCTACTCTACAAAAGGTGTAATTTAGGAAAAATGTATTTTCATGTTTACTAGTTGACAACATTTACGTGACACATCTCTCGAGTAGGAACAACAAAAAAAAACATCCCACTTCGCACCCCACCTCCAAAAAAAAACTTTGAATTTTGATATGATGTATATATGTACTTATTTCCAAAAAATAAATATATTACCTATGGCATAATATCGTTAAAAGCCAACTTCAACTTCACATACATATATTAAAGCCTCTGTCTGAACGCCAACGCTATCCCTTTTGTATCTACATATTGTATAGTGCCCTATATAGCCTGGAAATTCAAAAATTTTATACAGGAAAACCCAACAAACTCCAAAAAACGATTCTACCTCATACTCCGTAATTTAATTTCCGTAATATCCTTCGGTTATTGAAATTCAAATTTGATTACACCATAAGCACAAAATGTACACCGTCCCGTCAGACAAGCACACACCAAATAACGAAATAACGTTGCCTACCTATAACCTACCTCTGCCTATGTATCTGCCCTTATACACGTAACAACATCTCGGCATCGGCACCCTAAATAAAAAGCGAGTCCTTTTCAAAAATTGTTCATTTTTCACATAAAGCGAGAGAAAGAGAGTATTCACATCGGAAACGCCTCTCTAATCAGATGAATATTAAAATTGAGTGGGGTTACTGTTGGCAACACACATTCAGTTCAGACAACACTCCACCACCACCTCCGCCCGCATCAATCTCTGTCCTTACCCATATACCGACCTGCAGGCTCTACCGGAGGGCTATTTGAAAAATCAACTTAGATAAAGACACACAGGTACGAGTTTTCAATGAATATCTATAAATCACCAGAAGAAGAGTGAAAAACCTCATTTGTTGTTGCCTTAGGGAGCAGCCTCATGTACCACCTGTCCTATAGCTATATAGTTGGGACAATACAGTATATCTATAAAGTGACTTTCAATTTCGCTTTTCTCAAGAGTCCTTGAAATCGAAGTATAAACTTTCACAACCTTTTCATACTTAAATCGGCAGCTGAGCGAGTCGTTTTGATTTGTAAAATCGTCATCATCATCTCGTCTTTTACATCTCCATCTCCTTCTGCTTCGCCATCGCTATCGTCGTCGTTAACTTGTTATAGGTTGAAATTGACTTTCGTCCTTAACCCTTTCAACGACCTATAGATGAGCCTAAACGGAAAAACACCCAGCCACCCAAGACTACAACCATCATCATCATCATCAGCCAGAGGTGCTCCTCCCTCTCTTTGATGTACTATATTATGTACTCTACTCGTATGTATATGGTTGAGGATGGGTTTGTTAAAAGCTTTTTACATTCAGTTTATCCAAATACGTTACGTACACAATTGTTGAGACAATACGCCAGAATGCACACCCAGCCATTAAGGTATTGTTGATGTTGATGGCAAAGAGGAAAATGGAAAATCCCTTGAAGCGTACAACCTAACCGTAATGACATCACAACTAAGCATGGACAAAAACCCACACCCTCTTTAGTCCATATTCAATATCCAAATGCATGAGAATACTGTACGAGTCCTTGTATACTACCATCTATACTATACATGGATTTTTGGATTAATAAAAAAAAGTAAAAAATAAAATAAATACGGATACGGATACGAACACGAACACGAACGAAAATGAAAACAAGCATCAGGGAAATGGATTACGGATTTTGACAAAAATGCCTCCAGGGGATGTAGATGTAGATCCGGGATATTATGTTAATGTTTAAGGGGTTTTTGGTGTTATGATGGGGACGACAAACCTACGACAATGGCAATGGCAACAGCATCGGGTTTCGGCATCGGCAACGAAGAAGTCAATGGGGAATGACGTTGAATTAAATAAACACTTCTATCCCAATTGCAATTAAATTTAATCAAGCGTTTTGCATTGGGTACACTTTTGGGGGCGTCTAAGAAATGAGATACTTTGAATACAGTGCTGATCCAAATGAAATTTGTCATTTTTGTTTTAAATTGTTAGAATAAGGTTTACATATTAATTAAGTTTAATATATCCGATTTTGTATTTAAAGAAATTGCTTTTTCAAAAAGGTTAACATTTGTCTTTCAAGAAATATTGGACCTGGCTAGAAAACAAAATCGAATCGATTTTTATATTCAAAAGTAACTTTCAATGTCAATGTCAATGAAATACATTTAAAAAGTCGAAAACAAAATATTTGTCTCCACCTTACTGTAAAATGGAAAGAAGATATAACATTATTGAAAATCACATAATCAGAGTAAATTTTCAGAGATACTCGTATTTACAATTAAGACATGATTATATGAAATGGTTTACGTGTCTTCAATAACTGCCTACGGAAATTTGTAGGGTAACACCGTTTATGATAGTGTGAGTAAGGGTAGGGAAAATCTTTCATATTTAGTCGAAGTTTTGCATTTTAAAATAAATACACATTTCGCTTAATAATTGGTTGAATTTTCTTCGCAATGTGAGTAAATTAAAAGTATATCATACCAAAGTGCTTAGTCCTGTTATAACATTTCCTTAATTATGATTTTTTTTTGTTTGTTGAAGTAGATAACATTTTGATTAATATAATTGATGTTTAATTTGCATAAAATATGAATTAAATGTTTGGGGCTAGTTTTTGTTTTAACGGCGATATTAAATATTTAGTAATTTCCTAAAAGGTTTGTGCGTCTACTCTCAGCTATAACCTAATCGATGTATCGATTTTCTATTAAATTTTGTTTAGATTATTAATTTGTCTTAAAATAATATAATTTTTAAAATTCCAAATTAAAACTTTAAACTGGTGGAACCAACATTTTGTATGTACTTGATATAACAGTCTCTTGTATTTTCAACCAATGCATAAATAATGGATACTTTCCCATTATATGAAAAAAATCAAAGTTGGAATGAAATTAAAGACTTTCGTCCTATATCTTTATTGTCAAATGTTGGAAAACTTTTCGAAAGAGTTTTAGTGGATTACCTAGACAGTGAAAAAAATATTATTCCTAATAACCAATTCATATTAAGGAAAAACCATTCCACTGAACACTTATTACTGTTTCTGAATGATAGAATTGTTCAAAACCTCAGGAATACAAAGTGTTCCGTTGTTCTTGACTTAGATATGCAGGCTGCCTTTGATTCTTAATGGCACAACGGTCTAATTTTTAAATTGATAAAGCTGGAATATAATGAAGCCTTTATACGAATGATAGTCAGTTTTCTGAGTTCTAGGGCAGCAATGATTAATATTGCTTCTGAATGCTCAGAAGAGTTTTCAGTCTTTAGGGGGGTACCTCAAGGATCATTACTTGGTACAAAACTTTTCAATGTTTATATCTATGATTTTCCATTTAGTAACCCAGGAAATGAGTGTGAAGCCTTTTTATATGCAGATGACGCTAAGATATTGTCAAGTGCGGTAAGGCCGCCCGATGCACTAGATAAATTAAAAGATTCCGTGCCCACTTTAACGTGTTACCTCAACTTTTGAGGATTAGTACTTAACGCAGGGAAAAGTAGCATAATATGTTTTAAAAACGTTTATGGGAAAGGACATCGTAAGGCAGTTATAAAAGAGTAATACTCTCTCACTTGTAATTGTCAATGTTGTGATCCCACTAATAACGGAACCAAAATATCTTTGTTTACGCCACCAAAATAAATTTAATTTCAATAAACATGCTAGGGAAGTGTTGAATAAAACCAAAATGGCTTCCGTTATGCTTAAATCAACCTCTATCATCAAGTTCCACTTCAAAGAAAACCAAATTGCCTATTTATAAAACGCTTATAAGACCTAATTTAAGATATGGATTTGGGTGTTGGTTTAGTATTCCGCCAACAGCTCCAAATGCGTTGGAAAACTTCGAGCGAAAACTGCTTAGATTCAGTTGCGGAAATCAGAAGGCCAAATAAAAACTGGTATTCAAATACAACAATATACAGAGAACCTCTCTTTATATGTATGGTTAACCTACTGCGAAATGAATTACAATCATTGTCCAATCATCCCAACTCAGTTCTAGAAGATATTTTGGACAGAACTATCAATGAAAGCGTACTTGGTAGCAACTTTCAATTATCCCCTATAAATATATTGAATTCAAAGTCTCAAAATTTGAACATTTTTCAACGTTTCAAGGTCCCTAGCATCTAAATAAATGATTTGTAGAGAAATGCCTATGTGTGTACAAACTATCGTACGTACGGGAATATTTTGTATCGTCCTTTTCTCAAGAACCGGTAGAGATATCGACTTGATACACAGATAATAATAAAGAAAGATCCAGAAAAGACTCAAACAAGTGCTGGGCTGCGACCGACCCAAAGTGATAACTTCCCATCCCGTCTGTTGATTTGTCCTTCTTAAAAGTTTGTAGGGTTGGGTTAAAAAAGTTGTTGAAATATTCTTAAGAAATTTAAAATTACGAACAATATTTTTCATAAAGAGAAATAGTTAAGCTTAAAAATCTTGTTTTAGTTAAAATATTTTTAGACGAAAACAAATTTTTACCAATTTAATTAGCATTTCTTAAATATTTACAAATGGGATGAATGAAATTAATTTGAGAGATATCAAGAACCGAACATCACTTTTTACCAAATTTGCGTACTATTTCTTGTAGATTTTATTTTTTGTATGAAAAAAAGTTACTTTTATAAAAAAAAACAACCGAATATCGAGAACAAAATTTTCTGTGAAATAAAAAAGTTTGAAGACAATATTTTTAATTTTTGAAAAGTTATTTAAGTCGAAAGTAAATTTTTACCAAGTTTTAGTATTGCTTTTTTATATAGAAACCTATATTTTTGGTAAAGAAAACAGTCAATTAATTTTTTTTCAAAACTTTACTTAATGTTGAAGACAACATTTTTTATAAGTTAAAATAAGTTGGAAAAAAACAGGCGAATAATCACAACAATATTTGTTAATATATAAATGTAGTTCTAAGCCAGTATCTCAAAGTTTTGAAAAGATATTTGAGTCGAAAATCAAATTGTACCAACTTTTATTAATTTTTTTATTTAAGTTTTTATTTTTTGTGAGAAAACTGTCAATTTGTTTTTTCTCAAACTTTGTCTGAATGTTGAAAACAATATTTTTTATAAGTAAAAATTATTTGGAAGCCATAATCTCAAATTTTTGAAATGATATTTGAGTCGAAAATAAGTTTTTATTACCTTTTGTTAAATTTTCTTTCACGTTTTTATTTTTTGTAACAAACTGTGATTTCGATTTTTTTTCAAAATTGTTCTAAATGTTGAAAATAATATTTCTTATAAGTGAAAATTAGTCAAAAGCCATAATCTCAAATTTTTGAAAAGATATTTAAGTCGAAATCAATTTCTACCAACTTTTGTTAAATTTTCACTTAAGTTTTTATTTTTTCAAAAAAACTGTCAATTCGATTTTTCTAAAAATTTTATTAAATGTTTCTAACAATATTGTTTAAAAGATAAAAGTAGTTAAAAGCCAATATCTCTAATTTTTGAAAAAAAAAATTGAGGCGAAATTCAATTTTTAATAACTTTTTTTAATTTTTCTGTTTAGGTTTATATTTTTATTTAAAAATCTGTCGATTCGATTTTTCTCAAAATTTTACCAGATGTTAAAAACGTTATTTTTCGTTGTGATAAAATCATTTTGTTTTCGTAAAATTTTCGAGGTGAAAAATTTTTTTAGTTTTTTTATTTGTAAAAAAAAACGTTATTTGGATTTTTTTTGTCAAAAATATTCTTGTTTGATATCACGTTACAATATATTATATAAAATGTAATTCCAGTCTCTAGCGTTTTTGGTTCGTAAGATATTTAAAGTTAACCAAAATTTTCACCCACGCAATTTTCTTGAGAGCCCTTTCTGCATCTTTCTGCCTTATTATCTGTATAACAAAATTTATGTGAAGTCGATACCTCTTTTTGTTCTTGAGCTATGGACGACGGTAAAACGTCGGGAACGTACGAACGTACGTACACAGCACGCACAAACATCTTTCTAAAAATCTTTTATTTCGACGCTAGCGACCTTGAAATGGCGAGAAAAATATCAAAATTTTCAATTTGAGTAATCGGACCCATTACAATATCTTCCCAAGGTAAGTTAATAAAAATAAAAATATCAGACGAACCGATAACGCTAGCGACTTGAATTAAATTTTATTTTATCTAATGTGACTTGATACAAGTATAAGTTTGAAACAAAATAAATTAAAGGGTTTTTTTATAAATCAAACAAAACTGCCAACAAAATAATTATCACCTTTAATATTTTACGAACACGAATTAATGTTATCTCTTAAACAATTGTACGCAATACAAAATAATATTTTTTAAATCTGGTAAAATTTTGAGAAAAATCGAATTGACAGCTTTTTTTACTAATAAAAAACTCAAATTTAAATATCTCTTTTAAAATTAAAGGTATTGGCTTCAAACTAATTTCATCTTATAGATTTTTTTCATAAAATTAAAATCTAAAAATAAAATTACGAAAAATTGGTAAAAATTGATATTGGATTCTCGACATCTCGTATTCAAGCATTAGGAGGACAAAGAAATATGTTGACTTTAAATCTTGTTTCTCACATAAAATATTGAATATTTTGTTAAGGCTTTAAGAAAGACAAATCGATATACTGGATGAGAAGTTATCAGTGTGGGTAGCATCCCAGCCCCTTTTACTAATTAGACATTACTTTGCATTATGCAGGGTCCGCAAAATAACTTTTTTTTAAATATTATATACAAAAAAACTACTGAATATTTTCTCAAATTTATCTATTTATTTGGAAGAACAATCCTTCCGGTTAATAATGGAATATATGTATTCAAATGGCTGCCTCAGCTGGACATGCAGTCGCCCACCCGATCGGTCTTTTAAGCACATCATCCATTGTGTGCAGCTGTGTCAATCGTCTCTCGCTTGTCGACGTAACACTTATCTTTTCCGGCACCCTACAAATAATAGACCAATGGTGTCAACTCGAAACTACGAGGTGACCAAACGACATCAACTATGTTGCTGATAATGCGATCTCCAAATCAGGGTGTAAAACATCGAGTCGAGCTTCGGCTGTTTGGTACATAGCGCCGCGCCTTCCTGTTGGAACCAAATGTTGCCAATATCCTGCTCTTCAATTTTTATGAACAAAAATTCGTTCAACATGTCCGATAACGATCGCCATTGACCACTCGTTTCTCATTTGCGAAAAAAATGGCCCAATTATGCCTATAGACCAAAATCCGCATCAAACAGTGACTCATTTTGGGTATACCGGCCTTGCGTGCAGGTTTGGTTTTCTGTGTCCCAAATGCGACAGTTTTGCTTGTTTACATACCCGCCAAGATCAAAATGATCTTCATCTGAAAAGATGATTTTTTTTGGCAAAATCGGCATCTTCTCTAAGCGTTGTTCAAGCGTATACACAACCATATTCATTCAGCGAAAGGATAACACTAATTAAATATTAAATCAGACATGAGCTAAGCGTTACCATTCACGAAACAAGCACTAGTTGAAAAAAAAAACGTTGGATGGCGAACCGTATATTATTGAAATTTCATGAGATAGTTAGTTGCAACCGAAATTTTCGCTTTTTGAAACAAAACACTCTACTTTTTAAATGTCCTTTCTGAATTTTTAATTTTACTATCTTTAAAACAAAATGCATTTGAATTCGGTGCTGCTGGTTCCTGAGATATGTGCGACGAAAAAAGTTATCCTGAATATACTAACTTACCGTCAATGGTGTCTGTCTAAAAGTCTTTGTTTTAGATTCCATTCACCTTGAAGCGTTGTGACTACAATAACTTTTTATAAGAAGTTAGAAATTATCCACAAAATTACCGAAAACCACACAAATATTCAGCGTTCACATTGGTATGTTCCTTTAACGAGAAAATCTTGTTCCAACCTTTAGCAATGTAGCTTAATTAACATTTTCAAGAATTGAATTTTTGTAATTTCCACTACGGTTTTCGTAAAAACAGATGCTGTCGCACTTAAAATTTATAGAATTTGTTTTAGAGTTTGAAATAAATATTTCTTCAATAAACCATTGAGTTTTTTATTCGTTTTTGGGTTTCAAAATAATATATATACTATTTTTAAAGCGTATGGTTTGGAGTCTGATATTAATTTCTGCTATTTCCTAGGCCTCTGTTTTCTCTCCGATACCTCACCTTATATTTACAAAGATTTTCCCCTTAAAATTCTTCATCGATTGTATTACCTTGAATCTTTCGAAACTTATTTAGAAAGGTTGTTCAAATAGATCACTTGGGTCCCTTGAAGCGTCACCTCCGTGTTTAATTCAGCTAATCTTTTTACGGATGTTTTAATAAATAGCCAGGAACATTCATCCTCAAACCTTTAACAATTCAACCAAAGCACCTACTCTTCTAAAAATACTCATCAGGAAATGGTGAAGTTGTTGAATTATGTTATCCTTATATTTTCTTTACTTTAAGATATAATTAACCTAAAACTTATAATTCTCGTCTAATATCTCTTAAAAAAATTATTTCTGCCAAAAGAAAAATACAATTAAAAATAATTGCACAAATTTCCTCAAAAATGTTAAAGCACAAACTGCATAATGGATTATCCCATTTTTGTTTGAAGCTCATTCTGAGTTGAAGCATTGAGCGGGTTCACTTTGATTATAAATTCAAATCGATGTCACATTTTCCAGTATGCAGTGTCCATGACGATATGAGACGATTAAAAACGACAAAAACCGTCTATAGAAAACTTTCCGACTGTAAACAACCCTGAAATTATTTTTCTGGCATACGGACGAGGACACTCAGTAAACCTGAACTATGCAGGTCCTCATATCGGTGTTCTATATTTTTGTGTGTGTTTCTCTTTTGGAACACAGACATTTCCCTCCTTTTCAGACGAACACACAATCTAACACAACTCATCTCCTGTATACTGCTTATTTTCCCACCTTCTCTCTTTTATCCTTCTGATGGCACAAAAGCAATGTCATTCGACTACTTTATTTTTTTAAACTATGCAGTCTCCTTTTTTCGTTTGAGAGGACACATAAGGAGACGAGTGTTAGAGGCCGCTGTATATCCTCATCGTTGCCAAGGTCTAATCCTTTGTACAAACACTTTTGGAAGAGAAAAATAAACACAAAAAGAAAATACAGATGTGCAAATGACATAATGAGTGGCGTCAGCATAGCAAAATTCAAAGACAAAAAAAAAAACAAGGAAATAAAGTCCTTTTTGACAGTTTTCAAATCCATAGTGTTAAAGCTTTTGAGCTTTACCTTCATACTTTCCCAACAGAGAACATCAACAAACTCACTCCGAAAACTCTCTTTGACAATGTTTGTTTTGCAAAAATTTAACTTAAGATGTATCTAAATTGTACATACGAAGGAGGCGAAAGGATGAAACGAAGATTTAATTAATTTTCCATTCAGCCAGCGTTATCCTGATAACCGCAGGCGGCCACCGCACACACATTTTGTGTCCACGATAAAATTGCTATTCGGCTCCCTTTTGGAAATTGATCTGTATTTTTGTCAATGCGGTGAAATTAAGTGTAACTTGACATCAGGACAAAACCCAAACCCAACATGACCTAAATATTTGGAATTGAAATATTGAAGACCATGTCGCGGTTAAATGGATTTCAATATTTGATTTGTGGATATAAATGACTTATGTATCAAATATGCACAAACATATCTCTAACCGCGTCAATTCAATTAGAAATTTGGTTAAATTGATAGCTGGGTCGAATTTGTAATGAGACCTATTTAGCAAGACGAAAAGGAGTATCGATACATGTGAATTAATTTATTATTTATCGAGTCCTGAGAAGTAAGATAATGAATTTACTTGGTTGTATAACATAACAGGAGCTACTTAAATTGATTAGAACTGCCCCCGAGAAAAATCAAATCATTTGAGTTTGATTTTGCATTTAAAAAACATTTTGTTCGTCTAAATTGGGTGGCTAAGGAATGAAGTACTGATAATAAGTTCTGAAATAAGTTAGGTAAAAGATTCAAAAGTTCATTTGAAGCAAGTTCAATTTTTTAACTAAAAATTTCGTCTTATTGTAATCCTAAGTTAACGCCCTATTAACTTAATTATGCTTTTGATGTTTTTATCCTCCGTTCGTCGTTAAATTCTCGAGTTAACTTAACCTTTGTCTACCCATAACTCAAAAACCTCTACTCATATGCCTTGAATCAGTAAATGAAATATTTGTGTATTTATTAAATATTCAATTGGCTATGCTTTTACAGTCATAAACCAATAATTATAAGAATTTTTCATGAATTAATTGCTATGGGTCACTATGGCGTATACGCACTTAAATTCGAAAACATTGTTTTCATCGCTTTAGCTCTTATGTTTTGTATTTTAAATTCTTTGAATACAAAATCTCTTGAAAGTGAAGTTTAATAACATTCTAACAGATTTAATTTCAATGAAAAATTCCTGATTGACTTTTTGTTTCCGGTAAAACAACAACAACAAAAAAAGCAGAAAGCCATAAATATCTTCCTATTTATATTTTCTTTTTTTTTTTTCATTTTTTTTGTATTCAATTTATTTATTGTTATTTTTCTACTTTCTTTTTATATTTTTAGCAATTTCAAGAGAGGACGGCGACGAATCACACCACCACCATCATCACCACCATCTACATCACAGGGGTGGTCATGGACACAATCACGGTAGCAAAGTTCCCTACAATGGATACAACTCTGAGGAGTTTCTGGACAGACTGGAGCCGAATGGTAACATCCCAGCCGATAAATCAAATTGTAGATACGGGGGTAAGTTTTCCTATTGTTTTCTCTTCCTCTCTCTCCCTGTCGCCGTCCATCGTTGTTATGGGATTTTATTATTATTATTTTTTTTGTGAAAAGAAATTTTGCTTCTCCCGTTGGCGTTGCTTGGGTATTTTGTATTTTTTGTTTTGACTTTTATTTTATTCGCAATCGGAGATCATACAAATTGGAAAAGAATATCAAGTTGGATTTTTTTTTTTGTTTTTGTTTCTCTCTGATAGGAAAGTTTTTCAAAGGTTCCTATCCTACCTACACTTATACCAATCTCAAATAAAAAAAAACAAAAAGCAAAACTTATTCAGTTGAGCAGATTTTAATTTCCTTAAATCTCTCTGAAATTTAAGTTTTTTTGTTTTAACTATTTTTTCTTTTCGATTCTGTAACTATTTGGCAATAGATATTTATCCGAATCATGTATTTTCTTCTTTTTTTGTTCTGTTTTTTCTCTGGAGTCCTCGGTAGTTGTAGAGGGATACAAATCGATTAAGTATTATTACGTTAGTGCAAGATTTGTTAGGTAATTGGGAAAAAATATCCAAAGGGCTTGAGGTCTAATTTTGATCAAAGTTTTGTGGTCAGTTTAAATATATTTTATTGATTACAGATAAAAGTGAGTGTGTTACCTCGATTTTATTTCTTATTAGTTGTGATGCTTTCAAAAGTTTAGCTATTTAAAAGAACATTTACACCTCATTTAACTGTTGGTCATTTCTGATGGGTCTTCGAAGGATGATGATAACCATGAGAACTTTTGAATTCGGTTTGAAAATTTTGTATTGATAAATTCAGAGGAGGAATTTGAAAACACTCGATCGTAGTTGCTTCGATATGTTATGCTATCTATCATATATAAAATGTAGCTTTAATCATTTTCCCTAACAATTAAAAACATAAAATAAATACTTTAGGGTTCACAAAATTATCAATTTCATTCATTTCTTCAACTCTTTAATTGTATCATCAGAAGTTCCCCAGAGAAGCCATTTAGGTCCGATCTTATTTCTCGTTTGTATTCACGCCTTACCTAATGTACTTCAAAACTTAATATCTCTCTTGTTTGCAGATGATCTAAAATTTTGTAGACGCATACAAAGTACAAGCGATTGTGATCTTTTGCAAAATTAAATCAAAAGGCTTTTTGAGTGGTTTAAGATAAATCAATTAAATCTGAACATTGCTCAATGTCAATCACTTTCTTTTACTCGATTGACTACAATTATAACATAAATCGTACACTTGAAAAATTTTCTACAAAAAAGGTCTTGGGAGTTATTTTTGACCATAAATTGAATTTTCACAAAAAAATTGAATTTTTATTTAACAAAGCAAATTCCATGCTTAGTTTGCATGACCACCACAGAAAAGGTTGCAGAAGTCCAGACGCTGAACCCAATTTCCGACGGTTTTTAAGCAAAAATCAACCAATACTTCTGCAATTTCACTTTCGATATTCGTTCGAAGTTCATCAATCTTGCTTGTTGGCATAAACCATAAACTTAACGTATACCGCATATTTGTTTTTTTTGCTCAACACAATTCACTAACATTCAACGCTTCTGGTGGTCAAGTGGCTTCAGTTTGTGCATCAATTTAATCTTGTAAGGATGTAGGCCAAGATCCTTTTGCAAGATTCACCACAACGAAGTCACAGAGATGCCTAACGCTGGAGAACGACGTGTTAGAGACACATTTGGACTTTCTGCTGAACTGAAGCCTCTGTGCAGTATTATTCTCGACACTACGGGCACTTCTTTGTCTCACTGGCACGGGACTGTTTTGTACTTAGCCTCTGGATTCAGACTTTGTCCACTAAATGCTCAATTGTTGATCTGCTAGGACGATTATGACGACCATAAATTGGACGTAATGCTCTTTACATTGAGGCCACTGACTCCGAATTTCTGTAGTAGGTTTTAATAATTCCGACTCGTTGTTGGCTCTTATATCTTTCCATAATGAAATGACAAACCTTACTTAAGAGAAATGTCAAAAGAGTGGCAAGAAATACGGAGTTTGCTGTCCCTGTCGCTCTACTTTTGTAATGTCCCTGTTGCAAACCCCTGTTTATTCAGAATCATCCTCAATCTAGTACGAAGAATGTTACACTCTTGATAATGCCGTGAATTGAGTCTCTCACTTACGGCTGCAAAAGAAAGGTTTTGTCTGTGTGGAATGTAAGTGTTTTCCGCCAGGGTGCTTTAATTGGGCCAATAATTCTCTTCGAAAAATCCACTGTTTGAATTGTCTATTTTTCACATTTCGTTCCTTAGAGGGATGATATCAAGACTTTGAGCGAAGAAATTAAAAATGTTGATCAATTTCTTATCTTATCTCAATTAAACACAAATAAATTATTCAATTAATTATAAATGTATTGTTCTAAAGATTTGCCTTGTAAAATTATTGTTTAATAAAATGTATACGACAAACCCAAAGAAATTAATTCATTTGTTTAAAATTGACAAACAAAGAAAATTTCCGCCCACATTAACCCCAACCAATTTAAAACTGAAACTTAATCTCACTAACCACGTCAATCATTTGTTTTAAGAATAGGGTTGGTATGATGAAATATTCTTCTCATAACAATATGGTCTGGTTGTGTCTGAAAAGAACACCTTCCTTACATATATTCTTCATTAATTAGAGGCTTCTGTGTTTAAAAACAGTTCTTAAAGGGTAAAATATACAAATCTCTTTGTTTAGAAGTCCCTTCGTTTGTCGTCTTTGTTAGGTCGTCGTCGTCTTCGTTGTTGTTCATCATCACAACAACTTTTTAGTAAAATTAGAAATTTGATCTGTCAGTTTTCAATCTATATTATTCCTACAAACAACATCACATAATGCTGTACACTGTCAGTCTGTTGTTCTAACATTGTGTCCCTGCACTTGAGTAGTTTTTATCCGTATCTTTATATAAGTATCTTCTATGAGGCGTAGTCATAATATGAGTGGTGTCTTCTGCATGTCAGGAAACTCGCATATTGACAGTCTTGTGGGAAATCCATCCACCCTTTTGTGTGTTATCCGATAATGATAATGATGATGCCATTGTTTGAAGCTTTGTCATTCATTAAGTCAAGTAGCCCATCGTATATGTTGTCGTTTTAATAACGTAAAAATTACATATCCGCTTTATATATATATCATAGAATCATGTACCGTAAATATGTAATGTGTATATATTATTATAGTGCCTAGAGACAGGAACTATCTGTTAGAGATAGTAGTCCTGTAGGAGTCCTTAAGAAAATAGCAACAGCAACAAAAACAAATGTGATGATGAAGACTATGATTATCATAATAACAACAAAACGTCAATTTTAAGAGGCAAACCACAAAAGGGGTTTTTGCCCACTTGCAGCACATTCTCGAATGTAAAGGGTGCGCAATTTTCGCTGTTCTACTTTAAAAAATTAACCTACGAGTATGACTTTAAAGTCTACATATTTAAATGCGCTTTTACAGTCTATGTATATTAAATTACGTTCGACGAAATATTGGTACACAGGGTGTTTCGAATAAAGTAGAATGATTTTATTCAACAAATATAAAGTTGTTTACAATTTTCTAAATAATGAATAATAAAGGCCATGTCTTTTGCCCGAATGGTTTTCAATTTTCGGTTACTAACATTACAATTTTATATTAATCTGATTTTTTTTTTACTTAAATTACTCAATTTACTAAATATAAATATAATTTAAATAACAAAATATTGCTTAGAGAACTTAGGTTTCAAATTATAAAACATGTTGTTTTGAAATGACTTTTAGTTTCTTTAAAATGAAAAGCCGTATGAGATCCCCTCCTTACAGTACTCCACAAGCTGCATCCAACTTTCACCGTCCAGAAGTCGAATTATTTCATTTTCTTGTAGAACATTTTTCAAAAACTGCCCTTGTTATTTCCTTTAGATTCTAATGAAAGTTCGATTCGTATATTCACCCAGAAAGTATCCAACATCTTCCTTTTTATTTAAGATGCAGAGACTGCAAATAACTGCCAAATCGTTTCGGTGAGGTATGAAATCAAGCCGCAACATCTCTCCTCTTATAATAAAAATTCTCCTGATGGCTTCTGGTGTGAAATTCGATGCAAAGTAATTCCGTACATGAGATTGTATTTCAACTTTGAATCAATGTTCTTTCCTTTTGTTTCATCAGTAATTTCTTCAGTTCATTTCATTAAAGGTGATTCCACAGTCCGCTGCTAGCTTCCTCTAATCTTCTTACCAACCTTTTTTAAATTGAATTGCATGTCGCCAGATTACTTTTGGCAGCCTGGATTTTTGCATTTTCGATATCCTGATCAGATAAGCCGCGTTCAGCTTAAGGGTAAAATATAGAGTGTCGCTTTGGGTGACCGCAACTCCCGAAGAATTTTTTTTAGTCGAATTCGTTACGGGGAAACCTTATAAAATGATCAGCCTTTGCAGATTTTTAGCTAGCCAAATGCTGCCAACACGCGCTCAAAGTTTCAAAAATCTCCTATTTTTCCCTGTTTTACGAATAATTACGTAATTAAAGGTAGTAATTTTGTCAATACTCAATACAAATATCATGAATAAATTTACGTAAGAAAAAAAATTGATAGATATCGTATTTTTCAAAGAATACTAAACAAAGATTATGTATTTTGAAACATTTGGATACAATTTTCGGCACTCACTGACTACTTGAAGAACATCCTTTGTTAAAAAGTCATTAAAATCTGTTATTGATTTGACTCCTCTTTCTGCCATGTCATTTACGACCTTAAGTGATTTAACTATTTTAAAACCATCCTTAAAATGGGGGTTTTCGGGCCAAAGATACGGAGGTTGTTTCAAAAAATCTACGTTTGGTTTTAAGCGGTTAAAAAAGTTCAATGTCTCCTTGTTGACAATGTTTTTTAACCCAGCTGTTACAAATTGCTCAAGTTGATGTATCGGAAGCCTTGGATTTACAACTCTGTTATCGTCTGCCTCGTTGCTTATCAAAAGTATGTTGACCATTTCAGATTTTTCGCTGTCGGATAAAGTTGGGTCAAAAAACGCCAGACCTACCAACTCTAAACTCAAATACCATAAATGGTTTGAAAATTTTGCAAGAGCTTTCTCACAAGTGTCCTTGTCTATTTTCTGGCACTCGATAAAACTACGCAAAAGATAAAAATCTTGTTTAGGAGTCATATAAGCCCTTGGAACATTAAGCCAAGCTTTGCAGTGAATTTTAACAATGAAAACGCATATATCCCCCAAAGCATTTCGTTCTTCATTACTCATTCTAAACTGGCTTCGAAACATAAATATTTTTAAACTGTAAATAGCTTTAGCCATCCATTTGGCATGATGAGTATCACCTGGTGTTCTAAATCCAACTACGTTTCCATCTAGCACCCCAACAAACACTTAAACCAACTGCAGGAATTCTTTGTAGTCATCTCTAGGCTGACATTCATTGAGTTTTATATTTAATTCATCTGCAATTTGGGTTATAACAACATTGGTTAGGTGTTTTTTCACATTTTTTTTATCACTGATGCCTGTGTTATATCGTTCAGGGTCTATTTCTGACCATTCATTTTGAAATCTTTTGAAAATATCAGGTTGAGGTCCAGTGGTTGAACCCTATTTACAGTCAAAAATACCTTTTAGTACAACTTCAAGAATGTGGTGACGACACGCCAGGTGAAGCAACTCCTCATCCAACATTTACTGCAAAATTTTGCAAGCTCCTTTTAGCCTTCCAGTGTTTGAAGCAGTGGTGTCAAGACACATTGCTTGCACAGCGTGTGAAACTTCACATTGCTCCAGAATTTCATACACAGCAGCGGCCTGCTCTTCACCTGTCCTATTTTCTATAACTGTCACTCCAAAGAGTTGTTCATTTTTACCATAGGATATAGATATAGCAATTCGTTCATTCTGCTCTCTCTTTAGAACACTTTTTAGCAGTTTCCCATCCCAATGAACAACCACTGCTTCATTTTCTGATATTTGTACACGTTTTTCGATGTCCGCGGTGTATTTTTCCCCAAAGTTTCTTCTTCTCGAATGTAAGGCTGATTTTAAAACTACAAACTCAATTGGATTCTGCCCTAGTGCTTCTATTGAAGCTATAATTATGCGGTAAGCATTTCTGTCAGATACCTTACATCGATCTAATAACATTGAAAGTTTCATTGTTAACAGCTCTTCACCCCACGACTGTTTCTCATTCTCAATATTGGCTGATTAGCTATTTGAATAATTAACAACTCAAACTATGGATTCATTGACAGCAATTGTGGTTAACATGCAAATTCGCGGATTAAACAGTTACAACAATTAATGATTAAATAATGAGAATAGGGACAGTTTTTTTGGAGCTAGGACGAGTTTACTTCGCAAAACAGAGAAAAAACAGAGTTTTTTGAAACTTTTAACATATATTTTTAAGTAATGGAGCAATGTCCTTTCTTATTGTAATATATTTTTGTCCAATTAGCAACAATAGCTGTTATTAGCTGCGTTATCATCTTTCATTTTTAAGTTCTTTTCCACATTACTACTTCCAAATCTTCTAGATCGATCCTCCATTGTTCATCACCTTAAAGTCTCCCACTGCCCTTCTCGAAAATCATAACTTTAGACTTTCCTATGTTGACTTCTAAACTCTTTATTCTACAGTACTCTGCTACAATACTTATCAACAGCTGAATCTATTTATAGCCGTCTCTGCTAATATGACAATGGCAACAGCAAACTTTATAACTTGAATTGTTATGTCACCAATTTTAACTCAATAAGGTAACCAGTGTACCAAATCGTCCAGATACAGGGCAAAAATTAACAGGCTAAGATTGGATCCTTGTTTAAGGCCTCGTTTCATTTACAATTTTTCGGATTTATTTTTTTCCATCAAACACTTCCGCAAATGACTGTTGGTAATATTTCTTTGTGGCATTACAAGATTTGCTTTACCCTTCTAAATTGTACAACTTGAAGAACAACGCATTGTGTCGATTGTGTCAAAGACAGCCTAAAAATCAACGAAAAATGCCTACAGTTTTTTATTGTTACTTAGCTTCGTTCTTGCCATTATTTAATACGAAAATTTTGCCTACTGTAGAGTTACCTCTGCGAAAGCCAGCTTGGAATTCACTGAGAATTTGGTTGGTTTCAACCCAGTCGGGTCACTTTCATAGGAGTGAAGAATATATTTTTAGCGAAGCATTTAAAAACGATATTCCTCGATAGTTTTTTGGATCATTTGGTTCACCCTTTTTTAATGTAGGCCAGATTGGGGCTTCGTAAAAATGATCTGGAGGAATACCGAAATTAAAGATAGTATTTGAGGCTTCTGCTAACTAACTGGAATGTCATTTGTCCCAGCAGCTTTGCCATCATTTATTGATTCCAATTCTACCTCCTTCTCTAGTTTTATATCTTTGTTTAAAAAATTGTTCCGTAAATATGGGCGGGCGTTTTTACGACTTCATTGCTCCTCCATAGAAGAGCTCAAAAGATTATTAATATGATCTTTTAGGATGTTCACATTTGGTAGAGAATCTTGCTTTGAATTTTGTTGCCATTAATTTTTTTAGAGACGAAAACTTCTTTGAATCCTTGCATTGACCTAGAGATCTTGCCGATTTTTCATCGAAATACGAAAACTTTCTGTTTTGTATTTTTGAACCAATTTCAAAAATGCTAGGGATTTACAAGAAAAGTTTTACCAATCCCTTTTTTTTTAAGTGGCTGTATTCTTCAATAACTAAGCTTCATCCATAATAATACTTTCTAGTTCAAAGAGTGGGAAGTATTTAATTCTTGCATGTCACTCCCTTTTTACTACTAATTCATTTTTTCTTGCCAGAGGCCTTCGGTTCGATCCTTGCCTACGCCATCTAAAGTTTTTTTTCACGCGTACTGGCTCTTGTGAGGAATTGGCAATTTCTTCAAGAGTAATTCTTCTAAGTTCTCTCCATCCCTAACAACAGTACTCGCACACGGGAATGGTTGAGAGTTATAAGTCACGAGGCCGAGTTCTCAACGGACTGTTGCGCCACCCAATGCATTTATTTATTATAAACTAACTACATTTATAAGAAATAAAGCCAGATTATAAAAACTAGACTTGGTATAAAATTTATTTCTAGATATATTTCCGAGCTGAATTCATGCCTTAAGTATAGTAAAGTTGTATGTTCAAGTGATTACGTTGGCTTTTCTCAAGCCAAGTGATCGTAGTTGGTTAAACTGTCGAAGCCTCATCTTTATATCAGTCCATGAAAAGCAAAGGTGACCTAACTGTTTTTATGTTCATATTTAACTGAAAACGTTTAATCCATGTCGAAAATATGAGGACATTTTTTGAATATCATCTAAACATTGTTGGTTCAAAGATCACAAGTTATTACCAACAAATTTTTCGGTGGGAAAATTAATTTGCTTAGTTATTGGTCTTGTTCTAACATTGAAAGATTTGAAACAAAAAAAAAACACTCAAACGTTGTAATCGTATGACGGCCAAGATATCAGCACCCGATGAGATTATTGTTAGTCTCTTCTCTGTCTTCTTAAGATCAAAAAATTAGTTTTGTCTCACTTCTCTTGAAAGATCAATTTGTAATTTCGTCTGCTGTATAGTTAAGGTTTTGTTTCGGTAAATGTGTTAAAGGTTTTGAACTCGATATTTTGTAATGCAATTTGGCAGTTATTGACTTTTATAATACTCGTATATTTCGTTTTAAAGTTCATCCGGAAGAACAAACATAGACACACATTTTATTAATAACGAATCATTCCATTTTGGTTTCGAAAGCAAAGCTAAAAGTAAATAAAAAATATTTACTTGAATTTTTAAATTAAGTTTGAACAGCATTAAAACAGTGATAGTCGGCCTCTAAAAGATTTGCGACTTGTGATTGATTTGATTAAATTAAATCACTCTCCGTACATTTTGGAGAGTATCGAACCCGTAGCTTGAGTAATATTGGTTTTAAAAATTCTAAAGTTCAGGTTTTTTTTTTTATGAATAGCCTCACGAAAAAGAATTGAACTCCTTCAACTCGGTTTTCAATTCATGTCACCGAAACGTAATATTACTCGTGTTGAGTAGCTTTTGGCCCTGTTTTTGGAACCACATTTCGTCAGACTCATGGTCTTAAGTCTCAGCTGCCGTCTAAATCAATTGACTTTTCCGAGTAGAGGCCGGGACTTTTATAGCCTAGTTGCCATTTCTTTATGGAACAATCTTGTCTCTAAATTGGTCGTCGACAACTTCGAGCATTTTGCTGCTCGTGTATTGCATTGTATCGTTTTATTTCAAACCAGATTTCCAGCCCTAGTACTAAAAAGTCACTTTGAATTGCTCTATAACATATCTGAGCCATTTGACAGTGACGATGATAACATAAACCACAACTAACAATTCTAATTTGGTAAAAAATGGACATTACCTGAGAAGATTTATTATTTTTGATTTTCTTTTATATTTTTAAATATTTTTCCTGAAATGATAATCGAATCATAAATTGCATACAAGCAAAGTCAAGTGTGTTAGTATCATTCCGCTATACTCATACATTTAATAAAAATAAATCTAATTAAATTTATTAAAATTTATAGACAGTCGTTTTAAAATAACAAAAAAAGCAGCTTTATGCTGTCACATAAAAAAAGGCTATACAATACATGTTTATGACGCGCAAAATTTCCATATAGAAGGCATAATAGAGTCTCTCCCAAACTAACAAACCAAGTGAAGCATAATTTTATCATAACTGACAAAATGACATTAATTAGGTGCCTGTGTTAAAACTTTCAATGGATTATTACCATCTATAAATTTAATTGTATCCTTATTTATGCATATGTATGTTCTCCACCATAAATACAAATGTTATTCGAGACATACATACAGCTTAACATCCCTCGTACATGCATAAACAGCTTTGGCCAAAATAATAGGAACATTTCTTACTTCTTAGTTTTATTCTTTTCTATTGATATCTCATACAATAGGGTACGTTGGTTTAGGATTTTAAATCTGGAGTTGATTTTAAAAGTATGTCTTATATTTCTATAAACATGTCACAAAGCAATAGGTGCAGAGACACAATTGGAAGCAAGCAATGTATAGTGCATAACGTTTCTAGGAGTCAGATTGTTATAAAAGACAAAAGTTCTGCAAGGATAGTTCTTAATGTCATACAAATAAACAGCATCCAAAAAAGCCAGAAGATGTCCGATCAAAATGATTAAACTCAAAGTTAATTTACAGATGAAATGTTCAAAACATGTAGTACCCGTAGCTGGTTGATGGTTAGATGCACATTACTACTCGAACATAAAAATGGTTGAGGGTTGTAAGTCACTAGGCTTAGTTATCAACGGACTGTTGCGCCACCCAATTTATTTATTTATTTATGTTCAAAACATGGTCCAATTTTTGTTATGAAGGCAATAATTTGGAAATAATCGTATTTCTTAATAAAGGGTGTCCCAATATTAACGCAAGATTTTAATTAAATAGAAAACGCCGTTTTTAGTCTTTTGATAGTTATATTTTTATTGACTCGTAAAGTACATAGGATAGGGTTATGTATGGAATAACACATCGGACAAATGGCCTCCACGGCTTTGCATGCACATGCGCACTCTTTTGTTGAAATTTTCCATGACCATTCTGCATAAATGTGGCTGAATTTCGTTGATGCAGCGTTAAATCTCCTTAGTTAATGCACGGGTGGTTGTGGGCTTGTTGACATAGACTTGTGATTTCAAATAACCCCATAAAAAGAAGTCTAATGGTGTTAAATCACACGATCTAGGAGGCCAATTTTGATATCCGAAACGAGAGAGTACACGACCTGGAAATGTCTCATGCAGTAATTGAATTGTTTCACGGACTGTATGACATGTGGCACCGTCTTGTTGAAACCACATATTGGACACATCAATATCATCCAATTTTGGCAGAAAGTACTGTGTAATCATGTCGCGATATCGAGCACCAGTAACAGTCACTGCTTGACCAGCATCATTTTCAAAAAAAAAATATGGTCCAATTATGCCTCCATTGCGATTGCAATTGACAAAGCCATCAAGATGAAAATGTGCTTCATCGCTTAGGATGATTTTCTCGAAAAATCAGGGTCCATTTGTTGATGTTCAATAATCCATTCAACGAACTCTCTTCTCTGTCAATGGTCATTAGGCTTCAATTGCTGTGGTAATTGAATTTTGTAAGCATGAAGACACAGATCTTTGGTGAGTATACGCTGTAGAGAGGTTCTTGAAATTTGCAATTCTTGTCCACGACGTCGAATTGAGGTTCCTGGATTGTCAGCAACACTCTCACGCACTGCTTTGACATTCACATTTGAAAGGCTTGTTTTTGGACGACCAGTGTGTTTGGCGTCTCCAACGGATCCAGTCTCCATGAATTTTTCAATTAATCTCTTCACAGCTGACGAAGTTAAAACACTATTCCGACCATATTTTGTATGAAATTTTCGAACTGCAGCCGCCAAGCTTTCACTATTCCTGAAATATTCTTTAATAATGAAGACACGTTGTTCTATCGTGTAACGCTCCATTTTTAATAACCCTATACTGTTAGCTGTCAAATTGCGTTAGTTTTGGGACACCCTTTATAATTAGGAATAGTGTGATTGAGAGAATTTTTACTGAAATGTGGTGTGGTGACAGTAAAAATTAACTTAATTTAAACGAATTGATGATTTTTCAATTAAACATCGAATATTATTAATCAACAAAATAAAGTAATTAATTGTTTTTAAGTCTATATAGAGTGTTCCTATGTTTTTGAGCTGTCTTTCATAAAACTTGAGCAAAGAGACTCCAAAATCTTAACATTTTATACTACTTTTTAAAAATCAAAAATTCAGAAGTATTAAGAAAATATGTGCCACTAAAATTACATGACTAAAATTTAAAAAAGTTCCCTTACAAAAATGCTTCAGACGTTACTACAACAAATAAAGTGTTGTACCTATTATTTTGGACATAGCTGTACATGTATAACTCTATAAGTATAATGGGTTGTTTTAGACATGTAAGACACAAATTTATACAACAAGCGTTCACTCAAAAATTAATGGTCTTTTTGCAACCCCATCCCACCCCATTAATTCCAACTCCCCCAAAAAAACCAAGCAGCAGATGGTAACATCTTACATAACTACTTTCTAGATTATTAACTGTTTTTTGAGGGGGAGGAGTGGTACAAATTTAATCTGCTTTGTACAGAAGTGATAATGGGGAGAAAATTTATTCCATAAAGAGTCAGCTTGTGTGTTTTCGTGTGACTGTGCAGCATCACACAAATTAGGTCACTTCGATTCCATCTAATTTTATGAATACCACCAGAAGGATTCGACTTAGACTTTAGTAAAGTAAAATGATAGGAATAGTGCCTTGCCCATATAAATTAAACTTTATTCAAAACTTTTACCAAGTCATAACGTGACAGTAGTTATAAAGTGTATGTTAAAATTAAAAGGAAATGGTTAGTAGACCTGATCTGCTATCTCGTATGCTATGTGAGCTTATAATTTGAGGAAATATTTAAAGTTGCTTTTTATTCTGTAATTGACGTGATGGACAGTTTTGATTATGAAAGTGTATATGTATTCTATGGTAAAATACAAAATTAAGGGAATTTAAATTGTAAATAGAAACCAACTACATTTGAGGTTTCTTCTCTTCTTTTGCAATAAAATATGCTTTGAAATGTATGTTTTTGGTTAGGTTAACATTTAAAATGTATTTCTCTGTTTTTGAAAGTTAGATCTCTCTTCATTTTGCTTTTACCTTTGAAGGCATTTATGCATTTCATATAAAGTGGTATGGTTCTGAGTTTAATCAAAAATAGTTAAATATGATACGAAAGACGTATTTTGAAAAACTGAATGATCAAGTTACTTACAACCCTAATTTCTCTTTAGGCCTTCAAGCGCACTTGATATGAGTACAACTTCCTATTTGCTATATTGATCTCTATTTTATTATAAATTTTAAAGATTACAGCATACATCAAAGAAATTTAAAGAAGACTTTTTTGAATATAGCGGAGAGTAAAATCACTATTAAATGTTGGTTTTTTAAGAATGTGGCTTTCAAAAAATAAAGCACAAGTAATTTTATGTTACCTATGTCAAAAAAATGAGCTGTTCTATAAAGAAAATGGTTTGACATTAAAAGTTAGGTGGTACATTGCAATTTCCCTCGAAATGAAATTGAAATCGATTCAAAATATAAATTTTAGTTCTTAAATTAATTTTTACCAATATCGATTTAATTTTTTTCGAACTCAAAACAACATATGTATAAAGGCGACAAGTTTCCAGTTTCTGTGCCACAAAACATGAGAGAAATTTGACTTTTAAAATGGGCTACAATTTGCTCTGGATGTTTTACGTCTGTCGAAAGAATGGCCTTTCTGCCCCTGGTAAAATTGGTTTCGTCGTAGTTGCTGATGTTTTCAGGTGATATACCTTCCAAATTCATTTTCAAATTGTTAACAAAAACTGGAAATTATTAAAGCAGATATATTTGCTCTTGATAAAGTTATACGAGTTGTGATCAAAAAGTAAGGTGTCATTTTATATTTATGACCAAATATCAATTTATTTATCAAAAATTATGTTATCCCCTTCAAAATAATCCCCCTCTGATACAATGCCCATGTCCCAGTGCTATTTTCAGGCGACAAAATACTTTTGAAATGAACTTTTGGGTATTGCCTCGTTCTCGCTCGTTCAGCGATGCAGCCTTAATCTCCTGAATCGTAGAAATCTTCGTCCTTTCATGGGCCTTTTCAATTTCGGGAAGAGAAAAATGTCGCAGGGCTGAATACGTAGCTGAGGCATGATGGAAGTATTGTTTTTGGCCAAAAAACTACTCTCTAATAATGGCTTGGGCGCAGGTGCATTATCATGGTGCAAAATTCATGAATTTTCTTTCCACATTTTCCAACCGTTCATTTCTTATTGGTTCGCGCAATCGCTGCATAACTTTAAAGTAATACGCCTTGTCTACCGTACGCCCTTGTAGCAAGAATTCTTGATGCACAACGCCTGGTAATCAAAGAAAACTATGGGCAAAGCCCTCACATTTAAACGAACTTGGCGTGCCTTTTTCGATCGTGGGTCTCCTGAACTCTTCCATTCGGATGATTGACGTCGTTCAACATATATTGGGCAATGACCAAAACTAAGCGAAATTGAGAAAAAGTCACCGAGTACGCAATTAGAGATTTGAAAATACTTCCCTAGTAAATTGTGTACAAACATTGTATAAAACACATTTCTGTATAAAAATCCAAAGACGCCCCGGTTTTATGGCGAAGATCAACTGTCAAGAAAGCAAATCACCAGTTATTCGTTGTTAATAACATGAATGTTTGTGTCTAAATTTCGATATTTGCGATTTTTAATCGATTTGAATTCAACAAGATAAAACTGATTTAAAACAGCAAAAAAAATCATACGATTTTTATAAAATGCACTTGATTCGTGAGAAGTTTGGGATCCAAGTCTTCTCTACCCCAAAAACAACTATCTTTTTAAAACACATTCAGAAAATATACTTCGTTATCAGAGTCCCAACTGATATTTTTAAACTGCTTATCGCTAAGAACCACAATTCTTTAGCAAACGTGCGTCAACATTTACACCAAATAAAAAACACTATTTTTTATAGTTATTTTTTTTTAAAAGCACAAAACAAATATAAACATAAGTAATTATGACAATGAACAAAATGGTTCATTAACTGATGTGATATATGTCAGTTGCTTTAATTTCAATTGAAGTGATTTCAAAACGTATTCCAAGCCTTGACCGATCGATCGAATAATAAAACCCTGAAATCAATTTCACTCGATTTTCAATTTTGATTTGGACTTCATTTCGCTTGATTTTGGGAACCTATTTATTATTTCGTACAAGTGGGCGCAGCTGGCTCGAAGAAATTCTGACTGAGAGGCCCAATTTTCAATGACTTCCTGTAGGATATATGAATTCGAGTAATACCTCAAAGAATATTCTCTTCCAAGATATCAATCGTTTAGCGCATAATAACCTGTTTAAGTCAAGGTTCACGATCATGGATCAAGAAATCTTTTCTTCAATAAATTGATTGTTTCGTTACTGCTCGCAAACCATTGTTTTAATAACCATAAATTTAATGCAAAATATGGTGTTGTGTCTGGAAAACCTAATTCCTAGGCCTTCGTCAACACTACGGTTCTTTTTGAGAAAGGAACATGGATACTGCACATCACAAACTCCTCTCAACAGCTAAAATTGTTGCACCAGTTTCACTATTGCTATTGGCCGACAATTTGCTTCACTGTAACCCAAAAGTACTTGGGTTTTAACAAACTGTAGCCATTTTTGTAGTGATTTTTATAATTTCAACGTGTTTTTCAAGCGCGTATATTTGCATTTAAAAAAATGTCCAAAGATGGCATCTTCAAAAGTGACGAGAATTGGAAAACTTTATATTTTTTTTGTAAATAACTTCGATGATGTGTTTGTTGATATTTAATAAACGTGTTATCGCTGGGATGCTACCGACACTGATAACTTTCCATCCCGTTTGACGATTTATCTTGCTAAATGTTTGTAGGTTTTCGTCTTTTGTTAAAAAAGTTGTCATTTGAATTATTCTTAAAGAATTTAGAAACTACCAACAATATTTTGCATATAATGAAATAGTTTGATTTCAAAATCAATTTTTGTTAACGAGATTTCAGTCGAAAACCAGTTTTTACCAATTTTAGTAACTTTTAAGAAAGTTTTTATTGCTTATATAACAAATACAATTTGGATGAAAAAACTCAATATGAAGTCAATATATTCTATTGTTCACGAGATATCAATTTTTACAAAAAATTTTTGTAAATTTTATTGTTTTTTATGAAAAACCGAACTGCTGGATTCTTATAAAAAAAGTTTCTAAATGTCAAAAACCATATTTTATGTGAGATAAAAATAGTTAAGAGCCAATGTTTTTAATTTTTAAAAAGGTAATTGAATTCAAAATCAATATTTACCAACGTTTTTAATTTTTTGTATGGGTTCTTATTTTTTTGATTTTGTCTCAAATGTTACTGATATTGACAAAGATATTTTTTAAAACAGAAAATTTGTTTAAGGCCAATATCTGAGTTTTGAAAAGATATTTGAGTCGAAAATCATTTTTTAACAGCTTTTATTCATTTTATATTTAGGTTTGTATTTTTTGTAAAAAAAACTGTCAATTCGATTTTTCATACAAATTTTATCAGATGTTAAAAACGTTATTTTTCATTGCACAAAATTGTTTAAGAGATAAAATCATTTTTGGTTCGTAACATATTCGGGGGACAATTATTTTGTTTGTTTGTTGGAATTTTTCCAAAAATATATTTGGTTAGTATCGCGTTACAATATATAATATTTAATTTATTTCAAGCTGTAGCGTTATTGGCTAGAGAGAGGCTAGGTTAACCAAAATTTTCACCTTTTTTTAACTTTCTATGATTAAAAAACCACCCACTAAATTTTTTGAGAGTTTTCCTGCATTATTATCAATTTATTTGAAGTCGATATCTCTACTGGTTCTTGAGCAATGGACGACTAACACAATTCGCAAACCTACGGACCTACGTACACACACTCGCACAGATATCTTTCTAAAAATCTTTTATTTCGACTCTAGGGACCTTTAAACGTCGAGAATTGTCAAAATTTTCAATTTGACAAATCGGCCCGATTACATTAACTTCCTATGGAAAGATAAAAATATTTCAGAAATCCTCACTGATGTTTTAAAAATTCTTTACAAAAAATCCTTTCGAAGCTCTAAAATTTTAGTGTTTAGATCTTTTAAGAAAAATTCCAGGTAGTTGCGGTAAAAATAATTGGACACTATTCCATTGTTCTGTTTAATTAAATTAAAATTAAAGTTATCGCTGAAAAAATTGGTCGTACAATTTTTCCGAAAACCGCCTGAAATCCTACTATTTCTTATTATTCTTTTAAACATTCAAAGGACCATTTTAAGTGAGATATAGACATTTTGACATTCCCTATAATAGTTTTATTTTTTTTTTGTCGAAAACTTTATAACTCCAAGTAATTTCAACACAAAACACACATTTTTGTATTTATAGAGTGACATTTAAGCAAACCTGACCATTGCAACTCAATCACACATACAAAAAATTAACAGCTATTAGTTTACACGATTTCTCTCTTGTAACCAATCGAACCTCATTTTCTACGAAATCAAATAGCAAAATATTTCAAAGTGTAATTTTTTGAAATATTGACACATTTAGTATTGAAAAAAAAGAAAACTTTCGGCTCGAATAAATATTAAATTCAATATAAAAGAATCTTCCCAGTAAATTGGGGGGGGGGGGCTATAAACTAGGGATGACAAATTCCTATTCATCCACTCGATTTATGTAAGGTTCTATATAAAGTTAAGACAAATTGCAACTTTCTATACATTCAATTTAACTTTTTTTGTAAGAACTTACGTAAAGCCATCATCATGCTGTGTGCTTATGGTGCGGATGGCATTGGATCTAACAATAATGTTTAAATGGACAAAAGCCAATATTAGCTATATAACAACTGTATCTCAACTTCTATTCAATATTGCATCCTTATTCTGACCATCCTTAAAGGTATCATCTATACAGATATACTTTAAACTTGTAAACCAACTTTATAAACCAACCGACAAGGGACAGGTTAGATAGGTAGGTACAATTGAAAAGGACATTTTTATTCGCTTCATTGAAGTGTGGACAATTCACCTTTGATTGATTGTCTGTCTAGCCATTTTCTGGAATTAAGAAATGAAAATGATGAGATAGCTGATTTGGCTTTAGATGTGAAGTATGTATTTGTTTGCAGAGGAAAATTGGACTTCTATTGAGAGGATAAGATAAATTGATGCATGCTGTGAATTACCTCTATCTAGAAGGCAACATCCATGACTTGGAGAGTGAGATAAAGAGAGTCTGGGTCAAGGATTATACCAATTTTCCAGAAAATCGAAATTCGAAATTTACAAGCAAATAGAAATTTAGAAGAAATAGAGAGAGAGTGTGTGCGTGAGTAGACCGGTTGTGTTCAAAGTAGAGCTCTTTAAATAATATAAAAAAACGCTTAAAAAGCCTAAACAAACTATCCAAAAGTGCATCAAAGTTCGACTTTGTAGAAATCACAAGGGTGAGTCCAAAAACACTAGGATATTGCATTTAATTCTACCAATAAACCAAAAATATTGAAATGCAACGAACCCCACCTAACAAAGGAAACGAAGAGAACTGTACCCTCGCAACGACGTCGCCACCCCCACCCCCAAAACGTTCCCTAGAAGAGATTTCTCCGGAATTCCCACCTCATAAAATGACTTCAATCCAAGAAAGTAAATCGTCCGTCGGTAACATGTCAGTCACTGCCCTAAAATCTTTAATAATGGGCTCAATGTCATCTTTACTAGATGAAAAACTTAAAGATTTGCCCACCAAATCTGATTTAGAGGGCATTGGTGAGGAAATACACAAACTTCAACAACAGAATCTCTCTCTACAAGATCAACTTCAAAAAATGGAGTCTCGCTGCATATCGCTAGAAAGACATGTCGAGTGGCTGTCAAAAAAAGCAAACGAAAAGAATATAATCTTTCACGTCCCAGCAATAAACGGTGAAGTAGCTACGGATAAAGCAAAATCTTTATGCCTCGACTTGCTAGAAACCCAAAATACGGCTGCAATTTCATCGGCAAGATTAATCAAATCACGAAACCCTAAGGTGGAAAATATAATTGTGGAGCTGCACAATCGCGAAGATGTCGGCCGGATTTTGCAATCTGCAGTAAGACTCAGAGGTACTGGCATTTCGGTACATAAAGATTATCCAGCAGCGGCACGTGAGAGACGAAGACGTGTAATCAAACTGAGAGATGAAATAACGTCAAAAAACCCGAGAGTTAAAAGTTATTTACGAGGAGAAACTCTTAAAATACAAGATAAAATATTTTATTTCGACATAAACAACAATCTCTCGTGTGATGAGGAAGGTGGAATGTCACTCATGGAGCAGCTGTTAAATGTCAGTGATGAAACGTCATCCCATGACGCAGTAGCCAGTGGCTCTCAATCTGTAAATCGAAATGATCGCATTCAGCGCTTTTAGTAATAATGCCGTCAGTCGTTTTAAATTTAATGTTAATAAAAAAAGAAATAATTTAAGTAACTTTTCTTTAAGTATTACCGCTTTTAATATAGCAGGGCTAGGAAATAAGCTTCTCTTCAACGATTTTTTTAAATTTATAAATAAGTTCGATATTTTTGTTCTTTTTGAAACTTTTATTGATAAGGGTATGGATAGATTCGAAAACTTCTTTATTAATCACAAACTATTATGGATACCAGCAACTAGGACGTCCTCACAAGGAAGAGCTAGCGGAGGAAGTCTTTTTGGAATAAAAAAGGATATAGGCATTGATTGTAGTTATGTCCAAATACTTCAAAGAGATTTGATAGAAATAACTGTCGAACAGACGAAAATGTATATAATACCAGTCTATATAAACTGCAACAAATGGGCGCAAGACTTTAGCAGCTTATACAATTTTCTCTTAGAATTCGAAAAAGAAGACCTAATGATCATTGGCGATTTTAACGGGAGAGTTGGTAATTCACAAATACTGAATGAAGAGCCGGAATTTTTGCCTGATTCAATAAAAAATGTAAGAAGTGCAACAGATGAAGTTTTGGATGGCAATGGAAAGAAACTAGTTGAAATGTGTGAATCCATCGGCTTAACCTTACTAAATGGACGAACAAACGGCGATACAAATGGTAATTTCACATTTATCAGGGGTACTGCTTGCTCAACGATAGATTATTGTCTTGCAAAGGGAATATGGCTAAAATATATTGCTGACTTCATAGTGAATGAGCTTACCTACTCAGACCATTTACCCATATCTGTTCAAGTTGATATTAAGCTTCAGCAGGATTCTCAGCCTAAACAGCAGTATTTATTACCTAAACTACGGTGGTATGAAAGAGATTTACAGAAGTATACAGCGAATCTTAACCTCAATGTTAGCCTTATAAACGAAACTGACCTTCAGTCTATATGTGGCTCAGATATTCTTACTTCATGTATTATGGAATCAGCGAAGCCTTTGCAGAAAAAAACAGTTAAAATAGGCAAGCAACCATGGTATGATTGGGAATGCGAATCTGCAAGGAAAAAATCTTTTGCCTTTCTCCTCCTGTTAAGAAGATGCAATTCCAATTACGCTAAAATCATGTATCGCGAGGCTAACAAAAACTACAAAATTTTATGCGCTCAAAAACAAAAGCGTTATTCACAAAATTTATCTTCAGCCCTGGTTAACATCAAAGACAGTCGTTCCTTCTGGAAAACTGCCAAAGTGCTAAATGGAGCCCTGTTCTTGCAAAATATCAAGGTGGAAGCTGGAGAGTTAGCTACACATTTCAAAAAACTCCTAAATCCGCCACCAAATCCAAACCCCATGGAATATGCACTCCCATATCAACAGGACATTTTCTTAGACCGATCTATACTGCTCGAAGAGGTTACAAGTGTCATACACCGATGTGGATTGAACAAAGCCCCTGGTGAAGATCGCATATCGTATGAGTTCTTCAAGAACGCTTCAACAGATTTTTTAGTAAAACTAACATCGACATTCAATTTTATTTGGTCCACGGGAGAAGTCCCTGACAGTTTTAAGAAAAGTGTAATACTACCGATTTTAAAAAAAGGAGATCCAAGAAATCCCAGTAACTACAGAGGTATATCGTTTTTAAACACTGTCATGAAAATCTTCACAGGCATCTTACTTCAACGTTTAACAGACTGGATAAACGAAAATGACCGGTTAAGCGAATTTCAAGCCGGCTTCCGCAAGGGGTACTCAACAGTAGATAATATCTTCTCTCTAACAAGTATTGCTCGTATGTATGTGGAAAAAGGAAAAAAATTGTATGCGTTCTTCGTAGACTTCAAGGCAGCTTTCGATTGCATAGACAGAAGATCTCTATTTCTTAAACTAAGCAACCTTGGAGTCTCAACAAAAATGTTAAGAATCTTTCAAAAGCTCTACGAAGAAAATAAGTCGGCTGTTTGGGATGGAAATAGTCTTTCAAATTGGTTCGAACCAACAACTGGTGTAAAGCAGGGATGTCTCTTGAGTCCACTCCTCTTCTCAATTTATTTAGACGATCTAGTTACGGTTCTTCCGGGTGGAGTTCCTTTTGATGGAATGTCCTTAAAAATATTGCTCTACGCTGATGACATTGTTGTTCTCTCCGAATCTCCCAACATGCTCCAGATCATGATAAATAAACTGTATTGTTACTGCAAACTGTGGAACCTAAAAATAAATACAGCTAAATCAAAAGTAATGGTGTTTCGAAACGGGGCGGGTCGTCTTGCAAGGAATGAAAGTTGGACTTGGGGAAATGAAAAACTGGAAACTGTTAAGGAATATAAATACCTCGGTGTTTGGATTACTCAAACGCTATCATTCAAAAAGCATTTACAAGAAAAACTTAAAGAATCCAAACGCGCGATAAACTGTAATTGGAAAACAGTATTCTGCAATCGAAATATAGCTTCAAGTGCAAAATACAGAATTTTTGAGGCCGTAGTCAGATCAATTATGTGTTATGCGGCACAAGTTTGGGGTATTCTCGAGTTTGAAGAAGTAGAAAAACTCTTACGTTTTTTCTTAAAAAGAATATTCAGACTTCCAGAAAATTCACCAACGTACATGTTGCACCTCGAAACTGGTCTACCTCCACTGTATTTGTACACTCTTGATTTACACTTTTCATATATAATAAAGACCTTGAAACACCCTAACCATCGCCTCACAAATAAAATCGCTTTGCATCTCAAAAACAGAAATGAACAATTTTTTTCGGAATGGAGAAGACTGAGCCTAGAGCATGATGTTCCACTCCAACTAGAAAATGAAGATTATTTAAGAATAAACCTGCAAACCCTTTTAAGTAAAATTGAAGACTCAGCTAGAAATGCTTTCATCGAACATTGCCATCAAAGTCAAACAAGAAGCTCGTATAAGCTTTTAAACCACTTCCTGGGAGAAAATAATTACTTTAATGACCAGAATAGTCTAGATGTTATAAGTACTATCTTTAAAGCGAGAGGCGAACTCCTTAGACTAAATTACGTACCCTACATAAGCGAGCAAAATACGGAATGCACCTTGTGCAATATGAGAACTAGAGAAGACATATGTCATTTCATTGGCATATGTCCTATTTTAAACTCAATCAGAAGATCAATCTGGAGAAAAAATACTCTTAATGAAGATGAAATTCAGGGTATTCTTAATGGCGAAAATTGGACACTTCTTTACTGCTACATAAAAACTGCCTATAAATATCGAAATCAAATCATAAACGAATCTTTTTGATCCTGCTTTACTTTTTATAATCAAAAAATTAATTTTTATATTTATTGTATTAGTTTATCTATTTGTTATTAATGTAAACTTTGCGTTAAATTAACTCTTACTTTGTATTAAGAAATATTATTGCTCTCTTTTCGGCTGACGGCACATGCCAATGCTCTTTTGTGATAACTACCAAACTATGTAATTACTTCTTATAAATGTAAATAAAAATCACACTTACTACTACTACTACTAGAACCTTTCAACACTCTATACAGAAGTTTGTACTTGTTTTTGATCAAGAGAAAAGAATTTTCTGATGACTTGAGTTTTCATCAACTGACAATATTGATTCTGACTTTTTATAGGAATATCTTTTGTTTGAGTTGGTTGTAAATTTTTGAAAAAAAAAAAAAATAATATAATAATTTAATTAAAATTGTACTTTGATTATAAATATAGCATCAGTTCCCTTTCCTTAAAATCAATCGATTCAATAATTAATACTTTACTTTTCATTAACCACAATTTCCAATCCACATCCCTCACTTTTTTCTCCCTCCTCCTCTCTATCTCTATCAATGTGGTTTTTGCGTGCGTAATACTTCCTCGTTTGCACAACCACATTGGTTTTCTCAACTCTATGTCATCCTGTAAATATTGTCCATGTCCATGTTCACTGTTCAGTCCATGTCCTGTCCATTCATTGTAATTCAGTCTTCCGTTCTGAATTTGTAATTACAATTATTATTGCAGCTCTACCATCATCATCATCATCATTATAAGTTACATATACAAAGGTCATCATCATCATCGTCATCGTCACATCATCCTTTACCAATATTATCTGTGCACAACATAACCGCACCCAAATGTCCGACTGTCACTCTTGTAACATCGGTGACCGATATGAAAATCGGATAATTTATTGCTTTTATATGCAGGTTGAGGTTCATATACTTCGAACTTGTATTATTCGGCACTCGTATACATCATCATACCATAACTTTATTACAGGATGCATTTACACATACATAAACATAGTCGATTCATGTAGACACAATGCATCCTTTATTGTTGTTGTTGTTGTTATTACTTCAGTATTCTGTTCTCAGAAATCAGGTTGTTTTGTGAAAAATAACGAGGTTTATGTTCTTGAAGAACATTCAGTTTTGTGCATCGGTTATGCACCTGGGAAGGATAAAATATGTGTACAAAAAAATCAATGGATATTTTGACTGAATGACATTTTAATATTCGATATTGGAAAATATTTTTGAAGGACATTTTCATTTTATTATAGTTGTGGGGGTGGAGGGAGAGTTTGACTTGCATCAACATCAGGTTTTTAATATGACAGAATGTTTATTTTACTAAAGAGACTATTGTTTTTTGTTTAAAAATAAATTCGAGATAAGAAATATCATTTAATTGAGGAGTGTAAATCCTGTGGAACTTGTCGTGTAATTAATTAACATAGAAAATATTTGATTTTGAAATAAAATTGAATTTCAGATTTCGTTTTGATATTAAAATGTACAAACGAAAATAAGAAGACGAATAAAACTTTTTAGTTAGTTTATCAACATAAAAAAAGATTTTTTAACGACCTTAGAGGAACTCTGAAGTTGATACCGTCAATTAATATATTTAGAAAAACAGAATTTAAAAAAAAAGTGGAAGGTTGAAAAGCTTTTGCGATAATTTAAGGCATGGTCACAGAACATGAAGGGATTTGTACACCCAACGGATCCGTTCATTCCACTAAACATTTGTTTTCTAGAGACGACGCTATGTCGAAAATAGAGCCTTTGAATTTCTGGTAGTATCGGACAAATAGCTATAAAATGGTAAATATCTTCACGCTCATTTCTGTTACAATAATAACAAAAGATAGGTGGATCTGACCGATGTGGAATATAATTCAAGTTCATTATTTCAACCCTTGCTCTGAAAATGGTACCTATAGCTCTCGCAGAAAGTCTAGTATTGAAATAATTTGTCGCATTAGTATTTAAGGAGTGGCTTAGATTTCTTTATATTTCTCTTGATGACGATGATGATGCTCTATTTAAATGTTGAAGATATATATTTTCATCAACTTTTGCGATAACATTCAAAAAGATATCTTGCTAGTTATCTATGTTAAACTCAGTCAGTCCAAGAGAACTTTTCTGTTCGTAAAAGAATCTTTATGATAGAAGTGTGAAGATTCGAACTTAGTTTACTCATCACTCTTGTTAGAAAATCTGCATGCAATTTAAAATTTTTAACAAAAATCGGCGCAATTCGAGAATCAACATGAATTGCATACTGCATAGGCTCGAGTTGAACTAGGTAACCGAAATAAGTTTTTTTAAAAGAGGCGTTGTACCAACTCAAATTCATCAAAATACTTGTGACCAAAAACTTGAATACCATAAGACAAGCAAGTGTTAATGGTTGCTTGGAAATCTCAGTATTTAGATCCTAAATCTCTGTTTGTTTGAGAAGAAATTTGGCCATATTATATTGAGAGCTATCTTAGCTTCTTTCCCTTTATGGTGAACATGTTTATTGAAGCACTCCCAGATATTTGAATTCCTGTACTATTTCAATAGGTTGGTTGTTAAGGAACCACCTTTCTTCTGTTAATCTTATACAACTTTGTGCCTCAAATACCATTATCTTTGTTTTTTTGGGTATGTTTGGACTCTATTGATTTATAGCGTAAAGAAGTACTTTTATACGAATATCAGAAAAACTTACTCCACCGGAGAAATTATCTGAAGTATCATTAATGTAAAGGTCAACCAAGATTGGGCTAAGGATACATCTTTGAGGAACACCTGCAGTCGTTTGAAACCAATTTGAAATCTCCGCCCATTCCAAACTGTCGCATAAGTTTTACATACAAAATGTTCGTAGATATTCAGAAATTTTCTAGATATACCAAGTGACGCCATTTTGTAAATGAGACCTTGTCGATTGAGGGTATCAAATGCAGCTTTTAAGTCGATAAAGGAAGCATACATTTTCATTTTGTTTTGTGCGAGTTTGTTAGCAATCCTCGATAAAGCAAAAATATGGTCAACCGTTGAAAAGCCCTCACGAAAACCAGTTTGAAACATACTTAAATGATTGTTTGATTCTACCGAACTGATAGATCTTTTGTATAGGATTCTAGCAAATACTTTTCTAATGAAATTTAATATTGAAATACCTCTGTAATTCTCAAGTAAGCATCTTTCTTAAATATTAAAAATGTAACAGATTTATTAAAACTCGTATAAACTCAAGCGGAATCGTACAAGTTGTTATAAAAAGAAAGAAGATAAATTGGGTGTCGGAACAGTCCGTTGAGAACTAGAGTCTAGTGACTTACAACTCTCAACCATTTCTGTATGCGAGTAATGTTGTCAGGAATGAAGGACACAGTTTTAAGCTGAATTTAAAAAAACACTTTTCATGACAAAAATTATTCTTGAAGAATTTGTCAATTCCTCGCAAGAGGCAGTGAAAAAAACTTAAGATGGTATAGGCAGGGATCGAACCCAACGGTCCACTAACCATCATGCCGCGGGTACTAATAGCAGTTTCAGCTATATATGCAAAAATACAGGTGGCCAAAGTGATTATCATATTTAGGGTAAATTTGACCCGTCAAACGTTCCTCATTTTCGCATGAACTAAATAAAAGAATATTTTTTTTTAGATATTTAGGATTTTTTTAATGGTTTACTCTTAACTATCTGTTTTTAATAATTTTTTAAAATTACAAAATCAAAATTAGTTTAATTGTTCATGTCCTTAAAATGGTTGATCTTGTATTGCGTTTGCGACTTATTTTTGATGAACCAGGTTTATTATCGCTGGTATCCCGAGTTGCTCCTTCTTTGGGGGATTGTGATAATACGCTGCTCTAAGAACAAGTGAAGTCCGCTATAGTGAAACCAGCGTTAGGTTTAGTGTTAACCTTTTTCTTTCATTCTTTCTGCTCGAGATATCTAGTGTCCAGTCATCATATTGCTGGTAATATTATCTACATGTTTTCGTGAATCAGTTGTTTCTAGTTTAGTTAAAACTTGTTGTTTCCCTATTGGATAAACTCCAGTTGCGCGGAAGCCAATTATACAAATTTTCCCTTCTTTATTCTTCTCATGTAAGCTGTCCTAGACCTGCATTGTTTTGTTTCTCCAGTTTGCCAGTTGCCAGAAATAACACATCCAGTGGTTGTGCTACATGAGTGCATTTGGTTGGAAGACAAACAAAATAAATATTATTTCCTTCAGCGAGCTTTATAACGTCCTCTGAGAAATGGCTTAGAAGATTGTCACCAATGGTTGTTTTTAGATCAGTTAACTTCTGGGCTTGTAAGAAATAGATATTTCAGAATGAACTAGAAAATACTCTGTTGTCAAACCAACTATGAGGTGTAGTTATAAAAGTTTGTTACTTTATAAAAAACGTATATAGACGACAAATTTCCAGTTTCTGTGTCAGAAAACATGAGAGAAATTGGACTTTGAAAACGGGCCATAACTTGCTCTTAACACCTCTCCAAATAATAGCCTTTCTAGCCCCTGGATCATCTGTAAAATTGTTTTCGTCGTAGTTACTAATGTTTTCGGGTGATATACCCTCCAAACTAATATCCAAGTTGTTAAAAAAAACTTGAAATTGTTGAAGAAGATATGGTTGCTCTTGATAAAGTTATACGAGTTGTGATCAAAAAGTTAGGTGACGTTTTATTTTTATAAACAAATAAATATTAATTTATTTATCCAAAATTAAGTTATCCCCTTGAAAATAGTCCCCCTCTGATACAATACACTTGTGCTAGAGCTTTTTTCAGTCGTCAAAAGTTCTAAAATGAACTTTTGGGTATTGCCTTGAGCTCCTTCAGAGATGCAGCCTTAATCTCCTCAATTGTGGCAAATCTTCGTCCTATCATCGGTTTTTTCAACTTCGTGAATACGGTAGCTGAGTCATGATAAAAATAAAATAAAATAAATTGGGTGGCGCAACAGTCCATGAAGAACCAGGGCCTAGTGACTTACAACTCTAAACCATTCCTGTGTGCGAGTAATGTTGTCAGGAATGGAGGGGACCTACAAACGGCTAATTTAAGAAAGCACTTTTCATGACAAGAGTTACTCTTGGAGAATTTGTCAATTCCTGGCAAGAGGCAGTACCCATGAAAAGGCTTAAGATGGCATAGGCAGGGATCGAACCCACGACCTCTGGCATAACAGTCCAACGCACTAACCATAGTGCCTAGGCTGAGGCATGATGTAAGTAGGTACTTTTAATGGCCAAAAAACTACTCTCTAATAACAACTTGGGCGCAGGTGCATTATCATGGTACAACATCCATGAATTATCTTTCCATATTTCCAGCCGTTGTTTCCTTATTGGTTCACGCAACCGCCGAGTAACTTTAGGGTAATAAGCCTTGTAGTAAGAATTCTTGATGCACAACGCCTCGTAATCAAAGAAAACTATGAGCAAAACCATCACATTTAAACGAACTTGGCATCCCTTTTTCGGTCGTGGCTCTCCTGGACTCTTCCATTTCGATAATTGGGCTTTGGTTTCGACGTCATATCCATAACACCAGTTATAACCCATCATTGACGTCGTTCAACATGTCTTGGGCAATGTTCATGCAGTGCTACTTCTGATCAAAACTAATCGAAATTATAGATTTTATAAGGCTTTTCGTGACCGTCTCTTTTTATATACTTGCCTTATCTTAAATATCTTCCGAGAAAAAGAAAAATGTTTTTAAAGAACACACAGACAGTTCATTGTTTTTTAACTTCTTATGATGTATAATTAAAAGAATTAACTTTATAAAACAAATTCGACTTCGAATTATAAATTTCCTTTTTCTTTAAAAATGAAGCGTCTGCTAGCATTTTAGCATTTTGACACATCAAGTGCCGCACATTCAAGAAACCTTTTCATGTATAGATCCTATCGTTACAAGAAGCCGAAAAAAGCTATTAATTTTTCTTCAAAGTGTTCAGACAGATAATTATTTCCTGAAAATCTCTGACACAAAATTATCGTTTCCTTATTAAGAGTTGTTACTTCTTGCAAAAGAATGTTTTGATACCGCGATTAGATAGTCAAAAAAATTCCTGATATTTTGTTCCGATTCGTGATCAGTGGCCTCCAATCTACCAATCCTATTAATTTATTTCATGTCTGCCGATTTGATATTTTATCTTAAGGTTGGTTCCCGAACGAATAGGTATGGACAAAAACGATCAAAAAATGTAATATAGTGGATTTTTGTTTGCATTTTTAATGGAAAAAATACTTTCTATTAAAGAACCAAGTTTTAAAGAGGTACCTGGAAGGAAAAATCTTCTTGATAAGTTTCTTATAAAATACTTACTTACTTACTTAAGGTGGCGCTACAGTCCGGGGCGGACCTGGGCCTCAACCAACAAGTGTCTCCAGCCAGCTCGGTCCCTAGCTAGCTGTCTCCAGTTTCGCACGCCAAGTTGGTTGAGGTCCTCTCCCACCTGGGTGCGCCACCTGAGTCGCGGTCTTCCTCTACTGCGCCGTCCCTCGGGATTGGATTCGAAGACCTTCCGGGCTGGAGCGTGGATGTCCATCCGCTCTACATGACCTAGCCATCTAAGCCGTTGGACTTTGATTCTGCTAACTAGGTCAGTGTCGCTGTACAGCCCGTACAGCTCGTCGTTATATCTTCTCCTCCATTCTCCATCTATGCGTACGGGACCAAAAATCGCCCGAAGAATTTTTCTCTCGAAGCATCCTAAGACGCTCTCATCTTTCTTTGACAGGGTCCAGGCCTCAGCGCCATAAATGAGAACCGGGATGATGAGTGTCTTATAGATGGTGATTTTACATGCTCGAGAGAGGACTTTACTTCTCAATTGCCTTCTAAGTCCAAAGAAGCAGCGATTTGCAAGAGTTATTCTTCGTTTGATTTCAGCGCTGGTGTCGTTGTCTGCATTAATAGCGGTGCCTAGGTAGACAAAGTCCTTAACTACCTCAAAGTTATAGCTGTCCATGGTGACGTTTTGTCCAAGACGTCGTCGTTCAGTGTCCTTTTTTGATGACAGCATATACTTGGTCTTGCCCTCATTGACCACTAAACCCATCTTCTTCGCTTCCTTCGCAATGCTCAAAAACGCTCCACTGACATCACGCTTTGATCTTCCAATTATGTCAATATCATCTGCGTATCCGAGTAATTGGATGGATCTTTGGAAGATTGTGCCTCTAGTGTTTACGGTTGAGTTTTGCACAATTCTTTCCAGAACGATGTTGAAGAAGTCGCATGACAGTGCATCGCCTTGTCTAAAACCTTTTTTGACATCAAATGCATCGGTAAGATCTTTTCCGACCTTGATAGAGCAGCGTGCATTCTCCATCGTCATTCTGCACAAACGGATAAGTTTGACAGGGATGCCAAAACTAGACATTGCTCGGTAGAGCTCTTCCCTATAGATGCTGTCATACGCGGCTTTAAAATCGATAAAGAGATGGTGGGTATCGATTTGAAGCTCCTGGGTTTTTTCCAAGATCTGCCGTAGTGTGAATATTTGGTCGATAGTGGACTTTCCTGGTCTGAAGCCACACTGATAAGGACCAATCAGGTTGTTGACGAATGGCTTCAGACGTTCACATAATACGGCAGAGAGGATCTTATACGCAATGTTAAGGAGACTGATGCCTCTGTAGTTGGCGCAGTTTAGAGGGTCTCCTTTCTTATGTATCGGGCACACTATGCTGAGATTCCACTCATCGGGCATGCTTTCTTCCGACCAAATTTTGCAGATGAGTTGGTGCATGCTCCCTACCAAGTCATCGCCTGCTGCTTTGAATAGTTCGGCGGTGATGCCGTCAGCTCCAGCAGCTTTGTTTGACTTAAGTTTAGATATAGCTATCTTCACTTCGTCAAGGTCGGGTAGGCGGAATTGTTGATCTGCGTCGCCGAGGTTGAGTGGTTCTATCTCCCTTACAGCGGAGTTCGGTTCGTCATCGCCGTTATATAATTTGGAGAAGTGATCTTTCCATATTCTCAGCATCGACTGTGGTTCTACTACGATGTTCCCTTGATCGTCTTTACAGGCTTCGGTTCGTGGTTGGTACCCTTGGGAGGTTTTTTTTACCTTTTGGTAAAACTTACGAACCTCATTCCTGTTGTGACATCCCTCTATCTCCTCGATCGCGCGCTTCTCATGCTCTCTTTTTTTTCGTCTAAGAAGCCGGTGTTCCTCTCTCCTCTTCTGCTCGTAGAGCTCGCGAGCAGTTCTAGTCCTTTTGTGCAGCGCCGTTTTGTATGCCTCTTGTTTCGCTGCGTGCGCTTGCCGGCATTCGTCGTCAAACCAGGGGTTTCGCTGTGGTGGCCGTGTGAAACCTAGCACTTCTTATAAAATGCTGAACTTATTAAAAGCTAAATTATCTTCAACAAAATGAAAAATTAGTGCTTATTCTTTCTCTTAAGTCATAGCGGTCCAAGAAATGAAGTGAATATCTAATTTTCATGGATTAAGATACGGTGGTATATTTTTTAAGTCAATTCTATTCAGAGTCATTGTTTAAGCTTCTAAAATAATGTTTTGAAATATTAACAAATTGTTGTAATTTTATATTAGAAATATTTTAAAATCTATTTAAGCTGAATTTTTATAAGAGCAAGAGTGTCAAATAACCATAAATTTCCATAGTTTACCTTTTTAATTGCTTACTGAGCCACAGATAACAATCGTCAAAGTAGTTCGGTGCATTTTATTTATTTTCTGTTCTGAGATAATTTCCATTCAATTTAATCACTAACAAAATTGGCTTTCGTAACCAATTCCAAAAGTCCACACTCTTGTGTTTCCAATTACGAAGTGGTCACAACAATAACCCACTCAAGCTTTACTTTTATACCTACTAACAAAAACTTTAATCAACAAATCGATATAAAACCACACATCCAACCATAGGAACACAAAAAATATCCATAATTCCCACATTGAATATGCGCCGAGTTAAAAGGATAACATTTGAACGCACAAAAAGGATTTATAACCACTCACAGAGAAAGAGTGCCCTTTTACTTCATTGAAAGCCATAGTGAATTTTATTTATGGCTTTTCTCTTTGTGTAACCGACACAATCGAATATTCCAGCTACCATCCGAAGACAGGCAGAAGAGCATTGCAAATGTAAACAACACAAAACCACCATCCCACCGAAGAGCACCACACGCGTTTTGACGACGCCGCCTTTTCTGCTATACCGCTTGTACAACTTGCTCCTCTCCTCATGGTGATGATATGGGATGCAGAAGAAATACCAAAAATTGTTATTCCACAAAAGCAGCAATATGTCATACGCATATCCTCCCGAGTTATACAGGATTTCCCATAGGCTATAGGCACCAGGCAGGGTTACATATATACAACAATAAATTGATGGTGTCTGTTCTTTTCCATGTTGTATATCTTGTATCCTTGCCTTTGCTCATGTATATATTTGTACTCGTATCCATGGGATATTTTATCCTTTTATGCCAAAAAGACTAGAGAAGTGCTTCTCTGTGCCTATGACAACCCATTTGCTATGGAAATTTATTTGAATTAATAATAATTGGAAGGAATCGATGTTGGTGAAAAAGTTGAACAGCCAAAAAGGCTTTACCTTACAATACAAATATTACAAATAAATAAGTTGAGGCGTGTGTTTTTTTGGTTTTGTTTCTATATATTCTAACCGTCATAACATCACGCTGGTTATTTGACTTTTTATGATGATGTGGTAAATTTTTATTGACAATATTATTGATTGAGCATACGAACATCTATAGGTACATGACGAAGAGGACAACAACAAATTTTATCTGTGATGATAGATTGAACAGAATTATTGGATTAGGGTTTTAGGACTACAAAAGTGATTTTTGTACAAATTTTGTCAACTGTCTGGAATAACTTACCTATATAAAAAAGAAAAGTCCATATAATGAAAATATGCTATGTACCTTTGCGAATCATTATCATAGAAATTTGACAGAAATATTGATGAAAATGAAATTGAGTTTGGAAATGTCAATTACTGAGTTTTTCGTGAGCCATTTCTTATAGGTTTCATAGGGGCTTTTTAAATAACTTGAGAAAAGTCTCACATCTACACAAATACGTATTTAATCATCATTATATCATCTTGTCATTTTTGATGATATTGTATCATGGGGTTCTTCTGATTGGGATAACTGTCAAATTTGATGTAATTTAGTTTGAAAAATCCCTTTCATCATCATTATTATCGCAAAAGCGTTTACAAATCGATGAAATATTCCGAAATTTGCGCTGTGCTCGCCCCAAAGCTTTTAAGCTACTTTTATCATCAAGTCATTAGCGATAAGGTTCGTTTTTGAGAAAAAATACCCAAAATTCCAGTACGTGCTGGAGTGAAACTTTTGGTTTGCTTATTTTTATTTATTTATTAGCTTCTCATAGGAAATTATTGTATTTGTCTGATTTGTCGAATTAAAAATATTGACATTTCTCTACATTTCGAGGTCCTAAGAATCTATTTAATATTTTTAGAACGATTTTTGTGTGTGCGTGAGTATGTTCGGGAAGCTTTTTTCGTCTAAGAAAATTCTTTTAATTTTTTTTTATACGAGTATAAATCAAAAAATTCAAAAAAAAAAAAATTGTCACACAAAAACAATTATTTTATCTCCAAAATAGTTCTTTCGTCCGAAAAATAACGTTTTTGACAATTTTGATGAATAGCCTTTTCAGACCAAACCTAAAATCGGGTTTTCGGTGAAATGTTTTCGAAAACCCGAAAATCGTTCACACCCAAAATTTACACGTTTTCATTCGACATTTAAATTTGTTTAACACCGACTGTCAAATTTTGTATTGATGGAAAAATTTGCTAGTTAAAAGTTTTATTCTTCTCAAATTATTTATGAAAATAAAATGAATTCTAAACATTTTCTTCTTCTTTCACAACAAATTCAATCAAAAATACTGAGCTTATGACTATTGCTTCTGTGCCTTCAGAATCGTCATAGATTGTGGCCGACCGAGCAACTTATAGGCGGGGTTGAGAAGATTCTGAACGAATTCGTGTAGGTCCTTATGGCCGGAGCAGAAAAATATAATTTCTAATTCCAGATTCGTACCAAAATCACACTCATCCAAAGCCACGACTTAAGCTCTTTGGCTTTGGCTTCTTACTTTGAGGACTCGCCTGGTTTGTCCAATGCACTGAGGATCTTTTTGGTGTTAGCAGGCTATTCATCAAGATGCGATAGACCACTGTTATGGTTTTATTCACTGGAACAACGATTAACACATTGTAGAATGTTTTGGCGCAAATTTTCCTAGCCCGCTGCTACTAAGCCTCCAGCAGAAATTTTCTTTCATACTTATTCTCCTGCACAAATAAACTTATCGCCTTTCTCATATCTCCCAAATCCTTGTGATTGAACGGAGTTACCGGAAAGTTTTTCTCCAAGTAGTTAACACAGGCTGAACTTTTGGCGATTAAAGAAGTCTTGTCTTGGCTCAAAGAAAACATGATATCAACATCTGATATCCGTATTTTCTCTGACAGCCAGGCCGCTATCAAATCTCTGGACTTTGTCTCTACAAACTCTATAACAGTCCATAACTGTCGATCATCTCTAATGGAGATAGCGCAACAGTTTAATATTCTCCTTTGGTGGGTGCCGGGCCATAGAGACATTCCAGGTAACTGTAAGGCAGATGAACTCGGCAGGAACGGTACAAAACAGCCCATCCTACCACGTTTGGCAAGTACTGGCATACCAATCGCTACTTGTAAACTGCTGCTAATGCAAGACGCTGTGATGAGGGCAGGCACCAGGTGGAACAACATCATCACGTGTCAAGTCTCAAAAAACATCTGGCCAACACTGGATTTAAAACGTTTAAGGTGCTTGCTCTCGCTAAGCAGATCGCATATAAGCTCGATAATAGGTGTCATAACCGGACACTGTCTAATAGGAAAGCACGCCACGAGACTAGGCGTATTCTCAAATGACTTTTGCAGAAGCTGTATGGACGAGGAAGAGGAAGAGGAAGAAACGGTTCCTCATCTTCTCTGCACATGCCCTGCTCTAGCTCGAAAACGCAAGAATTACCTAGGAGAATTCTTCTTTAACGATCTAAACGAACTAAATCATATCGGTATAATCAGCCTCTCACGTTTCGTAAGGGACTCAAGCTGGTTCCATTGAGCTTAGGAGGAAGCCTCAAAATTCATGTGGTATCACAATGGGCCATTAAACTAGCCTGAGTGTTTCCATCTTGGGCAGCCACTATAACCTAACCTAACCTAAGCACATATTTGTGGCGACGAGTCCGAAGACGTATCCCTTGGAAACGTCATTACGAACTACATATGGGCAAGTCTTCCTTGTCCTTGGGGTCGTCACGCCAGTAGCCATTGTGAATTCCGGTTCCTCGCAATTTTATCTTTTTTTATTTTTATTTTTTTCTCTCTTCCATATTCTGAAAATAAAAAACAAAAAGTAATAATTCCTATTTTGTAAGGAAATTGTATAAATAATATTACTTACCACAACCAAATTTATTTCAAAATGAAATATTTTTTTTGACAGCATCCATCAGCTGTTTTGTTTACATTTATTTGAGCGAGAAGGTTTGTTTGTTTAGTTCAACTTTGAATTGCTACTAGTTTTCAAGAAGTTTTATATAAAAATGTATGCGAAAACTTGAGTTTTCGATGTAGGCTTCTGACGAAAACTGATAATTTCGCGAAAACCTGGTTTTGGACTTGGTGTGAAAAGCCTAAAAAGCTGGTAAATATTTGTTTTTGACTTAAATATTTTTTTTTAATTACAAATATTGGCTTTCAACTAATTTCAATGTTATATAAAATATTGTTTTCAGCATTCGCAAAACTTAAAGAAAGTTCGAACTGATAGTTTTTTTTTTTACAAAAAATTAAAACCTAGAAGAACATTTCTAAAACTTGATAAAAATTGATTTCGACTCAAATATCTTTTCAAAAATTTAAAATATTACCTTCAAATAAATTCTGTTTTATAAAATATATTTTTTCGAAATATTGTAAGAGTTTTATAAAAATCCAACAGTCAGTTTACTCATAAAACTTAAAATTAAGTTTTTTTTTCTATTTTCAATAATGGCGGGTAGATGTTGTTTGTAGATGTAGTGGCGTTTGCTGTGTGGCAGGTAGCGCCGTCCATTTTTGGTCAAACAAATTAGTTACCATTGTTATGTAGCGATCGCTGTTAATTTTTGCTTGTTAACACAGCCATTTATTCAAAAATGCGTCTTGTCACTAAAGATGATTTTTCGGCCTCAATTGGGGTCCTCTTCCAAACGATTGGATTGAGCTCCTTATTGGTAAAATCGGTTGAACCAGAGTGTTTCTGTTCTTAGTGTTATTCTTTTTATATCTAAAGACACGTCTTCGTTATACACATGTACCAAGCATTGTAGCCATTAAAGCAGCTACCTTTAATACCGTTAAAAGGAGCTTACCTAATCTCGAAATATGTAACACAATTTTTCAAAAGGTTCAACTACTCGGGAAATATTCTTCCTTATTTAATTTTTCTTCTGTATATGTCCTCTTTCGTCTTCTACTTCTTCGAAAACTTAATACTTTCAATTTGAATAAAATTCCAACGCTATATTGCTCCTTCAAGAGTAAATGATTTATATCTATCCAAATGTCTATATGAATTGCTCATAAATACAACTTAAACAAAACACATAACCAAGACAACTTTATCCTATCAACTCATAAATTCAGAAAATTTTTGTGTAAACCCCTTCTTTTGGTTTTCGTTCAAAAACTTTAACAAAGAGCTCTCACTCTGTTGCACAATTTTCAAAAAATAAATAAGAAAGAACAAAAAAAAATAAAACAAGTGAAGAAATTTAATTCTAAGGGTGACAAGGTTAAACACCTGAAACAATTTTGAAGTATGCCAGGAGGCATTAACTTGTGTGTTTGAGTGTGCCTTGTACGCGCCAGAGAACACTTCTATATACATTTTAGTTGTAATTTTTCTGAAAAATTAATTTTCCCTTTTTTTGTCAGTTATTCATAGCGTGTTTCGTGAAAACATTAAATACACTATTCTTTACAAAAAAAATAATTTGAATACTCTAGAAGGTCGCACATTTATGCTTAAAGCTTAAAATGTTTTTAACTTTATATTGATTCGCCTTAAAAAAATGTTTACATGAGAGAAATTTCCAAGCTACTTGTGTTTGGCTACAATTTGTCCTATGTTTAAAAAGGGTAGTCCAAGTTCACCAGACAATTATAGAAGCATTTCAGTTCTGAGCTCACTAAGAAAACTGCTATCACAAATGTTTTGCGTTAGGCTTGTGAATTGGATTGAAATAAATAATTTTACAATTCGATATCAGGCTGGTTTCCGGGCGGGCCTTTAAACGATTGATCAAATATTTGCTCTTACGAACGTTGTTTAGACATTTTTAAAAGTTTTATTTTTTAAAAATAACATTTATTCACTTTAGATTTGTGTTATCTTCCCTTATTCTAATTTAATTCACGACTGAAAAACAAGGTCCTAAACCGCAAAATTAGTTTTTGAGATTTTAAAAATTCCCGAATAACTTCTTCTCAATTTTTGTTACTATTACTTTTTCAATATGAGTTGAAATAACTTAGTGAAGCCTTTTATAAAATGTCTTAATTTATACCTTAACATAAAGCCATTTTCTTCTACCAATTTTTGACTTTCTTTAAATTTTTGAACAACCACTAAAAAAGGCATTTTTGCACCGATTTTAGTGCTCGATAAAATCACAAAATTTTAACAAAAACCCAATTTTTCTATGAATATTAAAAGTCCTCCTAAAAGTCCCAAGTATAATAAAACAAACAAAAATGGTTCTAACTCTTCGCATCTCCGCACAAAAAAGCAAGCCTTTCTAGATCCAAAGAATACCATCGCCACATAAAGCAAGGCCATTCACCGTTATACGCCGCTTTGCCAACAGAAATCTAGAAAAGGAGAGTGCGAGGTTAAAGGCGAGCGATATCAACGTATAGTTGAAGGAGCAAAATTTAATTGCATAAAAGCAGCACACACTAACTATGGAACTCTTAAATTGAATTCCACCCTTGAGTTAATGTGACTGGGAACCATTTAGTACGCTTTATGGTATCCAGCCTTATGTTCTCTCTCTCTGAACCCAATGTAAGGATATTTATATGACTATGTCCTAGACCTCACACTGCATTCAAAACGCGGAATGAATTCGTTCCACTACTTCGTCAGAACATAACATAAAGCATTAATGATGCCACATAATATGCCATATAGAAATTGTAAGCCACAAAACTACTCCTGTTCAGAATGAGAAGAATAAAGGTGGCATATGATGAGGATGACACTGAAGTTGCCCGGAAAAGATGTTCACATTTTCCACAAACTATGAGTAGAGTACGGTTCACATATACCTATACATAAATGTAATATAATGTCTTGTAACGTTATATGAAGATATGATATGGCATCAGAAGGGTGTCCTTTGAATGGTAGTAATATCTATACAAAAGTTCTTAAAGCAACACCATCATCCAGAAGGCAGTCTCAATAAACGTGAGAATTATACAGCTAGGTAAGGTATATAGTGTGCCTTTGTTTTCATGTTCCAACACAAGACCGTGATGCATGCAACTTGAGACTTTTAAACTAACTGAGTTTCAAGCATTTCAGAAATTTGAATCAAATTCAAATTAATTGATTTCCCTTTTCCTCGACCTTAGTTGAATTCTGTGTGTTATTTTAGGTTTCCATAAGTAGTCCCTTTGCCACAAATGACAGGTAGAATTCAACTTTATAGAGCTTTGTGTTTTGCCCTTTTGAGTTGTAAGGTACTTTACATGTTTTTAGAAAACGTGTTCTGCTGGTCTGGCTCTGGATCTAATTGACACCCCATTATATTTTTCTGAATTCAGAAAAATAATTAAAAATACCACTACGGAAATCTACTGAAGTGGTTTCAGAACAAAGTGAAGATAATGGAGTTTTTAGCAACAGTCCTTTTATGTACTCAAGTAGTTGAATTTTTCTAAGCCAGATTACATTTTAAAAAGGTAATTTGAAAAGTTTTACGGTGATAGGACAAATTTGGGAACATACGCTTTTAAATTAATGCAAAATGTGAGGTTTAATAAGAATCGGCAGATTTTAAAATATTTTGTGCTTGACATTTTTCACACCATATTTTTATTCTGAATTTAGTGAGACTAAAACCAATCTTACTTTGCAAAGTTTTAGTATTTTTTGAATTGGAAAGTTTCCTCTTTCAATTGATATCCATGAAAACTTTCAACTTTCACTCTGAATGGTCCTTAATGACCAAAATGTCAATGTCAAAGCCTCAGAGGAAAAAGGAAACTATATAATACAGTGATGGAAAAAATAATAGAAACTTAGCAAAATTCTTAACTGTCATCTCCTGGTATTTGGGATCCAATTTAGTGTTCCTTGAATGAAAAACAACAAAGCAGCGGGTTTAGATGGCTTTCCTATCGAATTCTATAAGAATTCAACCCCTGAATTCTAAGAGCGTGTATTGGGATTATGAAACAAAATGTTTACAGGAGAGAAATTTCCAAGCTACTTTGTTTGTCTACAATATTTCCTAGGTTTAAAAAGGATAATCCGAGTTCACCAGAAACTTGTAGAGGCATTTCAGTTCTGAGCTCACTAAGGATAATCCGAGTTCAAGAGAAAATTGTAGAGGCATTTCAGTTCTGAGCTCACTGAGAAAACTGTTATCACAAATGTTTTACGTTAGGCTTGTGAATTGGATTAAAAGAAATAGTTTTATAATTCGATATCAAGCGGGTTTCCGGGCGGGCCTTAAATTAAATATTTGCTCTTACGAGCGTATCCAGTGGTTTTATCGACAAAAAGAAGCTCTATACACTTTTTTCGTCACCTAGCTGCTTTTGATACCATCAACAGAAGATCACTTTTATTAAAGCTAGCAAATATTGATCTTTTAACCAAATTTATTTACAAACTTTTTATGAACAACTTTTATTAAACACGTCTGCAATGCATTGTAATGGTATATCTATGTCAAAATCCTGTACAACAGAAACAGGTGTTCCACAAGGCTGTATATTTAGTCCGCTGATGTTCGCTCTTTTTATGAATGATATTGAAAATAAATTACCGGGAGGCGTCAACTATGGCGATTTATCTTTGAAGATTTTGCTCTATGCTGATGACCTGGTGGTGTTCTATGACAACCCAGTGACATTGCAGCTTCATATAAATAAGCTTAAACACTATTGATTCGTGGGATCTCAAAAGCAACATTTCTAAATCTAAAATCATGATTTTTAAACCTCAGAACCGTTCAGATAATAATATACGAAATTGGACATTAGAGCGATTATAAATATCTTGTTTTTGCTATCACTCATAATTTGAACATAAAAAATCATATTAAAGAGAAACTGGTGCCAGCCAAATCAGCTATAAATTCGAAGTGGTCAAATTTTTTTCAAGAAGCTTCGTGAACAGTTGCTTTTGTTATATGAATCAAATGTATGGACACCAATTTCTAGAGGATATGGAAGTTATTCAAAGATACTTTTTCAAAAGAATCTTCCGTTGAGTCCACGCTTCCGCAAATATATGTTAGAAATTTGAAGGCCATGCAAACTATTTTATTAAAGTTATGCATAGACCTGATAGTAATCTGCACAAGCAAATCCTGCTTATATCACTCCTTTGTGGATATTCCCCTTTTAGAAATTGGCATCCTCTTGCCACAGTACATAATTTGGCAATGTATCTAAATGCAAACAACAAAGAAGAATCGAGAAATACTTTTTACAACTGTATTTCGATAATTGATGAGGAAATGTACACAACTAATTTCGAAAGGACTAGGGAATCGCTTTCCAAAGCAACCTGTAGCCGTCTTAATTTAACTTTGGGTGATTATAATTATTTCTGTGAGGAAAGTTTGATATTCAAAATACGAACTGAAACTCTTGAGCTTAACTACAGGCCAAATAGAACTGGCATATGTAGATACAATTTGTTCACTCTGCAACTCAAACCAAAACAAAGATGTTTACCATATTTTAGCATTTGTCTTATTTTTAAGAAATTTGTAGACTTCATTTTGATAAAAGCTTCTTTTCGCCAGACGAATTTGTACGTGGTTTGAACGGGGAGTATGGTTGGAAATTGCTGGTACGCTATGTCTCCTATGCAAATAATTACAGAAATTATTATTTGAGTCTGTTTTAAAGTATCTACTTAAATAAAGTATTAATATTCCACAATAGAGTTCGCCTTTTTCCGTTTTAACTAAACTAGAAGTCCATTTCTTCCGAAACCTTTTCACTTCTTCGTCATCTTGGGCTGAATTCGGACTGTAAGCATCAAAATTATGCGTTTTGCCGAAGAGGACATGCCTATTAGTAAGGATTCACGCAAGATACTGCACCGAAGCACTTTACACCCTTCTTGTGGTTCAAAAAACCCTCACTTCATCTGAAAAATATACATAATTACATGATGTGGTTTTCATGCCAGTGTGTTTTGCAGTCTGAAACCATCAACGCGGTCTAAGAAAATTGGAATGACAAAACCCGCTACTGCGAAGGCAGTCGTTTCAGTATCTCGGGCGATACGACAAACGTTGTGTTAAATAAATAGCTGTGTTTTTTTTAGGATTCAATTTAAAAATCGATTTGAAATTACCAGAAAACTATCCGCAGTTCGAGTTTTAATATTTCAAAATTGAAAATATTGAAAGTTTGTCAGAATAGTTTAAAACAAAATTTTAAGAATTAAAACGAAATTCTGAGCAAAACATGTTTAATTTGTTTTCATATTTTTCTTCTTGTAAATTCAAGCTGAATGAAATAAAAGCTGAGGAAAAATAGCCCGTTCGTAGATTATGGTCTAACTATGCATAAATCTTCCCGTGCAACAGATGGCGCTCTATTTTGTTGGCATTATTTTTTTTTTGTAAAATAAAAAATAAGTATTATAGCTACTATCTATTTGCATATATGTAATTAAACAATAAAGTTGATTCAGCTTACAAACACATAACTATACTTTTATTTAGTTTTACTATAATTTTAGTTATAAGAAAAGACTAGAACGACGTGCAAAGAACTAAAACATCGATTTTATGATAATCAACGTTGAATCAGAATTTTTGTTTGAAGACTTTCCAGTATGCTTATTACGTTTTATTCTGGAAGGTAGTCGTTCAGCAAGACAATAAAAATATGAATTTAAAAAAAAATAATACAAGTTGATTCGAAAGCCAGTTGGAAAAACACGTAGATAATTTAATTAGAAAACATTAGTTGAAACAAATTGAAAATTAATTCTGTAAAAATATCACAGCTCATCTTGAGTTTTAAAATGACATCAGGCTCTTTATGTTGAACATTACTCTACTAACACAACCAATGATCCTCAAGGAGGTAATAAAGGTGCAAAAGTACAAACGTCTGAAAATTAAAAACTCGAATATTGATTTCGGTACTCAAATGAATCCCAAATCTCTATCCGTAGCAATATTTTACTCTATATTTATAGGGTCCGCCATCTTACGTTTTTTTTCGTCAACTAGTGATTATCTCGTGAATGGTAGCACTTAGCTGATTTGACAGATAATTGGTTTTATCCTTCCGCTGAATGAATATTGGGAACAATTCTTAGAGAAGATGCCGATTTTGCCAAAAAAAAAATCATCTTTTCAGATGAAGCTCATTTTGATCTTGGCGGGTATGTAAACATGCAAAACTGTCGCATTTGGGGCACAGAAAACCCGCACGCATGCATTGAAAAGCCGATACAGCTAAAACGAGTCACTGTTTGGTGCGGATTGGGGTTCTGAGGCGAGTGGCCCTTACAGTCAATGGCGATCGTTATCGGACTATGTTGAACGAATTTTTGTTCACAAATATTGAAGAGGAGGGTATTGACAACATTCAGTTACAACAGGACGGCCGAAACACAGCCGAAGTTACACTCGATGTTTTCATATCATTTAAAAAAAAAATGTTATTTGGCGAACACTTTATTTAAATGATTCTTCTCCGAATGTTGTAATTGTTATTTACTTCCCATAGGAAGCTATTGTCATCGGTCCGATTTGTCGAATTGAACATTTTGGCATTTTTCGTCCGAAAGTTCCGACGTTTTTTCATCGCCCATAGTTCAAGAACCAGTAGAGATATCGACTTCAAATAAATTTTGTTATACAGATAATAGTGCAAAAAGATGCAGAATGGACTCTCAAAAATATTGAGTGTGTGGATTTTTTACCATAAAAATTAAAAAAAACTAGAGACTTCAATTTTATATTTTAAATTGTAACGAGATACTCAACAAAAATATATACATATTTGGATAAAATTCCAATTTTATAAATCAAAAGAAATATTTGTCACCTCGAAAGTTTAACGAAAAAAATGATTTTACCCCAAAACAATTTCATGCAACAAAGAATAACGTTTTTAACTTCTAGTAAAATTTTGAGAAAAAATCGAATTCACAGTTTTTTTATAAAGAATAAAAACCTAAAAAAGCATTACTAAAAGTTGGTACATCGATTTCCGACTCAAATATCTTTTCAAAACTTTAAGATATTGGCTTTCAACTAATTTTATCTCACAGAAAATATTGTTTTTGACATTCATTAATATTTTTATAAAAATCTAACTGTCTTTTTTTTATAAAAAAAATAAGATCTACAAAAAATAGTACAAACATTTTGTAAAAATTGATTTTCGCTTCTCGATATCTCGTGAAATATAGAAGATATGGACTTAAAATTAATTTCAATTATCCAATTCGTATTTGTTTATATCAGAAATAAAAACTTTTAAGAAATTCGTAAAAATTGGTTTTCGACTAAAAATCTCGTTAGCAAAAATAGATTTCGAAATCAAAATGCAAATATTGTTGCTTTTTAAGAATATTTTAACCGACAACTTTTTTAACTAAACACAAAACCTGCAAATTTTTGAGCAAGACAAATTGACAGACGGGATGGGAAGTTAACAGTGTGGTTTCTGTTTTGATTTTAAAACTACCACGAAATAAACTTTATCAAAGAAAAAATCTTCAATTTAAAGCTTGAGTTAAACCCCAGTTAACGCATCGAGTATTGTAATTAAATAAAAATCTACATTTAAATTTTAATCACTTAGCATTCTATGATTTTCCTTGGTGCACCTTCATGTTTCTTATTAAGGGATGTAACTGGTTTGTGTGAGTTTAGCTTTACTCTTTAATGAGTTATAAGATGGCTCGTAAAATACAAGCAATTTGTAAACTGAAGGCCTCTTTATAATGTCACTATAAAATCAGAATTGCCATATAACCACAGATAATAAATTTATACAGATGTCTCATCCCAGCAGGAAAAAATGAAACATTTTTTTCTCTTAACAGACAAGCCTTAACAGACAAGAGCTTTTAAAAATAAAGCTGAGAAAGCTCTTTTTGCCTTGCATATTTTTTTTCGTTTTAGAAACTTTTCTCTTCTCATTTTTCATTTTGTTTGCCAACGAATACAAAAACAAAGTTTGGTCCGTTGCAAACAAATGTATATCTTTTTTTTTATGCGCGTTTTGGTGCGTAAAAGAAGAAAGGGGTGATAATTTTGGATCTTTTTTTTGTTTATTTTTTGTGAATGTTAGATTGTTAGGTGTCCGGTAAGGAGAATAGAAGAAGTTGCTTGTGTATTGATATATGAGAATATTGTGTGGGCAAGTAGGTACGCATGTACGTTCGTACGTCCGTACGTTCGCGAAGTTTTGTCGTTGTCCATAGCTCAAGAACCTGAAGAGATATCGACTTCAAATAAATTTTGTTATACAGATAAAAAATATTTTTTTGGAAAAAAATCCAATTAAAGTTTTTTTTATAAATCAAAAAAAAATATACAAAAATTTGTCATAGAAAATTTTACGAATATAAAATTATTTTATCTCCAAACCAATTTTGAAAAATAAAGTTTTTAAAATCTGGTAAAATAAATAAAAAGATCAGTTCTTTTTAAACTAGAAAAAAAATATTATTTTAATTGTTGACACATTATGTACAATGATTTACATACATGTACATTGGACATTGGTACCTCATCATCCAATTGACACCAGTCAACAACACTTCATTACGTTTAAAAACATATAAAACAGAAAAATGTATTTGTGGAGATTTTACAAAATTGAAGAAAAAGATGAATTTATAAAAAAAAAATCCACATGAATGCACGCAACTAGCATTTACATATCCGATAATAAGAACTCGAGCTATAAAGACAACCTTGTCCTAGATTTGTTTCTATTTCCAAAGACAACTGTAAATATTTTTTTTTCTCGTCGTCGACAAGCGATCAACTCTCCTGCACCTATTTTCAACGCATCACCACCAGCCACACCACACCACAAAAAATCAAAATAAAACAGTTTTGTTTTCATTTGTGAAGAATGATCTTGGTTTATTATGTGTTACTGTGCATTAGGATTATGAGAGGAAAAGAACATACAAAAATGATTTCAGATTTTTCTTTGCCTTAGTTTTCATTCATAGGAAAGAAGAGGAGCAACATAGCTTTCGTGTATTCATTTACCCTGGTTACAAGACGAGATCGAGGAATTGAATCGAATCGAATTGAGATTTCGATCCAGGTATATGGTGGCACTGAATCGAGGAATCGAATTCAAATGGAATCGAAATGACATTTCGGTTTTATTTGTGTGCGTACTGCTACTTTTAAATAAACTTAAAATTTTGGAACAATGCTCTAAACACAAAGACGAGCGCCAAATTAAATTCAGCTTAGAACCAAAAATACTCCATTTAAATGGACTATTTTTGCTTAGAGGGAAAAAACTTATCGCACGCACACAAGCAAAACCTCACACACCAATAACTCGATTCCCCGATTCGGGTTTACAAACAAATTTTCGATTCGATTCACCTCTTGCAGTGGGATTGGATCGAGTAATCCTATTTCGATCCGATCCAGGTCTATACGGCGCTAAATCCTGATTCAATTCGGATTCAATTCTCCTTGTAAACGCGGTATTAGTGACTGTGTTGAACTTTTTGAAAAAGCTCTTTTTTTGGTTGATTTCAGTTTCATATATCATTTCTCGCCATAAGGGTGAGACATCTGTATATTTATTATCTGTGATATAACTATAAGACCCACCGATAAATAGAACTATTTGGTCTTATAGACCTGTAAGTTCTACAAACTAACCCGAACTATTCCTCCACCGACAAGTTCCGGAAACTTTCTTTAAATAAACCCAATATTGATAATTACACTATTAAAGAACACACGCTAAAAACATTTCTTAAATCTTTATTTTTGGAAATGCCATAAACTCGGTCGTATCTTTAAGAAAAGAATTTCCTTCCAAAATAAATGTATTCCCGAAAATAAGATGAGAAATGATCCTATCATATTTACAACATCAGCTATATATGTACATATATGTATGTATGTACGACCGTTATGTTTCTTATTTTACCACACAGTCTCTACAGTTTAAGTCAAAATCATTACTAGGAACATCCTTTTTCAAAATTAAGGATACCTACAAACAAACAGCCAGAACTCAGAGCTTCAGAGCTCATAACAAATTGTGTAGGCGTGCGATACTTATTTATATAGTTCGTCGTCGAAAAGCCTCAACTATTTATAAGAATTTGCTTCCTCATATAACGAGTAAATACTAAAGGGCACGAGTATGAGGGAAAAACCACCGCACACATAAGATGTTTAGTTTATGCGCCAAGAGTGTAATTTATCAAATGTTATCGCATCATTAATAATTTCTGTACGAAGCTTCTTCTTCTCAAAACGGTACCGAATAACGAAGAACTGCTAAAATTGTATGTACCAACAATATAAATAACATGACCGTCAGCAAAAGGGAAGCCTTTATTTTATTTTTGCTTTTTTTATATTTATTTGAAAACATAATACGTTATTCGGAATTGGAGTTGGAGCTGGAGCTGCGATGTACATAGTTGAAGAATAAACCTCAAATGGTGGTTTCTCTATAGTGCTTGAGGGAATTGCCTGGAAAATATGTTTGCACATGAAATACAAACTCGCGTGGAGTAATACACCGTGGCGTGATGCTCGAATTAAAATACCAAAAACAACACAACACGGTAAGAGCAGCTATGGTGGTGGGCAATAAAAATCAATAAAAGCTTTGGTGGATTTTATATAAAGTCTATAGAGCCACAACAGAATTGAACGAGTTCAAAAAAGAACGAGCATAGAAAGAGAAACGTCACCGGTTATAAGGAAACAGGAGCACGTTTCAAACATGAAAGGTGAATATCTTATCAAGTTAATACACCTTGAAGTGTAATAAATTTCGTTCAAGTGAATTTTTTCTTGTTTCCTTTTTTTTCTGCTGAGCTGGGCTGGTCGCTAGCTTGGAAGAAGAGGACACATATGGGATTGATGATTACAGCCGTGGTGCTTATAACTTGAGGTTTTGGCATTATTTGGTTGGGTTATAGAGAAGGACTTTTGTGTATATAATTTTATAGACCAAGAAAAAGGACTTGGTATCGGATGTGAAGTTTATTTTTAGCGAAGTAATAAAAATGCTAAGTTAACAACAACCTCAGATGTGAGGTTTTATTAAAAGCACAAAGTGGGCAAAGTCTCTGTTTTGATGGTATATAGTCTAGTCGGAGTTATTTATTTATAGTTTAGGGAATGATCTATCTGTGAAGCTCGGTTTAGATAAAAGTTAGAACATAATTTATTCACTTTTATCCCTCGAAAAACCGAGAGCTAAAAGTACAATCCAAATACATATATGCAGACGGGACCTAAAATCACCGAAATAATTTTGCGCTCTTATCTTTCTTTGCTAGGGTCCAGGCATCAGCGTCATAAATGAGAACCGGGATGATAAGTGCTTAATAGATGGAGGTATAAGATGCTCGAGAGAGGACTTTACTACTCAATTCTTCTTCTTAGTCCAAAGAAGCATCTGATAAGCCCCTATTCGATGTTCACATAATACGGAAGAATGGATTTTAAATGCAATGTTCCGGATACTGATGCCTCTCTAGTTACGGTGCAACTCAGAGGGTCTCCTTTCTCTTGTATTGGGCAAACTATGCTGAGATTCCACTTATCGGGCATGCATTCTTCCGACCATATTTTACCGATGAGTTGTTGCATGGTCCCTACCAAGTCATCGCCTGCTGCTTTGAATAATTCGGCTGCGATGCCTTCAGCTCCAGCTGATTTGTTTGTTTTTTTTTTTAGTTTAGATATATCTATCTTCACATCGTCGAGGTCGTTTAAATGGAATTGTGCATCTGTGTCGCCTAGGTTGAGTGGTTCTATCTCCTATACAGCGGAATTCGGTTCGCCATCGTCGTTATCTAATTTAGAGAAGTGATCTTTCCATATTCTCAAAATAGACGGAGGTTCTCATGGTTCCTTACAGGCTTCGGTTCCTGGCTGATACCCTTGGAAGTTTTGTTTACCTATTGTCAAACTTACGAACGTCATTCCTTTTGTGACATCGCTCCTCAATTTCGGGCTTCTGGTCCCTTTTTCCGTCTAAGAAGCTGGTGTTCCTATCTCCTCGCGAGCAGTTCTGGTTGTTCTGTAAAGCTCCGATTTGTATACCTGTTGCTTAGCTGAGTGCGTTTGCCAGAACCAGGAGCTTCGCTGTGGTGACCATGTTGAACCTAGCACTTCAAAAGCGGCATCTCTAATGCCTGCAAGGCAATGTTGCCACTGGTTTTTAATGCTTAATTCAAGCACGGAAAAGGAATTTAGCCGTCTAACGCCGAAACTTCTCACAATACTTCCTTTGCCTTGTATCGGGATTTCCGTAACCTTGGCTACAACGACGTAGTTCGCCGAATCAATGTTAACCCCTTGGAATGTTCGGATATCCTGTATACTAGAGAAGTGTCATGCGTCGATCGCAATGTGGTCAATCTAGTTGACAGTTGATTGCGTGAACTGCGTACTAGCTACCAGAACGTCTCGCCCGCTGAAAAAACGATCAGCCTGAATCCGTTGTCAGAGTTGCTTTCGTGCAGGCTGTATCTCCCAATTGTACCTCCAAAGATGTCTTCTCTTCCTAATATCTTGTTCAAGAGCTCGTTGGGGCATGTGCGCATATAAGGGTTATGATGTCTTTATTCTCGGCAGCAGTTTAGACCTCCCGTAATTGTCCGGCTGCACTTGGTCTGCTAAGAGACTTAAAATTCCATGTACAGATCCGAAGTTTATTGTCCTTATTTCTTTTGCGAGAGTTGTCAACAGTAAATCTGTCCGTATCTTCGGATATTTTAACGTGGTCAGGAAGTCACCCCAACCTGGAGAGCAAGATCCCCAGTATAACTCCAAGGACGGGAGTCGAATTAATCGCTCTTTATATAGGCCTGAGCTCGGAATATGTCAAAGAAGCCCTATAAGGTACTGACAAAGTGGTCTAATCTTACGTTGATTCCATCTCAGGATTCCTCCGCTGCCGTCTGATTGAGGAGAGGTGCCTTATTGAAAACGCTTCCCCCCTTCCCTATCTCGTTTGCTGCCCGCAACAACTTTCCACTGGGGTAAGAACCTAATCTCCAGTTGAGGTACTAGGCACCCGATGTTCACTGCATGGAGTTGAGAGTAGTTGGGTTTTGAAAAAATCCTGTAGACGCTTATGTCCTCGTGAATGCATATGTCTACCATTTTTATATAATTTAAAGAAAAAAGCTGAAGGCTTTTAATTATTGTTGGATAAAAAAATTATAAAGTAGGTGGCGTAACGGCTTGTAGACGAGGACATAGTAACTTACAACTTTTAAATCATTCCTGTACGCGAATAATGTCAGGAACAGAAGGGACCTATAGATTTTATGCGAATTATTCAAAAGAGGCAGCTCCCGTTTAAATACTTTGTTTGGCAAAGCCAAAGATAGAACCGAAATACTATTACTTTTGTTGAATAGTTATTAAAAAAATTTACTCTAAACTTGAATTTTTCAGCTGAAATTTTAGGAAGAACACGTAGAACATTACATGAAATAACTTGTTTCCAAAAGTTAAGAACATTTAAAAAGACTAGTTAGACAAATTTAAATTTGGATGGAAGCACTGATAAGCTGGAAAAATTCCCTTCGTTATACGAAACCAATAATATGGATACCCCACTTGAAAAGAAGGTTATCTCATAAAGAAAGAACGAAAGTTCCCTAAGGAAATTGGTGTAACCCAAATATTTTAACTATTCATTGCCCTTAATTTAGTATCACTTTGCCTTAGTGGTTCAATATCAAATTAATTCTCCTGTCGGAAGTTTGTAACAGAATTTTCCAATATAATTCTTCTTCCAAATTCGGTAGCTTTATCTTCCAGAATTATTTTTAAAACAAATTATTGGCCATGTACACAGTTATCCTGCTTCATTTCTAAAAAAAGCAACAATTGAGTTAGCTGTTTGTTTTCTTAAACAATTCTTATTCATAAATTAAGCCATTTCGAAGAAATCGCCATTATTTACTCTTGTTCAATTCCTCGAACATGGTATGTTAGGGTATGTTGTACGTTCGACTATATACTATATGGTTTCAAACACGTTCCAAAAATAACCAAATACCGTGCTAAGCAGTACAAAAAAAGAACTCAAATTACCGAGCTTATCTTAAAGCAAGATCCTTCCCCTTATGCCATATTCGTGTCTGATGATGCTGGTCATTAATCCCAGGGCTCGCATTGTTCCTTGAATTTCCTGAATTCCATTCTTTCTGGCCAACTACACCATTATCAAAAAACACCCATATTCATATATATAAAAACAATAGAAATAAGAAATCGCACGAAGTGCCCTCCGCATCCCTCTCCCGCCTCCAACAACAACAAAAACACAACTCCAGACTCATCCTATTGTGTTGTTGCTGCTGCTTAGATCAGGATGATGATATTAAGTAAAAAGTTATCCTTCTTCTATTTATACCATTGCCATTTTGCTTTCTGTGGGTTCCTCTTTTATATTTGCTTCGGAAATATTTTATTTATGAAACAATTCTCACATTAGTTCGAGTATTTCTGCTCTTCGCCATCCCGGCCGGGCTGTTCCGTATTTTGAACTTGCTACAAGTATTACCTAGGATGTGTTGTCTGAAGCTCTCAAGTAATTTATGCCTCTAGTTGGAAAATATACAAGAAAAAAGAAAACGTGTTCTTGAATCAAATGTGTTTTTAGAAACAGAAATAAAAGTTCGTATTGTTCTTTAAATTTAAGAATCAACAAGAAATCAAGTTGCAGAACTTTTGAAGCACGCACTTGTAGATACCCTGTACTTCTGTATATACAATAGTATTGGTCGTTAAGGCTCTGTTAAAGTTAAAGGCAGTGGTGGAGGTGGTGAACCTTCCGGGGGTTAGATTTTAACACGCAACCTGAGTGATGTGCTTAGAGAATGAACTTTTACTCCAGAATCGGAAGTCGGGAGTAGGGGTATCAAATTTTATCCAAAAAGACACAGCTTCTAAGGGGTTGTTGGTTGGTTGGTTGTTTGAATTCGGTTTTGTATGGTTTGCTTGAAAACATATAAATTCTCTTGAGTCCTTCCAACCAAAAACAGAAAAAGGCAAATAATTTTGTTGACTATAAGTTTTTTTGTTTTTGTGTGTTTTGAAAAAGAAATCACTTTGGTGCTTTGTTTCGTTTCGTTCATTCTGTGAGTAGTCAGAAGCTACCTATTTTGTTGAAGAGGGAAATGAAAAACTTTATTACTTTCGTGGATGGATGGTCCCGGTTATCCCGGTCTGGGTTGATGATGATTCTGTACTTGAAAAATTTATTACTACGCGCCGCGCGCCATTCTTCTTATGCTGAATGCATTTCGAAACAGCAAAGCAACCCAACGAAAAGCTTGAAAAATCAGCAGCTGTATGGGAATAATATCATTCTGATGGCTGATTGTTGGCACGAGTTTAAGGAGGCAGATATAGTAGTAATTTAAATAAGTTATAAGGATGCTCAGGATTGATGGATGTTTTGGCATTCATTTCGTTTCGTTTCGTTTGTCCGCGGGGCAGTAATTTTTGAAATCACAAGGAAGACGAAACTTACATAAAAATACCATTATTTACTTCAACTTTACTTCAATGCTACAATTTTCCTCACTTTGTGTATATCTTTGTTAAGTCTCTTCTGGATGTTGTTCGTTAACATTTTAAAGTTTTGCTTTATTACTCATTTATGTTTGTGATACCTTAAAGATGAAATTCTGTTTTCTAAAGTATGTCCTTTTGATCTGAATTGGTAGATCTTATTGCGAATAAAGCAGACAATGATGGTGAGACATTTTAAGACACCTTTTAGAATTGAATAGGGATTCAAAAGGTATAGAAATTCCCAACAAGCGATGAAGTTTGAAAAATATTTTTGATACTGAATTATTGGCAATCTCATTGTTGTTGAGGGTAAGGTTAGGCCAAACACAATTAACAAGGTTTTCTTACTGGAAATTAGATTGCACTTTTAAATAGCTTTTGATGGCGTTAATTCAAATACGACTTTAAATGTACTGCATCCAGTTTTTGAGGCTTTACTTTTCGAAATTCCAAAAAAGTGTTTATAAGGCTTTTTGAGGCTATCTTTATTTATTTAGTAGCTTTTTACAATTTGTGTATTCCTAATAATGCCGTAATAATTTTCGAAATCTATAAACCCTTTCTTCAATATTCAGTTAAAATAATTATAAGCTGTAAGATTTCACCAGTCTTAGAAACCTGAAAGAAATGCTGCATCATTTAAGCTAAAACGGTTTTAAACAAAAAAAGACAAAATGGTTTGGAAGTAAACTTTGTTCTTGTAACGAATCTGTTGTTTAAAAAATTCAATTTATATCAAGTTTTTGAAATATATAGTAACGTAAGAGTGAATGGTAAGCGCTAGCGTGAGATGATATCCAACTTTGTTTGCCCAGAATGAAAGAGCTTGACTTCCATTGCATGTGATTTCAACAAGAGAGTCGAGTTTGGTATCGGTCAATTGGCCGCCTAGATGATTCAATTTAACGCCTTCAGACTATTTTTTGTGGGGCTATGTTAAAGCTCATGACTGTACAGACAAGCTCGCTTCAATTGACGCATTAAAAGACAACATTGAAGTATTTATTAATGGGCTTTCAATGATTTAGCTTTGCTTCATGAAAACTTACCGGAAATTATCTTTGTATCTGAAATTTAGATTTGAGATTAATGATTAGAGTATTCCAGGGTAAAATTTGTATGCCAATACAAATGACTCGTATGCTGCTGGTGGAGTAGGTGCTTTTGTAAGAGATACTTATGATATATGTAATATGAAATGCTATAAGTTGACGAGTGCTGATGTTTGAAAAATGTCTTGTTGTTTTGGCAAAGAGATATTTTCCTTTATTTGTATACATAGATTGAACTCTGCCGTTCAATGCTTTTTTAGATGAATTTTCGGTTCTCTTACGCAATTTGAGGGTTGGTAATCTGGTAATTGTAGGTGACTTTAACTTGGATTCATATCTTTCATTAATTTCCGATCATGGGTTAACTTCATTAGTCATTCAATGAGTTTTCTATTTCAAAAATATTTGAAAAAGTAATGTTTTTTTTGTTTATTTATTTAATCTACAAGCAATATTACAGCTAACAGATATAAGCACTCCAAGAGCAAATGAAAAAGTGAATAAATATAATACTTCAGTTTTAACTTTATTACGATTAAGATTAAAAAAGTCAATATTTGAAGACACTTCATTGAAATATACAATAGATCTGATAAAGTTTCATTAATACCATAATTTTTCATGTGAATTCTTTGGAATAAGAAGAATCTAGCTTTCATAGACCTAGAGGGAACGTAGATTGGTACCAAGGTAAGAAGAGATGGACATTTAATATAGTAGCATAGTAAATATCTAATATGCATTACACTATGAACTTTTCTTCTTGATTGTAACGACTGTATTCCAAGTAATTGGAATATAGCCTCATAACTAGGACTAAAGTTCCAACCCTTTTCTTAAATATGTATTTTGTAAATCGTCTTCGAATCTTTTCAATCCGATTAGAACCATAGAAATAGGACTCCAAATAACATCTGCATTCCAAAATTGATCTGACGAAAGATATATACAAGGATATTAACACGAAAGTATCTTTAAAGCCTTATGAACCAAATAATTGAAATGACCTTTAACAGAAAGTTGGGAAGAATTACTGATTAGTCTTTCATACTTGAAACCCTATATAAATCCACAGATTCAATTGAATAGTTGAATAATAAAATATAAGATTTTCTGGAAAAAGAAATCGTGTTACGCTTTTTGATATTCAATTTAAGGCTATTGATGTGACACCAATTTGATAAAGAATCAATGTCAGATTGCAAAAGTTGACAATCGTCCAAACTCGAAATTTTTAAAAATATTTTCAGATCGTCCGCATATAATAAGCATTCACAATAATTAAAGACCGAGACAATACCGTTAACGAACATTATGAAAAGAAGCTGACCTAGGTGGCTACCTTGCAGGACACCTGATGTACACTGAATTTCCTTAGAGTATGTATCTCCAATCTTAACTTGTTGTGTTCTACAAGATAAATATGACGATAACCAACGAAGAAAGTGAGAATGAAAGCCAAAAATCTCAAGTTTTTTTAAAAGTATTTGGTGTTTCACAGAATCATAGGCTTTACTAAAGTCAGTGTATACTGCATCCACTTGAAATTTGTGTTCCATAGCATTAGTGACATACGAAGTGAAATAAGTTAAATTGGTAACAGATGATCGACCGGATACAAAACCATGCTGTACTCGTACTTCTGATAAATATTCACTTGTAAGAAAATCAAGCTTTATTTTCACCATGCTTTCACAAAATTTGGGAATTGCGGAGAGTTTACAAATACCCCTATAATTTTCTACATCATTTTTAGAACCTGATTTATGTATAGGGACCAAGTAAGAAAGTTTCCATTCATCAATAAAAATACCTTCTTGTAGGGACTTGTTGAATATGCTTAGTAAAGGAGCACAGATGGAATCACAACAATTTTTCAACACTGCCGAAGGAATGCCATCTGGTCCAGAACTATAATAGACTGAAGTGATTTTAGTCCGGAATTAACTTCTTCAAAACTTAACTGGATCAAACCAATATCAAACCTACTTTTAATGTTTTTTAGTGAACTATTATTAAATACTGAATGAGAATAAACGGATTTGAAATAATTAGCAAACAATTCAACTATGGAGTCTAAAATCCGACGATTCAACACCTCTGAAAAACATGGTATATGAAATCCCTATCGATTTTCTTTTAGAATTGACAAATGACCAGAACGATTTACTGTTGTTTTTTATATTACTTTCAATATTCAAGAATTAAATGTAGGGTTTTGAACTTTCTCAAAAATTCTAATTTTCTTAGTTCAAAACAGTTTGCTTTGTTGGATTTTCGCTCTTTTATTCATAAAGGACTGGATGATAGAAGGCTGAAAAATAGGAAACAAAAGGTCAAACTTGGCAGCTATCTGAGTAACTGCAAGGTTATATATCTTGGAGTTTTCATGGAATAAATATTTATTAGAAAAAGGATAGGACCAAGAACAGATCCCTGAGTAAAACTGTTTACTATGGGATTTTTCATTCTCGAATGCAATACGGTATAAGCTGTTGGGGAGGTACTTATCAGAACAAAATGAAGCCGCTTATTGTACTGCAAAAATACGCTTTAAGAAAAGTGTGCAACTCACCCGTCTCTCTCATTCCATGGAGCTTTTTATGCGTATAAAGATGTTGCCTGTCAGACAGTTATTTTATTACAAGTTTCTCAAGATTTTCTTTATTAGAGGCGGGTACTTGCAGAGTCCAATATGTGAAGGCTATATCATTCCATCTTTTCGAACCACAAGCTTTAGAAACTCGTATCATGTTGTCTCCTGCAAATTGTATAACCGCCTTCCAGCTAGCCTACGCAAACTACCAACTCTATTCGCCTTTTTAAAAAATGGAAAAACTGTGGCCTCTTGCCTAGGAAGTCTAATATTCAAGGTTTGCTCATAACTTCATATAAAATATGTGATATAAGATATGTTCTTTTGAAAATTGTCATACAATCAATTGTTGAGAGAAATTTTTAGTTTTAACTTATTCTAAAACTGCGTTTTTAGTTGTTCTTAGAATATTTAAAGAAGCCGGAAGCGTATTATAAAAACTTGATATTATACACAAATTTAAAGTCAGAACACCAATTCTTTAAGAATTTATTGACAGAAACAATAATCGTAGTTTTGTCGACCAGTGTTATTTAAAACATTCAATGATTTTTGAATTTAATAAACGAAATAAATCTCTATCATTTCAGAGAACATCAATTTCGAATGTGTTTGACATCATTTTTAACCTTTTTTACAACTTAAACGAAATAATATTTCTCACTACTTCTTTACCATAAAGTTTTGTTCTTTTCCATAAAGAAACAAATTTAAATGTATTCTTTTTAAATTTTATATCAAAAAGAGAATAAAATACGAAACTTTTTATTCGTATCATTAATTTGTTTTACACAGCAAAACTTTTCTCGTTAAAATAATAATTGCTGCAAAAGAACTTATTTTTTTCTTTTCATCTTTTTTTACTTTTTTGGGCTTTTTTTGTTTTCTTTCAGAACTCGAGTGTGTTTTATAATGTTACATAAAATATGTTTGATAGAAGTTTTTGAAGAGACAAGTTTTATTTCGATTTCAACTTTGATTGATATAAAATTTAAATACCAATTAAATTGCCTTCAAAATCTGTACATTGTACTTATTATTAAATAAAGACAATATTAAGAGCAATAATATTTTAAGGTTGCCATTTGTTCGCAGCTAAATACTTCTAAAAAAAGAAGTCCAAAAAGTTCATATTTGGAAAAGTGTGTATATAACGAAATAATAAGACCAACAAAGAATTTAATGAACAGTATTCTAGAGTAATTACACAGAAATCGTTCCATAAATCTCAAAATTTAAATACTATTGCAGAACCTGTCTCAGCCTTGAGTACTCTTCCCAATTTTTCCCATTAAAACTACTTAACGTTTTCTAAGTAAATATTACTAATTTAATATCCCACATTTTTAAAAGTATGTTTTTATGTTTGTGAATAAAGTTTACAATTCAATATTCAGCTTAAATCAAAATCTTCTAACAATTTTTTTGGAAGAAATAAATGGTTATTGAATTTTTGCTTTTTGATGTTTTCCCCAAAAATAAAGTTATAATTTTTGTTGTTGTCATAGCTTGCTTAATGCTCTGCCGGATATATCTGTCACATTCAATTAAACGCTCTTTCATGCAATTATGTTCTACTCGATTAATTACATCAAAGATAATATTATTCGTAAAACATTTCGATGAAGCTATATACTCCCCTGCCCTTGTCCCTGCTCTACCCTCTAAGTGTTATTATCCATTCCATGACCCCCTGAAATCAACCTATACGCCCGCCTATAGGTATATTGCCTTTTTCATATAAATCGTATAGTAAAATGTTCTTTCATCTGAAAATTAATAAGTTCCAGCATCCAAGAGAACGAGCAGCCAGCAATGGCTTTTGTGCCTCTTCAGTGTGAAGTAATTCAAGCCTTGAATTAGTTATATTAAAATGAAAGTTCAATTCAATAGATTCATCAAATCGAGAGGGATGATTTTTGTGATGGTGGTGGAGGCAGAAGACTGTGATTGAACGGAATGTGGAACTTTGAGGGGTGGTTGGCTGTAACTAAACATCAGAAGAGAAATTAAGTCTTGACCATTTGAATAAATGGAACTTCTTGCGCTTCCAAAACGCCAACTATAGGTACACGGTAAATGAATTAGAATTCATTCATTCTGCACGAATAAATTCGATTTCGTGATAATAATAGATACCTCCTCCTGACAAGCGATGCTGTTAAAGTAATGCTATCCTGCCAGGATCCCCGAACATAGTATTCTTTTTTTAAAGGAACAACTTTTTTCCATCATTGTAGGTATACCTTGAGAAATTGTGGGAATAAAAAAGTGTAAGACTTAATAGAAAACGTATTAATATCCCCTTGGGGATATACGACCATCCTGGACAGGTATACGAACGTACTCGTAATGCCGAAAAGATGAAGTAATAAATTAGACCTATCACGATAGAAGACCAACCTGCCCTTGCTTGCCATTCTTCCTTCCCCCCACCCTCTCAAGCAGTATGGTGCAAACAATCTTCTAATTGGTTCTATGTACAGGTGGGAGCATAAATCAATAGGACTTTTGTATAAGAGTATTAGGTTTCTTAGTGTATGCTTGCACTTAGATTCACCTTCCTACGTTATTTTCGTTACATACAAATTTTAAAGGGTAAAAGGGATGGGAGGAAGGGGAAAAATTGTGTTACGTGAATCGAAGCGATTTGCCTGGCATCATCATCGGTTTGACCTAATTAAAGAAAAGCAGGAGCAGCAGCTATAGTAGCTGGCAGCTTAATAGCAACAGAAGGAAATTAAGACGGTTGGCTTAGTTTAGTTTACTTTGCCTAAAAGTTTGGTTTTGTGTATCTTTTCTATTCAACTTAATCAGAGACTGATGTAGATGAGAAATGATCCATTAAATTAACGAAATCAAACATATAACATCGAATATCTTGACTTTGTTAAAGGTCTTAGTTGATGGACGGAACTTTAAGGAAACTTAAGCTACAAACAAAACTAAGACAAATATCATATTTGTTGAGTTTGAATTAATTTTATGAGGATTCCAACTTTATTCAACAATAGTCTCACCTGTATTTTGTTTTTGAAGAAAAAGAAAATTCTCAAGCCTTAAAGTCTTGTGATAATTGATACGATAAAAAAAGAGACTGGGATGCGGCCCACATTGATAACTTCATATCCCGTCTGGCGTTTTGTATTGCTTAAAAAAGTTGTCAGTTGAATTATTTTAAAACATTTAAAAATGACCGACAATGTTTTGATTCATATGCAAATAGTTTTATTTCAAAATCTTTTTTTTGTTAAGGAGGTTTTTAGTCGAAACCCAATTCTTACCAATCGCATTACATTATGGTTAGGTTAAAGTGGCTGTTGGTTGGGAAGTCCAACACACTTAGACCAAAGTATGGTCCGTTGTGATACCACATAGATCAGTTGATCAGCTTAACTCGTCGAACCAATTAGAGCTAAGAATGAAGCGTAGGAGACAAATAATGTCAGCATTTTTTTAGATCGTATCGTTGAAGTAGTAGTCTCCAAGGTGGATTATACGTCTTTGTGATAAGGCAGGGTATGTGCACAGAAGATGAGAGATTGTCTCCTCCTACTCCTCGTCATGCAACTCCTACAAAAACCATTAGCAGGTGCTCCAAGTCGAATAGCATGCCTTCCTATTAAGCAGTGCCCTGTCAGGACACCTATAACGTAGCTAAGGTGCAATCTACTCAGAGAGATTAATTGTTTTGAGCACCTGGCGTTAAGATTAGGCCAGATTAGTTTTGTCGCTAAACAGGTGGTGGTGTTATTCCACCTGAAGTTTGTTTTCTCTATGGTATCTTGCTTTAGCATAAGTTTACTTGTAACTAAGGGGATACCTATGCTAGCATTGTGAGCGAGTAGAGGTAAAGTTGTTCAGCTTTTTGCAAGTTCGTCAGCTGTGAAATTTCCTGGAATGTCTCTATGGCCCGGCACCCAGAAAAAGGTGAATGTTGAACTGTGTAGCCATCTCCGTAAGAGATGATCGACAATTGAGGGCTGTTAGTGAGTTAGTGGAGACAGAGTCTAGAGGCTTTAACGCAGCTTGGCTATCCGAGCAGATGCGTATATCATTAGTTGATATAACGTTTTCTGTAAGCCATGATAGGACTTCTTTTATAGCCAGGATTTCAGCTTGGAACACGCTACAATGATCGGGTAGACGAAAGGAGAGACATAAGTTTAGTCTATCTGAGTATACGCCCCCAGCAACCCCATCCTCCGTTTTTGATCCGTCTATATAAAAGTTTATAGGATCATCGTTCAAAAATGATGTATTCTCCCAAGAAGACCTGGGAGGTATAGTCACTTTGAAGCTATAATTATTGAACTGAGGATGCCGTATAGTGTAGTCGAAATTACTGTTTATAGTTCTAAACGAGTTCAAAATAGTAGTATGGCCAATTATTGATCCACAGAGAGGAGGCTTGAAGCCAGTGTGTAATGCGGGAGTGTAGGTCCCATTTATTACCAATGGCCTTTTTACAGGAGAACAGAGCTTCTGTGGCCTTGTTTATTTTCTCTTGAATATTAGGTTTCCAACTTAATTTCTTATCCAAAATCAGACTCAAATATTTTACTGTTCAGAAAATTTAAGTGGTACACCGTCTAAGGGGAGGGTCAATGAGTTGGACTTTGTATTTCCTTGTGAATAGGACAAGGTCGGTTTTTTTTGGGTTAACGCCTAGTCCACACCGACTTGCCCACCTGAAGATCTTACTTAAAGCGTTTTGTAAGAGTTCTTTTAGTATATGGGGATGTTTACCCGTTACTGCAATAGCAACATCGTCCGCATAAGCAAACACTCTGTTTCCCTCTCTTTCTAGAGTAATTAGTAATTCATTTATTAATAAGTTCAAAATTAGAGTGGATAGGACACCACCTTGTGGCGTACCTCTGCTGACACCCCTTTGTGCAGTAAAATCGCCCAGTTTTGAATTGATAATCCTGCTTATCAGCATCTGATTAATCAATTCGCTGATCGACTTATCTACCTTCAGAGATGTCAATACACGTGCAATTGCAGATGTGTCGATATTGTTAAATGCACCTTCTAAGGCAACTAAGGTGTACTCTTTATGATGAAGGAAATATTCGATAGTACTTACTATACTGTGTAGAGCCGTTTCAGCTGATTTCCCTTTGTTGTAGGCGTGTTGAGTCTTTGAAAGGAGGGGCTTATCAATACTTGCTCTTAAGTGGATATCGATCAAACTTTCAAAAGTTTTGAGAAGGAATGATGATAAGCTGATAGATCTTAGGTGTTTGGGGTTAACGTGGTTGGATTTTCCAGCTTTTGGAATAAAACGACTTTGACTTGTCTCCAAGACATCGGGATGTATGCCAATTTAAGGCATCCCTTGAAGATGTTTTCTACGATGGGTATTAGAAAACTTGCATTTTCTTGAATTTCAGCTGGAATTATACCATCGGGACCTGCAGTTTTATATGGCTTAAAGCTGTTAATAGCCCATTTGAGTTTTTCCCTAGTGACTAGACCATTTGGGGAATATAATGTACTGTCAAAACAATTTGGTACAATGTTATTAATAATATTAGAGCTTCCAGGAAAGTGAACGTCTAGTAGCAAGTTGAACGATGCTTCGCTTGAATTGGTCCAGAGGCCAGAGGTGTTTTTCAAGCAGCTTTTCATGATTGAATTTTTGGAAAGGATTTTGTGAAGCCTGGAGAGCAATCTTCCACGTTGCTACAGAAGTTTCTCCAGGACGATCGTTTTGTTTTCCTCAATTAATTTGTATATATCTTCAGTGATTCTTAATATGAATTCCAGTCATAGGTGTCTCTAGAAGCTTTAGCTCTGTTAAAGAGTTTGCTGCATTCTTTTCGAAGTGGATCTAGGCCTGAGTTCCACCAGTGTGGTTTCTTTTTACCCCTTACTTGTATAAGATGTCATGCAGTATCTAGAGCTATGTTTAGGGCTAATGTTATATTATTGACTTTGTCGTCAAGATCTTCAGTGTTGGAGGAGATATTAAATAGTTCAGGTTTTACTAAACTATTTAACGTTCTCTTGTATTTTGGCCAATTTGTTCTTTTGGGATTTTGAAAGATCGGTTGGGTTCATTTATAAAGTTAAATTAGTTAAATTCCAGTTCAAAACATTATTATTAATGAAGTCGGGGACAAGAGTTATATCTTAAACTTCTTGTCGATTTTTAGTAATAAAGATTGGCTCTCTACCAACATTAATATGAGTACGTTTGTGTTTAGAATATATTCGAAAAGATACTCACCACTGTCGTTTATACCCCACACTGTATTGTAGGCGTTAGCATCACTTCCGATGATGAGGCCGATGTTAAGCCTTTGAGCTTCAGCTGTTAGTCTCTCCAGGGTGTCACCCGGGAGAGGGCCAAGGTGGTCGTGGCCGAGATACGCCGACTTCAGCCAGAATGTTCCTCTGGCTGTTTCCAGACTTGCGGCGGTGATATCTCGATCGCTGAAATTAGGGAGTAAATAAACATTTAGGCTACGATTTACTAATATGTAAGATCTGGGTTCATGCATAAAGCACGTAGTATTTGAGAGTCCTGATTCCTCGAACAATGGATTTAACAATCCAGGGTTCTTGAATCAGGGCAATATCTTCATCGCTGCTCGATGAGCGAAGATGAAGCGAGGCCAAAGCCTTTATGGGGTGTTGGAGGTTAACCTGGAGTAACCGCAACATTTTCGCTACCATACTCCTGATCAGCCTCCAACACAGTGATGTCGGAGTCATCTATATCAGGGGACGATTCTAAAAGAATGGCCTGATCTCCGCTGTCGTACATTACATTATATTCTACAATATGAAATTAGTTTGAAGCCCAAATTTTTTTTATCAACTGTTAGTAATGTTTTTTAGGCTTTTATTTTTTGTAAAAAAAACTGTCAATTCGATTTTTCTCAAAATTGTACCGAATGTTGAAAACAATGTTTTTTATGAAATATAATTAATTTGAAGCCAATATCTAAAGTTTTTGATGAGATATTTGAGTCGAAAATGAATTTTTGCCAACTTTTATGTTTTTATTTTTTTGTAAAAAAAACTGTGAATTAGATTTTTCTCAAAATTTGACCGAATGTTGAAAACAATATTTTTTATGGAATAAAATTGATTTGAAGCTAATATCTCAAATTTTTAAAAAGATATTTGAGTTGAAAATCAATTTTTGCCAACTTTTATGTTTTTTTTTTTTTTTTGTAAAAAAAAATGTAAATTCGATTTTTCTCAAAATTTTACCGAATGTTGAAAACAATATATTTTTAACATAAAATTAATTTAAAGCCATTATCTCAAATTTTTGGAAAGATACGCACAAAAATCTCTCTAAAACGAACGTGCGTACGCTTTTACACTTAGTCATCATCCTAAAAGATTCCAAGGACGTTGAAAATTGGAAAATTGTTACAAATTGTCAAATCAATTCAAAGATACAAAATTGGTCGAAGTTTTAAAATCCAGCGTTTTCAAAGAAGATGGAAACTATTTTTTTGATTGAGTTCTATGATAAATGGATTAAATAAAACCCTTCAATTATCAAAACTTTATTATACTAAAATTTTACCTAAATTAAATTTTTCCTCAAATTAAATATTTTTTTCATTAAATAAGTTTTTTTTCAAATTAGTTCTCTACCTCAAGAAGATGCTTAAATTTAAACAATACATATCTATAATTTATTACTTCAATTTTCAACTCTGTTTCCACTTTTAATTGCTTTTACCTTCTTAAGCTTTACAAGAAAAAAAGAACTAACAGAAACATAAATAAGTTCTTTTATAAACCTGTTACTTATATTTATGAGAAACTCGTGCCCTTAGCGTGACTATATTGGACTGACATTCCTTTGAGATCATTCATATTTCAAAAAAACAAAACAAAACAAAAATATTAAGAAAGGCTTAAATTGAAAAATGTTACTTTAGGTACTCTGTTATGTTAATACCTTTCATCTTTTATATTTTTAATTGTGACTCCTTGTTGTGCTTCATTATAAATTATACACCTATTTTCAAATTAAACCCAAAACAGATTTCTCCAACGATGCTGATGATGTTAAAATTCACTGCCTTTCACCTTATCATTATAATAATTAACTTTTGAGTTAATTTTGTTTTATTTTTCAGTTTTATATTTTTGAAAATTAAATATCAGAACCTTAATTAGAGTGAAATTTTCATTTTGTCTCTAATTGACTTATATATATATTTTTTACTTTTTTTGCTTTATGTGCAATTTTTCTTTGTGAAGAGCGTTGTTAATTGAAGGAGAAATTTAATCAGGTTATTTTTTTTTTATTTTTTAATGAATTAATGACGAATTTTTGTTTTTGCGTGACATTTTTAAATAAAGGTCGCATCCTCATTATATTGGGGAGTTCAATTTGATTAAATTTAGTTTCTTTTTTTTTTGTTTTTGCATTTATTGATTTATCATTCTGTTTATGGTATGGAAAGGGTTTTTTTGGAATTTGAATTTTATATTATTAAATTAAGTTTGTTTATTGTTTTTTGTTGGTTTATTTTATTTGTCTTATTTTTTTTCTTTTATTTTTAGATCGGGAACTGGCAAATAATGAAAAGAAACAAGGTATTTTTTTATTTTTATATCCTTATTTTATTTTTAACAAGTACTAATGGGAGTTCTAAAGGGACTGGAGAATTTGTTGCAACTAATTTTCAATTTGTTGTTCCTTATTTTAAAAAAATCAATACTTTTTTGTTTTAAAAACACTCTTATCCTGATGACTTTGTTTAAAAATGAATAATTGAGTTGCTCTCAAAAACAAAATGTGAAGTTAGCTATTACAAAAATAATGCAAAAGGGAAATTATCATTTTAAATCTACGAAATTTGCTTTGTCTCTATTTTTTTGTTCAATTAGTTAAAACCGATAGAGTTAGAACTGTTCGTTATGACAAACTATTCGTTAAAGGCGTTATCGTTGAAAGCGGAATTCGTTTCGAAAGAAAGATTACTTCGCAATAACCGTTAACTTGGTATTAGTGGTGTGTTTTAACCCATTTTGACTGTATTTGGTTATAATTTAATATAAAGAACAATTTTAAGTGATTCATTTGCCTTGAGTGACACAATAAAAAATACTAAGTTTTCTTCTCAAGAATCTATAAATGCAAGTTCTCAAATGCCAAAATCTTTTGAATTTGCTTAATCTTTATTCGGTGGACTTAAATTTTAAGTATTTTGCTTATAAGTTTTTGAAATCGCAGATGTATGTTACATATATTTGTGGTCTTAAGTTGACTTAAGTTGTTTTAACTGTTAATCCTTTTTATTTGTTGGAAAATCTATCAAAAGTGTAGTATGATTTTACACGAATAACAAAAACAATATCCGTCGTATGAATACTATCGATAAAAGCTTTTTAACTCTTTCCTGTATATTAGATTTCCAACTTAATTTTTTGTCCAATATCAGACCAAGATATTTGTCGTCATTGGTAAAATTTTGTGGTACACCTTTTATTGAAGGAGGTACAACTACTGAGATCTTGTATTTCCGTGTGAAAAGGACGAGGTCTGTTTTTTGAGGATTAATACTAAGTCCGCAGTGATCAGTCCATCTAGTGAGCATATTGAGTGCATTTTGGAGGAGGTCTCTCAGTGTATTAGGATGTTCCCCTGTGACGGCGATAGCAACATCATCGACATATGCAACCACTCTGTAGCCTTCCCTCTCAAGGGATATTAGTAGTTCGTTAACCACACAGGAGAGGGGACAGAACACCACCTGCGGAGTGCCTCTACTGATAGACCTTTTTGTGCAAAAAATCTCCCAAACTAGAGTTGATGATCCTGCTTTTTAGCATAAGATTAATCAACTCACAGATTGAGTATTCGACGTTTAAGGTCGTCATAGCAGAAGTGATAGCGGATGTATCAACGTTGTTGAAAGCGCCCTCAATATCCAGGAAGGCCACCATAGTATATTCCTTTTGCTCCAAGGAGTATTCGATAGTTCTTACCAGAGTGCGCAAGGCTGTTTCTACCGATTTCATTTTGCAGTAAGCATGCTGAGACATTGATAGTCTCTTATCAATGCTATTACGTATATGGATATCGATCAATCGTTCCAGAGCTTTGAGAATGAAAGATGATAGGCTAATAGGTCTTGGGAATGAAAACTACATTTACATCTCTCCATCGCTGAGATATATAGACCAGATTTATACAACTTTTGAAGATCATCTCAATGATGGGCAAAGTTATATCAATGGTATATTGTAGGTCAGCTGGTACGATTTGATCTGGACCTGGAGATTTGTAAGGTTTGAAACTATTTAGAGCACATGTCAATTTTTCTTTTGTAACCAGAGCTTGAAGAAAAATTAAGTTAATACCCGACCCAGGACTGTTCCTTGTATTAACGGATTGGGAGCTATCCGGGAAGTGAGTGTGTAGTAGCAAGTTTAGCGTTTCTTCGCCAGAGTTAGTCCATGTACCATCTGAGTTTTTAAGAAAACTAGGCATGGTTGGATTTGTCGAGAGAATCTTTCTTATCCTTGATGTCTCCGAGAATTCTTCTATGGAGTTACAGAGGGATCTCCATGAGGATCTTTTGGCTATTCTCAATTCTAGTTTATACTTTTTGAGGGATTCTTTATAGGAGTCACAATCTTGGGGATGTCTAGTGTTTTTTGCTCGATTTAAAAGCCTTCTACAACTTTTCCTGAGTATTTCTAGTTCAGCAGCCCACCAATATGGTTTCTTCTTTCCCCGGACTGGAGTTTACATGGTTTTATTGAGGGCTGCTGTATGTTTATCGACCTTTTGGTCCATTCAGTGGGCCCTGGTGGTCGTGGCCCAAATACGCTGATACCAGCCAGTAGGTATGATTGTCTATTACCATACTGGCTGTGGTGACGTCTTAATAACTGAAATAAGGAAGTAAAAATACATTTAGATAACGTTTTACTAGTATGCAGGACCTTGGATTACCTTTTCCTGTTACAAATATCACGTAGTAGCCAGGAGTTCTCAATCCTCGAACCAAGGATTTCACAATCCAGGGTTCTTGGATGAAAACGACATCTTCTCCAGTTTTTGTCAGACGGAGCAGAAGAGAGGCCGAAGCCGTTTTAGAGTGTTACAGTATGTAGTATTTGCAGCATTTTGGCTACAAATAGGCAGATCAACCTCCACCACTGTTAAATCCAGCTCATCTAGTTCAGACGAAGAGGAACTTAATAGTACATCTTCTTCGTTACTGGGAAGAGCTTTGTCGTACATCATCATCCACATGCAAGGATGGGAAGGTGATAGCAGCACTGCAGCACCTACGTCTTGCGACAGCCTTCGAAGGGGGTTGTGGAGGCTCGCATGAAGCGTCCACCTCATCTTCTTTATAAACGCGGAGCATGACTGACTCGGAAGGTGATAGCAGCACTGCAGCACCTACGTCTTGCGACAGCCTTCGAAGGGGGTTGTGGAGGCTCGCATGAAGCGTCCACCTCATTTTCTTTATAAACGCGGAGCATGACTGACTCGAAACCGTATCTTATCACGCCCTTATCTCACGCCAAGAAGCCACAGAGTCTTTATTTATTACGATAATCGCACTTCGATAACGACTCCAGTTTCGCGACCTTCCAGTCGTGACAAGGGAGGTTCGGATCATTTTAGTAATGTCATCTAGACAAGAGGGTTCTTTCGGGATCCATGCGCGAGCTCTCGGCTTGCAAGAAATATCTTCCTTTGCAACGCCATACTTCGCCCAGCATGCCGACAGCAAGCGTATAGAGATCGCGCGACCTCTGATCATTACAAGCGATGAGTTTGACATGACCTTGATGCCAACCCCAATCGCTTGTTACTAGTAGTGGACTAGTGCTCTCTCATGACTTTGAAAAAACCAGCCGAGAGCCCCAGTTTCACCATCTGCCAACGGCCAGAGTTAATCGTGGCATCAATATTGCTCCTATCAATGACCGCGCTTATGATCTTTTTATGCTCTTTAAGTACATCACTAAAAAGTTTAGTGAGAGGTACTCTAGCTATGTTGGGAGTGCTGGTGTTCTGCACTGTGGGCTTTTTAGGGACGGGAGTGGACTCCTCTCAAGACCTTTTTACTAGTTTTATCTAGAATGGATTTAGTCCACTCCTGCCTTTTGTTAAGGATGGGATTACTTCCATCCCCTAGTGTGGAACCAGGGGATTTTAGAATCCTCATCACATAGCGCCGTTGTTAATAAGAGCTCCTATAGGAGCATTCTGGAGAGGTTAACTTTCTTTAGTAGTAGAAAGATCATTATTCACGAACTTTCCCCTACCGACCTGAGAAAGCGTTTTCGTCAGTGATACATCCTGTACCGCTTTAGTTTATACATTAGATTCTCACGAGTAGGCGAAGTAAAGGGGGGGGAGGTCATCTGTGCAGAGATTCGCTTACACAGATAAGGCTAGCTAATCCGGAGGTCGCCTGGTATCCGGATACTTCGTTAACCACTGAGCTATTTTCAGAAATTGGCCCCTCAGACTGGTTGGTCATCGGCACGGGTCGTATAACACCTGACTATTAGAGTTTTCTAAAAATTTTAAAAACCTTTTGTTAACAATTTACTAACATTTACTATTAAATTTATTATATGTGAGAGAGAATATGAATTTTAATATTTTAATCTAGATATGAATTTAAAATTATGGATGGCAATTAATTTAAATAAACCAAGTAAAACTATCTTTTTTATGGTTAAGGTTGTCGTGGTATAAGAGGTCAAGCTACTACACGCATTAAGTCTTCCACATCTGATTTAGAAAAGAGCCAAATTCTAAGATGTTTTAAGAACCTGCGGCATTGGCCATTGCTGTTGCATATATCTGCTGGAAGTTTATTCTATATAAATAGAGCTATGACAAGACAGAACAGTCGAAGATGCTCTGTTCTAGTTATTTGGATAGTCACAGTAGACGCTGATGATCTCAACGAGCCGCAACCACTCCGCAGATAGAACAGTCTCAATAACTTATAAACATAAAGATGCCGAAGTGGTAATATATTGAGCGATTTAAACTAGGTTTTGAAGCATTACTCTAATGATCTTCTCCTGGGCTGTGATTAAAGGCTGTAGATTGCTGACAAATGCACTACCTCAGCAGGAAATACCATATTATAAGCGAGAGTTAGCTTATGCATAATAAATAGATGATACAAGGTTTGCTGGTACTATTTTTGGCAAGAGACAAATTTTATTCCAAACAATATACATTTTTTTTACCCTCAAATTGTGTTAAGTTTTGAGTCTAGTATTAACACATTCAAGTGGCATGTTAGAAACAACTAGAATGATCACAACATGCGTGGAGAAGGCCAACATTTCCAATAGAAATCTCATTTGACAAGGAAAATTCTAATGATACTTAAACCAGTTTGCCAAAATAGATAGATCGCTATTCACTGAGGCTTTTATTCTATCAACAGAAGGAACAGCATACTAAAGGGCTAAGTCATCAGCAAAAGCAACCATATTTCCTTTCAAAGGCAACTGAAAAATTGAGTTTATATAAACAATAAAAAGTAAAGGCCCGAGCACTGACCCATGGGGGACGCCTATACATGCACTAGTGATCGAATCACTCATAGTTGTACCGATTCGCACATGCTGGGACCTGTTTTGAAGATAGGATAAGAACCAATTTAAAACGTTACTTCTAGATCCATATCAGTAAAGTTTATTTACTTTTTCTTTTTTTTGTATCGGATTTATGAATCGTATAGATTTAGCAAGTTGGTAAGGGTTAAAGAAGGCCATTCCGTGGTTTTAATTTAAGAAAATTGTTAAGAGATAGTAAGATGCTAAAATCGTTAAAAACCAGATGAATCATCTTTTAAGCTAAGTAAATTACTAAAATTTTAGTAAAACGTTTAAAATGTTGCGCCAATATTTTCTTTAATTGTTGTCAAATATATATGTGTCGAAAACCAATGTTTACCAACTTTTAGTAGTGAAGTCGCTTAAAGATATTTGGGGTCAACCAAAATGTTCACATTTTTTTCAGAAATGGCATAGTTCGACAAATCGGCCCTATTCAATAGGTTCCTAGGATAATTTAAAAAATCTACGTCAATTGTTGAGATTTCTTTTGAGTTGTTTTTTTTTAAATTGGAATGTTTAAATTCTTCAACATATTTAGATAATAAAATGTCTGTTTTCATTTTAACTCAAATTCAATTTTTAAATAATTTTACAAAAATAAAACTTCTGTGTGTGATTTATTTTCTGTTTAGGTAACAAACCAAACATTTTTAAAGAAACTTTTCCATTATTGTTTCAAGTTATTTAACCTCTTCAAATACATGTATACGAGTTTGTATTTATATTCTTACCTAAGATATAACTCTTTTCCATTCACAGCACCCGATTCCATTTTTCTCTTTACGCTTGGGTTATCCTTATATCTCTTTGAAAAGAAGTGTTCTTGCAAATCTCATATAAAACTCAAATATTTCTCTATGATGTTCTCGAGAATTCCATAGCTTTTTCTATTTCAATTCCTTCGAAACAATTACTTTGAGTAGTGGAAGGGAGTACATTCGCAAAGGTTGCTATATACTAAGAGTACCATATGAAGCCTTCAGAATCAAATATTTAAGCCATAATATGTAGATAAACATATAAATGTGTATATATTTTTTATGACCTAATGTCAACGTCATCTATTGTGCTGTACACAAATAAATGTTAAGGTACACATACCTGATGTTTATATATTTTTTCTGTCTATACTTATGCAGAAGCAAAATAATAATAATGCCTGAATATGCAGGAAGACCCTACAACAACAAAAAATATTTGTATGCAAATGCTCTGCATATTCTTGCCATCACAGTAACAGATTCAACAAAAGGAAATAAAAGCACAATTCTACCGAAATAACCATTTGATGTTACATTTACATGTGTCACATGCAAAAAATGACTCTGTAACCACAGTGGTGCATACAAGACAAAAAAAGAAATAAAACAGGAAGACAAAACAAAAAACTTAAAGCTCTTCCTTTCTTCTCCTGGACCGAAGTGATTCCGGAGGAAAGGAACAGAAAAAATCATACCTACATTTATGTATGTGTTGTATGTTTATGCTTGGAATATTTTTCGATTAAATATTCGTCTCTGTTGAAACGGTGGTACTCTAGGGTCCTTATACAAAAAATAACTATACATGCCCCATGACAACAGGAACAACAACAAAAAACATAAAAAACAACTAAACGAGCGAAATCCTTGGTAAGATTTATTATTCAACAAGAAATTAAATTAAAACCGTCAACTATATACAACGAGCAATGTCGTCTTCGTCGTCATTAAAGAAGAAAGAAAAGACGCCTCACTGATTTGTTGGCACCCGTCGTCATCGTCGTCATCGCAGTAGACTTCACTATCCTGCGCCTCATCCACCACCGAGCGATCCTTTAAGAGTCGCCTTTCAAAAGAACATACATACGAATAAGATGTCATTTCGTCTTTTAAGATAGATTGATGTTTTTCGCAACAGGATATGCTTGATTTAGTGAAGTCAAATTATATGCATTTGGCTCATATAGATGCTAATCAGTGTCTGGCTGATTATTTATAAAAAAAAAACTTGGATGTCCTCTTAGGGACAGTACCAAGAGAATTTCAACTTAAAGAAAATCTACACTAGGTGTCAAAAGGACGAAAAAAAGGAGTATCAAAGAGTGCATTTTCTTACTGACTTGTGTACATGTAATTAAATGCTTTGAGTCTTTGTTTAAGAGTTTGTTGAAAATGTTTTTATGTTTTTTCCACAAAGATAAAAAATCCATGATGAAAAAATTAGATTTTTAATTACGTGTCGCCATCTTGTCTGCAAAATATGAATTATATTGCAAACGATATAAAAATGAGACTTTTTTTATTGTTAATAATATTCTTTTGAAGTGGCACGACGATGGATGTTGTGAGTGGCAGTGGTGGCGGTGGTAAAAACCATCAGCGAGTCCGGTTATTTATATTGTGGAAGTATACTTTTCATAAAATTTATGTGTAAATCAAAAGAAAAGTTATTGCTGTCCTCTCTGTATAAAGAAGTAATTTAATATCAAAAAGTTGAACGTTAAAGTTTCGTTTGTAAATGTATAGGTGCATAGAAAGAAAGGGAAAAGTTTTAAGAGTCGAGAAATAGAATTTTATTTATTTTTAGATTTGTGTAATGTGAATACTTTTTTTTTTTAATATTATTACACAGAATAAATTTGAAGTTATCATATCTATTTACGATGAGTTATTATTCTTTTGCAAAGTGGTTTTATTTTTATAACTTTTTTTCAAAAGAGAATCTAGAATAGAAAAAAGAGAAGTTTATGTTTTTAGCCTTTTTTTCGTGACGTGAAATAATCTTTCTTTTTTTTTAATGTCTTCAAAAGGAAGCTTTTAAAGTGTTTAAAGATTTATTGCAGAACTTCTTGATTCAAAACATGTTCAAATAATGATCTCGATAATTTATCGAATGCGAGAGATATATCCTGTAAGAGACTTCCAATCTTTGCTATCATTCAAAATATTGATACATTCATCTAATAATGAGAAACTTTTACAAAAATAGAGTTTTCCAATGTCATGTAAGATGTTTGAAATGTAAAATATTTTCCTCCTTATCAAGGTTGCAAAGCGAGCAGTTAGGCTCATTTTACGAACTAAGGCCTCATTTCAAAAAAAGTTTTTGTCTCCCAGAACATCTTTATAAACGTTGCTTAAATAACGTGTCATCTATACAGACTATGCAGACGTAAAACGAGCGACTTATTTAATTCCGACGAGATTGCAAAATTGTGCGTCACCGCTAAATCGTATCGGTTTTTGATAAGCTGTAACTCTTGGAAAAACAGATTCTTAGGAGATTTTGAACAAGCCAAAGCATTTCTATGTAATGAAATCTTCATTTTCCTTCTGATTTATCAAAAATATTTGTGGAAGTCCGGTTTCCTCTTGGATGGTATAATATCTCGTGTTCCTTGGCTGTTTAAAATTTGTATAAAAAAAAATCCTCTGAACACTTTCCAGTTCTTATAATTCCTCGTGTCCATAAAAACTTAAACACTTCATGTTTAAAAGTTAGATCAACGGAATTGGTTTTGAAAAAATTTTGCCACCCACTTTTTAAAGCCATTTTATTCTACTTAAAACTAAACCCTTAAACTATACAACAGGTATGTAAGCCGGCCAAGGCTTAAAACCCCATCCCGACTAACCACTATCAAGTGCCGATTGAAGCCACCAAAACTGGTTCTCCTGCTTCACCCTATCAGTTCGGTCCCGCTCGGACACAGCCCTACTGAACCGAAGGAGCTCTGCTCCGCCTTGTGCCATGACGTCCCGATTGTACAGGAGTCACCTATCCACGGTTCGTCGTCTGACCTGGTTGATTAGCGAAACTGCCCATCTATCCTGTATCAGACAGCATCTATCTAAAAAAGGAATGGCTCTAGTGGAATGAAGCCGCTCAAGCGTGCACTCTCAAAATACACGTCATTCGGATAGAACACCCCTAAAATTAAATCGTTGGTCGATGACATAGCTCTTGCAATGTGACCTCGAACGAGTTTTATCACGAAATTGTCAATTCTGTTGATTCGAGCCCCGTTGTATAGGACCTCGTTAGAATAGTAATGCATGTAAAAAGATTCGGCTGTTCGGTTTAAGCCGATACAGCGTCGTAAACACTGCCGCTGGAACACCCGAAACTTCTCCATCTGGGAAGGGGCAACGTTGAACCACACAGGACAACCATAAACGTTCATCGGCCGTATGAGGGCCATGTAGCAAATTATATCACTCTGGGGTCAAGCCGACTGCTGTAAAACAGTCGTTTCGTCAGAGCGAAGGCTAATCTGGACCTGGTCAGAGCAGCATTTATATGTCTGTCGAAATATAAATGCTGATCTAACCAGATACCGAGGACCTTCACTACACTTTTGCTCGTTAATCGCTGACCATCTTGTGGCAATTCCTGTGAGTGTTCCTTCCCTCGTGGCCCTAGCCATCGGAGTCCAAAACAGAATTATCTCTGAACAATTATTTTTGGTTTCCAGTCGCCGCAATATCATTGAATCGTATCGAAATCAAGCTGCAAGAGAATACTAATAACCTCAAAGAGTTGGGCCGTTCTGTACGCAATTCGATATTCAGCGTACGCAATTGCCTTTCAGATCGCTGCAACGGTCTAACGCACTAACCATTGTGCCTACCAGTACGTTTAATTTACACCTTAATAAATAACCAAGGTATTTGAATTCGTCAACTAATTTCATAGCACCGTTCCCGAGTTACGACTATAACTTATTGACCTGTTAAGCAATTTAAAACCCATCATTTTTGATTTTGAGCTGTTATTTTGAAGGTCTCGTGTATTAAAACACTGTCGAAGTAAGTGAGTTGTCCGGCAAGATAACTCAATCAATTTTAACTATTTCATCACCGATCCTTACTTCTTCTGTGATGTGATTTTCTAAATCATTAGTAAATGGGGAGAAAAGCAAAGGACTTAAGTCACAACGTTGAGTAACTTCGGTTTGACATTTAAAGTTTCTTAATTTGTTTAAACCATTACGAACAGCTGCACAACAGTTTCCCCAAGCATCTTCTCGTAGAACCTTATGAATTTGGTTGATAAACCGATTACTAAAAGCTTGTATATTAGAGATTTCAGAAAAATGCATGAAATCTTTCAGTGTTGTCTGTATTCACAGTAACGTTACGATTCACATCATCTTTCAAGAAAAACGGTCCAATGATGCCACCAACTAATAAACCTACCAAACTGTGACTTTTTCTGGATGCATTGGTAGCTCTTGCAATGCTTCTGGCTAATATTCATTCCAAAATCGACAATTTTGCCTATTTACGTACCCTGACCATAGTTACGTTACTGACCATAAATTGGAAGAAGGGGACGTTAAACTTTCTTAACAGAGCACGCATTTAGATAATGAAATTCAATAATTTGCGTTGTTCGTTTTTAAGACGATTCATGGTTAAATTATAGACAAAACTGAAAATGTTTGACAGTGAAACAATACACGAAACGTGCGTCAGCTGTTTAAACAAGTGTTGCCAAAAAGGTAATAATTAAAAAATCACCTTTTATAGGTTTGACATTATTTTACTAATGTTCGAGCTTTTCCTTGTTTTTAAACAAATCTTCGATGACCCATTATCATTCCTGTTGAATTCAATGAAACTCATTTACCGAGTGTTTTTTTTATTATTGTTGGTGATAAAAAAGTGTAAGAATTTTCAATATAATGGTGGACAAACATAAATGTTTTTTATAATGTTTATTTCTTTATATTCCATTCTTCTTAAACTGTACAAAATCGATTAAACACAAAAAAAAAATAAATATAATCACAAAAAATGAAACAAAATTAGGTCCCCAGAGTGACAGTAGACCAAATAGCAGCAACACCCTAATAAGAAGCACCACCCACCACATACAACACACCTACATCCCTTCTCATAAAATGTTGAACACACCATAAAATCCTTATGGTTACCAATTTCATATTTCCCATTGTTTGGGATAAAATATTCAAAAGTACTGAATCGTATCCAATTTCCTTAACTCTGGAACAATATAGTATCGAGAGTGGGCCTGATGTGTATAGCCTGGGATTTTCGGGTCGGGGTCGGAGTCGGGGTCGGTATCGGTATTGGTAGATAAAGAGAGCTCAAAAACTTTCTCAAGGACGACAAAGCAATAACAAGTACTTCTCCGTATATATTGAGCAATATTTCTGAAGAATAAAAGGACGAACCAGAAGAACAATGCAAGCTCTTGGATGGCTGTATAAGAAACCGAATTGAATTTCTCCTCAACAACCAACGAAAGCAGTTAGGAAAAAAAATTAAAATTCAATTCGCAATGAAAAATTGAAAATCATATCCTTTAATAGCGACCAACTTGTACCTATGTTCGTATGTTGATATCGTCTGCCTCTGCAGTGCACAAGAAACAAGAGTGGTGTACCATAATCTGGGAGAACTTATATATGTATCGTTGTATGTCTAGCCGACATATACTCTGCTTGTTATAAAGGATACTCGAGTATACTTCCAGGATTCATTTAGGATGGCATAGAATATTTAAAGCAATTTTCGTGAATTTTTAAATTTCAATTGGAGCACAATTTTGCTGCACACATCCTTATCCTAAGCTTCTATAGCGATGGTGTGTTTTGTAAGTATACTCTCCTAAATTCATATTTTAATAATTCGAACAAAAAAAAACTGCAGCAAAACTTTGAAGATCCTGGATGCTAAAGTTTAATCCTCATAAACATATCAATGCACTGCAACTTTTGATTGAAATTTTTTTTCTTTTTTGAAAATGTGGTCTTTTTCTTCTTCGACCTCGAATAGGATACGAAAATATTGTAATAATTTGAAAATGGAAAATATAATTTGAAGCAAACTTTCCATCTGCTGCGCTCCACACCCAACACAAAACACAGACAAAGTTTGGCAAGAAGACGAAAATTGGAATTCTTTTTATTGAAAAACTATCGTCGAAATCCGATTGGGGATATAAAATATGTAGTAGATAAAAAAAAGTCCCAAAACTACACACATTTGTATGAAATTTTCAATTTTTGGATTTCCTTTGTTTTTGGATTGCAGAACTTTTAAGGTTAAATAGTCAAACTTATTTAGTTTGTCTATGCCTCTTGCCAATGATTAAAAAACAGTAGAGGGAAATATTATTTGGTACAGAATATATGTGATATGGAAAGTTTTGCATTCGAATATAAAAATCGAGATTTTGAGTGAGCTTCTCAATTCGAAGTTGTTACGGAAAACAAAAAATAAGTGATTCATATTGCAGCCTTTAAATTATTATTGGCTTAGTGACGTACGCTTTCACTTTTAAAGGATATATGTACATACATACCTTGGTATATGAAATTCAAGGAAATTTTAATTTGGCCATTTTTTAAGGATATAGTCAATTTTTAAAATAGAATGAGTAACCTCTAACTGATTTTTATTTTTAAAATTAACAAAATTGATTCTGTTCATACAGTAAGTACCTTCCGATAAAAAAGCGTTTCAAGGACAAATTTTTAAACATATTCTTTATTTGTAAGTAATAATGATATATGTATGTTTTAAGAATTGAGGTTAAAAGCTTACTTTTACTTTATCATACCCTAGCCCATTTGTAAGGTAATTGCACGATTAGTCGTTTGGGTTTTTATTTAGGAGAAAAATACTATACTTTGTAAATGCATCAACATAAATTAAATATTTCTGTCTTAGTCTTATGATTTCTGAATTTTAGAAAATAACATTTTTTCTACTAGAGCAAACTTTTTAACTTTAAGGTAATTTTTCTATTAAAATCGGCTGATTAGTTCTTGAAAAAATTTACGGTTTTATGAGGGTTACCTTTTTTGGAGTAATTCAAAAATATAATTGGAGAAAAATTCAAAAAAAATCTATTGGTTTTTTTTTTAGAAAAATCGAATTTTCGATTGTTGACGAACAAATTTTTAGTAAACCATATTTTCCAAACCATCATAATTTCATGTTAGATTTTAATCTCGAGTTCGAAATTTTTTTACATGTTAATATCTTTTTTTGTTCCAAAGGTATTTAAGTGGAAATCAATTTTTTAACAATATTATAGAATGTACATACCTAGGAATTATGAATTAAAATTCTGTTGAATAATGAATGAATCCATGTATTTCTTGTATTTCTTATCGATATTTTACGTTAGGTCTGTTCTATAACATAAATTGAAGACCCTACAAAAAATTTCGTCCGCTGAACCCATTTTACATTCAATCTTTAAAACAGATAAGCTTTTTTTATTTTTTATTTTATATTTAGACTTTTGTGATTAACCAAAAATTTAATAGAAAAAAATCAAACAACCCAAAATGCATCAGAAGATTTAATGTTCAACCAAAAGGTCCTAATGCCTGTTTTAAGATAAGTTAAACCCTTTTTTATCACCATTAAAATTGAAGCATTGCATATTATCCAAAAATATCCAAATTTAATAATGATATCAACTTTATATTTAGTTAAATTCAAAAATGTGCATCCTTCAGAAAAGTATAAATTGATGTCGGTTGCAAAGTGTTGTAAATAAATAAATTAAGTGGCGACAATGTCCGTTGAGAACTAGGCACTAGTGACGAACAACTCTAAACCATTCTTGTGTGCAAGTACTGCTGTCGGGGATGGAGAGGACCCACAAATTTTTAGTTCAATCCGAACGGCTTATATAGAAAGCAATTACTCTTGCAGGATTTGAAGATAAATCGCAAGAGGCAGTACCCATGAAAAAAAAACTTTAAATGGCACAGGCAGGGTTTGAACCGAAGTCCTTTGGCGTGACAGTCCAACGAACTACTTATCTCGCAACGGGTACTACAACTACAAGTGTTAATTACATTTGCTTATGGGAAGGAAATTTTCCTGTCGCTTCCGTGATTTTCTCCACTTCACCACACCAACGCCATAAAAGTTTCTGCTGATGAGAGTACTATGGTTTCCTTATATAAAGGTATATCCTAAAGAAGAAGGCCAAAAGCGCCAAATAAAATAATAGTGGCAGCCAACTGAAATCCGCAGCGTATTTATGACACTTCGAATGGTATTTAAGCTTCAGCTCTTGAATCAGTTAGACTTTGTAAGATTCAAGTCTTATCAAAATCCAATCAGTAAAATATTCGTTTGCTGAGCACGAACGACGATAGCTCTTCTGTCCATCAATCATTCTGTAGAATGAGAAATTTTATCCCGAATAGGGTAAAATCTATCAATCCCAAATAACACTCATGATTTGATTGTAAAGAGGTTATTAGAAACAAAAATGTAAGTTTCCGGAATTACAAAGCCAACCCAACTGAGCAAACCGGAATAAGTTCAAACAAGCAAGAAAGACCTGTAACGAACATATCGACGCATTAATTTTTCACGACCAGAAATTACGGCAAAAAATCCTACAATGTCCCAATGGTAGTAAACATTTCTAATCATTTGTGAAAAATGTGGTTAACATTACGTCTTCGTCGGTTCCAACATTCGTTTCCAAAGACGCACCCTATGTAAGCTAGATTGATAAAGCCAATTTGCTTGCAGCACAGTTTGATTTTAATTTGATGGTGTACTTGCAACCGTAATCGATTCTATGGGACGAATCTTCTTTCCCACTCGGTCAGTTACTAGAGTTATTAAACATCTATATATTCACAAATCCGCTGGCCCGTATAGTATCCCCGCTATTGTTCTGAAGAGGTATTCTTCAACGTTGTTAAAACTACTACGTAAGCTTTTCCAACTGTCCTTTTCTACAGATCTCTTTCCAAGTGGATGGAAAACTGCATTTGTCCAGCGTGTGCCTAAAAAAGTCGAATCCTCCTCCTCCTCTAACTATCGTCGAATTGCACTTATGTTCCTTCTTTCCAAGGTCATGGAAACGCTGATCAATTTTCAGCTTAAGAATTATCTTGATGAACGGAATCATGATCGTCAGTGTGGTTTTCGTTACAATAGATCCGCTGATAATCTCACGGTTTGTCTCACTGAACAGCGTTTGATAAGCTCATTAAATTCTGACATTGACAGCATTGTACAATGGTTAATCAAAAACCGTGTGGAATTTAATGCTTCGAAAACTCAATGCTGTCTACTATTGCAAATGCGTAGCCCTAACTCAGTGCCACTATCCATGAGTGGTACTTGCATCGGGGAGACTGAACAGCTATCAGTTCTAGGTACATGCATTAAAAACCACTTGTTATGGAGTTTGACATCGCCAAAATTGCTACTAACTGTTTAGGTTTTCTCCGACGACTCCGAACCTTGAGTACAATTCCCATGTTTGGGCAGGTGCAAAAGACTCAAGTGGGTTATAGGTCCACTTGAGTCTTCGGGATAGAATCTGAAAGAGAGGTCTTAAAATTATAGGTGACCGTTGACTGAAACTTTTGCATCTCTTAAGTACAGACATTCTTTTTTAGTCGCACTTCAAGAATGTAGAATGCTTTGCCAAACTCAATATTTCCCACTCATTACAATGTTCAGGCATTCAAAACCAATGTGCAACGGTATCTCCTTTTAAATCTTATCCTCCCTTCCTAATTACTCGCACTGTGTATAATATTTATAAGGGTATTCATATCCCCTTGATTGCGCGAAAAAATGTACATACAAATTAAAAAAGTTTAAATTTATATTTCTCACAAAAACAAAATTAATTTCTGCCTTATTACATTTGTATTACTTGAAATAATTGTATGGTCCACATGCACATCGCGTCACTCTGTTTATTTATTTCATTTTCTTAAGAATTTCAATTCAAAACCAATTTTGTAAAAATGGATTTTAATTTATTATGTTTTTGGCAAATATAAACCAAATTAATAATTTTTGAAAACTGCGTAAAAAGTTTGTTTTGTTAACAAATTTCTTGTACTGAATTTACTAGCGCAAACAGTTAACTAAATGTATGCTATAACATAACCTCTATAGAACTCTTAATTTATATCCTGTTTTTTTGTGTATTTTCAAAGTTAATCTGAAATGAAGAAAGTTATGTTATATTAATTAAAACATTATAGGTAACATTTTGTCAGTGCTCGTAAATATTGCTTTACAAAGTTCTTTTCTTTAAAAAATTAAACAAATGGATATTAATTATTTAATAAAGGTTAATCTCGACTTTTTATCCTAACCTACCCATATAATTTTATTTAGAGCAACATACCCATTATAAAGCAACCTTATTAAATCGTAACTCTTAACTTTTCAATCTCACTTAATTAGGTCTTCTTGATTGCGAAAAATTAAAAGTTTTATTTATAAAACTGAGTTTATTTTATCTGTACTTTTAAAAATAGGTTATTTACAAATTCTGCGAAATTAGGTTAGATACGTTAGACAAAACGCTATTTTGTCAAGCTAAGGTTATGTCAGTTTTAAAATTAAATTAAAAGCCCTTTCACCAGAAACCCAAACATCAGGATTCCATGAACATAAAAAAACTAAAAAAAAGTTTGTATAGAGATTGAGCTACTTGAACTTTTTGCAAAAAGAAAAACTAAAACTTAATGACGAATCGAATAATAATATCTTTTTTTCCATTTTCAAAACAAAACAAAAACCATACCCATAAAGATTTTTTATTCTGAATTTATAAACAAACAAATATTCCGCTTTTCGTATCAGATACAAAAGTTAAATCCTCCCCAAAGGAAAACATAACCCAAATTTATGTTCAAATTGTTAAATTTTTTCCATCACTGAATGTGCAATCTCAATTGCCGTCCTTTATAATATATTTGCAGAACTATAAGGTGAAGTTTTCACACCGCATCTGCATTTATAATTTTTCCCTTGAAAGTGAGCCTCCTCATCAACAAGTTCATTTCTCTAGGACTTCATTTATATACAAACCATGGAGCCAACACAATATGAAGAGCACCTTTCCCACAGTTCCATTTAGGTATCACAGCGGAAATGAGTTGCCAAGCGCCATGAAAAACAACTCCGCTAGAACGCGCATCCTTTATAATAATAAAGGATATTTTATTTTTCAAAACTAATTAATCCTCTTCTGTGTGAGAGTATATACGTACAGGACCTCGCTCCTCGAAAATCATACACACCGGGTTACTGGGTCAGGGAAGCAACGGAAAAAAGCCTATGTGAACTACGAACCATCGACCGAGCAGTGTCCTCTATTATCCGGATACCCAACATCCAATGGCACATTCGCTAACCATTCGCATATTGTTTGGAATCATCCATCCTTGAAGAGAATTCCCACGGTTCCGATATTGTACGATATGCATGCGCCGCGCCAGCCGGTCGGCCAGCCCTCCGTTGAATAATTCTCGACGGTGTCATAGTTATCCTGTGTCCTGGATATTTTTGTTTAATTTTAGTTTTTTTTCCAAATGCGGGTTGACTTTTCTATTCGAGATGGAGATCCCTGAAGTCCTTGCAATAACGACGACGACGAACGGTAGTAGGACGGACGAGCAAGAATAACAAAAAATGGGCCATGGAAGTGCTTTTCATTAGTGGTCTTTTGGACAGCAAACAAAAAGTAGGAAAGAAAACTAAATGCAGAGCAAAAGGACGAAAAAAAAATTACACTGAAATTCGAGGATAACTTCCTCGATTTATTGTGTCAGAACGAAGCCAGCTTCCTGTACGAGTATCGGAGTATGTATGCCTTACCGGCCGCTCAATGACGCTAGCGTTGGTTAGATCCTAGGACTCTGGACTGCTCAAACTCGAATACAGTTTTAATAAAAGACAAAAAAATAGGAAGAAAAAACGTTGTTGAATAAACAGAGCAAAGCAATGGCAAGAACTAAAACCAAGGCGGGTTGTAGTATAGGGAAGTATTAATATTTATGAGGTCCTCGTCGATGTCATTATGCGACTCAGTTTATTCGTTTTGGTCTTGGTCCTTCGACTTTGTGCTGCAGCTCCTCCTGCACTGGAATTGAAATTTGAGTTGAAGTTAGAGCGGGAAGCGTGGTTTCGCCGGTTAATTTGATATAGTTCTGTTTTGCTTTTCTTTATTTATTTTTTTGGTTTTGTGTAGGAGAGGACAAAGGAATAAGGAATCAAGAGAAAAAAGATAAAGTTTTCTACTTCACTTTGACCGGAATCGCGCAAGCAAAACAGTAAAGTACAATTTTAATGAACCATTTCAATTTGATTTTCCATCTCTTGTGACTCTTTCATTTAATTTGAATTTGGCGAAAGCAGGGCACATACTTACAGAGAGATACACCCTCAGAAGGAACGCGATGCCAGTGGCCATTTAAACAAAATTATAATATTAAATTATCCCTTTTGATGTGAAAGTTCTTTTCTGTCATCTGATGATGTGTCTTTTGCCTCCTAGAATCCAAATTTTCTTTTTTTTCAATTCATTATTAAAAATGACCTCTTTTGTCTCGGTTTCTTTTGTTAAAAATGCCCGAGTATCTTAATTTCTTTCTTCTTTCATAAATATCCTTGAGAAGTTTTTTGAATACTTCATTTTGTCTTCTTTTTTTTTCTTTTCTAGACTGGCGAAGTGGCGTAAATGACCACGATCGAGTGCAGCGACAACTGTCCGTATCATCAGACAGCAAATTGCTCGATGACGATATCAGGGAAGAGACACGAGTCATAATGAGACCAAAAAAACCGCCCAGACCTAAATCAGAAGTGTTTTTAAATAAACAGGACCCGCATCCAAGACGAAAACGTTTCAGTGCATTTGGGGTAAGTTTTTTTTTGTATATATTATTTTTTCCTTACTTCCATTAAAAAATATTATTATTATCATCGAGAGTTATTACATTTTCTATAGTTACCGCAAAATTATTTGCGCTGTGAAACGTAACTGCCACAATGGCTCTTATTTTCTATTTTACATCGTAATAAAAGTTTTCAAAATTAATGAACGGTTTAAGAATACAAATATTTAAAAAGATTATCAGACAAAGGGTCATCGTTTACAGTGACACCTAGCAAAATGCTTACTTCTTTTTGGGTATTTTAGGGACCGATGACACTTTATCGTATCGATTGAATACTTTAAATTCAAATCAAGTTTACTTTACTATGCGATAAATGTTTTTTTTGTTTAGAAAAAATACATAGCGTTCTATTTATATTATCTCTCATTTCCAACATGTTTTCTGTATTTGTTTTCTTTTTGATTCTCATTTAAGAATGTAAGTAAAATTAAAATCGTTAATTTCATACATTATTTCCGTCATGTAAGGTTTTTTACCAATACTTACTAATCTTTTAGAGACCATCAACATTGTTTATTCTAAAACTATTTAAAAACATTGTATGTTTCATAAAATAATTTTTAAATTTTTTAAACAGAGTTTTCCATTAAGAGGTTTCATTTCGATGATCAAAGAAACAAAAAGTTCTGAAGAGAAATCAATCAAAATCAAATAGGGTGGCGCAACAGTCCGTTGTGAACCAGGGCCTAGTGACTTACAACTCTCAACCATTCCTGTGTGCGAGTACTGTTGTCAGGAATGGAAGGGACCTACAATTTAAGGCCGAATCCGAACGGCTAGTTTGAGAAAGCACTTTTTCATGACAAGATTTACTCTTGAAGGATTTGTCAATTCCTCGCAAGAGGCAGTACCCGTGATTATTTTTTTTTAAATTAAGGTGGCACAGGCAGGGATTGAACCCTAGACCCCTTGCATGACAGTCCAACGCACTAACCATCATGCCACTGGTACTACAGAAGAGAAATCAAGGCAGTTTTATTTTGTTGTAAAGAAAAGGCATGCAATGAAAAATGTCCTCGATAACTTCACGAATTTCATATTCAATGTCCAATAGATTGTATAGTATTAGCAAAGATCTTAATTTTAGCTTGTCCCAAAAGAAAAAAGTCTAAAGGTATTAAATCTCAAGATCTCGTTGGCCAGTTGTGATCACTTCTGTAAATGACATGATTGGACAACTTTTCTTATGAAGCAATTGTTTTATTGCTTTTGTGGCACGAAGATTAGTCGTTGTCGGCTTGTTGAAAATAAATTTCGTCAACATCAATTTCAGTTACTAAAAATCACTAATCATAGCTGGTAGCAAAATCCATTCACCGGTGCCATTACATCAGATTTATTATTTAAATTAGTAAATTCCAACCACATAGTTAGTTAAAATACCGCACCAGGCAGTGGAAAACTAACGATGCAATGGAGAGGCATTCAACAATCATTCTTGAATATTACGAGCTTTAAACTTGGATCATTTTGATACAATTCAAAAACCCCAATAAACGAAAATACGGCTCTTATGATATTTGACTTTCTTGAGTTCTTGTATTTATAGAAGTTTAAAAAAATTCCAAAGATTGACAAGGTATCGCGCAATGACCCACATATGCTTTAATTTTCCAAATAATAGGTTGGCAAAATGTTTTTAAAGTAAAAATGGGTTTTGAAAGTGTGTATCTTGTATTTCTTATAACGGGTTAGTTTTAACTTTTAACTAAGCTTTAAAAATTCAACCTTCTACACTTAATCAATTAAAAAGGTTGTTTCAAAAAATACACTGTTACTTAAAGTTGGAAATTACTTAAAAGTTCAAACAGCATTTTGCATCATAACATGTTTAATTTGTTTTAATTTAAAAATTGAAACACCTTTTCTAGAAAGAAATTATTTAAATTAAAAAACGTATCGTATTTTACTGTATATATTTTGTACATTGTATATGGACAAAATGACTAAACTAAAATTGTAAGTGATTTAAGTTTTCTTACGCTATAGTCCGGGGCGGACCTAGGCCTCAACCAACATGCGCCTCCAGCCAGCTGGGCTCGGTAGCTACCTGTCTCCGGTTTCGCACGCCAAATTAGTTGAGGTCCTCTCTCACTTTCGTGCGCCACCTAAGTCGCAGTCTTATTTTACTGTCTTTACTCTTATTTTACATCTCTTTAAATTAGACTCGAAGACTTTCTGTGGAATCTAAGTCGTTGGACTTTTATTTTTTTTAATGTTCAGTGTGGCTATACAGCCCGTAGAGTTGCCAAACGGGACCAGAAATCAACCGAAGTATTTTTCTCTCGAAGCATCCAGACGCTCTCATCTTTTTTGACAGGGGGTTAGCCCTTAGCGCAATAAATGAGAACCGGGATGATGAGCGACTTTAAAACTCGATGCGTTCTAAGTCCAAAGAAGCAGCGATTTGCAAAGGTTTTTCTTCGTTTTACTTCAACGCTGTTGACGTTGCCTGAATTTATAGCGGTGCTTTGGTAGACAAAGTCCTTGACTACTTCAAACTTATAGCTGTCCATGGTGACGTTTTGTCCAAGTAGTCGTCGTTCAATGTCCTTTTTTGATGACAGTATATATTTAGTCTTTTTCTCATTGACCAATAAATCCATCTTCTTCACTTTCGTCGCAATACTCAAAAACGCAGCACTGGCATCACGCTTTGATCTTCCAATTATGTCAATATCATCGCAGTAACTGTATGGACCTTGGAAGATTGTGCCTCTAGTATTGACGGTTGAATTTTTCCAAAACGGTTTTGAAGAAGTCGCATGACAGTGCATCGCCTTTTTTGACATCAAATGCATCGGAGAGATCTTTTCTAACCTTAATAGAGTAGCATGAATTCTCAATTGTCATTCTGCAAAAACAGATAAGTTTAACAGGGATGCTAAAACTAGACATTGCTCTGTTGAGCTCTTCCCTATAGATGCTGTCATACCCGGCCTTGAAATCGATAAAGCGATTGTGGGTAACGATTTGAAGTTCCTTTGTTTGTTCCAAGATCTGCCGTATTGTGAATATTTGGTTCAGGGTGGACTGAAGCCACCCTGATAAGGGTGTATCAGGTTTTCGACGAACGGCCTTAGACATTCAAATAATAAGGTAGAAAAGATCGTATATGCGATGTTCAGGAGACTGATGCTTCTGTAGTTTGAGCAATTTAGAAGGTCTCCTTTCTCGTGCATTGGGCAAACTATGCTGAAATTTCACTCATCGGGCATGCTCTCTTCCGACCATATTTTGCAGATGGGTTGGTCATCTGCCTGCTACTTGGAATAATTCGGCCAGCGATGCCTTCAGCTCCAACAGCTTTGTTGGACTTCAGTTTCGAAATAGCTATCTTCACTTCATCGAGGTCGAGTTTAAATTAAATAAAAACAAATAATTGAAATAAACAATTTAAAATTATCACAAAATGGAAGGTTTCCAAAAAGATGGTTTTAGAAGTAATTAAAAAGTAGCAGACAAAAATGTTTTGTTTGTTATTCCAAAAAAAAAATATATATAAGTGCGATCTATTTTGTTCTGTAAAATGAACAAAAAATATATCATTTCAAATAATTTAAAATTAATCGTATATTAAGTATCATTTATTTTTCTATTAACAGGGTGATTCACCGTTTGGTAAATCGGATGCATACATAAAATTAGAACAACTGGGCGAAGGATCATATGCAACTGTCTATAAGGGTTTTAGCAAGTAAGTATACTCAATGACTTTTCTTCAAAGAATTTTGTATGATCTTAAGTCCAACAAAAGTCTCTTAAACCTTCTTAACCCGCTTTAAAACTTTAGATACTTAAAATACAATAACAGTGACCTTTAAAACAAACCTCTCTATCCGAAATTTGATAATGAAAAAGCATTCAAAATACCTGATTATTTTTCCATTACTCATACCTTAACGTCCCCGTGTGGATATTAAAACAAATTTGTCTCTAATTTATTATTAAGTCCTTCAAAAACAAACAAAATATATTCATTTATTTTGATGTCTATATTGTGTGGGGTTTCCTATAAATTATCTCTCCAACCCCCTTCCTCCCCGTTCGGTCGCTTGTTTAAATAATGTTGTATCCTTTGCACGGATCATCGTTGAAATATCAATTCTGTTGACAATTTTCCTATCATTACTCAACTATAATCAGTTTAGATCAGGTTCCAGGTGACCTTATTTTCTATTTGTGCTGCGTCAGGCATCAGGACTTTGTTTTTATATATGTATAGGTTCTATTTTTCTATGAATCAATCAAAAGCACAAAGCGTATAGTGACAGATATATCTTTATGTTCCAAATCCAGCAAAACTCGTATAATGTGTAGGAACATTTATTTTGATTAAGGATTTTCCCAACCATCCCACCAAACAACCCACTCCCATGAATCCAGTTATATTATCATCCTTTTTGGGTACAAAGCACAAACTCAAACCGGCCGACCGACCGATGATGACGACGACGACGGAGGACGACCCTCTATAGTCGTGTATTCCGGATGCTGATGGCTGATGAATGAAAATAAAACGTTACGAACATTTGGTTCTCTTATCAAACAAACATTTTCTACTCTTTGACAAATGACATGTGTTTTGTCCTTGTCGTCTAGGTCATCCGGTTTGTTCGACTTCCGTGTGCTTAGCTCGACGTCATTGGCTGGCGTTGGCGTGGTATGGCATGGCGTTCAACCCTTTAGAATAATTGATATATGGTCATTGTGTCATAGCACAGAGTCACACACAAAGGGAACCATCACGTGCAGTGTATAAAAGACACAAATTTAATTTATGACTTTGAAGATGATTCAGTGTCCTGATTTATGATAACGCAATTTGGTTTTGGTTGGAGAAAGTTAATTTAAATTCATTGTAACAATGTAATAAATGCCGAAGCCACAGAGTACGCAATTAATGGATTCTCAGAAGCAAATGCCACTCAATTAAGACTTGAATAAAATTGAATACAGAAAAAAAGCGATAAAGATAAAAAAAAAAAGATTTTATACGTCTTTTGAGTTCGCAAACATATATTGTTCCTCATACAACAAAAACTTCGTAAACTAACAACCCGTAAAATTTAATCAAATAAAACCTACATTGAACTATGATCTTAAACCAAAAACTAAGTTTTCAATTTTTATTCAACCAACATATATAAGGACTATCTACATAAAAAGAAGCAAACTTATTTTCACTTTATCCGCTAAAGAGATTCTTGTAGGTTTACAAAAAAATGTAACTAAAAGTTAAAAATCCCTTTTTTCATTTTTTATTAAATTCATCCTTTTGCATTTCTCAACAAAAAAGGGACGAAATTTCCAGCATAACTTTTTTAGATCTCCTGAACTTTTATCATCTCCAAAAAAGTGTAGGTTTAATGTGGTATTCTATTATTTGTAAGGTCGAGTAGCTAAGCTAGGTATATTCTTGTTCTTGCTATCCATCAAAGGATTCTGTAAGATAAATTTCGAAGAGCAATTAGGGAGAAATACTTTAGAAAATTTTGCTAGAAAGAACAAGTTTTTTTATATCTCGTATTCTTTGTGACGAAGTATAGGAAGTGAATTGAAAAATTGACCTCATCTGCAAATATGGAAAAGGGCTTTCTTTTTTGAACACATATTCCTTGAAGCGAGTATCTTTTATAAACTTCATACATACGGGGGTATAGTGTTTTTTTAGCTTACTACAAATGAGTTTAGAAAAATGTTACGAATACATACAAATATCGAACTTGAAATTTTAAGTAGACATAAACTTTTACGATGGTTGAAAAATCGAAACTTATTTCAAATTGAGTGTTGTGTAGTTCAAACAGCGGTTTTTTTCATGTGGTTTCTTTTGCCGAAAGTATGATACTGAAATAACGAACTTGCCGTCAATGCTTCACAAAGATTTTGGAATATTCACTTACAAGTTCCAATTAATTTATAAATCGGAGGTGACGAAAAGATGATAATGTCAACTCGGTTGCTATACGTCAACAAACATACTGGCCGCATCTAATACTAGGAAAACCAGCTCGTTTTTTGAACCTAATGCATTTACAGACAAGTAAATCTGGATAAAGATTGTGCGAATAACGTTTAGGTTAGCGGTGGGTGCTAAAAAGGCATGTTTTGTGGGCTAGAAATTGAAAAATAAGCTTGTTATTACATCCCATGCCACAGTCGATCTTTTTCGAATAAAATTATTAAATTTCCAACCTCAGACTTTTGATTAGATCTATTTAGATTTTTCTTTTGTGAGATTTCTTTGAAAAATGATATTATGCCAACAATCCGAAACCAGTTATTAGTTCTTGTATATAGTGAAGTGGTATTATGTGCTACTGTGAAGTCAGCTAAGGCACTTTATTGGAAATGTTTGCTATTACTAATTGAGTAATACATGTCCTTGGTTTAATTGTTTTTTTAAAGACCAATCTTTCAGATTCTCTGGACGTAAATTTTTTTTTTTTGGGGTTTGCCCGAATGTCATTTTAGTGAAGACATCCTAAAGAAATTTGACCCTAGTCTTCAAGAAGTGAACCTTTCTTTATAGTAAATAAAAATTGGGTGGCGCAACAGTCTGACAAATTTCTCGTGTCAAATCTGTCCAGTTAAAGAAAGAGCTGCTAAGAGAATCGTTTGGCAATACGAGAAAGCCAACTGGGACGGTACAAACTGATACATTACCAAAAATAACGGTTCATATGCTCGTTGTCAATAACACTCATTTTGTTAGCTCTTTAGAGACCAATCTTTTTTCGCACTCGTACTGTGGCAAGAGTCCTTAGAGACCTAAACACACCTAAATCCGCTAGTCCGGCTGGTATCCCCGCTACTGTTCTTAAAAGGCGTTCTTCAATGCTGGCAAAACCGCAGTGTAAGCTTTTTCATCTGTCCTACTCCTGGTCTCGTTCCGAGAAGATAGAAATTTACATTTGTCCAGCCCATTCCCAAAAATGGCGAACCTTCCTCACCCTCTAATTACCGACCGATTGCACTCACGTTCCTTCTTTCCAAGGTCATGGAAACGCTGATTAATTTTCAGCAGTATGGATTTCGTTTCGAACAGTGGAGCAAATGTTTACATCGTTTTGGAGAAAATAAGATTATTGCACTTCATATTTCAAAGGTATTTGATAGAGTTTGGCATAAAGCTCTCTTATCGAAAATGCTTGCATTTGGTATTGATGAATCCCTTCTTCGTTGAGTTAGAAATTACATTTCGGACTGTTCAATTCAAGTAGTATTGGACGGGTTCAAATCTGATAACCACAAAATAAACGCTGGTGTGCCCCAGGGCTCCGTTTTGTCTCCGAAACTCTTTCTTATTATTAAAAATGATCTTTTGTGAAACTTCTAACCCACTAAGTTTTTTCGCTGATGACATCCATTCATATTCGTTTTTAGATGCGCATCCTTTTTCTTTGGATGTGTATATCGTCTACTGTCGCAAAAGCGTAACCCTCCCCCAATGCCACTATCCATAAGTGGTACCTGCATCTACCCATTGTTAGGTATGTGCATCACAAACCACTTGTCGTGTAGTGATCACATATTTGACATCGCTAAAAATGCTGCTAACTGTTTAGGTTTTCTCCAAAGATGCAAGAATTTTTGTACCACTTCTAAACTAGCTATAATCTATAAAGCCTATATTCGTTCGAAACTCGAGTACAATTCCAATATCTGGGAAGGTGCTCACTTGAGTCTCTTAGAATGAATTCAAAAAAGAGCTCTAAAACTGATAGGTGACCGTTGCCTAGCTGAAACGTTTCTATGTCTCGAGCACCGTCGAAAGGTTTCATGCCTGTCATTATTTTATCGCTACTTTCATAAACAATGCTTTAATGAAATAGCAAGTTGTATTCCTCCCCTCAAAGAATTCAACCGTAATACGCGTTCTTCTGGGAATTCTCATCAGTCTGCCTTTGAGCCCAATTTCGGATGTACTGTAGAGTACAGAGATTCTTTCTTTAGTCGCACTACACGAATGTGAAATACTTTACCAAACTCAATATTTCCCACTTGCAATGTGCAGACATGCAAAACCAATGTGTATCGGTATCTTCTTTCTAATCCTATCCTCCCTTCCTAATTACTCGCACTGTTTTTAATCATTATAAGGGTATTTATATACCCTTGAGTTCACGCATAATATAAAAAAAAATATAGAATATTTTTCGTTTTATCGATTATCGCTTCAAGTTCTTTTGGAACAATCTTTAATTTACATCCTAAAAAAATGTTACTCTCAACAAAAAATTAAAACAACCATAAATGTATAATCTTTGTTTAAAATCAAAATCCTTGAAGTAGAATCTTAATAGGAAATACACATACAAATGTAAGAAGTCAACTCTTATAGTGATCTTTCCAAATTACTTCAATTAGATGCTTAAGACCTATAAGCTCTTTGTATATTTGCTTTCCCCTAAAACAAATGTGATTTTAATATAAGTCAAAACAAACATTGACCTAAATTTACATTCTAAAATAATTTTCAACTTTTATTGCAACAGAATTCAGCAACTCCTTTTAAAACCGATAAATAGAACTCTCTTTATTCATCCTTCATTAAAACTCAATTATTTGGAATGAATAAATGACTTCAACCAATTTTGCACTTTTTAAGCCCGACCTAAATGAAAATTACCTAAATAAACCCTCAAAAAGCTATTTCATCAAAAGATTAACATTTAACAAGGCCCCATGAAGTTTGACTTAATTCACAAAATTCTGCAGCACACTCTTATACGCTCAATGCCAATCATTCTAATCCATATGCACGCTTTGACCCGTTTAACGAACCATTGAAAATGAAAACAAACCCAACTATATATCGATAATCGCATTTCATATTCGTTGTAACATTCATACAATTCGAATCGTTTTCCCTCTCAAAAACCTTGAAGATCAATAAAAACCTCGCTCTGACTAAATTCACATTTTACAATGAGAGTTAAATTATACAGAAACAGATTCAAAGATAGATATACACAAGTTCCCAATCTACAGTCGCAGTCCAAACTAATGCTGAAACCCACTTTATTATTCATCGGTTTTGGAAAACCCCCCAAAGGCTTGAAACACTCGACCGACATTTATCCTTTTTCACTGCTCTGTGCTAAGCTCCATTCACAATCGATACCAGCACACAAACACAGAGAAAGGGAATATTCATGACTATTTTGCAGAGGATAATTCCCTAGCAATCGTGTAGGTACTATAACCATAAATTATAATTGATTTGCAGTCATAGATAATAATTTTCCATGACATTCAGATCCGAAAATGTTAGACGGTTATTCGTATCCTTATAACTGTGACTACACGACACAACGACGACTGCGAGATAAAATGTGGACATGTTTGTTTGTTCAATATCTAGGTCAGAAAAAACGTGCTCTGTATGAATTTGTGTATACACGTATCCTTTTCGACATATAGTCTGGCAATATAGTCGAAACGACCCGCCTGCCTCTCCTTCTTTCGGAACTCGTATATACGAAGCGAAAAGTACGTTAAAGTATCCATTAAGTCTTATCCCAAAATTCCTGGCACAAACCCAACTTAAAACCGTATCACTTAGGAAAAAGGACAAAACGAGGGAGAGAGACAGGGGAATGTTGGTCTATATATGTTTTTAATAAAGTTGTGGGCGCTCTGAGAAGGTGCCTGATGGTGTTTCGGCTAGATGATACGTACTACTTTGGTCGGTCGATGATAATGCTGCAAGGTCCCATCCTCAAACCTCATCCTTATCTTTAGCACAAAACCCGGTCTTTTGAGGATACTATTTTCTTCACTTTTTTCCCTATCTATCTTTCTCCCTCTCCGTGGGTTGGTGGTAAAAAGTTTGTTTTAGTTCCAAAGAAAGTGTTACGAGGTGAAGGTAGAGGTGGAGGTGGTTTGTTTGGTTTTGATGGTAATGTCAGGAAAAAAGAGGTATTATGAACCAGTGACACACATTAAAGAGGACAGAAGTTGGATATGGTGTTGCAAGTCCATGGCGCCATTGTGGCTGATGCTTATGGGTTATGGAATTCAGAAAAGAAGCATATCACAATATGAAAAGGGTTCAAAAAACTATTAGAGTGAGGTGTTAGGTTTCTTGAGATATTCTTGGCACTTTTCGCCGCCTCGAGTGACATGGAATGAAGGTTTTTATAAAGAAACTTTTGTATACAAAGACAAAACGATTGAAACACATTTTAAGGTATCATTTTCTAATGTCTATGTCTCATTTAGCTCTTACTGAAGACTTTGTCTTGATTTTAATTAAATTGAAACTACCCTTTATATGTATAGGTATATGTTACTCTTGTAATGAAGGAATTCAATAAAGAGAAATATAAAACCAATAAAAAAAACTAGAGATTTTCCTCTACACGTATTAAGGTCAAATGAACAAAAAGAAAAAATGGACGAATAGCAAAAATCTGAAAACTTAATAAACCAAAAAAAGAAAAGAAAAAAAAAGAAAAACAACCCCTTGGGCACCTTTAATTTAAACTGCAATAGAATTCCTTTTGGAATTCGGATTGAGGAAAAAATCAATCTTTCAATAAATGCGGAAAAAAATTCAATTGAAATTTTTTAATGCTTAAGGGGATTTTCATAAATACACGACGAGGTTATTTATATTCCATCAATTCAATCTAAAAAAAAAATGAAATCAATAATCCAGCTTAAGTGAATTTGACCATAAAAAAAGACCATTTGGGAAAAGTCGTTAATACTTTAAGAAATTATTTATGTAGAGATGTACATACTCATTAAAAAAACATTTCAGATGACATTTTTTGGAACATTTTATTTGGGTAGCTTTTTAAAAATATAATAAAATAAGTATTTTTGAAGTGATTTGCAGTTTTCCCGCATATTTGCACCTGAAAAAAGGGCGAAGATGGGAAACCAATTGCAAAGGTTGGGGCTATAAAAGTTTCATTTCAAAAACGGCTTTAGAGAAATCATTATTATTTCATTTTCACATTCTACTACTCCAAATTTTCAAAACCTTATTAATGATCTTGGGCCTTATTCGACGGACTTCTGAGATGATGTTGAAAAGTCAAAAGATAGATTTTGGCGTAGACTGTTTTGCATGACGGTTCAACAAGCATGAACCAGAGATAGCTCTTTTCCAAGTCGGTATCTTACTTTTGAGTTAAGCCCACCGTTGACCAATATTGTATTTCCAGCCTCATTTTCGAATACAAATAGTTCAATAATACCATCACTTTACAGTGCGAAACAAATTGTCGCTCTCTGTTGATGCATTGGTTTCTTGACAATAATATTCGCAGCTGTGGGTGCTTCATTTTGACCAATAGTTCTTTTTTAAAAGCTGTGAAAATGAGTTTTTCATACTAATCAACATTTTTCAAGCGTTCACGGAAACAGCTCTATGTGTTTAAATAAGAACATACAATTATTAAAAAACAAAACCCCCGCGATACATAATAAAGGGTGTCCCAAAATTAACGCAAGATTTGAATTTGCCGCCATTTGTGCAGTGAAGTGTTGGCAACCCTGAAAAAAAAGCAATTTGACAGCTAACAGTATAGGGTTATTAAAAATGGAGCGTTACACGATAGAGCAACTTGTCTTCATTATAAAAGAATATTTCAAAAAGAGTGAAAGCTTGGCGGCTGCAGTTCGAAAATTTCATACAAAATATGGTCGGAATAGTGTTTTAACTTCGTCAACTGTGAAGAGATTAATTGAAAAATTCATGGAGACTGGATCCGTTGGAGACGCCAAACACACTGGTCGTCCAAAAACAAGCCGTTCAAATGTGAATGTCGAAGCAGTGCGTGAGAGTGTTGCTGACAATCCAGGAACCTCAATTCGACGTGGTGGACAAGAATTGCAAATTTTAAGAACCTCTCTACAGCGTATACTCACCAGAGATCTGTGTCTTCATGTTTACAAAATTCAATTAACACAACAATTGAAGCCTAATGACCATGGACAGAGAAGAGAGTTCGTTGAATGGATTATTGAACATAAACAAATGGACCCTGATTTTACGAGCAAAATCATCCTAAGCGATGAAGCACATTTTCATCTTGATGGCTTTGTCAATCGCCAAAATTGCCGCATTTGGGGTTCGGAGAACCCACATGTGATTGTCGAAAAACAAATGCATCCACAACACCATACAGTCAGGTGTGGATTTTGGGCTGGAGGAATAATTGGGCCATATTTTTTTGAAAATGATGCTGGTCAAGCAGTGACTGTTACTGGTGCTCGATTTCGCGACATGATTACACAGTTCTTTCTGTCAAAATTGGATGATGTTGATGTGTCCAATATGTGGTTATAACAAGACGGTACCACATGTCATACAGCCCGTGAAACAATTCAATTACTGCATGAGACATTTCCAGGTCATGTACTCTCTCGTTTCGGTGATCAAAATTGGCCTCCTAGATCGTATTTAACACCATTAGACTTCTTTTTATGGGGTTATTTGAAATCACAAGTCTATGTCAACAAGCCCACAACCACCCGTGCATTAAAGGAGAAAATTCAAAGCTGCATCAACGAAATTCAGCCACATTTATGCAGAATGGTCATGGAAAATTTCAACAAAAGAGTGCGCATGTACATTCAAAGCCGTGGAGGCCATTTGTCCAATGTGTTAATCTATTCATAACCCTATACTATGTACTTTACGAATCAATAAAAATATAACTATCAAAAGACTAAAAACGGCGTTTTCTATTTAATTAAAATCTTGCTTTAATTTTGGGACACCCTTTATATACAGACATGGGCATTAAAATAGACACAGATGCAGTTGCTAAGAGTAAAACCAAATTCAAACAACAACATACATTAGAAGTAGTTTTAACCGTTTTCAAAAAAAAGTTAGACTTTCTTATGCAAAATAACATGGGTCTTATTTATTTTTTGCTTGTTGATTGTTTGGAGATGAACCGTTCCTTAGGTAAGACTGTGTTTTTGATGGACATTAAAATAGAAAAACAGACCTTAAGATTTAACTGGTTTCAAAAATATTTATTTTTTTATTTTTATAAAACAATAAGTTTGCTTTAGACAATTAAATTGAAATTATTTTAATAATATTACAATTAATTTTAAGGAAAGTATGGGTCGCTGTAAGTATTGTTCCCTAGAAGAGAAAGCTGTCATTTTAGTTCTACGAAGTGGGGAAAAATAATGAGCAGATCTCTCAAGCTGATTGCAAAAGCAATTTGAACGCTGAGAGCCAAAAAACATAGGGTAAAACGAAGAAAACAACCCCAAGAGAAGACTGAAAGATAGTTTGCGCCTCAAAAAAAGATCGTTGCAAGTCTTCAAGGGAAATAAAAAACAAACTACAGCTTCCAATAACTTCCAGAACTGTTCGTAGAAGACTTGTTGAAGCTAACTTGCTCAGAAGGATCGCAAGAATGGTGCTCATTCTAAGGAAAACAAAATATAACAACGCGGTTTAAATTCACTCACGATCATTTTGATTGGAGTGGGCCAAAAGGAGGTAAAAAGTGGAGGAATGTTTTGTGGATGGACGAAACAAAGATAAATTTCTTCGGAAGTGATGGCAGACAAACTGTTAGAAGGGTTAATTTGAATAAAATGAATCCCAAATACATCCAGAAAACTGTCAAAAATGGTGGCGGCAGGTTAATTTTCTTGGTATGGTGTTGGATCAAAATATGAAGGTGAATATCATGAAAGATACGATGCTGCCTTATGCGGACGAGAATCAGCCTCTCAAATGTGTCCTATAGCAGGACAACGACCCTAAGCACACATCCAAATCTGCTCAAAAGTAGTTTAAGGACCAAGAAATCAGCGTATTGGAGTGGCCATCCTAATTGCCTGACTTAAATTCCATTGAACATTTTGAGGAAGACGTTTAACAAAAAATAAAGCCGAACTGTGGAGTATGGTTCAACAGGAGTGATACAATATTTCAATTGACAGATGCAGCTTATTATTTGGCTCAATTTTTTAAAGATGTCACACTGTAGTCAAAGCTAAGGGCAAGGCTACCAGATATTAAAATAATTTTAAAATCCAGAATAGCTTTGTAATTAATTTTTTTTTTAATATTTGTATCTATTTATGAAATATTTATCTACAATTATGAAATATTTTATATTATAATTTTACTATAAATAATGGGTAATTTTAGTTTGAAAGAAAAAAAAAGAAAATGAAGACCAAACATGAAAAAAAAAAATCTTTTTCAGTCAATAAAAAATTAAATTTTTAAAACTCTGTGTGGTGTTTCTATTTTAATGTCCATATCTGTAGGTACAAATATATAATATGTAGGTACCCCCTAAAAATAATCTTTTTTTTTAATTTGTTTTGCAATTCAGGAATTTAGACATTTTAAACAAAAAAAAAACATGCGAATGTTCTTTGACATTAGTCCAGAACAATAAGGAGAAAAAAAGGGTTCAATCTGGAATGAAAAATAGTCAGCTGGGAGTTTGTTTCTACCTTCCTTTTAGTGTTCTATATATTGTGTAAAAAGTCTCATAAAATCCCCAAAAGTTTAGAAAATCGTTTTTTTTAATTATCTCCGTTTCTATTGGTCCAATAATCTTAACCCCTTTACAAAAATTGTCCGTTTAAAAAAAATGCAAAGCTTGTTCACAGTCTTAGAAATAAATAGTTTCAAATTTAAAACTTTAGAACAATTATGTAATTATTATTAATATTGTATAATTTATTTAGTTACTGAGTATTATTTTTTTCAGTGATAGATATCAAATATTGATTAACCTGAACAAAAAACAAATTAAAAAACATATTTTATTTTTTGGCTAATTTTTAGTTAAGTAGTTTTGTCTCTTTCCTGAAAGATCCATTTCCTTAATTGATGTAGATACAATTTTTTCTTTAGGGACTCATAACGCTGGATTTATAATTCTTCCAGGTTTTTGTCCTCGAAGTTCAAAGGCCATGTGACAAAAAAAAGATAACACCTTTCTTCATTTCATCCTCAGAAATACACTCTACGATTAGAGCCAAAATTCGTCACTTCACCAACACTTTTGGTAAAAATACACATTCTTACTTGCGGGATATTCGAACTTTATGACAAGTTTTGAATTTGTAAACATTTAAAACTCGAGATATCAATCAAACATGACATAACGATGGTAGAGAAGTCGATTCCGTCCGTCTGTCTGTTTATTTATCCTGGCCCTTACAGCCCAAATCATAGGGTCGATTGACTTCATGTTTTGAAACTAAGGTTTATATTTTAAGACTAAAAATAACCGTAGTCCCCATACAAATGTTTTGGTCCAAAATCGAAAACTCGAATTTACTCCAAAACAAACGATAGATTTTTTCTAATGATCGCTAAAGAATGTGTTTTTTTCCAATATACAAAAATGTTTGTAGTGCTCGAGAAGGATATTCCCCATATAACATAATTATGTTTTTAGGTTGTGCCAAGAACCAACTGTCTTAACCGATTGCAATCATATTTTTTACTGTATCAAGAATGTTTGATTATCGAAAATGTCATTTGTTATTATTTTTGATTTAACAAACAATATTGAATTTCGAAATTCGATATCTTGAATATGGATCATCATTTTTTTACAAAAAAAAAGTAAAAAGTATTTTAATAGGCCTTAAAAATTTCAAAAATATTTTCAAACTTAAATTGAAAAAGTTGTATATTATTTAAAAATTTAATTAAAAAAAAAAAAAACGATGCAACGATTATCAAATAATTTTTTTTTTAAATCAAATGGCGTTTCAAATTTCGAGAACAAACTTTTTTGCGGGTACATTTTTAAATCTTAAAATACTGTCAACATTTTTAAACAGACTCTTTGGTGACATAAGTTCGTACGACCCAGTCGTGCATTTTATTTGTAAAGAAAACATAAATACAAAATAAACAGTATAATCAAAATACAATGAAATGATATTGACAAAAAGGAAACTATTTTGAACGCTTGTTAGAGTCCAGTTTGAATGGATATGGTACTAACTTTCTAATGTCTTAAGGACCAAATTATTTTTTTAAAAGCAAGGATGATGTTATGTCAAAGGTTTTTCAATACAATATTTCACTTTAACGTTTTTTTTTTAACAAATGTTTTCAACAGATGGATATTTATTTCACTAAAATGGCCGCCTCTTTTAATGTTGGAGTACCATTTCCTTACATAATATTGTCCATGACAATTCCAAACATACATATAGGTACCTGAATTTTGGGCTGTTTAAAATTAAACATCTTATTCAAAAGCTTTAAACATATCAGAATTGATTTAAAAAAAGGTCAAATACTATTTTTGTAAAATTTAAAAGTATTTTTTAACCGGGAAAGTAAACGTGAATGAGCAATAATAATTTTACTTTTTTTATGATCCAAATTTTATCAAAATCCGTTGAATGGTTTAATTTCAGTGGTTTTGTGTTTACTCTTCTGTTAAACTTTCAATTCAACATTTAATATTTTATTTACTTCATGATAACTTTGACCTTTCCAAATTTGCACACTAGAGGCTATAAAATGGCCTCTTACTACAATATCAAATTCTGAAAAATCAAAACCGGCTGACTCTTATAAATTTGATTGCATCCATAAAAATCAATATTTTAAAATTAGCAGAAGCTTTCAATTTAAAACAGAAAAAAAAATCCGCAGTTAATGGAAAAGCAAATATTTGTCTGCCTGTTATAGACCTATTAAATTACATTTTGCCTCAATTCCTCCAGCACATACATATATTACTCAACTCCTCAACCTACAACTACACTCTTGTGAAGAATGGGATTTTTGTTTAAATAAAATCATAGAGCTGCTGAAGTCAATAGTTCCAGCTTTCCGGATATCCTCGGTCGTCGCACATACATATAAAGAATGGCATCGAATTTATAAATTTTATTTACGATTATTTTTGGTCGGAATTCAATTTTATCTTTTAACAATATACTAAATAAAATCCATTGTCATCTGTCAGATACTGTGTAGTATCTGAGTAATGTGAATGTAGGCATATACTATACAAACCCTCGAGCTTTAAACCCACCACCCCATCCAGGCAAAAAAAAATCAAACCCTTGTGGAAGCTTCTGATGTCGATACTGTGAATTTACTTTTCCATCGAAAACCAATTGAAATTCCATTTTCACTGCATTTATAAAACATTTCTTTTTCTGTTTGTTTAACTTGAAAACGTTAAAATATATTTTATATTTTTTTTATTCAACAGTTTAACCCACCAAAGAGTTGCACTAAAAGAAATTAGACTGCAGGAGGAAGAGGGTGCCCCATTCACAGCGATTCGTGAAGCCTCGCTACTCAAAGAACTGAAACACTCAAATATTGTTACATTACACGACATTGTACATACGAGAGAAACGCTAACTTTTGTTTTTGAATATGTTGTGAGTAGTATATTATTTTTTTTTTAATAGCCAGAACCTTTTTGATATTTTACTACATTTTTTAGAATACGGATTTATCACAATATATGGAAAAACATCCGGGCGGTCTGGATCATCGTAATGTGCGTCTATTTCTGTTTCAATTGCTGCGCGGTTTGTCGTATTGCCACAAACGTCGAGTACTGCATCGGGATGTGAAGCCACAAAATTTACTCATAAGCGATGCTGGTGAATTGAAGCTTGCCGATTTCGGTTTGGCAAGAGCCAAAAGTGTTCCAAGCCATACATATTCCCATGAAGTGGTTACGTTATGGTACCGTCCACCAGGTAAGTTTTTTTAATTAAATTTATCCGGCTTTGAATTGAAAAAAAGAAAATAGAGAACTATGCACTTTTTCTTCCGAATTTGATTTTGAATGCGAGAAAATATAAAGAAAATTGCTGGTGGAAAAAAAATACGAAGTGATTGTTGTGTGCGGTTTAAACTAAACTTTTTTATTTTTAATTGATAGAAGTGAAGTGAAGGTCTGATAGCAACTTAAAAATAATAAGAAAACCATTTAATAGGCAGGGTTAGTAAGTTTTACCATTTATTCATTAGGAACGAATTCTTTTTACAGGAGAGAAAAAAAACATTATATTTTTGAAAACCTAACAATGTGTTTAGTACCTACGTTTTGGTTGCATAATAGAATGTTGTCAGACAAGCCTTTAGTTTACCAGCATTCTTCGTAGGTAAAAAATAGTTTTATGTAGCTTCATGAATTCGGGTCAATGAAATGCAATCAGTTCAGGGTCTGCAGATGAAGTAGGCATTTTAGGCCTCGAAGTGGAGTCAGGTTAAACATTGAAAGGTTGATGGACCGGCGAACTACGTTAACTTTCTCAATGTTCTGTAAAAGAAACAAATACTGCTCGTTTTTCTTTTCTAAGTTAAAATAATTTTTAAACACTTCAATTGCTTCGTCGTCTTCAATTAGACTGTTTACATCTTTAGTAGCAAAAATAACTGCCTACAACTACCTGCAACCTAGACCCATATGCAATGCCTTGACATGTTTCCCTTTGTAACTAATGTACTCAGCTCCACATAAACGTGTTGTAAGTCATATTTGAATCAATTTTAACTTTTACTGAGACACCAACTCAAAAGACCGCGAATATTCATTTCTACTAAAAAAAAACTTCAAAAAAACAAGAGTAGTTATGTGTTTTTTTAATTCACAAAGTAGTTTATTTTTGTAACGAGTGCCTTAACCACATATTGTTCTTTAGCTGTAGAACTTGATTGCCTGTATCTTCTCTATTATTATAAGCTTTATTAATTTATTTATCTTAAACCTTTCAAAAGTACTTGGTTGGTAAATTACGGGTTTCATTTAAAATTTGAAATAATAGTTTTACGTCAATTCAATTGAAACTAAGAAACCAAGGAAATATTGAACTTCAAAAATTATAGTGTAAGTGTTTGTATCTTTTTATCAGTAGTTGAAGTTGAGTTGAACGGTAATTTGTTTCCTTTTCACCCATATTCTAAACAAGTTCGAAAATAGGAAAAAATACTCCGGGAATAGCTATTCTAAATGTGAAAAAAATTAAAATACGAATTCATTTGGGGCTAGTTTGTTCCCGACACTTGAGCTGGAGAGTTACGAAAATAAATGTAAGTTTTTCTTTTTTTTTTCAATAATAATTGATACCATTTCAAAAATGTTAAGTTCAAAAACAACAAACAAGGATCAGCTTCAAATGCTTTTGAATTTGATGGAGGCTCAACGCGATATTGCGTGTGGCTTCCACAAAAAAACAAAGGAGGAAATGGCATTGTTTTGGCAAATGGTGGAAAATGAACTGAATTCGTGTGGACTACCAAAAAAACACTAACGGAATTTAAAAAAGTAAACATTTAAACAAAAACTCAGTAGATTTTTTTCTGCGGCTGCGAACCTAAAGCCAAGGAATTGGTCTGGTGGTGGAACAAATAACGAGCAACCTTCTTCGGACTACGAACAGGTCATCTTTGTTTGGATTGGAATGAAAGAGTCCGTAGAAGGTTTTCCTGCAACAATGTTTAGGCTGGATGCAAGGAAAAGGAAATCGAATAAATAACATTTAGAGCCAGCAAAAAAAGTGGCCATTTCCTCTCCATCCCCAACTGAATTGCTTGCTGAAGAGCAAGTACAAGTGCCCACAAAAATACTGCCTCTGAAGCTTTTGAAAAATAATTAATAACCGAAAAGGAATTATGTGAAATATTAAAGGATTTAGGCGGAGGAGTATAAGACAACTTCGGAGTACAAAAGGAGCTGTGTGAGGCTGTCAAGGGTGTTGTTGAAGAAGCGAACAAAATTCGTCGGAGCACTACAAAAATACACCGTTCACTTGACAAAATTTTGGATTTGAATAAAGAAATGCTAAACATAAAAAAAGAAAAACTCATTCTGGACATAGTTGCTCCTCAAAAACGTTTAAGACTACGGTAAGCACTTTGCTAAAACTAGTTTGGGCCAGTCTAACATTGTAGTCTTCAGCGAAGAAACGCAAACAAGTACTGAATTTCGTTATTGGTGGAATCGCAAAACTTTTTTTAGCTGGATCACAGGACCTGGAAAGAATATCCAGCAAATACTTGAAGACAACCTTGTTAACTTTATAATACTTTTGAAACCTAAGAATCAAGTTGTTTAATGAAACTAGAAAAACAAATTTAGAATAAATCTTTGTGAATTTACTCACAACCATTGAGGCAACTCCAGAGGGTTCGAACTGTCCCTCAAGGATATCTAACAACTTCTGAAACTTTTGTACACCTACTTGCTTGTGTCAAAGTTCGAAGCGAAAAATTGTCTCCCAGGGAATTCGGAATAGAAGAATTTTACTCTCGGGAGAACAAGTCTCCCGGGTAATTATTTTCCCTGTGAATATTAAAATATTAAAAACTATACTGATAAATCTTCGGTTCCCATCGATCACCGAAATCAAGCATCAGTGAGCGTGGTTAGTTAGACATATGGGGGATCGTCTCGAAACCTATAGCGTGCTATTGTCATGTGTTCTTTCTGTCTGTTGTTCTTTGTTTTCTCCTCTCTCCTTCTGTCTTGTATTAACGTCTTGTGTTGTTATAACCTTAAATAGTTTTAGTTGCTAAAGGTGCTGTGTCTCTACTCTGTAGATTTATGTGCTGAGTATCACTCAAAAAATTTTCCTGGTAAACAAAATCTAGTAGAAAATACCAACAAAAAAACTTGTCCAAATTTTGGGGTGAATAACTCCAGATTTCATTGTAAAAATCAATCTATTTTTATTTATCAGAAATCTAGTTTCCTGGTAAAATTTTTGACAGAAAATTTGTTTGTAAATGTTGCCAGCGTCCTAGTAAAAAGTATTTTTCCTGGTAAAATGAAGGTTTTCTGGAAGGTTCCTGTGTGCGAGAAATATTTGTGAGGAACGGAGGGGACCTACAGTTTATATGTTGAATCCGAACGGCTTATTTGAGAAAGCACTTTTTCATGACAAGAATTACTCTTGGAGAATTTGTCGCAAGAGGCGGTACCGGTGAATACAACTTTAGGTGGCACAGGCAGGGATCGAACCCAAGACCTCTCGCATGACAATCCAACGCACTTACCATCATGCCACGGGTACTAATCGCACATCTAACATTTATAAATTTTCGCTCATAATGAATGAATATTTTGCAACGAAATCCTACAGCAAATTTTGAAGAAATGATTGAATTGATATACATATTACATATAGATATCGAATTGATTTCAATGATCGTAATGCTCGAATCTTGAGCATTATTTACGATTTTAATATGGAAATCAGTGTTAAAATAATCAAAATTGCTTTGCATTTCAGTATAGAAAATATAACACTTTCTCAATAGAAAATGGCAATACGAAAATGACACATGTGAAATTATGAAACCATCTATAGGGAACTAAAATTGATTGCACAACACCGCTTCACAACGCATTTTCCCTCTTTACATCGTCCAAACCATCAAAACATGTGGTAAAATGCAAAATTTTCTTAAAAATGATTCAAATTTATGACATTTTCCGCAAAATTCTTTTAGAATTCCATTTTCGATTTTTCCAAATTCCCGCTTTTAATATATATTTTGACTTTTTAAGCAACATTTCAAAGTCAAAATATTTGTATTTCAATGCTGCCTAAAGTTTTAAATATGTACATATTTCCTAACTTTCCTTGCTTAACAAATAGAACTTGAATTTAGTTTTGGCCAAGTTTTACTACCTCGCCTCTCGATACAAATATAATTATACAATTTGCTGTTGAATGTTTTCGATAACGTGCATTAACTTATGCATACCCTCAAGTTCTACATCTACACCTCTTCGTTGTGATTGAACAATTTTATGCAGGGTAGAAAAGTACATTTTGTATACATGAGATAAGATCCACAATAAGCTTAAAAAGGGGTGTCTTTTGAATTCTACCACTCTCGTTTGAACCCCCATGGCAGTCGTCAATAATCCAGTCAAAAAAGAATCGAAAAGAAAATAAAACAATAAATTCTTTCATTTCTCAAGTATGGAAGACTTTTCATAGAATTTGCATACACATATGTGTATATTTTGAAAAACAAAAAATCCATCTTTTACAAAGACAAAAACTATATTTTCTTTTGTCGTGAAGTTGAACTAACCTGATCTACCTTTTCTGTGCGTTATACTGATAAAACCATCATTGTATCGTCTTTCTGTATTAATATCATCATCTGACTTGATGAATTGAACTTTCTACAACAATAATCCAATATCCTTGACATTCCTCATTATTTTATATTTTTTTTCTTCACCTAATCCTTTAGTTATGAATAAAAGAAATAAAAAATATATTTTATCCGCAAAGAACTCTTTTATTAGGCGCTGTTTTGCACACCACCATCTATACTCTGCATAGCAAAGTCTTCTCACAGTGTCCTCGTTCTACTCTTGAGAAAAGGATTAACAAAAGCATCCAGAATCTCTCATCTCTCAAGTTCCTAACAACGAATAAACAACTGTCTTGAAGGATTATTTAAATTTCATGCAAACAGAAAAAAAGAAACCATTTAGTGTTTGGTTGGGATGTGGTGGCATGAGGAAAAACAAAATTGAATCGAAACAAGGACATTTTCCATGCTAATTTCTTACTAACCGCACACAATTTTGATCCGAAGGAGACAACAATGACAAAGAAAAAAAATATAAAACTTTGAGGGCTTAAAAAGGATTTTTGTTTTGGATTTCAATTAATCCTTATTCGGAGCTCAAAACAATACTGAAAAAAGTATGCCTTCTCCTCCTCCTTTCGTATACGAGTATGATGAAGCAAGAAATAAAAACTTTTCTCCAAAAAGTATTCAACAGTTAATTAATGCCAATGTGTACACTGTGGATACTCATACATCCATCTAGAAAAAAAAAACAAGAGGGTACGAAGGATGATCCTTTTGTGTATTATGAAAGAGTGCGCTGTCAGCAATTGCTAATTGAATTAATTAAGACTACAATAGATAAAGACATGCATAAAGATACACGAAACCGCTTTTATATAAAATTTTCCGAGATTGATAGAATAAATTACGGGAATTACCATAAGAAAGGAATCCTGCCAAACTATATATACAAAAGCGTAAACAAGGAATTCCATTAAAAATACCTTCAAACTACAAAACTATGCTTTGTTTAAGTGGTTTTTTTTTTCTTGAAAAAGATAAAGAATTGTTTTGGTCTATATTTAACGAAGTCACTTAGCTTAGTCCTATCAATGGAACCAAACTTCACAACAACCTACAAGACAAAAACAAAAAACTCCCTCCTTTGTGTGAATGTCCTTCTTGTAAAAATATGAATACAACAACTAAGGAATTTATTGCATTAAATACTACACAATCGGATTTAAAAGGATTTTCATTTGTGTAATTCTACTTGGCCATTCGGTGGTGCTATGACTACAAGTAGAGAAGTATCCTGTATTCCTGGCGCTTCGAATCCAACTTGTCTTGTTGTCCACAATTATTGTCGCCATAAATTTACAAGACAGATTATGTAGGGATATAAACACAAACAAACGGAACGTGTTTACTTATTCTCTATTGTTATATTCCTAGTAGGTATTTCATAAGTCACCATCAACAACATTTTCCAAGAGCAAACGAGGTTATATTCGTATACACTATGCTCTTTTCCTCCCTCGCATTTTCTGAAAGCTTCCAAAAAGCTGTTTTTTTGGGAGTGATACCTATGGAAACAATGATTTAGATCCCTATTATTTTCTTTACATATAGGGTACCTAAGGTTTTATTTTTTGTTTTTGTTTTTGTTTGTGTTTTGTTTAATAAATAACCAGTTTATTTTATGCCAGGACACTTTCCTCTTTCCTGTAGAAATAAAATTTGTAAATGAACAGGGCTTCGGCTTAATGGGTGAAATATTTATATACACAAACAGCTTTGTTGTTAAATTTCCAGGAACTAGGTCATGAGGAAAGACAAAATTGACAAAAGAAAAACTTCTATTATAAAAGAAATAAAATGCTTGTTAAGAAATTTAAATATAATATTTGGCTTAAAATGCAAATTTTTTCTTTCCTTTAACATTGAAAACCCCTTGAGTTCAATAATATTCTTTGAATTGAATAAAAATAAAATAGAATGTTTTGAAAAGGGTACTTAAAAAGTTCGATGCAATTAAGGAAAATTGGAAAGTGTGAGTCATTTACATATAAACACGGTAGATAATCACATAAAAGGTTTTCCAATATGGAGTATTGGTAACTTCGTACTTTAAATGTGAACGCAACTTTAAGCAATCATTAAAATGTCAATGTCAAAGTGTTGGGTGAAAGAAGCATTTTCCCTTTGATTCACAAATAGGGAGCATTTACAAATAATTAATGGAGGGTAAACACTTAAGTGGTTTCTTTTTAAATATTAGATTCTTTTTGACACTAACAGGTATTTTCCGCTTTAATTATTATAAGCGCCATAAATCCATTTACCAATATTGAAAACTTAAACGCATTCATAATGTAGTTTTCGCGAAAATGAAGCACCCACTTTGCCTCATGTACCCAAGTTCTTGAGACTTTCATGCTAGTGGACAGCAATCATGGTTCCCCCACAAGACTGTGGCTACTGTATCCAAAATTGTAAGACTCAATTCACGAACATTAAATTGCCATCGATCTTAACAACGCTCAACATTTCTCGCACTAGTCTGAGTAGATTTCTGAACATTCGCTTACAAGGTCCAATCAACTCAACTTTTGAACGATTGCTGAAATTCAAGACATAGATTTTGACGTCCTTTATGGTTGGAGCAGAATTGCTCTTCATGCAAACTCCTAAATTTTGTTAGCACTGTTGAAATTTCTTTTGGGAAATCTTTGTTAAGTGATGTTAATGTTAATGATGTTTTGATGTTAAGTCAAAAATCGAAACCGATTCAAACAATTAAGCCAATATCATCAAAGCCATCTGTGACCTATAAAGAAACCATGAACAATATCTTATACAAAATGCGAAATAAATTATTTTTTACTTTTAAATATCCTTTAAACTTATTTGTGAACGTTTCTGACTTTCATAGCTACTGACATGAAAAATCAGAACAACATCTGTCAGCCTAGCTTTCAAATACAACCTCAAACAAATGGCGGTTTCTTTTGACCATGCAAAATTTGTTTTCCATTACTTTTTCGACATTATACCGACATATTGAGTGGCCATAAATAGTAAATAAATTATGCTCAATATCAATTTTTTGAGCCATTTTAAAACTTTTTACGAAACAACAAACTTGTGCTCGAAAAAACATAGACAGAATTTTGTCTGCTTCTGAAACCACCAACTACTTAACTATTTATTATAATAATGCTGAAGGTATGACAGCAAAGTCTCATGAATTTTTTACTGCTTCCCTGACCGAAACATGGTTAGACAAAAAAATTGTTATTAGCGAATATTTTAATTCTGAAATCAACGTTTTTCGTAAAGTTCGTTGTTGCAAACAAACTAGTAAAAAGTGACAACATTCATGTCAATCAATAAACTTATAACTTGATCTGCCGATAGAAGGTCTTTTCTAAAGACATTACTTCTGATATCTCTGAAAATGGGGCATTTTCCCAAGAAGTGGACAATATCCACTCTTTCTGATACGTTTCGCATATTAGACTCTAGGAATGTTAATTAAATCTATTAGTTCACTACGTAGTCTGACCATCATAGAAATCACGCGAACATTATTAAAACCATTAAAAAAGTTTTTCTGTATAAGGAATTAGACGATTCAGTAATATATTCAGGTCTACATTTCTCATCAACCTTTAAAATGACTTTATACAAGATGTTTTTAGCGATTGATAAATTTGCAAATTAAAATTAATTGGACTTATTCAGCAAATTCTTGCCACTCTTGATACAAACCGTTTTGATTTGTATCGGTTTTATCGCCACTCTTTTGACGACCAGTGAATTCTTCATTTTAAAAACTTTAAGCAAGAAGTACGTAACTTTAATGTTTTTATAAACAAAGGAGAGAAACCCGTTTTAAGCATTATATTTTAGTTCAGCGTATTTTTCGACAGTTGAAATATTCTTTTTATAAAGTGCTTAAGGAGTTTTTCACCGAATTGTATTTATGAATCCCCATACCTGTGATACCTATTAAAGTATGCTCTCAGCTACTGCTTCAAGGACTTCAAAAGCAGGTAGTCACCTTGGACCGTTACTGTTAATTATTTTTATAAATGAATTTTCAAGTCTTCTATCTTTTTCAAGATGCCTTTTATAGGCTGATGATCTTAAGGTTATTAACAGGTGCGAATAATCTCCAAGTAGATCTCAATGCAATTCTTCAATATTGTAAGTTGAATGGACTCTTTTTTACCAATAACAAATGTAGTGTTATGACTTATTCTTAAGTAGGAAATCCTTTACGTTTTTACAAAATAAAGATTACCAGATGAATCGCTGAGTGATTTTCAAGCTGAAAGACACGTTTTTCGCTTCACATTAATAATATAATTTACTGGCTGGATTACGCGGGAGGTATTCAACTATTTTATATACAAAAATGAGAATGAAAAAACTACTATTTTCTTATATTGTACCTTTATTAATTTATATATTATCTCTGTACATATTCCTATTACGGTTATAGTACTTCTTTGTAAACAATATTTTTTCTTCTTTGGTCAGGCGCATACACATATAAATATTTTGCAGAGCTGACACGGAAGTAAGCAACATAAAATTGTCCTTGGGTAAAACAGGGCTTTGTGATGTCAAGGCCTGCAACCTTCAGTGTCTGTCATTGTGCCTTATTAATAGACATAGCAAAACAAAGCTTTATAGGAAATTGTACTCGTTTAAATTCAAACGGGTATTCGTTAGTAGTCATTGGTATCCTGTTAATGAAAACGACTTGACCTTGGGCTGAGCCGGAAAGAATTTTAAATTCCCCATAAGTACTATGGGAGCCCCAGTTTTCAAGTCCAGTTTATGCGGAGGAAGTCCTCATGTATTCAAATAATTCGAAAAATTCAATTTGAACATCAATAGCATTAGCTTGATCAGTCAGATTATCAATGGAAAAATAGGTTTATTGATGGACTTGAAACATTAAAAGAGTTTTATTATTTATGCTTGCAACAGAATCGTTTTTAGGTGCTAAAATCACTCGTTCGCGTAACCAATCATCCGTCTTCTCTGAAATTTGGGGGACCTGCGGGTAAACATTAGCTATTAATTCGTCTTGTCGAGTGACGCTAGTTGCAAATGTTGGTTCTATTAGTACTTCACCATCATTATTTAAAATATTCCTATACCCCAAAGAGTTCTTGAAAATTGTGCTGCATTATTATCACCACTCAAATGTACGCGCATATTTCTGATCAACCTTAAAATTTTGACAGAAGCCCACAGAAACGACGATTTCAGGCAAGCATTTACTTCATCACTTTTTGTACCTCCCACACAATATAAACGTAGTTTCTTTAAGCAGTTTAGCTAGTGAGCTTTGTTTCGAGATACTACAAAATGGACGCTCTTGGCATTGCAAATCTAAAGGTAATTTGAAAGTTGCGTGATCGGTTTTTTTCATTCTATAGTAATGTTGCAGAAATCCCAGATGATGCAACTGCTAATCGAATTTTTCCTTGCATTCTAAATTAAGCAAGCAAAAGATTGATCAATAAAGTTTTTCCGGTCCCGCCAAGAAAGAACATTTACCACTGTTCTGCATAACGTTGTCGATTATAGTGTTGTACGCAAGTCGCTGGTCGTCGGTTAATTTTTGTTCATTTTCTTGACCGAAAATCGAAAGTTGGTTGGTATCATTTACGTTTGTAATGAAGAAATTGTCTATCACGTTCTTCGATCCGTTTAGGAGTTTCCATACCAAAGTCTGACATCATTCCTCCTGAACAGCAGTAACCTGGTGGTTCTTTATTTGAATGCACGACAGAAATTGCATTTGGTATTCATATTTCCTATCGAAATATGAGATCAGTGATTCAGTGATATTTAGATTTTATGTACAAAGATAACAAATTATTGACTAACTTTATCGGACTTTATTTATGCCTAAAACAGCTCCCTGATATTCTCTTTCTTTAAAAAAAAAAAACTGCATAACTTGTTTCGAAGCCAAACGGTAACAAGATTTCCTCTTTTGCTTGATTTCAGTTTTATAAATATAAATATAGCAAACTCGATATTCGGTTTAATAATTTAAAAGTCAAAATCTTTCGAGGGTCTTATACACTTTAAATTCTTTTATTGTAAGACCTTTGCTGGAGTATTGAAGTGTTATATTGAATCCTTATACCCAGTTAAGTACCCTCGTATAGAAAAAACCAAAGAAGATTTACTAAGTTTGGCTTGTGCAAGACTTTTGGATCCATTAGATTTTCCATGTTTTGAAAGCAAATGTGTTCTTATCGATCTAAGACCTCTCGTTCTGAGAAAAAAATTAAATGTATTAATATTTGCTTATGATGTCCTTAATTCTTGATTGTCCGGTGCTGTTGTGAATATTTTTTGTTCCATATCTTAGTACAAGTTTTGCTTAGCGTATTCCAATTACTAATGCCTGCATTGATTTAAATGAATATGATTATGCAATTGATTTAAAAATGAATAGTAAATTAAATTAAAACAAAATTAATAAGCTGGCTGAAAGTCCAATTAATTTTAAGAGTAGTCTTCATCAAGTCTTGTAACTTGACTATGTAAAAACTCATAAACATCAGTGTCATCTAGAACGTTGGTTAAAATTTAAAATTCTGTCTCGATGCTTCGCAAAAAGTTTTCCTTTCAACACAAGATAGAAAAAATAAAACTTAGGATAAAAATAGATGCTATATACATAGTTTTTCGCTTCCTGTTGGTAAGATTAAAGTTAGACTTTGTTTTGAACTAATCGGCTTATCATTATCGTCTTGTCTAGTCTCAACCCCGTACAACAATAACTGACCTGCTTATCTTCACCTTCAAAGCTCGAGCTGAGGACAAAGAAAAAATCTATCTTATTCTGGCTTATGAATTAAGGTCAAACTATATAAGTAGTAGCTATCACTCAACGCCCACGCTCAAGCTTATACCTTCTCATTCCATTGCTAATCCTGCAAGGGTATATATACCTAGTATATAAGAAAGTAAAAACATTTACGAAAAAAGATACCACATAAGAAGTTCACAGACCAACATCCAAGGAAATAAATAAAAAATTATCATCATAATGCTCAAGAGAAAAAAGGATATACAAAAATATCCTTAAATCTTTTTTTTTTTTCTCATTTTCATGGATAAAGATTTATTGGAATATCAACCATAGGTTTATATTTTTCAATTCCCATCACTGGAAATTCTGAAAGATCCGTGAGTTAATATGTATGGTTATCGGGAGAATTCTCGATCGATTTATTGCTTAATGAATTTAAAAGCTTTTTTAATCCTCGGAGAGGAAACGGAAGTGAAAAATTGTGAACAAGCTGAACCACTAGTACCACGAGCGAGGTACCAAACTACCAAGAGATTGAGTTGCGTATGTGGTGGTGGCTTCTACGGCGACTGGCAGTGGCAACGGAACTAAAAGGATGACATACACGTGTGTGCACTTGTAAATTACAACCAAATAATATTTTCATTCATAGTGGATGAAGGTTTTTTTTTTTCTTTTTTAAGCAACGGCCATTTTTATATTTCTTTTTCTTGTTGTGCTGAATTTTATTTTGTTTTCAAAGGATGGATGTTGGAGTTGCTTTTTCTAGTGGGCACTGACACTGAGTAGGTTATATGGGTTGCCTTGTTTCCAACTAAAGAACGTGACGTAATTTGATTGCTGCAACGTTAGGTAATAAATGTTGGATAATCTCACAAAAAAAGGATGAAAAAGCTATGAGGATGATGATAGAAGGATGTTTTTTTGTTGTTGTTGACTGTGATGCTGCTGCAAGAGTTGATTATGTTTACCTCGGCTGTGTTGACGTTTGTAAATGCTCAAGGATTATGTGCTTGTAGAGTTCTTAAAATGAAGATGATAGAAGAATTAAAAAGGATGATACCAAAGCAAAGATTAATGTTTTTGATTCGCTAACTTCTCTATGCATATAAAATGTTGCTGTGGGAAGTTTTTTTTTCCTGCATAATAGTAAAAGATAAAACTAATTAACGAACGAAAAATGCATAAAGTAGAGAAGGTTAAACTTATGTGAACACAAAATGAGAAGCGAATCCTTGAAAATATTAATAGAATCTATTGCAGGGGCTTGCATACCTGAACCTTTAACCAACACGTTAGTAAAGTTAAATTATATTTTACGTGTGGGAACTTTTCAACCATTACCTTTCGTTAGCAACAAAATTTTAGGACATAATGAAATTATTTTGAAGTCAATACCTTCTCTAGTTCACGAGATATCGGGAATCGAACATCAATTTTTACAGATTTTTCTGACTGTAGGTATTTTATAAACATTTACTGAACTTCGAAAACAATATTTTCTATAAGATGAAGCCAATATATTTATTTTTGAGTCGAACTTTTAAATGAATTGGGTGGCGAGTAATGTTTTCAGGAATGCAGGGGACCTACAGTTTATATGCTGAATCCGCTAATATATGCTAATTTGAGAAAGAACTTTTTCATGAAAAGAGTTACTCTTGGAGAATTTGTCAATTCCTCGTAAGAGGCAGTGGCAGTACCCGTGAAAAGATTTTCGATGGCAAAGGCAGGGATCGAACCCAAGACCTCTCAAATCGGACTGATTACAATAACTTATTCCTATGGGAGTTAACAAGAAAAAATACTCCACGAAACTGTTCGACAAATTTATGCTACTGACACTAGTTGGTAACGTGAAGAAACTTAACCGCGTGTACTACGTTCAAGGAGAACTTAGAATATTGAATATTAAGAATACTGCTGCTTTGATTTTTGGAATCAGTCACAAAGATTTCGGTAAGTTTTAAGGCTTTGAAGCAACGTGTTGTCTATTCTATTAATGTTCATCGAAAAATCATCTTAAGTGATGAAGTCCGATTGAACATCAAAAGCTACTCTAAAAAGCAGAGTTTCGCATATAAGTCTTGAAAAAAGCCTCTCCTTTCTTAACGTGTAACTATTTGATGCGATTTTTTTAGACTGGTTGCGTAATAAGACATTTATTTCTAGTACAACAGTAAGTGAATTACGCTAACAAGTTATAATTAATGTTTTTAGTATGGTCCTTAGTGGAAGAAATTAATGTGAAACGAAACAATAGTCATTTTTTCAAATAGTGTTATTTACCAAAGAGGTAATCACAATTGAAATTATGTAATTTAACACCCGTAGACTTTTTTCCCAAGTCTAAAAAAGAAGATGATAATTTGAAAAATTTGTATCCAACTTAAAAGAAAACTAATCTAATTGGCATACAAGATTCTTTTATTGTGAAAAAAAGGTCTTAAAATAATTTTGTTTAATCTCTCAACTTTCCACTAACTGCTCTGTCAACGAGTCGACTACTGTGCAAAACGTAGACACACTTTTTTTTAAAAGAAAAACAAAGTTTAATCCATTTGAACTTCTCACTTCGTTGTTATAAATTTATAGCTACTTGCTCTTTAAATATTGCCCATAATAACTTCAATCTGTACCGTCTTTTTTTATAACCGTATCGCACAAGATTAAAGAAAAAAAAAAATAAACAGACATAAATCTGACAAAGAAGATATACACTCAACTCCTGCAAACTATCGTTATCATTCGAAAATACCAATCAAAAAACGAAGTATCCACCGATACTTTCCCATTTATCTTTAATCCTTAACCAAAGCTCCCTTCAATTTTTCACCCATAAAATTGCGGAAAGAAAAATCAATAAAACTTTAGCCATTATCAAGAAAAAAAAACACCGTTCGTAATATAAGGATCCGCCCTGAAAATCATACAAACTACAACACACACACACACACGTTAAATTAAAGTTATTTTATTTTCAACTTTTAAGTTGTATATTTTTCTTTTCAATTCGTTTGTATGTAACATCCTCAATATCACTTTTGCAAATACCTAGCATCTACCTACTACATATAATATATAGGTGAATATTCGAACAAGGTTTATCTCTCAGCCAGAACTTCAAAAAAAAAAATATATTAAACACTAGGCGGCAATGGTGACCATTTCGGAAAGGAACATTTGATCCTTGTCTCGTTGCAAAAAAATAAACGACTTAATCTTTTTGTGCATCGAGAGTTGTGAAGTAGACATCTCAAGAAAGCAGCTACAAAACATGATATCAATCGATAGCTTTTGATGCCAACAAAGTCCAAGAAATCATTTTCCATAATTTGAAAACATTTTGCTATTGATAGTTTCAGTTGTCTTCATTTGACCAATATATCGATAAGGGTTCGTCTACGCATCGCTAACGACTTTCTTCATTGAGATCTTGAATCTCTTTAGTGCCTTAAAAAAAGGTGTTTCAGTTTTTGCCTGATGTTATACAAAAAATAAAGTAAAAAGTTGTAAAACTTTTGTCTCTAATGACAAATAAGGCCAAGGGAAGACCTGTAACTCGAAATGTTGTTGTTTTTCTTGTGCACAAAATTTAATTTACGCAACTGGTCTGGTCACCCTAAAACTATATCACTTCATTTATAATTCTCAGATCATAAAAATAAAATTGAAATAAAAAAAGAACTGTTTCTTATCCTTTTGGCATCGACCAACAAAAAAAAACACATAACCAAATACCTAACCTATGCCAGGGCTAGCACAGAAACTTCTGCTGGTTTCCTTTTCCTTCCTTTTTTTTTGAATTTAGTTTGTTTCATCCTCTTTATCCACTTTCTATGTAGGTTTATAGTATATCGTCCATCTGGGGGCTTTATATTTGCTTCCGCAGTCAAGTACGAAAGTGCTATATAGTTTGAGAGAGTCCTGGTAATCCTATTAGATTGCAAAACCTGCAGTGTCTATCATCGTCGCCGTCGCCGCGCATCCTTTTCAAACCGCGTTTTCCTATGTTCTTTCTTTTTTTCCTTGTTATGATATTTACCTCTCTCCCGCACACAATTTCGGAAAACTTAACCCCTAACGACGAATAGAAGAAGAAGTAGTACGGAAAAAAAAAAACAATTTAATGACCGCCTGCATCATAGTTGGTATATCCTTTTTTCCACTTCCTTAGTAACTATCTGTAGGAAATCCTTTATGTTTTTCGATAGGGGTAAAGGTGATGAATTGATACACAAAAAAATAGACAACGAAATAAGGATGAAAGAATAATCACAAAGCGATTTCTCATAACTTCCATGGCTTAATATTTGGTGGGGTTCTTGTAGAAGTAATCTCAAACTTTAAAGATTACCAATATCAAAATAAAAATATACTGTTTTAAGAGTTAAGAATTGATAACTAATTTTCTTATATTTTGTCTATCAAGTAAGTCACAAGAACATGTAGATGCGACCCAGCTATTGACTTAAACTTTTCCCTCATCCAAGAGTTTATTATAAGAGAAAAATAAAACGGCACAGAGGAAAACAGTTGCATAATTTATCTTTTATTTCTTTTTAAATATTTAATCAAACAAGACACATACCAACTAACATTGCTACAGACAGAGATATATTTTTAATTTTGTTATCCTTTTTTTTCTTCTTAGATGTCCTTCTTGGTAGCACCGAGTATTCCACATCGTTGGATATGTGGGGTGTGGGGTGTATATTCGTTGAAATGGTCACAGGGATGCCAACATTCCCCGGTATTCGAGACACATATGATCAGCTGGATAAGATATTTAAATTGCTTGGCACGCCGACAGAGGAGACGTGGCAGGGTGTAACACATTTTCCCGGATACAAACCGCATAAATTAGGTAATAAAAAATACATGAAATTATTTGGCATGGAACATACATATAAATACGTTCTATATTAATCCTTTTTTTTGATATTGTTTATCTTAAAAGATTTAGGTACTTTTCATTGTACTGAATACATAAATGTATTTTATTGGTATATGATTTAATGTTTCTTTATTTTTTACAGGTTTTTATAGGTCGCGTAAATTAGGTCATAGTTTTCCTAGGTTGTACGATATTATTGAAGGAGAAGCGATAGCGAATGCCTTCCTGCAATTGAATCCTGAAGAAAGGATAGGTGCAGAGGACGCACTGCATCACTCGTATTTTGCACAGTTGCCAAAAAAATTATACGAACTACCCGATGGTAAGTGCTTATGCTTATTTTTTGGATTGAATAACAATTTTTTTTGAGAAATATTTATGAAATACTTGGACATCGAATATTTGGATTACTAAGGATGCCTTTAAACTTTTCTAAGAAATATTGAGCTTTAAGTTAAGTAAATTTGCAAAATCTCATCGATTCTTTATTTGAAACGTTAGATTGGTCCATGACATTTACTTTTTGAAGATAATTTCATTTAAATGTTGACCGCGGCTGCGTCTTAGGTGGTCCATTAGGAAAGTCCAATTTTGGGTAACTTTTTCGAGCTTTTCGGCCGGAATAGCCCGAATTTCTTCAGAAATGTTGTCTTCCAAAGCTGGAATAGTTGCTGGCTTATTTGTGTAGACTTTAGTCTAAAGGCGTCAAGTCGCATGATCTTGGTGGCCAACTTACCGGTCCATTCCTTGAGATGAATTGTTCTCCGAAGTTTTCCCTCAAAATGGCCATAGAATCGCGAGCTGTGTGGCATGTAGCGCCATCTTGTTGAAACCACATGTCAACCCAGTTCAGTTCTTCCATTTTTGGCAACAAAAAGTTTGTTAGCATTGAACGATAGCGATCGCCATTCACCGTAACGTTGCGTCCAACAGCATCTTTGAAAAAATACGGTCCAATGATTCCACCAGCGTACAAACCCCACCAAACAGTGCATTTTT